>NC_082718.1:99694719-100294719 GCF_030144855.1 Hypanus sabinus
ATTGGTAGCACAAGACTAATACTTCAAAAATCTATAAAATCCTCAGAGACTGATTTTTTTTTCGCTTCTTTCTGCTGTCTTACTCTTCAATGCTCCTTGTGAAATGGGCTCTGGCTCCTAGCTGTCTGCTGAGGAGCTGGATTAGATCAGACACCCTGTTCACATCACATTCGCCCATAACCCTCAACCAGGGACAGTTGATGATGTCTCTGCACCCCTTGACCTGCTTTGCTGAAAGTCAAAACTTACAACACAAAGCACAGTATTCAGCAAAGGCTGTCTGAAGACAAAAAGCCAGATATAAAAAGATCTCATTCATAAAACATTTGCTTCATGTCTAGTGTTTTCAGTCACACACTGGACCTACCTACTACTAAAATACACAAATATCTATTATTTATCCCTGCACCCTGACAATAATAAGAAAAGCATTATAGAATGAAAAATTACAATTATTTTGTTGCCTTGGCAATAGTGAGCATTATGACATATGCTAAACCTTCCCTGCATGCATTTCAAAAATAAATATCAAAATTGCACCATGAACCCTGGTGATTATTTCATATACCGTCAATTGCCACAGTTAATTTTGATAATTTAGCTTCATAGGGAAAACAAAGCTGAGCAATCACTGATTATGTAACATTATAAAATAAAGACAATGTATCCAAAATAAAAGCTGGCTTTAATTTCCATGTATGCATTCTCAAAGTATTTAAAAGATTAGTATCATTGATTTAATTCAGTTGTATTTTCCAAATTAAGAACTATTACTGTGATTTAAAGCAATGTAACTTTTGACAGTTACAATATAATCCTTACAGTCAAATATTTTTTGATGAGGATGCACCTTTGAGGTTATAGCATTCTTTTCTAGCTACCTAATCGGCTACTGTTCTGCCAATCTTCATCTGAAAAGACTTGAGCCAATACATTTAAGAGGGAGAATGTGTGTTATAATTTTTAAGTCATCATAAAAAATACAAGTGGAGTTGCATGGCATCATCTTTGGCAATAGGGTGGGAGGAAATCTTAGCTCACGGATTATGCGTGTGAGCACAAATATCAAAAGATTATGAAAGAAATAATTCACTGACAGTATAATTATAGGAAGGATATAGTGTTATTACAGCCCTGCTGATTTAGTCTTTAGCTGCAGACAAAAGAAAACAATACCTGTTTCTCACCCAAGACATCTAAGACTTGCTTTTTTCCCCAAGCAGTGAAAGGCTAAGGCAAGGTGCCAAAACCTAATATAGCCTTTGTATCTAATTTAAACAACAGTAAGTGGCACCAAACTGACCTTTAAAAAGAAACTGTTCACAACTAAGGAAGACAATAAAGGGCTTGCCAAAGAGCCAGCTGTATTTTTAGGGGCAGCGACACCTAAATCAAGAACTCACACTAGAGAGGTATAATACCAGGAAACTGCTCTAAAGAATAGATTTCCTCCTTGGAGAGTCAGATGTTCATTTTGAGACTCATTACTGTGGAAACGCACAGAACAGAACTGGAAGCTAATCTGTAAACCAGATCCAGAAGAAACTTAAGGACGTGAGATGTTGGAGCAGATATGACAGGAGATTTTACCCCATCAACAAGACCGTCTACTTTTTCCCATCAGCGTCCATGGGAATACACAAGGGACGATGAATACAACAATTCTCATGGAACAACCAGGATTAAATATTCACAATGTGTATTACTTAGTCAGATCTAAATCAAATAGGGTGTCTTCTAATTTGAGGTTTTCACATTTTTTTGGAAGAAAAGGAACATAACAAAAAAGGTTGGAGATAGTTTTACAAGTCTTACCAAAAACAAAACAACTGCATACCAGAAAGGTAGGAAATACATTAATAAGGTCTTAAAAAAGACTGATTAATTTATCTTCTAACTTCCTAACAACTAGGCAAATTGTTTGATGGTTAACTAATTAGAGTTGTTCATGACTAAGAGTTAGCGGTAATGTGAAATGTGTGTTGCCACATGAACACATCAGCATCATTCATATATTGTCACCATAAACTCAGTGCAGTCTATGTGTATTTGAAAGCCAGTGAATGTGCAGTCTTTTTGGGTGCTCTCTTTGACCCTTTCTGGATCAGTGACAGTGACTGATCCACACAGATCAGAGATCTTAGGATTCACGGTGGAACTCAAGGCCAGAATAATTCTCACCTATTTCAGTGTGAAAGAAGAACGTGACTAAAATACATAGCTGGTTTTAGACACGTGTTATGTAAAGTGATTTAAGCCTTTAAAAAAACATATCCGACATCAACTCACTAACCCAGCTGGGGAAATTGTGTGAACAATTATTCATTGATTCACTTTTTAAAAATCTAGATTCCTTTTGCTAAATTGAGCATATTTTCAACACTAGCAAGTTCCATGAACTGTCCACAGCAAAAATCCTTCACTTAGCCATTAGGATTCAATGGATTAACTGAATTTAAATTCATACACTGTCAATAATATTTTTATGCTTTCATTTAGGAATTCTGGCATTTCTTCTAACGCTAATTTCTCATTGTGTTGTATCTGTAGACATAAGGATTAACTGCTTCATATGTCTTTATGGAGTATGTGGGTCAGTTTGAAAGGAAAGCATCAAGTGATCTCATTCTTACAGGTCGACCCAAGAAGGTTGAGTTTGCTGGAAAAATTACCATCACTAAATCCTAAAATCTGATTTACAAATAAAGTTTAAAAAAATAACCCACAGGAAAACAACATTGGTTGTCAGGAAACTATTTTAAATGAGAAATTGAAAACACATTTTAGATTACCCTTTTCTTTGTCATCTACGTTTCCAGTCACCATTTTAACATAGACAAGAGTGGCATTTACGTTTGAAATAAGAAGCTGAAAAGAGCTTCAGGGAAACTTTAAAAGAAAATAAGATAGAAAAAGTCATATAAATGTGATATTAATCTGTTTGACATGTGTAACCTTTAAAAAGTCTTTAAATTCTCTGAACTTGCTTACATCTAAGATAAAAACTTAGCATTTATATCCTGTTTTGAATTTCTCATTCAGGGAGCTGTTCATTTCACATAACTAAAATTCTCATTTAAAAATAGCATATAGTTGTATAATAAGATTATTAACAATATTTTTTTCAAATGCTTCACAAGCTGAGAATTAGGAAGGGGAAACATTTCTCTGAAAAGCACAACAAAGTGTAACCAATTTCCCTTCTAAAGGACTTTATGTTCCAGGCAACTTTCCCTCTCCTCTTCTTTCCCCTTACTATACATAGGGTGAACACAAATGTACATATATTGTTCTGTTCAAATAAAAAAAGGTAAATATGCAATAACTTGACAGCTTAAATTATCTTCTAAGATACTTTTTAATTTTATTGCTGAGCCAATGAACAGGAAATAAGATAACTATCTCAACTAAGTTTTTAGTGAAGAGAAATAATTGACTCAAGTTATATATTTGCGAGTCATGGCAATAACCAGAAGTCAAATTATGCTACCAAAAATCAAATTCTACAATGATTAAGTGCAAATATGGGAATCAATACTGTACACAACATTTAATACATTAAAATGTGGTGTCTGTGTGGGGTTGCAGAAAATGAAGACCTTTTTAACACCTTGAAAAGAATAGAAAACCAGCTGCATTGATTTAAAAGTGTATTCTAATGATCGTGGGATCCTGGTTTTTGTAGACAGAGGCTTAAAGTACATCAGAAAATGCAATGCAAATCTCAGTAAACATATTCCATAGGTAACAATGACACTGAAAACTCTCATTTATCTGGTATTTCTGCGTCCAGAATTCTCATGCAACTGGCACAACTTTCTAAGGTTATTAAGCAATTGAATAAATATTTGTGAATACAGTCTGTTCTGAGGTTGGAGGCCTGTCTGCCTGCGTGAGTGGGTTGGTGGATGGAAGGGTGGGAAAGGGACTTGCTTTGCTGTTGTTGTTTACTTGTTGTTGTTTTTGTTGTGGTTGCTATTTTGTGCTGTTTTGCTGAACGTTGTGGGCATGCTATGTTGGCGCCAGTACACTGGCTCCTAGCACGTCCTTGGGTGTGTTGCTTCTTAATGTAGACAATGCATTCATTGTAGGTTTTGATGTACATGTGATAAGTAACTCTGAATATTTATTAATAATGTTGTATTAATATAGAGGTGCAGTATAAAAATTATTATATGCCGATATATAATTCTGCAATTTATTTAAGTGTTTATGTTTGGAAGAATGAAAATTATGTATGTATGACAACTGTTATCTCCCCTCTCGCTGTGGAAGGAGCAAACCTATATCTCCCTTGTTAGTGAGAGGGAGAGCCTGTGGGATGTCAAAAACTGTAGGGATGAACAGTTAGTTTTTGATGTACCGTAGACCATGTACCATACCCTCTTCGGGGGCTTTGCTGTTGCTGACATGGTAGGTAGTGGGAATGCTGACGCTTTATGCTAGAATAAGTGGGGGTACAGGAGGGTTAATGCTGTTTGCTCCTGCTTGTTTGTGGGAGGGGCACAGGGGGCTTTGGGGTTCTCATGTTTTTTCTATCTTTCATTCTTTGGAGGTTTTCTTCTGTTTTGAGGTGTCTGTGAAGAGTAAGATTATGCAGAAAGTTTGACATTAATAACTCATCTCCTTCTACCTTAGGCCACGAACTTCATACTCTGCAAAACTCTTCAACTCTTCACTCAAAGAGTTGAACTGCATGTGCATGTAACAAGAACTGTATAACTCATCTCCTTCTACCTTAGGCCACGAACTTCATACTCTGCAAAACTCTTCAACTCTTCACTCAAAGAGTTGAACTGCATGTACATGTAACGAGAGCTGTATAACTCATCTCCTTCTACCTTAAGCCACGAACTGATCAACCACCCAAGGGTGGACACTTTCTGGGGGTCCAAGATCCGTATGCTCCATGACCGCTGGACTAAATGTGTAAATGTAGGAAGGGACTGTGTTGAAAAATAAATGTGCTAGGTTTTCTGAAATTGACTCCTTCTACCTTAGGCCACGAACTTATCAATCACCCCCTTATCTCTAGAATGTATAAGAATTCCTTTTTCCTATTCCCATGTGTGTTAGAACCCTGAGAAAAGAGCAGCACCTCCAACAATGCAAATGAGCCATGCATAGTCTAAAACAAGCCTCACCCCCAACCTTCACACACTCTAAACCCCCCACCCGCCTATCACTGTACCATTTAAAACACAGCAAATGCCTTACCTGCAGCTTTGCCAGCTGTCAAAGTTCTTCAATAGCTCTAACCTTTCAAATGTCAAAATATTCTTAAAACTAAAATGAAAATAATTAAAAATGTAACAAAATAATAAAAATATTTATTTCAAACACATAACATGCTTCTCAAAAATTAAAAACAGTAAATAAAAATATTATATAGCTCACTGTATTCATGGCCTTTGTCTGTGCAGTGCCACAGTCTCCAGACAAATGCTTGGGAACCTCAGCAAACTCCCACAACAGAGCAGATCTGGACCAGACCCTGTTAGTCACCAGCAAAACTCAGCCAGTAAATAGGTGACTTGCATCTCTAATGGGAAATCTCAAAGCTTGGCGGCACTTAAGCCTACAGTTTTGGCAAAGCCGAGCAAAGCTCGGCCAAAGGGATCAGAGGGAAAAGAAAATGCATGTGCAAAAAATACAAGATATTAAAACTTTAAGGTGGTCACAGACTAAAAAGGAAGAGTAGGAAATAAAATTTTATCTGGGTTTGGAAAACAAAAATGGGTGGAAAAACAAGGACTATTTATTAGACTCCTCACCTGATTTTCCGTCTCAATGTCAATGTCAACCAAATGACTTTGCAGCCATTTCGAACAAACACTCATATATTTATTAGTTAACATGCTGCAATGTTCCAGGGTATTATGCCTGCCATGGTTTAGTAGTGATGGTTCAGAATACTGACCAATGTTTGAGACTATTGGTGCAGTTGCTGTGAGATGGGAACACAATGGACTAAGGTGGCCTTTTATGTTTCACACAAGCCTATTAGCAGCAATCTTTCTGCTCAAGTAATCAATATCTCTATCCTCTCATTTATGCCTAATGTAGTCATCTCGCTTTGGCTTAATACACAATTGTAACTGACCAAACTTATATTTTTACATAATAAATTCAAAATTCCATTTATTCTTTGGATAAAGTGTCATTGCTGATAATCACTGTGGTCAAAAATGACAACTTTATGACTCCTACTTCGGTCTCCAGCATTTGTAGGAATGTCTGTTCAATAATCATCCTTCAGAACCTCTGACAGGACATGGCTTGCCTTTTGCTTTCTAGAGAAAAGAACACCACAATTAGGTTTATCTCAGAGTTCTGGCATCAGTAAATCTACTTGCACCTTTTCAGTAGGCTAGCAATTCCACTATGTGTGAAAATCTCCCTTACGTTGTGGACGTGAACGGACTTGTGGTACTTCTGCTTGTGGTTACAGCGGAGTGACATTCTGTCACCAAGCACATATGCAAGTCCTGCAACTTTGCTGATTGGCAGGGGGTAAAGTGGGCTTTGGCTGGAAAGCACAGGCTTTCTCACCCAACTTTCTACCATGGTGGAAACAACCCCTAATGCTCGACAGTGACTGCACATGGGACCTGCCATCGTGGACTCTGACTGCCTGGGTACCTTTTGGACACAGTCACATGAGAAAGAGCTCACAGGCTTCAGGTCATTCCACTGAAGTGGTCTTGGAGCTTACCTCAGGGTAAAGACTTTAAGAGTGTTTGACTATGTGAGAGTGACACTGCTCCAGGTGACTCAGGGATTTCAAACCACAACAGAATAGCACCTTTAAGGAGCGTTGGAACAGTTCTTTACCCTCCAATAATGGCCTGCTTCATAGCCCAAGACACACAGTGTGTGTAAACCCTGCTTGTAAATACAAAATCACCTTAGGGTACTCAGTTGTAGTTTACACGCCAATTGATATTGATGTGCATCACTATGGAATAAACACAAGAAACTGCAACTGAATATCCAAGAGCATATTTTATGAGGGGTATAGATAGGGTAAATGCAAACAGGCTTTTTCCTCTTAGTTTGGGTAAGACTAAAACTAGAGGTCACAGGTTAAGGGTGAAAGGTCAACTTGACTAAAACTCGGCATTCAATATCATCATCTCCTTAAAACTAATCAATAAGCTCCAAGATCTAAGCCTCAATAGTTCCTTGTTCAACTGGATCCTCAACTTCTTCACTTGCAGACCCCCATCAGTTTGGATTGACAATAGCATCTCCTCCACTTTCACCATCAGAACAGTTGCAGCGTATTGCTGTGCGCTCTGCTCACTTTATACTTATGGGTGTGAGGTAAAGCGCTGCTCCAATGCCAAATCTCAGTTTGCTGACAACACCAAAGTCACTGGCAAAGGTGGTGATGAATCAGCTTACAGGAGTTGAGATTGAATACCTGGCTGAGTGGTGCCACAACAACAACATCTCACTTAACGTCAGCAAGACCAAGGAGCTGATTATTGACTTCAGGAAAAGGAAACCAGAGGTCCATGAGCCAGTCCTCATCTGGGGAATCAGAGGTGGGAAGGGCCAGCAACTTTAAATTCCTTGGTGTTATCATTTTGGAAGATCTGTTCTGGGTCTAGCACATAACTGTCATTACAAAGAAAGCACAGCAGCACCTCTACTTTATTAGAAGTCTGTGAAGATTCGACATTTCATCTAAACCTCTGACAGACTTCTATAGATATGGGTAGGAGAGTATATTGACTGGCTGCATCATGGTCACCAATGCACTTGAATGAGAAATCCTACAAAAAGCTTTGTGCACTTTATGTAGTCCTGTGCAGGTCTGCAGTCTAGTGCAGTTTTTATATTGTTTTACATAGTCTAGTGTAGCCTTGTGCTGTCTCACATTGTCTAGTGTAGTTTTGTGTTGTTTCATGTAGCACCAGGGTCCTGGAGGAATGTTCTTTCATTTTTACTGCCTAGTGTATCAGCAGTTTATGGCTGAAATGAGAATAAACTTGACTTGACTTGACTTCAAGTAGTGGATAGAGCCCAGTCCATCACCAGTTTGGCCCTCCTCACCAACAAACACATCTACATGGAGCACTGTTGGGGGAATGCACCATCCACTATTTGGGCCAGGCTCTCGATTAACTGCTGCCATCAGGAAAGAGGTACCGGAGCCTCAGAACCCTCACCACCAGGTTCAGGAACAGTTACTACCCCTCAACCATCAGGCTCTTGAACAACAGGGAATAATTTCACTGAAGAGTTCCCATAACATGTGGACTCACTTTCAAGGCCTCTTAATCTCACGTTCTTGATACTTATTGCTTATTTATTTATCATTACTATTTTAGTTTCTTTTTCATTTTACATTGGCACAGTTTGTTGTCTCTTGCACATTTGTTATTTGTCCACTATCTTGTGTATAGTCTTTCATTGATTCAATTCGATTTCTTTGTATTTACTATGAATGCCTGCAAGAAAATGAATTTCAGGGTTGTATATGGTGGCATACAGTATATGTAATCTGATGGTAAATTTACTTTGAACTTTGGGACAATGAACCCAGGAACACTACTTCAGTACTTACCCCTCATTTCACACTATATAATTTATTGCCAGTGATAGTAAACCTGATTCTGATTTAAGGTGAACATAACTGGGAACTTCTTCACTCAGGTGGTGTTGGGAGAGTGGAACAACCTACCAGGGAAAGTGGTAGATGTGGGTTTGATTTCAGCACTTTTAGGGAAGTGTGGATAAGTATATGGGAAGGATTTGGAGGGCAATGGGTCAGATGTGGATCAGCGGAACTAGGCAGAATAATATTTCAGCACAGACTAGATGGGCCAAAGGGCCTGTTTCTGTGCTGTAGTGTTCTATGTCTATATGATTCTATGATAAAATATGCGGTTGTGTTCTGATGAAGTTCACTCATATAACCCAAAAATAAGCAGTGTGATGTGATCGATTTTTTGTTCTCGTGCCTCTATATCTCCTTCATAATTGTTCTCATAGGCATTGTGCAATTGCACCAAAGCAAATGATTTTCACCAGTTTATCTAGATTGCAGCTGCTATTATTTGAAGGACAGAGAACATTGAACGTTACAGCACAGTGCAGCCCTCCACCACCTTTGAACCTACTCTAAATAACTTCTTAATATAATTTAACTTACACCTAAATCTAACTACCTTTCTCTTATATAAAAAAAAGGCACCGTACAGTACATTGAGACTTCATAAATACTTGAATTGAAAGGCAAAGTATGTGAAAGAATAACTGGAAATAATGGACAAAGGAAGAGGCTACAGTCGTTGCACAAGAACTTCACATTTCTTATTTATTCCTTGATATTTTTTTAAATCAGTCATGACACAGTGCAGGGTGTATCCAATTGACAAATGAAAATAATGTGACCAGCTGTCAAACTGAACTGAATCTACCCAAATTGGTGCCAGTTATTACTTTTAATTCATCCTCTTTGCATTAAAAGATAGACTTCTGTGTGGAAGTAATCTATATCCTCTATACCCTGGGGGTACATTTTCTAAAATAAATGCATGTGACCTGGGATCATTCACTTCCAAGTACCTCTGTTGTGTCGTGAACTCTGCTGTCTCAGAGGCTTTTCAGAGTTACTAATCTGAGCTCCCCCAGCAAAAGTGCACGCCAGTTGCACAAGGTGCTGTGA
The DNA here is from genome assembly GCF_030144855.1 of Hypanus sabinus. Lineage (NCBI taxonomy): Eukaryota > Metazoa > Chordata > Chondrichthyes > Myliobatiformes > Dasyatidae > Hypanus > Hypanus sabinus. The sequence continues at coordinate 99,704,399 of NC_082718.1, forward strand.
CCCCATGATGGAAGGGTCACTGGTCTTTACCCGTTGCCACCAACTCGCCGTGACATGACAGCCGAGTAGGGGTCTACTGGAGCCATAATCCAGGCAACCCGACACTCTGGCACTGCCTCGAGTAAACCGCATGAAAACAAGCCTTTAATTAATAATTAACATCACCAAGAGAAGTGCTGCAGCGGACCCTATAAACCATAGTCAGAGAAATCTGAAAGCCCCTAATTATTCGCCATAATCGCTGTCTCAGAAGGCTGCCGTGGCAGCTCGGGATATCCATATCTTCAGAGACACTGATGGGGCCGGCAGCCAGTGTGCGAGCAAAGCTCTGGGACCAAGTAGCGGCTCATAAAATGTTACTCCAAGGTATGTTGTCTAACCCCTCCGGATCAGAGGTCAGCAACAATCTGAGATAATGACGACTAATAATGTCATCTGATCAGGTCAGAAGAAGCAAAGAGATCTGAGAGGAAATTATTCAGAACAAAGGAGGGTAAAAAAGAAGCAAACTCTTTATCCTTTGTTTAGACTTCAATAATCCTTTCTCATTTGTTTTCTCCTTCCAGTCCCCTTATTATGGGCTGCTGTCAGCCAGGCATGCTCTGGATATTCCTGACTGCATTCTTGCCAGTACAGGGAAACCAGCTGCCTTAGCCCCTGCACAGCCTTCAAGCCCATTGAACTTGTGGATTGTCAAGTTTGGAAGTTTACATACCGAAGATGGTCAGAGAAGTAATCATTTCTTTGCCATTCTTTGGGGGAACTCCTTAATGAATCCAAGACTCCTCTGCACTTTTCCCAGAGATCTGCAAAATATTTTTATCCTTTCTAAAGTTCAAGGCTAGAGCAGAACAGCTTGGGGCATTTGTCACATGGAAGGGATTCAATGTGCGGTTGATATAAAACCACAGACAGATCTTTTTCCAGGTTTGTTCAAAGTACCTGGTCAGCTGACCTTCTTCCTTGTCACCGATCCATGGAATCTTCCCAGCAGTGTAGGTTGTTCCTGAGCTGCATTCTTCCATGCTCAACATTCTAATTCAGTTTTGAGAACAAACTGCATAGCATGTGATAGCTCTCCAATGAGCAGAGGAGTCTGAGAGCTGAGCTGATAGGAGAACATTGAATCGATGGCAGGAACCTTTCCCCCACAGCAGAGATGTCTAACACCAGAGGGCATAGACTTGAGGTAGGGAGTAAGAGGTTTGCAGGTGGATCTGAGAATGAACTGTTTCATCCAAGGATGGTTGGGAACTGTATTTCACTGTCAGTTTGGGTGGGGAATGTAGCTACTGTCACAGCACTTAAGGCATGTCTAAGGTGCTGTAAGCACTTTAAACCTCTCTTTATAAATCTGCTTACATTGTAAATACATGTTGGCATTTACTCATTTACGCACATTTTATTCCATATCTATACTTTAACCTCTAATGTTATTTTTATATAATTCTATGTAATTGTGGAAAGATGTTGGTTTTCCTTGCAGGTCACCACAGCAAACTCTTAACAAATAAATGTATATGGTGAATAAAGTTGATTCTTGATTTCCAGCTCTTGGATCACTTAGGTATCCCCCAAGTCCACATCAAGCATCACCATGGCACCCAGTGATGGACCAGAGACTCTTACACACCTGATGCATAAGTATCTTGGCATTGAAGGTAACTCCAGAATCCAACATGGAAAATATGTCTTTAAATACCTAAACTGCATCTGGACCATGTGCTTTCCCCTTGCATGTTCTCTGTGTAATTGCTTGGGAAAACCTGGAACTAATGACTGGGTTTCAGCTTCAACAATTGCATTGCCAGGGTATCATCTTTCTCGAACACTTCTCAGGCACTCCGCTCCCTGAATACTGAGAAGTTCCCCAGCAGCCAGAAAACTGGAGTCTAATGTTCTCTTCCAGTCTCCGGCAGGATTGTCTGACTTGCTGACCCTATCACCTTCGTCAGCATTTGCAAGTCAACAACTCAACCTGTGAATAAGCTGAAAATGAATTTCACCACAACCCCCACAGCCCAGCGCGAGCCCCCTGCATTCTGCAGAACAATTATTACGCTCATGGGATATCAAGTGTCCCTCCACTTTATTTTTGAAGTCAACCTATTTTTATAGCCTCAAGTCACTTGATTTCAAGTCTGGACCAACCCACTTTAATTCTTGCTGATCTTCAGCACCTCAGCTGTCTTCTCTAGCTGATGATGTGATGATTGGCTGGCATTTCATTTTGAATATGAGCGAGGCATGTGGAATTGTCCGGACTAGCTTCTCTGTGTTTTTTTTTCCCCAGCTCGTGGTCTTTCTGCTTCACTAACTGGGCTCCCTTGTCATTTCTGGGAAGTCTTTCCTAGGGCTGCCCCACAGGTTTATCTCTTTTCTGATCCCTGCACCACCTACAATGGCTGTTCTTGCTGTGAACGGTCCTTCACCCACTGCCCTCCTGTATAGAAGAATTCCAAAAACAGGTACAAAGTTGGTTCACTGTTTCAACAGTGACCCAAAGGTTTGGCCTAACTATCCAGGGACCCAAGCTCAAATCCTTTCCTTCCAGCTGCAGAATTTAAATTCACTTGTAAGATATAGGAACAAAATTAGGCCATTCAGCCCACTGAGGCTGCTCCACCGTTCAAAAATGGCCGATTTAGTATCCCCCTCCACTCATTCTCCTGCCTTGTCTCCATAACCTTTGATCTCCTTACTAATCAAGAAAATATCAAACTCTGCTTAAAATATACTCAATGACTTGGCCTCCACAGCCGTCTGTGGCAATAAATTCTGCAGACACGCTACACCTGACTGAAGAAGTTCCTCTTCATCTCTGTTCTAAAGTGATATCCTTGTATCTTGACGCTGTGCTCCTTGCACCTAGACTCCCCACTATTGGAAACATGTTTCAGGCACAACTAGACTCAGTTTTAAAGATCACAATAACAACTGGGGAGAAGCTGCCTTATCTACTGAGGCACTCGTGGGAAGCCATTCGCCACCTTTACTGGTCCGGGCTATCAGTGACCCTCTGTCATTAACTTTTACATACCCTCTGAAGAGGCCAATCAGTTTCAAGAAGTTGACTCAATACCACTCTGCCAGGGTGATCCGCAATCAATGCTGGCTCTGCCATGACTGATCCTGAAAGATACAAAACTCAAACTGAGCCAAGTCTAATTCTGCTCCGTGTCCTTGCTTGATGCCTCCTGACCTCTTGCCCCCTCAGCCCACAGCCATCTCAATTCAGAGCTTAGAAGGCTGCAGAAATGGGATTAGCTTTGATAGTCAGTCTGGACAGGGTGGATTGAAGAGCCTGTTTTTTGTGGTGTATGCCTCTATGACTTTTCCCCGTATCCCTCTGTAATTCTTCATGTTCTGCTGTTCTGGCTTGGAAATCCAGAGAATGGTGAATGGGGCTCCCCTTGGTCTTCTATCATGGAGATCTGAGGGGCAAGCCAAAGGATGGTAGCTGTGAGGAACAAGATGCCAGCGGAAAAGGTAGGAGTGGATTCAAATACAGCATTTCAAAGATATTTGTGCAGGTACTTTAACAGAATGCAGATCAGCGTAGATCGGCATGGGTTTCTTTCAGTGCTGTACTGTCTTGAGGTCGCGTCCTCTCCTGGTGGCCCCCAACTGCACCTCACTCTAGCCAGGGTTGCCTGCACTCCTTAAGCGACGTGCGCATGAACACCCAAAGGCTGGAAAGTTGGCTTGAAATTCTGACCACTTCATTTCCCAAACAAGAGAAAATCTGCAGATGCTGGAAATCCGAGCAAAACACACAAAGTGCTGGCGGAACTCAGCATGGCCAGCAGCATCTGCTTTCATCCCAAAACATCGACTCTACTCTTCTCCATAGATGCTGCCCAGCCTGCTGAGTTCCTCCAGCATTTTGTGTGTGTTGCTTCATGTCCAACTCCTTCAACCCAACTTGAATTTTCCAAAGCACTGTTAGCAACAAGAGAAGGCAGGGGTGGGGGGCATTAGCACAGCTGTCTTCAGGATCAGGTCATGGAACTGTAACACAAACATTTTTAATATTCTGTGAAAACACAGTATCAATAAGGAGATTATTCTTCAGGGAGATAATCTTTTCTCCTCTTGTGATGCTGACACAAGGCAGATGCTGCTTCAGAAACTCTTGCCATGCATATGAACAAACCTCGACCTAATTTAGAGGTGGTTTAGAGTTTAGAATTAAACTTCAGAAGAAATGAGAGAAAGTAACACTAAGTTATCCTTTTAACACACAGTAAATAGCCAAATGTGCTCAGGGATTAAAGTAATCTTGGGATTCTGATTAATGCAGAAACCACTCAGGCTTTGCTACTTTAGTTTATATAGTCAGAATTCTTTATAAACAAAGTAATGTATATTGGGTAGTCAAATTCATGGGTATAATTTTCGGTAAAGCAGTCTTCCTGTTATATGATACTGAAACAATGCTGGTCCGCCTTCATAATTGTTGTAACTCCTCTCTTCCTGTCACACAAGTATTTAAATCATGGAAGCTGTCCTAAAGTAATCTGTTTTCAATGATACATATCCAATGCTGATATCTCTAGGGGCCTGTGTTAAAATGCAGTGAGCTATATTTCCACAGTAACCAGACTGAATTTGGTTCAAAGCTTAGTTGGGTGCAAGCCTATACGTTAGGCTGTCAGAACCACGTCTGCCTCTACCAGGGGAAACATGTCTCTGCTCTCAGTAGCCCCTCCCCCATCATGTCATCTGCACAATGGTTAAAATGTTGCACTTAACTGATGTTGACTGTCTTGTCAATTCTCGGCTAACATTAAAAAGATTAAGGCTGAGGGTGAGCCAATGGAGCCAAAACGACTCACAACGAATGCCAAAGCAGTGAGTCGATTCAATAGCCATTTTGAAATTCGAATCAAATAATCCAAGTATGGGGTTATGACACAGTTTAAGGCAATTTTAGTGTCTCCCTCAATTCACATAATAACTGACCTGATGCTGCCCTCAGCTGCGTTTCTTTGCCTGATCCACAAAAGCTTTCATTCCTCAGAATCCTGTCTAATCAGCCCTGGGTATACAGAGACACTGTGTCCACAGATATCTGGGGTAGAGAACTGCCAAGATTCACTACCCTGAAATCCCACACCCCCATCACCATCTTCTGCGTCTGAGCCCAAAACCACTGTGACGTCCCACTGGGGGATATGTCCTTGCAGTACCCGTCCCGCTAAGCTCCCCAGAATGAGATCACCGCTCATTCTTCTAAACATGAATGTACACAGGCACACCCTGTTAAATGTTTCCACTTAAGAGATCCCCTCATCCATGGAAGGTAAACCCCTTCATCTCATTCATCTATCCATAGGTCATAGAATTTAAATTTAGCTACAAATCAGGGATACATGAGGGTAAAAGAATTTCCCTCCTTTTAAGTATGTGGCAATAAGATTCACACTATTCAAAGCACTTACAGAGCCTTTCATCTCTTTTATGTTCAAGCTTTTTTATTTCAGCATGGGAGACCTTGTATCTGGCCCTGAAATAGACTTCTGAAGTGTCACATAAGTTTTGAAAGGTGTGGATAACATGGGAAAGTATTAGCACAGCACTGTCACAGCTCCTCTCAGCCATTGATCAAGCTGATTTGAGCTGGGTCACTTGGACCCCATCCACCCGCACGTACTGAGCTGGATGCGAAGGTCACAAACGAGACACCTAGTGAAGTATAGCGAGGCCTGAGAGGCAAATAGAACCCAGGCAGTGCTCTGCTGATGTTCCTGCCCCTCCAAAATGCCCTGAAATGATCCGACAGAAGGTTATGCTAAGGATAGAGCCATGCCTGCAGTTGAAATCCAAGTGGCTTTTCCTAATATTTTTTCTGATGGACCTGCAGATCAAGAATATCAAACTGCTTTGAATAATAAAACAATTTTAAAAAAAAGTTGTTTTTAAAACAAAAATAAGTGTAGTTTTAAAAATAATTGATATAAATAAAGCAAACCTTTCAGCCCACTAACCTCCTTGTCAGGAATCCCCTTTCCAACAAATGGGAGCCTCATCTAACATCAGGTCTGATCAGTGTTGAACAAAGAAGATGGATCCCCAAGGTAACACAGAGAATTCCAGCACAGCTGAGTTCCGTTGTCGGTGTCCTCTGCAATGCAGGAATGAAAATGAGCGACAAAACTTGCTGGAATTGTGCAAGTCCCAGGCGTCCTTAATTGAGAGCAGCCAAACGTTGCCAGTTCACAGATACCTTTGACTTGGCACAATATGCTGTGCGTTTTACATTAGTTAGGGAGAAGGTCAGAGATAATTGCTGGGAGTGGGTGTGGGCTTCAAATTTACTTGTACTGGACTTGATTAAGGACAAGGAAGAACTCAAATATATCCCACACAAAACTCACGCAAGTTATTGTCCATACTGGCCATCTTTCCTCTCAGTCCTGATGCAGGGTTTTAACCCAACACATCAACAATTCCCCTCACCCCACGGATGCTACTCAACCCTCTATGCTCCTCCAAACTCCGGCATCTGCAATCTCTTGCACGTCCTCATGAATATACTGTTCCCAGTCAAGGTCTATACAGTCTTAGTAACAAAGCACATGTATCAGATGGCTCAAGGTTTATGCGCCCCATCCTCTCTGATAACAGTGCTTCCGTATTTTTACCATTTATTTCTGTTTTTCTATCAGGCTTTCTCAAGCTCCCTCAGCAAACAGAGTGATAGATCTCTGCACAGAGAGTCACAGTACAGAGACACTGGCTTATTCCAGCAAGATGCCCAGTCGTCCGGGGCCATCCATGAGTTGTGCAGAGATCAACGCATGCTGCACAACTGTCTCCCACGGCTGACGCAGAGCCTCGCTCCGCCAACTCTCCAAGAGTCCGACAGGAAAGGTGGGGTTGTGCATTGGAATAATAATAATAATAATAAAAGCAATCTTTCCTCTCACCAGACCTTCTGTTGGGAATCCCCTTTCCCAAAAATAGGCCACCAATCCTAATCCACGCCTGACCAACGAACCAGTGGCTGTCCTTATTAAAGGTAACAATCTCACTTGGGTAAAGAGAAAATTAAGAGCCAGTCAGTACTAATTCATTATCCTGAAGATCAGTATAGTTGTGAGGAACCACCTAGGTATTGCCCCCAGCAATGTTACCACATCAGGGCATATTGTCTCCCCTCTTTGCCACTTACTTTCTTTATCCCCAGCCACAGCCCCACAGTAAACCAATGGTGCTACTGGGATAAGGTTGCAGTGATGGTCAATCAGTATCCGTGATGAAGTGCTCTGAAGCTAGGTGGCCTTTCTCAATGGGTTACATACCTGACCTCACAACGTCCTGAGTGGCTTGCTGAGCAGGTTGTGGAGAGAGTACTCGTGAGGCAGGGAATTGGAGCCAGGGTCGATGCAGTTCCTCTGCAAAGGGCTAGCTGGAACCCTTCCTCAGCAGCTGACACCTCGAAGGTCGTGAGCAGGGAGCAGATTCACATTTATTTATCACAAAAACATACAGTGAAACGCTTTGCCTGCGTTGACAGCCGACACAACCGAAGAATGTTCGGGGGGGGGGGGGGCGCCACACATTCTGGCGCTAACGTAGCATGCCCACATCGCCCAGCAGAACAAGACAGGATACAAGAAGCAACAAAATGACAACAGCAAAGCAAGCCCCTTTCCTCCCTCTCACCCACCCACCCATGTGGACAGTCTTCCAACTCCAGGACAAACTTCCAGTCTTCCTTTCTTCAATCTCAAATGCTTCGGCTACAGGGCTCCGGCTTCTGGACATCGGATTGTCCTTTTGGCTTTGATCTTTGGTATCGGCCCCCGGAGTAGCAGATGATGGGACCGCAATCTCCAGACTGACTCACCAGCCCTTGTGCTTCCTCATGCTTCTTGCTCACACGAACATCTGAACCCAGGACCCACCGTCAGGCACGTGAGGTACCAGACAGCTGAATCTCCTGGAACCCATTCAGTGGTATCTAGAGCACACCACAGGCTGAACTGATGAATATGGATCATTCATCGGTCAATTCTTATGTCACGTTGGCATATGGTATCATGTTGGCATCAGTCAATGTTGGCCTTCATTGCTAGAGGGATTGAACTTAAGAGCAGGGAGGTTATGCTGCAACTGTACAGAGTACTGGTGAAGCCACACCTGGAGTATTGTGTGCAGTTCTGGTCTCCTTACATGAGGAAGGATATACTGGCTTTGGAGGCGGTGCAGAGGAGGTTCACCAGGCTAATTCCAAAGATGAGGGGTTACACTATGAGGAGAGATTGAGTTGCTTGGGACTGTACTCACTGGAATTCACAAGAATGAGAGGAGATCTTATAGAAACATATAGAATTATGAAAGGGATAGCTAAGGTAGAGGCAGGGAAGTTGTTTCATAGACTCAAGATTCGGGGGAGTAGATTTAGGACAGAGATGGGGAGGAATTGCTTTTCCCAGATGTTGGTGAACCTGTGGAATTTTATGCCCAATGAGGCAGTGGAGGCTACCTCAGTAAGTAGATTTAAGATATTTAAGGAGATTTACTAGAATGTTACCTGGGTTTCAGCACCTAGGTTACAGAGAAAGGTTGAACAAGTTATCTCTTTATTCTTTGGAGCGTAGTAGGTTGAGGGGGTACTTGATAGAGGTATTTAAAATTATGAGGGGGATAGATAGAGTTGACATGGGTAGGCTTTTTCCATTGAGAGTAGGGGAGATTCAAACAAGAGGACATGAGTTGAGAGTTAGGGGGCAAAAGTTTAGGGGTAATACGAGGGGGAACTTCTTTACTCAGAGAGTGGTAGCTGTGTGGAATGAGCTTCCAGTAGAAGTGGTAGAGGCAGGTTCAGTATTGTCATTTAAAACAAAATTGGATAGGTATATGGACAGGAAAGGAATGGAGAGTTATGGGCTGAGTGCAGGTCGGTGGGACTAAGTGAGAGTAAGCATTCGGCACGGACTAGAAGGGCCGAGATGGCCTGTTTCCGTGCTGTAATTGTTATATGGTTATAAGGGTGGATAGATTTTTCCATAGTAGGGGAATTAAGGGTTATGGGGAAAAGGCAGGTGGGTGGAGATGTCCATGGCCAGATCAGCCGTGATCTTATTGAATGGCGGAGCGGGCTCAACAGGCCAGTTGGCCTACTCCTGTTCCTATTTTGTACATTCTCATGTTCTTAAGAAGCCCAAAACCAAGACGCAATGTATGGCTGCCAGCTTCACGGCCCTGAGGATGCCAGAGTCGTGCCAAGGATAGGTTCACCCCTTGAACCCTTTGTTTGCGTGCAACGCTCAGACGTGGGGCTTCATGTCACTTGGCGCAGGGGACCTGGCGTTAGCATGTACCAAGTGCCATTTACTCCCCCCAACGTCACGCTCATTCAGTGGAATCCCAGAGCTTGCGCACAGTCCCCAGTTTCCTGCAAGTATAGTGGAGGAGGAGGTGTTTACGGAAAGGAGCCCCAGTCAAACTGCAACTGAATTCTACCTTTAACTATTCAGTAATGAGCTCATTTGTCATGTGATGGCAAAGGTACAAATACACAGAGACACCAGAGAGACAGCAACCACTGGAAACCTGGGACAACACATACACAATGCTGATCAGTTTCTGTAAAAACAGGGAGAACTGATTACAGTCTCTGAGTTTTGGGACGTAAAGACTTCTAGTGAGCTGTTTAGTTGCTGCAGAGACTGCAGTTAAATGACTATTGCCACTGTAGGCTGTGGCTTCCTTTCCCTACCAGCATCCATACCAACCACCCCAGATGGGTGAGCACACTGCAGGGAAGATTTGAGATCAGGAGACTGTTAGGGCATATTCCAGAGTTAGGTTATATAGCAAAATATTAACTTCAGCAACCAAACTTTAGATCTGAATGTGGACTGTAGATTAAATTTAAAATGCAGCCCTGGACAATAGGTTCCTAGAGCTGTAAACAGCCGATAATCGAAAAACCAGACAATGCTGATTAACATTCATTTTGGTTGTCTGGAGTGTGGGTGCGGAGAAGGAGGCCCGAAAGTTATATGCAATTCAAAGAAAGCATTGTAGATAACATTGCAAATATAGAATTGTCCTTTGATCTTAAGCGTACATAATGTCATGAAATATTGGACTGAACATGCCTTTTCCTTCACAGGGTGTCTCATTTTGTCAAATAAAAGGCTATTTATATCTACCAGCTGCAACTCTCTGGCGACTTTGCTCACATTACAGCAGAGACCACTCCCTCCTCTCCACGGGTTCAAAACCTGAGAATGTAAAGTCAAGAAATGTAAATAAGTAACTACCATCTCTTCTGAAAAGGAACGTCTGACTGAATAAACAACGTCTACCTCATAGCAGCCAATCCCACTCGGAGCAAAATCCAGGCTACAAGGCCTCCTTCAGGGAAAGTTGGCATTCATTATGACAAGAAGTCACTTAGTGATGCATTGTTTCTTCTGTCCCCCACTCTCACCTCTTCTCACCATCTCCCATTGGGTCCCCTCCTTTCCTTTTTCCTATGGTCAACCCTCCTATCAGATTCTTTCCTCTCCAGCCCTTGACCTTTCCCACCCATTTGGCTTCACCTATCACCTTCCTCCTTCCTCTCTCCCCGACTTTTTATTCCTTCCTTTCCACTGCTGATGAAAGGTCTCAGCCCAAAGCGTTGACTGTTTATTCATGTCCATAGGTGTTGCCTGACCTGCCGAGTTTCTCCAGCAATTTGTGTGTGCTGAATCACAATCAAGTGAAAATCTGCAGATTCTGGAAATCAAAAGTAATACACACAGAACACTGGAGGAACTCAGCGGGCCAGGTAGCATCTACGGAAAAGAGAAAATAGTTGATGTTTCGGGCCAAGACCCTTCAGCAGGATGCTTTTGTGTACATTGGTTTGGTGAGGGTGATGGTTTCTGTGGCGTGAAGAATGCCCTTCCAAAGCAGGAACCCTTCTCATGGAGATTGATGCTGCAGCAGGGATACACAGGCCAGTCTCCTTCCTTCTCGCACTAAACTTTGTAAGGTGATCTCTACTACGTGAGAGAGCACAGCACCCAACCTTTCATCTGAAATGGGGACACCTTTTTTTCCCTTATTAGAGTGAGAGGGAGAGAGAGGGGGGGAGGGAGAGGGGGAGGGAGAGGGGGAGAGAAGGGGAGGCGGAGAGAGAGAGGGGGAGGGAGAGGGGGAGAGAAGGGGAGGCGGAGAGGGAGAGGGAGAAGGAGAGGGAGAGGGAGGGGGGAGAGAGGAGAGAGAGAGAGAGAGAGAGAGAGAGAGAGAGAGAGAGAGAGAGAGAGAGATGTCAAATTACCTGGTGAATGAATAGTCTTTGGGGTTCTGCAAGTCTGTGTATTTATTGATGCTTTGCTGCACACTTGAGTGCTCGGTGGAGGGCGCTGATTTTTTTTTGCTTGTGTGGAAGGGGGGGAATTGCTGCCTTGTTGTTGCTTGTGTGTGGGAGGGGGAGCTGGGGGTGAGGCTTTAGAGTTCTAACATTTAACTGACATTCATTCTTTGGAGTACTGTTTTTGTGGATGTCTGTGAAGATAAAGAATTTCAGGATGTATATTGTATACATTTCTCTGACATTAAATGTACCTGTTGAACCTATTGAAGCAATTGGACAAAATCCTCATAAAATCCTTCCAATATCTACTGCTGAAAGCTCAGGGTTGAGACTTCAAGATACAGCAATGATAGACCCCAGTTAATAGTAGTTTCCCACTCTAAACTTAGGGTGACACTATAATACTCCTACAGAATATTATCTCATGGAAACCAACAGTATTGAAGTAGCAAACACACTCATTAGTTCAACAGCCAATATATTTATTGTCTTTACTTATCCTGAAGTCTATCACCACTTAATTCTGTGGAAGACAGTTCAATTCTCCTGAATCTCCTATGAAAACACATGTAGCATTTTGCTAAACCGATTTTGCCCTTTTCCATGGTCATCTGCCACATGCATCTTGTGGACAGTCCAGGCAGGGGTCGTCTAACTGCCCCCAAGTATCCCTTTGGTAGTGTCTTTGGCCACCAGCTCATCTGACTTTTGGATGCTCCCTTCGGGAGTACAGGCTTTGTTCAGAGATTTGTTTTATCTTGTTTGTTCTTCGAGGAACAATGCTAAAGCTGGCTGCCTGGGATCAAAAGGATGCTGCCATTATGAACAACGTATGCCTTCCATTTAGAGCCAGCGTGCTGTGCAGATTACTTCTGCAAATTATTAAGTGAGGTGATTGGAGGGATAGGTTGCGACCTGCATAGATGGGAAGGGGAAGGATTGGGATAAAATCAAGGACAGCCATATCCTGTGCCCTTTACTGACAATGCTCTTGTGTATTGTGCAGACAGGCCATAGAACATAAAGACAGAAATATGCCATTCAGCCCATCAAGCCTGCTCCACCATTCCATACCTCTCAACCCCATTCTCCTGCCTTCTCCCCGTAACCTTTGACGGCCTTACTAATCAAGAACTGACCAACCTCCGCTTTAAGTACACCCAATAATGGGGCCACTCTCCTTCACCCTCAACAGGTATCCCGCTGGGGGAGAATCCGCTCAGCCTTTATGCTAGGACTGGCTGCCCCGCGACCTGGAGGAGCAGCTTCCGAGCTGATCATTCTCTGGCCTTCAGCGTTGCCGGGTAGGCCTCTCCACTTCCCCGAGGTGAGTGGCCATTGTTCCCCACCGACCATCTTCAATGGGAAGATCGTCCGCGAGAGGCAGCTGCCAATGCTTATGTTGCAATTCCATATAAAGCCATATGTCACAAGGACAGGCCCTTCAGCTCAACGGGTCCAAGCTCTTCCCATTCATCAGCCCTTGGCCTAAATCATTCCTTTTGATGTACTTGTAGGCCTGTATTTTTAAGTTGTTATTACACCTGTCTTAGCCACTTCCACTAGCAGCTTATTCCGTACAAGGACCATCCCTTGAGTAAAAGCAAAACGTGCCTCTCAAGTTCCTACTAAATCTCTCTTCTATCTCTCTTAGCTGATGCCTTCTCATTCCTGATTCACCAACTCTCGGAAACAAACTGAGTGCATTAACCCTGTCTAAGTCCCAGACGATTTTAAAATCATCTCTCAGTCTCCGATGTTCCAAGGAAAAAAGGCCCCAGCCTATCCAACTTTTTCCTATAACTTAACCCCTCAAATCCCCACATCGTTTCTGCACTCTTTCTAATTTTATAACATCTTTTCAATAGCGGGGTGACCAACACTGAAGACAGCTGCTTTTGGGCAAGACCACACCCGGCATGTGCAGAGTGTTTAAAAACCAAATGCACAGAGCACAGGATCGATGTGTTGTGGTCAGAAGGACTGTTTCAGCTTTGTAAAACTCTAGTTACGCTGCATCTGGAGTATTATAAACAGCTTTGGTCGCCCCAGTATAGGAGGGACGTTCAGGCATTGGAAAAGAGGGCAAGAAGGGGTTCGCCAGGACAAACTTTGGTTGCTTTCTCTGGAATGGTGGGGGCTAAGTAGAGGTTTATAATATTATGAGAGGCATAGATAGAGCAGACAGTGTCATATTCCCAGGGTGAAAATAACTAAATGCTGGTGAGAGGGTGTAATTTTAAAGGATGTGAGTGAGAGGTGAGTGCTCTGAAGCACTACCTGGGATGGTGGTAGAGACAGATACATTAGGGAGTTTGAGGAGACATTTAGATAGACACATGATAATGAGGAAAGTGGAAGGATGTGGGCAAAAGGGATTAGTTTAGTTAGCTATTTGGTTACTAATTTATTGGGGTCAGCACAGCATTGTGGGCCGAAGGGCCTGTTCCTGTGCTGTTCTATATTCTAATTCTCCAAGAGAGGCCTTAGGTAGTTGATGCCTCCGCACGTTCTCACTCATCTTTGCCGCCCCTGGAATCAGGCGCCAAACTCTCCCTTCCACTGTGTACTCTAGAGTGGCCGGCTTTGGTGGAAGCGTGTGATCCAAATGATTGATGAAACATTTGGCTAGAGAGTAGAACAGCACCAAACAAGTTGCAAGCTATTAAAACAATCAACACAACACGACAAAAAAAAGACAGCCAGGTTTGCTGTAGGGTTTCTTTCCAAGCAAGTTGCCTCCTACAGCTGACATACTAGTAATTAGAACACGTATTACTACTGTTATATAAAAACATCAGTCCTTGATGCAACATTCTAGGCTTTATACTGTAACAAGCCTGCAAGTACATGCTGCTACAAAACCCAGGAGCAATGCCTTTCACCTTTCACAAAGAAAAATATTTCAAGATGTTTCACAGGAGCTCTATCAAACGTTGACACCAAGCCCTATCTGGAGATGCTGAGTGAGGCAGGTTGCAGAGAGAATTGAAAAAGACGAAAGTGAACAGGAAACTTTATATTGAGTATTTCAGAGCTCTGGGCCTTTGGGATAAAGAGAGTGAGAAGTCTGAAATGCTGGCTTCATTTAAATGGAAACCGATGCGGATCAACAAGCATTGGGTGATGGTTGAATGGGATGGTGCTACTTAAGGAATGGGAGGTGGAGCTTTGGAGGACCTTATGGTGATGGAGAGCAGAATAAGAGAAGAAGAGAAGGATTTCTTTTGATGTCTAGGGATGAAGGTAATAAAGAGATGGATTGGGGTTCCATGGGGGTGGATGGGGTGGTGACACATTGATAAATGTAAACTGTCTCACCAACAACATAGATACAATGTACCAAAGTTGGTCCTGGAGTGACACCAAGGCTGAGAACAGTCCGCTTACGTGTTGTCCAGAAATGTCAGCACCAATGCAACAGATTCCTTAGAGGTTCTGAGATAAACTCTTCATTGCCCCAGTATTGAAGTGAGGAAATGTTCTGCCCGTCCAGTGTAGAATGAGATAAACTACCTGGCACTGAGGCCAGCAGATGGACCTGGAGAGAGTAGGGTGAGGTAGCTTGAGTGAGGATGATGCCTCGGGCCAGATGTGGATGAGAAACAATGAGCTAGCTACCCTGAGAGAAGCCCATGGAAGGCAAGTGAGGTAAATGTGGAGGTGTGAGAAGTTTGAGTGTCTGAGGGGACTGCAGGCCTGGGGGCAGCCTGTCCTGGGGTTGGAGGCCAGTCTCTGTGTGTGAATGAGTGGGTAGCAGGGTGAAAAGGCATCCCCTTTGCTGCTGCTATCTCGTTGGGTTGTTTGCTGCTGTTGTTGTTGTGCTGAATATTGTGTGCGTGCTATGCTGGTGCTGGAATGTGTAGCACTACTGGTTGGCTGCCCCCAGCACATCCTTGAGTGTGTTGGATGTTAATGCAAGTGACAGATTTCACTGTACGTTTCAGTGTATGTGTGATAATTGAATCTAAAGTTGGTGACTCTTTGTTTACAGTGCTGAGGTAAGGTTTCGGACGTTAACTCTATTTCTCCTTCCGTAGATGCTGCCCAAGCGGCTGAGTGATTCTGGCTTTTTTGTTGTTGTTTATTTTCTATCATTACAGGTTGTCCACAATCCAGTGCCGTTTGTACTTTTCCCAAGAGTGGGGCCACAGAAATAAAATGGCTCCCACTCAAAATGATGTGAAAATGCTGTTCGCGGTTCCATCTAAAAAGAAAGTTATGTGAAAGCAGTTCTGCTTTATGAAAAACCGGAAACAACGTGTGGCAAATTTGTTGAATTGAAAGATGGTGACTCTTCGGATTGTTGCCTGCACTGAAGTCCAGCTAAAGTGGGCTCCTAACCAGCGTCCAACTCTTTTAATCAATGCTGTAGTGGAACTCCAGACAGAACAGAATTCTATTTGCTCTTTATGGTGCTATACTCCATAAAATATTATTGTGGCTGTAGCTGGAAATGTCTGACAAATTTAGACAGAATGCACTTTGAGAAAAGCAATATCCCAGTTAGTAACTACTAAAATAGCTCACTCTGGCAGATTTAAACTTTTAGTCTCAGTGTTATCATTTCTGCTTGTTCTCTGTATTACTTTCAGGTTAAAGAGTCGATGCCGTCTATTTCCCAGATGCATACGAACAAGCCAGCATACTGCTGACTGAAAGCAGAATGGGAACTAATATTTCACAGCAGGAAATCCTCCATTCGTCACCATGGTGAAACGCGCCACCTAGTGGTCTCATCTGGTAACGGGTGAAACAGTTGAAGGCACATTGTGGTGAGTTTAATTCGTGCTCAGAGCTCGATGATTTGGATGGAGCAGGAAGTGAAAAGTTCTTTTTACTACAATTCTAAAATCACACTGAGTATGTTTATATTTTTCCTATGTTAGCAGATTCTGATGGAAGCAAATAAAGTTTAAATAAAGTATGGGCAATCCTTACTGAAAGCACATAATAATCACATTTCCATTGTTTAAGTAACATGTATTTGGGTTAAAGTACTTTTCTCCCTTGTTACTTTAAAATATAATAAAATTCAACTTTGTCCAACTTCACTGTACTTCCTCTGTAGCTACAACAGTACATTTTGTTTTACTTCGTACCATCTCCTTGTATATAGCACACAAACTGAAGCTTTTCACTGTATTTCAGACAATACAGCAATGATAAACCATTGCCATTACTGACGTTAAAGAACGGAACAAAAAGCAAAATGCTGGAAGAACTTAGAAGGTCAATCAGCATCTGTGGAGGCAGAAGGTCGAAGTGCACCCTCCACAAGTGCTGATTGATTTGTTTAGTTCTTCCAGCATTCAGCCTCTTGTTCCAGATTCAACCTTCTGCAGCCTCATACAAAAAGGACATGTTTACCAGTATTGTGTGTCAGAAATTTAAAAAATAAGATTTTTTACAATGATTAATGCAGAATTAATTAAAATAGCACCAATTTCAATATTAGAATTTTGATTTAGAAATTCAGATTCAACAGGAAGCTGAAAGTTATATTGTACCAAAAACAGAAATGTTCAAGACCTGTCTGACCTCAGTGAACACTCAAAGCTTTAGACAACTTAATCTCAAAGTTTTGGACAATGGGAAGACTGGTTGCTTGGAGGAAGTAGCAATAACATAATGTTCAGACACGTGCCTTTGGGCTTTTTGAGCAAAGCCCTCTATTTCAACGATTATCCGTTTCTCACCCTATTATACTTTATAGAAGTTGCTCTCCAATGGAGCAGAACTTACTTGTTGAGATAAAGCACGGAATAGGCCTTTCCAGCCCTTTGAGGCACACTGCCCAGCAAACCCCCGATTTACCCCTAGCCTAATCACAGGACAATTTACAATCACCAACCTGTAGGTATTTGATCCACACTCCAGTCTCGTAGGTGGCGGTAATGCACCTTAAAGCTGGTTTGCCAACCGCCATAAAACAACACAAGAAGAAGAAGGTGGTATTTGGACTGTGGCAGGAAATCTGAGCACCTGGAGGAAAGCCACGTGGTCATGGGAGAACGTGGCAGGAATTGAACCTGGGTCACTGGTACCATAAAGCATTGTGCTATCTGCTCTGCTGCCCTTTATACGTGCCAGCACATGATGCTTGTATTCTTATTCATTTAAAAAAGCCTTTCAATACAAGCTACACACCAGGACTTTGCCTTTTAGCAGTAAGCTTTATAGAGAATAATGTACCCAGAATTTTCATCATTTCCTGACTCAAGACATCACGCAGGGAACAAAATGCCAGATTTGCCTATTGCTATTATGAACTAAGACCAGTAATTATCCCTTGTAGCCTTGGCCTACTGATGCGCCAACTTAGCTTAGATAATAATAACCCTGTCACATCTGGGTCGTGTGGCTGTGACTTGGAGTGCAATCCAGACTGACATATCACTGCAGCACTAAGGCATTGCTGAATTACTGGCTATTAAACCAGAGTTTGCTGATTTCAGCAGAATAGTTGGATGTTAAAGAATTATTTATTCAGAGAGAAACAAGCAAGAAGCAAGAAGCAAGCCTGGTAACTGCCTCAGCAGTCTTTTATCGTCCCCCTCAAAGTTTCACCGATCACCTAGTGTTTCACTCTCCCCTCCACTGCACCTTTTAGATCTACTCCTCAGCTTTTTTTCTCCAGTCCTGCCGAAAGTTCTCAGCCCGAAACGTCGACTGTACTCTTTTCCATGGATGTTGCCTGGCCTGCTGAGTTCCTGCAGCATTTTGTGTGCGTTGCTCAGATTTCAGGCAACTGCAGATTTTCTCTTGTCAGTCCTTTACTGATAATCAGTCTTATTTACTGACTGGCTGTTCAAGTACTTGTGGGGTTTTACAAGGGATTGCTGGGTCTGAGTGTGTAATACTACTGCAATTCATTTTTGAATTGTGCTTCAAGATACATCTAAGCTATAGTGCAAGATAAAATTTAAAGAATCGTCAACACACACAAAATGCTGGTGGAATACAGCAGGCCAGGCAGCATCTATAAGGAGAAGCACTGTCGATGCTTCGGGCCGAGACCCTTCGTCAGGCCGAAAACGTTGACAGTGCTTCTCCCTATAGATGCTGCCTGGCCTGCTGTGTTCCACCAGCATTTTGTGTGTGTTGTTTGAATTTCCAGCATCTGCAGATATCCTCCTGTTTGCTCTTTAAAGAATCATCACCCAGTTTTCAACTCCACACATAAACACGGTCAAAATGGACATTGGAGAGGTTCTCACGGCCATCAACAGATCACTTCACCCACTTCTCTCCCCTTCACTCCATCCTTCAATTTCCCTACACGCACCCCCCCCCCCCCATCCCTACATCTTCTTTCCATCTTCCCTTTCTTTCTGGAGATACAAGAAACTGAAGATGCTGTAGTCTGGACCAACAAACAATCTGTTGGAGCAGAGCTTTTCAACCTGGGGTCCATGGACCCGTCAGTTAACAGTCAGGGTCCATGGCAGAAAAAAGAGAGCCCCTGTGCTAGAGGAAACCTATGGGCTGAGTAGCACCTGTGCTGTCCCAGGTCAAAACCCTCATCAAGACTTCATCCCTCCCCTTTGCTTCTTGGCTCTTAATTATTTAGTTTGGATTTTAATTCCTCTCCCTTTCTCCAATTAGCTGAATTGGGGAAAAAATTTTGCTCAATCTTACACTTGCAGCATGTTTAAGCTAATGTTTTCATGGGAATAAAAGGAATTGCATAGAAATGCAGAGCAGATCAACTTGATCACATTCTATATAAGAAATATGGATCGCGCTCCTTGCAAAACACATGACAAGGATACTCCATAAACCTATCCGTAAATTGTGAGCACCATTCCCACTTGTCCCATGTTGTTATGCTGCAACATCAGCTACATCTGTTTTAGATTTGCCTCATTATCACCTCATTGTTTATCATTTACTACTGTCCAGCGGCTAAATATTGGATAAAAATCTACATTTGAAGCAGTGTCTGATTTTGCTTTGTGTGCAGGGATCCAAACCCGATGAATGCCCAGTCAGTAAGCTTGCTTAAAAAAAATACATCGAAAGTTATAAGTCAAACCAAAAGCAGAAACTGTCCGGTACTCAGCCAGCCCACCTACATCTGAAAATATGGGTTACATCCCAGAAGTTGTTACCTAAAATAATTATCTCACCTCTTCTACATTCAGATGATTATGCATGCCTGCAGCATTTCTGTTTGCTTTCAAAAGGCATTTTATTTTGCTGAGGTCCCATCATTGATCAGTCCAGTTCATAATTTTATTCTCTGTCTAGTTGCAAGTAACAGTAATATTAAAGAGTGGAGCTCTTCCCTCGATCACATATTGATACTGACCACTACACACTCTCCAGTGCTTGTTAGCTCTCTTGAGCATGTCACTCAAGACAGAGCTGGTGGGAATGCATCAACTAGGTTCTACCAGTCCCCTACACGCTCACGGTAAGTTAAAGTGAACGTAATACATAGAATATTCAGCACAGTACAGGCCCTTTGGCCCACAATGGTTTGTTGACCTTTTAACCTACATAGGGTTCAGTCTAACCCTTCCCTCCTACATAGCCCCCCTGCCCCATTTTTCTTTCATCCATGTTCCTAAGAGTTGCTTAAATGCCCCTAATGTATCTGTCTCTACCACAACCATATAACCATATAACAATTACATCACGGAAACAGGCCATCTCGGCCCTTCTAGTCCGTGCCGAACTCTTACTCTCACCTAGTCCCACCTACCTGCGCTCAGCCCATAACCCTCCATTCCTTTCCTGTCCATATACCTATCCAATTTTTTTTTAATGACAAAATCAAACCTGCCTCTAGCACTTCTACTGGAAGCTCGTTCCACACAGCTACCACTCTCTGAGTAAAGAAGTTCCCCCTCGTGTTACCCCTAAACCCTTGGCATGCCGCTCCATGCATTTACCACGCTTTGTGTAAAAAAAAGTCTCTGACTATCATCCTGTTAAGCTTCATCTCCAGAGCCTCGTGTCTTTTGAGATGTGGGGGGAAAAGAGAAGCACCAGGGAGAAACTGACATGGTTATAGGGAAATGGGGAACTACAGACATGCTGGAAGTCAGCACCAAACACAGGTTGCTGCATCTCTGAGGCAGCAGTGTTGCAAATTGCATCACTACACCGACCTAATGCAGATGGGGAGCAACAGAAAAGCGTGATTTCAGTGCAATGTGGAACAGCTCCACAATACAACAAATAGCTAATCAATGCAGAGAAACAACCAGCAAAATGTTATTGCATTTCCATTTTTAATTTAATTGCCCGTTCGGAGAGAGAGAGTGGAAGACTGGTCCATTACTTGGGAAAGCAAAACTCACTTCCTTGACACGCGCTGGCTGTGCTGATCTCCACTTGGAGCCACTGTGACATTATCCCAAGGACAGTGAGATCACACCTTTAACAACTCCAAGGCCAAATTCTCCACCGAATACCGGCTCGCCATCTCATTTCAAAAAGTAATTATAATCAAAGCAAGGGTCTAAGCAGCACCTGGCAGAGGTAGGTGGCGTGCAGAGTACAAAGTGGATGCTGAATTAAGACTGAAAGTTGACCCTGACTGATAACAAGTTTCAGGGTCAGACTAAACATCCAAACTAATCCTCAAGTTACTATCTCCCAGATCTACAAGTAATATGCTACTCCAAGTAATGAGTATCGGCACCGTCACATTTAGCGTCACCGTCGGCAAAACAGTCTAAAAATGCATTTGCTAGTTTTCTGCTGTGATGACATTTCTTAAGAAAGCTTTTGTCCGCAGTTGTGGTAGGAATTAGCCATGTCCTTTGTCCCCTTAGGCTTGCATTAAGAATCTTGTATAGTTCAAGGTGCCCATGACTGACATCACTGTTGACTTTATTTTTAATCAGCGGGTACATGATTAGCTTCAAATTTAATGTCGATCAGTGAGCCATGCTATGACCTAAGGGATAAGGATGTGGAAATTACCTCCCCTGCATTTGAGCATTTGAGCCTGTTCTCACTAAAGGTAGTCGGAGAGTGATTAATGATTATACATCTGCTGTGTTGAGATTTAATCTGTCACAATTCTACACAGCAGAACAGATGCTTCCCCTTACCTTAAATTGTGCCGATTCCTTGTGTTTGCAGAGAACTGGATGCAAGTATTTTAAATACAGCTACACGAAAATAAAGGGATTCCAATTACAACAGGGAAGGAATTGTTCTGAATTCTGATTCTTGAACCATCTCTTGACATTGGGCTCATGTCATAATTCTGACCCACTGTTCTAGAGGCAGCAATCTCCTTACAACACAGGAGGGGGACATTTAGCTTGATCAAATCTATGTCGGCTCTCAGAGCAATCCCACTCCCTTACTAATGTTAACCTGTTTATCCTATACTCCCATCAACATCTCCCAGGTTCTACCACTTACCTCAGAGCAGTTTAGAGAGCCAATGATCTACACATCTTTAGGATGTGGGAAGAAACCAGAGCATACAGATGAAATGCATGCAGAGGGAGACTGACCACACGGTCAGCACCAGAGGCCAGGAATGAATGCTGTCACTTGAGCCAATCATTCAAAAAAAAACAAAACCATTAAATCTTTAATGGGGATTGGTTTGGGTGGAATGGTCCCAATACAGGTTGTGATAACCGCTTATTAAACTGGTCAGGAAAACATAACCCGTAGTTGCTAGAGAGAAAAAGAAAGAGACAGAGAGGATAGAATGAGATAGATAGTTAGAAAGAGAGAGAAAGAAAAAGAGAGAGAGAGGATAGATAGAGACAGACAGATAAAGAGAGAGAAAGAAAGAGTACACGGAGAAGGAGACAGAGATAAATTGATAGAGAGATAGATGGGTAGATAGAGAAATAGAGGTAGATATATAGAGATAGATAGGGAGAAAGAATATATTTGATGTTTAAGCATATCCTTCTCAGACTTGTGATTTTGATTATCCTCAAGTCTAATATTCAAATGTTTACAGTAATTAGGATGCCACATGTCTTCATTCTATACCCAATCTCTTTGGAAATGACAGAAATTCTTGAGTTAAGATCAGCACCTCAATCACAAAATCGGCAAAGAGTTCCTGGTTCCAAAGAATGGGCCTGGTGGTTGAGGAAGACTGAACTGGTCTATCACCAGCACATGTTGGCACGTGAACCGCTGCCATCAGGGCAGGTTAGAACAAGAGTGATGCCTGATTGGATCCTTGCCCTGTGCATTCAGGGTTCATCTTGTATCGTACAGCAAAAAGGAGAAAGAGAAGGGCATCCAAGTATTAGCTGTCACAATGAGCTAGCTCTTCGTCAAGCACAGGTATTTCACAACAGAATAAAGCCCTTCATCAAAACTTCTGCAGAAGTGATGGCAATCAGTTACCAGTCCACTGCAAATGTAGACGTTGTACCTAATTAGCTATTTTCTTAGATTGCTTGTGTCACTTGGATTTCCAGCATCTGCAGATTTTCTCTTGTTAGCTATTTTCTTTTTGTGAAGAAAATACACGGGGCTTCTTCATGTGAGATATCCAACAATTTAAAGCTGGAGCCATCACAAAGTCAAAGATCTGACTTTGAACTCGGGTGAGCATCGGTTACTCCAGGGGGCAGCTGATAGGGACCAAGTCAGGCAAGCCCAGGGTGATGGGATTCTCATAGTGTGGGTCTGAGAATTTTCAGAATAAAGAACTTCTTGCCTACTGTTTCAGGAAGAAGAATTCCGTTTCATGGAATTTTCTTTAAAATATTTAGGAAACAAAGATTTGTAAGTAAGTGCCCTGATTGGCAAGGAAGTCCCAGCTTGGACACATTCTCAAACTTCCTGTCGCAGTAAAACGTGTTCGTCAAGCAGTTTAAGTTCCAGCAGCTTCCCCAAAGATCGATGTATCAGCTTCCAAAACTTTCTTCTTCCCAGTTAAGCTCTCTCAAGTTCAAAGCATTTATCTGTGGGAAGAGTGCGAGTGTTTGAGGACGATAAAAGAAACCTCTTGGTATGGATTATACTGGAGTTTTATTACAAACTCAGAAGCAATGTAGTAGGATTTCATTCTTCAGGAGCAAAATGGAAAGGATAACCTCATCCTTATATAAAAGGGTTTAGCTTTAGGTCAGCATAATGAGTTACCGCTCAAGAAGTAGATAAAGATGTGGAAGTGTGGCACGGCGCTCTCCCAGGTCAGGAACCGCCCCTGCCAGTCTGAGAAAGAAGTGCAATCCCATGTGCAGGAATCCTGGCCAGTTTTTCAGAAAGTGGAGAAGCCAACTTTTCCCTCACCCCTTTTCCAACATTCAATTAGAACATGGCTGACTGGTCCAATAGTTCTCATCAGCTGTTTTTGCCAAAACCTTTGCTACTTTGAATTAATAAAACACTATTGATCTAGAGACTGAAAGCTCCAATTTCCCAGCACCTATGGACAATTGAAACAGAGGTTTCTAGATCTGTACCATGCTTCAGTGGAACATCTCAATCTGATTTTTGTTCTTGATGGCCTGGCTCTTATTTTTATTAGATCTCCTTCATTTCTGATTCTTTCATAGCTGGCAATATCAAATGCATCTACCTGGAAAACAAGATCAAAATCTGTGATATACAAATTGCTCTCCGTCATTTTTCTGAACAAAAGAAACTGGCCAGGCTTGTGCAAATCCTGGAGAAACACAGGAAAAATCATCTCCATCACCAATCAAGGCCTTGCTCTCTTCTCATTGTCACAGTCAGGAAGGAGGTACAGAAGCCATCGACTCGTGCCACCAGGTTCAAGAACAGTTATTATCCTTCAACCATCAGAATCCTGAACCAGGGTGGACATCTTCACTTACAACACTGAACACAACTTTTGGGCTCACCTTTAAGGACTGTACAACTCACGTTCTCCATTTTTATTTACTTATTATTATTAATAATACCTGTTTCTTTTTGTATTTGCACTATTTGTCAGTCTTTGTATGTAGTTTTCATCAAGAAAATGAAACTAGCGATTTTCTGGAATTGCTTGTGTTGCTTGTATTTGCAGATTTTCTCTAGGTAGTATTTGGTGACATATATATATTTTGATAATAAAATCGACTTTGCACCCTGGGCTTGCCTGACTTGGTCCCTATCAGCTGTCTCCTTAAGTAACCTAGGCTTACCCGAGTTCAAAGTCAGATCTTTGACTTTGTGATGGCTCCAACTTTAAATTGTTGGATATCTCACATGAAGAAGCCCCGTGTATTTTCTTCACAAAAAGAAAATAGCTAACAAGAGAAGCATTTTTGAATGCAGCAATAAAGACAACATCATCACCAGTTTTGAGGCTCTCAAAAGAGCTGGGTATTTGAAATGCTAAACACAGAACGTGTGGCTGGAGGAGCATATTTTGCTTAACTATGTAAGCAGGGTGAGTCAATGGGACGAAGTTCGACAAAAGCTATTTTAATCGGACTGGTGCCAGCAGTTCCTCAGTGATCACAACAAAGAAACAGGTCTCATGGCTCAACCAACCACATACAAACAGCTCTAACCACAATTAGTCAGGTTCTCCCTACATCCAACAGTCACGTTACTTGCGTCACCCATTAAAGCTGCAGGCACTCAGCTCCTGCCGTCTCCTGGTGTTTCTGGCATGGGTGGGGGATCTTCGGTTGGAAATCCATAACTCCCTGGAAGTGGTAACACAAGTCAGTAGGGCGGTAAAGGTATATGGCATATTTGCTTCTGCCATTTGCGGTGTTGAGTACTGAAGTCTGGAAGTTAAGTTTGAAGTTGTACCCAACTTCCATCAGGTCACATCAGGAGTACCATCTGCATTTCTGGTCACTATGTGCCAGGAAGAATGTGGAGATACTCATGCAGATGAGGTCCACCGGATTAGAGATAATCACAAAATCGAGAGGTTGGATAAACTTTGATTGTTTCCGTTGGAGCGCCGGAATCTGAGGGGCAGCTTCAAAGTATACGAAACTAGGAGAGGAACCGATAACGTAGACAGAGTCTTTGTCTCAAGGTAGAATTGTCAAGTACTGGAAGGCGGGCAATTGAGGTGAGAGAGTGAACGCCTAAAGGAGATAAGTGGGCAAGATTTTAACGGAGAATGGTAGGTACCTGGAATGTACTGGTTGGTGTGGTGGCGGAATCAGATATGATGGTAACATTTCAGAGGCATTTGGGTAGGGAATAAAGGGTTACCAACCTTATGCCGGTAGATGGAATTAGTGGGAATAGCATTGCTGGCACAGATATAGTGAGCCGCGCAGCCCAGTCCTGTGTTACATTGTTGTGCAGTATGTTCCATGTTTCTGCTACCTCTGCACTTCTAAACAACTCCTCGAAGATGGGATGGAACTCAACATTTTTTCCTACAGCTCGAAGCATTGGGAACGACTTAAAAATGGCCATTGAGGATACGGAGGCACCTTTCCGTATCTTCAGTAGCACAGGTGGAGACTATATCCCTGTATGTGATCTATATACTTTCAGTCTCTGTGGTGAAATTTACATCCCTGCTTCCCTCCACCACTTGGGCAGAATCGCGTTGGGGGCGGTGACTGATTCGGTGCAGGGCAGAAAACCTTGGCCACAGTCCGCTCTCAGAACCGTTCCAAACATGAAAAGATTAAGCTACATCTTCATTTCCACTGATGGGCAACCTACCCTTTTCCAGAATGGGAAGAGGCAAAAAGACAAGTGAACTCTGAAAGGAAAAGAACCACAAGCCTAAGAATTCAATGTATCCTAGAGGGGGTTAACGTGACAGTGGTAAGAGCACACTGGTTTCCATACCAATGAACCAAGGTTTACTACAAGATGAGCATTGCATGCTGCATCATCTCATCCTCCTCTCCCAATGCAAGGCACGGGCAATTGGCCTAATTGAGAGCTTGGGATGGGGACAGTGATCAATAGGGTCACGAGGGATCAAACAGCAGGGCTGAGGAATTGGGGGTGGCATATTAGGATGTGGGGGGGGGTAGAGAAATCTGAGTGCTCACTGAAGAGGAAGAGGGGGAGGTGGGTTCTACGTGGTCAGCAGGGTGGGAATACATTATTGATCCAGTGAAAGGCTGGGAAGGCCCGGGAATTCTCATAACTCTCTTGTCCGCGGCGGTGGGAACGAGAGCAGGTTGTCCAAGTTACTTGCTGCACAGGGAAAGGTGGCCCTCAAATGGAGATCACATCAGAGTCATCAGGGTAACCCCTGACAGGGAATGCCCAGTTTGTTTCCCTGATGGGCATGATCTGATCCAGAATTGGTTACAAACACGATTCAATCTGTGTTCAATTGATTTTTCAATCGCTCAGCGTTGAAGAAAGAGCTATGTGATTGACTTACTGGGCAACAGATCTCTTAACTTTTCACAATCAATTGATTAAAATCATTAATCTTGTTATTTCACACTTAACAGCTTTTGTGGAATAGCTATTCTGGAAATGTATTACATCCCAAAGAACAAAAGAATGTGTGTGCTTCACCCCTAAGTATCACCTTGTTCCCAGTCCCACCTCACCTACCCACTGATCTATTAATTGCCAGGACCATTTGTAGCTCTGTTCCTGATTTCAACCTTTAGGAAAATAGCTCAAACATCAAGGATTGGCAATTTTACCTGCCTGAAGAAAAGGGAAATGTAGGGGAGAGAAAGGAACTTCTGCGCTGAAGGAATGCAGGATAAAATCCTGTCCCTTATGAATGGTGCTTACCACCAATCACCCTGACTCCTTTACATGCAACAGACCCACTGCACTGGCAAAGTACTGGTCCTGTGATAACATTACCTTACCCCCTCTACAACTCAGTAGGCACTGAGTTGTCAATATCTTCCTTTTAGTTCCTGGCAAGGTGGAGGAGGGAATGGGGAATGAGGCATTGGTGTGCAGCCCTGTAGGAGAGTACAAAGCCTGCTTCTGCTGCGGTGAGGTGCAAGAACCTTGCCTGAATTTTGCCCAAGTGCTGTGTAGAGGCTCTACATTAATTTGCCTTTCTTTTATCATTAAATCTGGATTGAATTTGGAAGAATACCAGTGCTCAGTTCTACAGATCACCTCCTTCAAAGGAAATGAATACTCCAGTTGACAGATTTATATTGTGATATTTCGTATTATTATAAAAGAAAGAACTTTATAATAATTGCCAAACAAAAGGATAGGTGAAAGGCAAGGACATTTTTTCCCAAGAATCATTATTATCAGGAATGCACTGCCTGAAAGGCTGGTAGAAGAGGCTTCAATCATAACTACCAAAAAGGGAAATGGTCCTATATTGGAAAGAGGGCAGATTTGCAGAGCATGAGAGAGAGAGAGAGAGAGAGAGAGAGAGAGAGACAGAGTAGGGCAGTGGCTCTAGCTGACTAGCTCTTCCAAGCACTCAGCTGAGTTACAATGGGCTGAACTGCGGATGAGAGTGAGCTGAGGAGCTAATGGGAGGTATGGTAGTGGAGAGGTTAAAGTAATATCATTACATCAGAGCTCAGCTCCCACCACTGTCTGCAAGGAGTGTGCACGCTCTTCCTGTTTCCTCTGGGTGCTCCAGATTCCTCCTAGTTCCAAAGGCGTACAAGGTTATGGTTAGTGAGTTGAGGACATGCTACGTTGCTGCCTGAAGCCTGGATACACTTGCAGGCTACACAGAACAATCATGGCTGATTTGACTTAATGCAAATGGCGCATTTCTTGATGTACGCATGACAAATAAAGCTAGTCTTTATGGGAGTAGGTGGTGGATGGCCGTATGAGAACTGGTGTATATTACACGTTCTGGTTAAGTGACCATGGACTCCAGGCAGATAATTCCTGAAGCGTACTGATAATGGCTGGGGTCAACCATCTTGTAACAACACTGCCCAGAAGAAGGCAATGGCAAACCACTTCAATACAAAAATTTGCCATGAATAATCATGGTCATGGGACAATGATCGCCGATGTCACACGACACGGCACAGAACAATGAACAAAAAGAAACTAAAGCCAGGCACGTTTGGGCTCTTTGATTTCTTCACATCTGAGCAAAAAATGCCTTTAATCTACTCGTAAAACACATGCTTATCAACAATATTTACATTACTTCTGAATGCTGAAGTCCTCTGAACTTAATTTGGAGGCTGAAACAGTCCTAAAACACTTGGAAAAGAAAGTGTCCATGCTTCCAGCCAAATTATTTTTTTGGAACCACTTAGCCGAATTACAAAAAAATTAGCTAATCTAAAAAAAAATTTGATTGATAGTTAAATTGGATGTTGTAAACATCGTAATTACATTATGTCCTGAGGTAGTTAATGAAGAGATGAAGCTCAACCTATACTGAATCACATTCAGTCCAACCTAGATATTGTAGAACGCAATGTTCCTTGGCTCCTCTGGAGTAATAGGCACACAGATTTGTACTTGTGTAACTGCCAACGACCAGAGCCAGGTTTTGTTGTCGTACTTTTATTACGCAATCTCAGTGACTGTGCAAGTCAGGCAATCTCAAGGGAGGATAAAGGTGAGTAACAACCAGACCCAATTCTGTCCATTTGCCCCACATGTTGTAACCATTGTTGCTGTTGCTCTGTTCTGTGCCTCGTGGCGCATCAGGCAGCAACCGTGGCGCTTCTTTATCATCTCTTTGGTTTTTTTTAATGAGGCCAAGTTGCTAGCTTGACGATCAGAAGGATGGAACGTGGACAAAGAGCCAGCTGGGTTTGAATCCGGTACCAGTCGCCTCGTCCGGTGTAGGTGCCACTACACTAGCGGCCGTCTATATCATAACTATGATACCACACAATTCATAAAGCAGCCTGATTCTTTCCAGCAATATCCATTTTCCCTTAAGCTCCCTTTCTCTTGGTATTTTGTTGAGGATGCACTGAAGATTGTCTTGCAAATTGCAGCCAGAGCTAATCTGAACAGAAAGAACTGTGGAACAGGAGAGGCCACTGGATAAATTACATGAAAGTTAATCACTTCACTAGGGTAATGGACACCCTTTCAGGACATTTTTATCTGGTATATTATTTCATGTGTGCAATAGATTCCCAAAATATTAGCACTTAAATCATTTGAAAAAAATATATCTTTAGTGACAGCTATGATAAACAGAACAGAATATACAGTAACCACAGCTTGGAGTAATTGTGCTGTCAAAAGGTTGTAAGTTCAAGACTCACTCCAGCCAGAGATGGTCACATAAACAAGGCTGGCCCATCAGGCTGTTGTGAAAAGTGCTCTTAATGAGTGGACTACCTTTTGGATAAGACATTCATTTGGGCCCCATTTGCTCTCTAGGATGAATGTAGAGGATCCCACACCGTTACTTAAAGGAAGAGCAGTGAAATCGCACAAACATTTACCCTTCAATATTTGCCACATTGCACGAGTTGTTATGTAATTGTAAGTGTTTGGGTTAAGTGATTTGAATTTAGCATCCAGTTGCAATGCAGCTGCTACTTGTAATCCCGGTTAAACTAGATTATGCCATTGCTTTAGCAAGTCTGCATGGTAAGCCTGTGCCTGTGAGGAACGAAGTACCATTGAACAGACAGTAAAAAGCAGTAATATTTGGTTCCTTGCTGACTTTTTCTTTTACATTCACACAATCCCTTAGAGCTCTGCTCCCTCTTATCCCTTTTCCAAGATCGATGAAATAGATGGCTGTATTTATCAAACTGCTAATTCGTAAGGTGTTGCAAGATGGGCAAGAAGTGTTTCCTAACCCATAACAATGGCGACACTCAAGATAGTAAAGTGATTATAAAGAATTTTGGAATATCTTAAGATTGTGGAAAGAACTGAGAAATATACTTGCTTCAGAAGTTTACAGAACACTCTTATTGTTAATAAGTGGACACTTGATTTCATCAGCGTTACCTTTTGTAGAGGAAAGGGAAAGGTACAACATAGGTGGCACTCTGAAGAGGGCACGTTAATCCAAAGCCATAATGCACATCCAAAGCCTGGGCTTCATCATTCATCATTTCACCAGCCCAGAACATAACAAAGTTTGAAAAGTGGTGCTTCAGATACAAGACAGATTAAATAAATGAAGGGTTGGGGGTGGGATGGGAGTTGGGAAGAACTGCATCAAATTATGTACCCAGGAATGCAGATAGAGAATGCAACACAATCCACAAAGCAGTGCTTATACAGCAGTCAGGTTGTTTCATGATTTACAGCCTACGGTAGTTACTGATCATAATGTAATCTCCAAAAGGTTGGAAACGCGGAGATGCAAAAGCGCATAGTAACAGCAAACAACAAACTGGATTCTGACAGAATCAGATGGGAGCAACTACAGTGGATTCCCGTTAATGGAACGCATCAGAACCAATACATTTTCGCTCAATTAAGCAGCTGTCCCAATTAACCTAAGTTTCGTGGATATAGTTTATAAAAGACAAACTATTGTTTAACTGAGTAACAAGTTCTGTAGTTAAATAAAATACAGAACAAATTAGAACACTACATAAAAACACAAAATGATGGCAGAACTCAGCAGGCCAGACAGCATCTATGGGAGGAGGTAGTGACGAAGTTTCGGGCCGAAACCCTTCATCATATAGGTAGAACACTACCTATATTACTAAAGTACAAGAAAACTGTGTATTAGTTCCTAATAGTTATTG
The DNA here is from genome assembly GCF_030144855.1 of Hypanus sabinus. NCBI lineage: Eukaryota > Metazoa > Chordata > Chondrichthyes > Myliobatiformes > Dasyatidae > Hypanus > Hypanus sabinus. The sequence continues at coordinate 99,735,269 of NC_082718.1, forward strand.
ATGGAGGAAATCATCCAGTGAGTGGTGCTGTGCTCTATTGATTAACTGTAAATGAACAAAATCAGTGCAGAAACCTAGTGCAGATAATGGACAGCTTTAGTTGCCATCCTGCACAGTGTCAAAAATCACTGCTTTTTAATTGGGCACTGACTGTCCCAAATGAATAACTTAACACAAGCCTACACGACTGACACTATTTAAAAACTGTTTGCCCTAAGCACGGTGTAGTGTCACACAAGTGCATGTGACTAACGCTAGTTAGAAATTATTCGGCAACAGTCTCCTGTCCCAATTAAGTGACATAGTGTCCCAGATAAACATAGGAAATCCTGGCTATTTTCTCAGTTAGCTTTTGTTCTGTTAAGAGTTCCCACATATGTGGCTGCCCCAATTAATCAAAGGCCTAATTAACCAGAATCTACTGTATTGGGAATGCAATCCAGCCTGCACAATCTGAAAAGTTAATTAGTATAATCGGAACTGGGAAATACGTCACTTATTTCAGAGCCATGATCCAGACTCAGGTACCAAGTTATAAATGCAACGTGATCCTTTGTTGCTCCTATATTCAATGCATCTTATTGTGATTCAGATAGGAAGCCATTCCAGAAAACAAGTTGCTGAGAGTTACCAAAATACTATCAATTTAGTTGATTCTAAAATATGGGCAAGTTTATCCCATCAATAAAATGTGTTAATGTTTCCTGTTGGATGCAACCCACTGAGAGTGCAATGGAGATTTTCCTCACTAGTTTCCATTAAGCTTTGGGAAGGAGAGAAAAATAAATGAATGGCATCTTGTGTGCATCTTGCACACTTGCAACATGACTGTATCAACTTTCAGAATCCAGAACTCTGATTTGAAAATTACTGCAGTAGCTAACAAAGAGCTGGGGAAAAAATATTTCGGAAAGGTAACCTGCTCATGTTCCAAACTTCCCATTCTAGTGCTACATGGGTGATGCCAACAGGCTCAATAAACTGATTAGAAAGGCTGGCTCTGTTACAGGAGTCAAACTGGACACACCGGAGACTGTGGTAGAACAAAGCACCCCACGGAAAATCCTGTCAATTCTGGACAATGTTTCCCACACTCAGCATGCCACCTTGGCTGAACAGAGGAGCACTTCTGAAACAATGGTGCTGCTCCAAAGAGCAATATATGAGGTCGTTCTTACCCTCGGCCATTAGGCTCTATAATGAGTCAACCTGTAGCCAGGGAAGTGATGACCCCCCTCTTGTTAGATTGTTTGAGGTAACTTACTTTTTATTCTTCCTTCCTTTTCTTCTAATATTTATATCTGTGCACTTGTAATGCTACTGTGACATTTCCTTTGGGATCAATAATACACACTACTTCCGGGGCACCTAGGGGTGACTCGTGTAGCAGCTGAACTCTCAAAGGATACGACCAAATAGTCTCCTTTCAGCCTGATACAGCTAAAAAGCACAACTGCTTCCAAGGTCAGTACAGTCAACAAAGATGTCTTAATGTGTTTAAACAAACTGTTAAAACTGTTGGAAACAACACTGATTGTGGAGGGATGCACCTTCGTAGGTTCCACGCAGGAAGCTTGGCTGCAGGTCAGGGATACATGTGCGTTTAAGGAAACGGGGTTTTAAACTCCCTATAATGACTATCTTGCTGGCAAGCGCGCAGCCTCTGGTGAATAAAATCGATGTTCTCAGAGCTAGGGGGCTGAATCAGAGGGACATTAGGACCACATGTGTCCTTTGTTTCACGGAATCCTGGTTAACCCCTTCCATACCGGATGCAGCGATTCAGATCGACGGGTTTACTATATACTGTCAGAATAGATCTATAGAGTCTCTCAAAAGCAGAGTTGGGGGATTATGCCTCATGATCAACTCTTCTTGGTGCACAAATTATTAGTGCTATCCCAACTCTGCTCACCAGACCTGGAATATCTGGCAGTTAAGTGCTATCCTTTTTACCTACCAGGGGAGATCTCTAGGATCATTTTGGTAGCAATATACATTCCACCTTAGGCCAATGTCAATCAGGCTTTAGATGAGCTGAGCAATGGGATTAATATGCATGAAACAGCGCACCCTAATGCCATCACCATCGTTTTGGGGGAGTTTGCTGCAGATGTCACCGACTTCATTAAAACCTGTGTGGATGAGTGCGTGCCTACAAAGGCTTGCTGTACAGTCTCAAACCAAAAGCCGTGGATGAACCAAGAGGTACGTTGTCTGCTAAAGGATAGATCTGTGGCATTTGAGTCTGGCGACCCAGGCCTGTACCAGAAAACCAGGTATGACATATGGAGGGCTAGTTCAAAGGTGAAGAGACAATTTTGAATGAGGTTGGAGGTGCTATCAGATGTACGGCAACTCTGGCAGGGTTTGCAAGACATCGCTGCCAACAAAATGAAACCCAACAACATGAACGGCAGCGATGCTTCACTACCAGGTGAACTCAATGCCCTCCATGCCCGCTTTGAAAGTGAGAACATAACTACAGTTGTGAAGTTCCCTGCTGCACTCGATGATCCTGTGATCTCTGTCTCAGAGGCCGACGTTAGGCCGTCTTTAAAGAGAGTGAACCCTCACAAAGCGGAAGGTCCCGATGGAGTACCAGATAAGGCTCTGAAAACCTGTGCCAACCAACTAGCGGAGTATTCAAGGACATTTTCAACCTCTCACTACTACAGGCAGAAGTTCCCACTTGCTTCAAAAAGGCAACAATTATACCAGAGCCCAAGAAGAATAATGTGGGCTGCCTTAATGACTATCGCCTGGTAGCATTCACATCTACAGAAATGAAATGCTTTGAGAGATTGGTCATGACTAGACTGAACTCCTGCATCAGCAAGGACCTGAACCCATTGCAATTTGCATATCGCCACAATAGGTCAACGGCAGATGCAATCTCAATGACTCTCCACACGGCTTTAGACAGCCTGGACAACACAAGCACCTACGTCAGGATGCCGTTCATCGACTATAGCTCAGCATTTAACACCATCATTCCCACAATCCTGATTGAGAAGTTACAGAACCTGGGCCTCTGTACATCCCTCTGCAATTGGATCCTCAACTTTTTAACCAGAAGACGACAATCTGTGCAGGTTGGTGATAACATCTCCTTGTTGACAATCAAAACTGGCACACCTTAGGGGCGTGTGCTTAGCCGACTGCTCTACTCTGTCTATACCCATAACTGTGTGGCTAGGCATAACTCATATACCATCTCTAAATTTGCTGATGATACCATTGTTGGTAGAATCTTAGATGGTGAAGAGAGGGCATATAGGAGCAAGATATGTAAACTAATAGAGTGGTGTCACAGCAACAACCTTGCACTCAACAAGAGTGTAAGACAAAAGAGCTGATTGTGGACTTCAGGAAGGGTAAGACGAAGGAACACATACCGATCCTCATAGAGGGATCAAAAGTGGAGAGGGTGAGCAGTTGCAAGTTCCTGGGTGTCAAGATCTCTGAGGATCTAAGCTGGTCCCAGCATATTGATGCAGTTATTAAGGCAAGGCAGCAATTATACTTCAATAGGAGTTTGAAGTGATTTGGTATGTCAACAAATACACTCAAAAATTTCTATAGATGTACCGTGGAGAGCATTCTGAATGGCTGCATCACTGTCTGGAATTGGGGGGGGGAGGTGGTGCAGCTACTGAACATGACCGAAAGAAGCTGCAGAAGGCTGTAAATCTAGTCAGCTCCATCTTGGGTTACAAAGCCTACAAAGTAACCCAGGACATCTTCAGGGACCGGTGTCTCAGAAAGGCAGCGTCCATTATTAAGGACCGCCAGCACCCAGGGCATACCCTTTCCTCACTGTTACCATCAGGTAGGAGGTACAGAAGCCTGAAGGCACACGCACAGCGATTCAGGAACAGCTTCTTCCCCTCTGCCATCCGATTCCCAAATGGACATTGAACCCTTCGACACCACCCAATTTTTTAACATAAATTATTTGTTTTTTTGCATAATTTTTAATCTATTCAATATATGTATACAGTAATTGATTTACTTATTTATAGGTTTTTTTCTTCTTTATCATGTATTGCGTTGCACTGCTGCTGCTAAGTTAATAAATTCCACAATACATGCCAGTGATAATAAACCTGATTCTGATTCTATCTATCTATCTATATAGCCGTCATATAACATGATTTTCATTGACAGTGGAGTGAACAGTTTATCCATGTCAGGATTCCTCATGCAGGTTCTGTGTATGAAGTTAGAAACATTTTCAATTCGCCCTCAATAAGAGTCACAGTGTCATTTGAACACGTCTGTGGAAATCCCTGCCTAGAGAAATTGTAGAGGATGCCTCATTAATTATATTTAAGATATAGTTAGATAGATATTTACATTGCAGAGGAATTAAGAGTTATGGAGAAAAGCAGGTAGGTGTGGCTGTCCAAAGTTGATAGTTCTAAAGTACATTTTTTAATCAACCTTGAGAATCATCTCTTCACAGACAAAGAAACCCAATAGAACCCATTAAAGAAATACCATTCAACACCCAAAGTGCAGAAAGAATAATGAATTGTGCAAACAGTACAAGTATGCAGATCACAGCTGATCCAGGGCTCTGTTAGTCACAAGCCATGGCCTCAGTTCAGCACAGGGATGAGTGAACCTCATGAGCGGAGAGCTGAACACCAGCCCATTCTTCCCCTCTGGCCCCGACACCCTGACCTTTTCCATCTTTTCAGTGGCCAGATCAGCCACGATTTTGACTGGCGGAGCAGGCTCGATGGGACAAATGGTCCGATTTCTTACATTCTTTGGTTCTTACGTGAAAATAATAGAGGAAATAACAGAATATAAAAATGAGGGATAACTATTACATCTGAAAAATAATAAACAGTATATATTGGATGGAACATAATACTTAAGATGAAGCAGGAGAAAATTGGCAGTATGCAGATAAGAAATAGAGGGAAAATATTTCAGTAGGTACTCAGATTAAAATTAATCAGTTGCTATTTAAAATTATATTTTAGCTTCATGTAGTTGCTTGTTTAGCGCCTTATTTTGTGTTGTGTGGGTATTGTTCACAAAGCTGCCATTTATTACCCACACCTACTTGTCTGGACGTGGTGAGGTTGCTTTGACCACTGAATTTCTTTAAACTTTCTCTGTCGGATAATACTATTGTTAAATGTATAAACTAGGTATAACAATAGACATCATATTACATGAAGTGATCCATAAAATCTTGTTGACCCAGATCGGCAAAAATTTCCTTAAATTTCCCAGCATTCCAAGGGTTAATGCAACTTCTTGTCTGAAGCTTTACTACAATCCTAGCAAAACCAAGTATCAGTCGATCCAACTCTACCTGTATACCTTATCTTCTTACAGAAATAAATGAAAAATATTAGGGATAATTTTTGCTCTTGGGTAATACGTTTAAAGTTTGCTTAAGCTCAATCTTGCGACAGTTGCAATGTCAGTGGGATAAGCTTTAAAGTTTTATTGAAATGCAATTCTTATATAATATTGGCATTCAATTAATTTTTATTCAAGATGGAGCACTTTCCTGTCATAATCTTGTTGTTGATTTACTCAAAGAGCTTGTTAAATGTTGAAGATTTTGAATGTAGTTAACAGACCTTGTTCACATGTGGTCAGTTGAATCAAGGGAGAATCCTTCTTGGGGAAAAAATAAACTTTGATTAATGTGCTACGCAAGACGTATGTTCAAGAGTTTCCATGAGTCATTCATTTCATGATGGAAACTAATAAGTAAGTACACTGACAGTCTGTGCTGAGGAAAGAATTAAAGAGAAATAACAAATAACATTCCAGTGTTTAGAAAAAATGCACAATACTGGCAAACCAAATGAATTTATTAAGCATTGCTTCCAGCTTCTGTGTTTTCCTAACTTCCCCAACTTTTTTTTTAAATGGCAGTGGGTTCTCATTACACTTACTGATTACAAAGAAATAATGTTCTGAAACACCAAAAGGAAATCAGAGAACTGCCACTATGAGCACTTAGGGCAAAAGGATATTTAAGAAGCACAGAGTGCATAAGCAAAAGGAATACACATTGCAAACTGAGGAATCATTTCAATGCATCTCTGGATATACTGCCAAGGTCATATTCAATCAGCAACCCTATTTCACTTTGGTACGATTATCATATTTAATTAGGCTTTGCAACCAGGAATAAATATAAAGTGTTAGTAAATTACAAGCTATTAAAACTTCTAGAAGTTCAACATTTATTAAAACTAAGACTACATTAAAGTATCAAATAACATTCATTTAAATATAATAATTGTATTTTTGATTACAGCTGTTACTTAATTTGGATTCACAATTGTCACCACCCATACTTTTTTTTTGCTCTTTTATCTACTTCAGAGTTCAAAGTAAGTATATTATCGAAGTATGTATATGTTGCCATATACCACCTCAAGTTTCATTTCCTTATAGGCATTGCAACCAACCAGAAGCCTGGATGAACTTTGTTATCATTTATGTTACTTGGTTTTGATTTGTCAGACATGATGGCAGTCAAACTCCAGCACAGTTGTCAAGCATCCCTCCATGATTTACGTTTAGTCTGGGATTCCCACTTTGCATGCAAGATGGACTTTCAGTCGCACCTGGACCACTTTCACTTCCCTGCATCGCAGTCCCGATTGCCCTCGACCGGTTTCAAATCTCTTGGTCTATCCAGGTCTTCTGGTTGAGAAAGACTACGAGGGTCTTCATAAACTTTGTGACAGACGTGGCATATTATTTGAGATCCTCTGATGAGAGCTTGAACACTGGCTAGTGCACTGACTCAGAGCAGTCCTGTAGCTGCTCATCTGCCTCCTGCGATCGTCTTTGTGTACTTACACCTGGCGCCTTGCTCTTTACTATGTCCAGGGAGGAGGAGGACAGCCAGATGATCAGATTTTCAGAAATACACTCTCCTGGTCTATCAGATTCTTTCTTCTTCAGCCATTTACCTTTTCCACATAGCCCCTCCTAGCTTTCCCTCCCCCACACACCTACTTTCCCGAGCAACACACACACACCCAAAATGCTGGAGAAACTCAGCAGGGCTTCCCAATCACCTGGCTTCACGCATCACCTTCTAGCTTGTACTCCTTCCCCTCCCCCACACCCTCTTACTTAGGCTTCTTCCCCCTTTCCTGTCTGGTTCCAGTGAAGAGTCTCAGCCTGGAACGTCAACTATTTATTCACTTCCATAGATGCTGCCAGACCTGCTGAGTTCCTGCAGCATTTTGTGGATGCTCCAGCCAGGTTTTAACTGTTCCATATTTAGCACCTGTGCCAACAGTGGCCTCTGTCCTGAACTCCAGAACTTCTATCCAAAAGTATCTCAATTGCACATCACTCTCTTTGGAGTTTTTCCTTAAAACTTGGGCAATCCGAACAACAGGACCATACTAATTAGTTTCATTAGTCAACAGATGTTAATGACATTTTAAAATATAACACGCTTACAAAATATAAAACCCTGATGAAAAGCCTCAGCCCAAAATATTCACCGTTTATTCCTCTCCATAGATGCTGCCTGACCAGCTGAGTTCTTTCAGCATTTTGTGCATGTTGCTCTGGAGTCTCAGCATCTGCAGAATCACTTGCCTTTAAAACTTGCAAAACATTTCTGGTTGTGGGTGTCCTTGGGTCTAACTCAATGTTTAGGGCTGTAATTCTGCAAACTGGAACAATTAGAGGACCCTTGCTGTGGTAATTAGCTTATTTTGGCTCACGACCAGCGTTGAAGGCTCCGTTCAGCTTCACAATTTTAATGATTTTAAACCCGCGCAAAAAGTTATATAAACTCAGTTTTTTCAAGGTGCAGTGCCTATCTAAAGTCACCAAACCTTTACGCTGGTTCAGTCAATTCCAGCTAAAGGTTCAAAATGGTGGAATCCCTTGGCTTCCCCTCGGTGTCTGGGAGCAAGATAAATGTGCACGTGTTTAAGTTCTGAGCCAGAACATGCACAGAAAGTCTGCCAACATCAACCAAGTGAAAAGATGAGATAATCCTATTAGTGTCCTATCTTCAGATGCTGACAGGCCTGCTGCGTAGTTTCAGATTCTTCTGATTTTACAAACAACAAGGTAATTGACAAGCAATAAAAGATACGTGTACAACCAGCTGAAATGCAACTGGGAATCAGCCCCAGCTTTTAGGCCATTAAATATGCTGCAACTGCACGTCTCCAGGTAAACAAAAAATAAGATGAAGCTTCCCGCCCAACTTATCAAACGTTTACCATTTTGAACCTGCTTCCAAGTGGTCTTTGATGACTTCCAGAATTAATAGCTCTTAGCAGGGATCTAAGGAACAGGAAGTCATTAATCTAATCATGCAGAGTGTCAAATGGTACGATCCTTTTAATATGAAGGATTTCGTCATAAGATCAATGTTTCAAAAGAGAATAATGTTGAACGAAAGAGCGAGTGCTAGAGGTATATAACTTTGCATCTGGAAGGAGAAAATACAGGTTAATACTTAACCCTTCACCAACGTTCACTCCGAAGCAGCTGAACAAAAAGATCAGTTATTTTTCATGAAGAATCCCTCTTTTATCTCCTTGTTTCTCATCCTCAATAACATTCCTGATGGCCAGACTTAATGTGTAAGTAACAAAAGGCTATTTTTTAAATATTCGCTCCCCTCTCCCTCTCCTAAAAGCAAGCCTGGAAGTTTGGATTGGCTGAAGGAAGCTTAAAATAAACCGTGACTTCACACCTCATCTGCTTCCGTTTTAATTATGGAGTAGAATTTGGAGCAGGAAGGGGGTGGTTAATTAAATATTACAATGTTGTGTGCTCCAGATTTAAACTGTCTTCCACAAGATCTAAACTGTTTAGAGCTACTAATGCTAGGTTTCAACTTTAAACTTCAAGAAGCTCAGCTACTAAAGGGATGGCTTTGTGGCAGAATGCCTTATTGCCAGACCTCACCAAGCATCAAGACCTTGTCTGACTGGCCGAGAGAGGGGCCCGCCCAGTCCGATCCTTCCGGCATGCCCGGAGCATCACTCCTACCACACACTGCCCTCAAGATAACTGCAGTGTGGATGAGATGATTGCTTATCTCTTTGCAGCTTGCTCAGGGTGTCGAGACCGGAGGCAAGGGTTGGGCCGGTTCTGCTTGCTGCTCTGCTCTCTGCAGTGCTGAGACTGAGGCAATTTCCTGCTTTGCGTCTGCGAATTCCGCTACGAGTTTCCTCACTGCGTGATGAACTGAGGTTGAGGCTATGGGCTGGCTCTGGCTCCTCCCGGCTTCGGAGCTTTGGACTCACTTTGGATCTGAATGCTGTTGCTTGCTTTGATTGTTTGTATAATTTGTGTGTTTTTCCCTCTCTCTGCACATTGGGTCTTAGTATTTTTAAAATAGGATTCTTGTTTCGTAAGCAGACAAATCTCAGGGTTGTATAACTGATACGTACTTCGATAATAAATGTACCTGGAACACTTTGAACTTTAAAATGTTCGCGCCCTTACTAATCAAGAACCTATCAACCTTTGCTTTAAATAATGAATTGATCTGCAGAACTGTCTGTGGCAATGAACTCCACAGATTCATCATCCTCTAACTAAAGAAATTCCTCCTTATCTCTGTTCTAAAGGGACATCCTTGTATTCAGAGAAGCCCTCTGGCCTACCCCACTATAGGAAACATCCTCTCCACATTCAGTCTAACTAGGCCTTTCAATATTCTACAGGCTTCAATGAGATCCCTCATCAGATTCAGATTCAGTTTATTGTCATTTAAAAACCACAAATGCAATGCAGTTAAAAAATGAGACAACGTTCCTCCAGAATGATATCACAAAAACACATGACAAAACAGACTACACCAGAAAATCCACATAACGTTTGGCAATCCCCAATCCAGAGTCCGGAGGGGCTGCTGCGTATTAATATTGTGCTGCCATCTTAGCGCCTTCCCCGGAAAGGAGCTCCAATCCCACCAGACAAACGAGACCAAAAACTAAAGCTACAAGACCTACACAAAACCACACTAAACTCCAGTGAGTATAGGTGCTCATCTGTTAACCCTAACATCTCTGGGATCACTTTTGTGAGTCTCTTCTGGACACTTCCCAATTCCAGCACATCTTTTCTTCGATTCTGGGCCCAAAATTGCTTGCAATACGTCCAAGTGCGCTCTGACTAAAGCCTCAGCATTATATCCTTGCTTTGATATTCCAGTTCTCTTGAAATGAGAACTGAAGACCTCAAATCAATTCCAGCATTGCCACAACCTCACTGCATGCCAATTAATACCCAACATTGCCCAGAGAGCATGGACAGATCTGACTTCTTCAAGCACTCTGTTCTTCAAGCATAGTTATAACTGTAGAAAGAGAAACAGATTTCACATTTAAGCTCCAAGATTTTTTGTCAGGTTTGTGTAAGTGAGGAAAACAAGCTAGATTTAGGTTTCAGAGAAGGTGGGATTCAAGATTCAAGATTGTTTATTGCCATTTTTCAGTACACTCGAGTAAAGGAGAACAAAATTATTGTTACTCCAGACTCAATGCAGCACAAAAAAAAACACTATAATCATTAAAGCATTCTGTAAAACATAATGCACAAGTATTGAGTGTGGTCATAAGATTAGCTTATATACTTAGACTTATTTATGGATGTAAAGTGACTCTTTGTGCAGGGGTATCAGTGCCTAAGGTGACTGACAGGAAATTATGAAGTGACAAAGAGACTCTTGGCAAAAGGAATTCTTTCAGGTAGCAGCAGGACATACGCAAACACAATAGGATAGTGACTGTGTCAGAGTACTTATGAGATCTGGAGTGTAGGCATGAAGTGGCAGTGCATGGGAGGGAAGGGAACATCAGTGACATGATTAGGAAAGGTTAGGAGAAACTGCAGTGTTTGTATGTCAATGGGAACAGATAGAAGAAACTAATGTACAGAAATGTTATGCAAAGCAGCAGTGCGGGACATGCCCAGTAGGTCTGGTTACATCTCATATCCATGCTCCTACACAGCAAGGAAGCGGGTGGGTCACATATGGATTTACTGGTGGGTTTGCTCCTGGGCCTGGTCAGGGTGACCACTCATGGGTCCAGCTGGCAGAAAGTTGAGGACTGTGCCAGGGCCAACTGCTTGCCCCTCTTCCAAGGATACGTTCATACCCAGCTCTCCTTGGAGAGGGAGAATGTAATCATGATGGGTACAGTGGTGGATTTCCAGGAGCAGTGGCCCCCAAAGGAATTGACTTTTATAGACAGTAATATTTTAATTTGAATTGGTTCACTGTTTTGTAAATACTTGATGTTTACATTTTGTGTATTTTGGTGTAAGTAAATGTTTCTAGTTTTGTAATAAAAAAATGGGGACATTTAAAAGGAAACAGAGAGCAAACTGGACCATGCTACAGAGAGATTAGTTACAGCAGGAATAGCCAGATCTGATATGGACAGAAATAAGCAAGCTACCTGAAGCTGTTGGATTAAAAATTAAATTCTGAAGGTTGCAATGGAAAATGAGAGTGTTGTTCCTCAAGAGTCTGTGTTGGGCCTTGCTATGACAGAGTAGGAGGCTGTTGACAGAGGTCAAAATTAGTGTGGGATAGAGAAGAAACATCACAGGCAACAGGAAGCTTGGGGTCACCCTAGAAGACAGAGTAGGTGCTCTGTAAAATGGTCATCCATCTGCATTTAGATTCATCAATGGAGTGGAGACTTCATACCTGAAATTTACATAATTCACATGCCCATTCTGTCACTGTCACTTTATACCTGAACCTCCTGTCGACTGTTACAGTATAGGCTGAAGCTCATAAACTGGCATAAACAACCACTAATAAAGGCTAATAACTATGCATAAGAAAGCATGGAATCCCATTGTACTTATCTTCAAGAATTTAAATAAGTGTTTTCACTTATTTAATAATGCACACCAAGCATGGAATAATTTAGAATTTAAGAAAATAGAAGATACCGTATAGGCTATGAAGAGAAACAGAATAATTTACTCCAAAATACCCGGGCGGAAGGATCAGAAAAGTAACTTTGTTTCCTGTCATGCTGAAAGTGACCAGTGAAATTTTGCACTATTGTTTAATGAGGAGAAAATTCAGAGGGCTCTTTGGTTTGGGACAAAGCCATTAATAATCAACTATGATGTGTTTAAGTGCAGGATTTGACAAACAGAGAAGATAAGGAGTTTGGATATAGTGTAAATACATCTGTTGCACACATGCAGGTCTGGTGTACACTACACTTACATCTGAAATTCCACACCATATTCATTCCATACTCTTTCCCTTGGTAGGTACATCAAATTGCAGCTGACATCTTGCTAAAACAAAAATAGATATATTTATATGAATATTTTGATGCATCCACAGATTATGAAATTACAATTAGGGGGCCTAACTGATCAAAAGGTAGTGATGGTTGATTGCCCTCTTGGAATGTAAACTGTACAGGACAGGCTAGTCATCCCACAACATCTGCACTGATCATGCCGCCAATTTAAACTGCATATCTGCCTACAAATGTCAATATCCTCCAAATCCTTGCCTGTTCATGTGTCTGTCTTAAAGCCTCTTAAACATTTCCCTTTTATCTGTTTCAACCAGTTCCCCTGGTAGTGTGTTCTAGGCACCTGCCACTCTCTGTGTCAAAAAAAACTTGCAATGTAAATCTTCTTTACACGCCCCCCACTTCACCTTAAAGCTATCCCATGTGACACTTACACTCTGGGAAAAACAATCAGACCAAGCTGTCTATGCCTCTCATAATTCTATATACTTCTAATAGGTCTCCCCTCAGCTTCTGATGTTCCAAAAAAAATCTAAGTTTATTCAACCTCATTATATAATTAATACTTTCTAATGCAGGCGTGTGGCGTGTGGCATGTGGCTAAGTGGTTAAGGCGTTGGACTAGCGATCTGAAGGTCATGAGTTCGAGCCCCAGCCGAGGCAGGGCCCTTGGACCACACACTGCTCCAGTCCACCCAGAAGAAAATGGCTACCAGCAAAATGCTGGGGGTTAACCTTGTGATAGACTGGCGTCCTATGTGGGGAGGAGTTTCGTACTCTCAGTTGTTTTATGCCACGGACACCGGTATAAGCACCGGTCTGATGAGCCTATAAGGCTCGGGACAGACTTTAACTCTTTAACTAATGCAGGCAACATCCTAGCGCATATCTAGCGAAGTCTCCACAGCTTTCCTGTAATCTGATGACTAGTTCTGCACACAATAATCTAAAAGCGAACAAACAAGACTTCTATGCAACTGCAACATGACTTTTATACTCAACACTCCAAAGGATGAAGGCAAGTAAACTGGCTGCATCATTTACCACCCTATCTTCATTGGTTGCCAACTTCAGGGAGCTATGGACTTGCACCCCAAGATCCCTCGGTATATCTCAAGCTTCAGCAGTCTGAGGTACCCAACTGCTTTGTAGTGGCACCCAAGAAAAATGCGGTAACCTGCCTCAACCACTGTTGTCCAGTAGCCCTTACAACCACCATGATGAAACTGCTTTGAGAGATTGGTCATGAAGTTCATCACCTCCTGCCTAAGGTGTCACCTGGATTTCCTCTAATTTGCCTATCGTCACACAGGTCAACAGCAGATTGGCTCTTCACACATCTTTGGAACACATGGGCAATGAAGATGCACACGTCAGGATGCTCTTCATTGACTGCAGTTTAGAAATCAATACTACTGCCCCCTCAAAATTCATCACTAAGCTCCAACACCTGTCCCTTGATACCTCTGTGAAACTAGATCCTCAATTTCCTCACAGCAGACATCACTTTAGTATGAATTGGCATCAAAATTTCATCCCCACTTACCAGCAGCACAAGTGCACCACAAGGCTGTGTGAATGGTCCAATGCTCTACTCACTTTATACTTTTGTTTGAGTGGCCAAGTACAACGCCAGTGCCATATTTATGTCTGTTGACTACACCACTGTTGAATCTGATGACAAGTCAGCATATGAGAGAGAGAGATTGATGATCTAGTTGAGTGATGCCACAACAGCAGCCTCTCACGCGAAGTCAGCAAAACAAAAGAGCTGATTATTGTCTACAAGAGGAAGAAGCTGGTATTCAGTCCTCATTAGGGAAACCGTGGTGGAGAGGGGTCAACAGATTTAAAATTCCTTCGTGTTAATGTATTAGAGGACCAGCAGAAAAGAGCCCTCACCAAGAAGACTGGAAAGTGTCTGAACTTTCTTCAATGTTTGAGTAGATTCAACTTGGCACCAGAGCTTGTACAAACTCCTTTACATTCACAGTGGAGAGTATCCTAACTGGTTGCATCGCAACTTGGTATGGAAAACATAATGCCCAAGAACAGAAAAGGTTACAAAGAATGGTGGATAAAGCCCAGTCCATTACAGCAAATCCCATCCCACCACTGAGTATACTTACATGGAGTGCTGCCACAAGAAAGCAGCATCCATCATCAAAGACCCCCCACCCCTACCCAGGCCGTGCTCTGTCCTTGCTTCTGCCACCAGGCAGAATGAACAGATGCCTTGGGTCCCACAAGACCGGTTATTATCCTACAACCCTTGAACCAGCATGGATAACTTCATTCACTGAAACAACTCTATGGCCTGCACATTCACTTTCAAGGGTTCCATATAGCTTATGTTCTCAGAATCATTCTAACTTTCACTGTTTGCCTTCTTTTCCATAGTGCTTGTCAGGCTTTATGTCTCATTCTTCATAAAATTCTATTGTATTTCTTTGTTCCTACACATGCTTGAAAGAAAATAAATCTCAAGCTAGTATGTGGTGACATGGCTTTTTGGCCTTGGAGGTCATTGTGAGGGCTGCAGAGTCAGTGGGACCAGGTGTCGCGTTCATGGACAATCTCACCCCTTTGGGTCCTAGCACAGAGGCAGTGGAAAGTGTACTATCTAGACTCGAGGAGCTAATGGATTGGGGAAAAATGAAGTTCAAGACCAAGAAGTCAAGGAGCCTTGTTCTCAGGAGAGGAAAGCTGGCTGACTTTCATTTCACCGTTTGTGGAGAGGAGATTCCATCCATTCAGGACCAACTAGTTAAGAGCCTCGGGCGATGGTACACAGAGGAGCTGAGAGACACCAAGAGGGTTCAAGAGACAGGAGAACAGATCAGCAGAGGTCTGATGTCTGTTGACAAGTATGGCTTGCCTGGAAAGTTGACGTTGTCATGCTTCCACTAAGGACTGATGCCATGGATAATGTGGCCACTAACTGTCTATGAAGTGGCAATGTCTCATGGTTGAGGCAATGGGACAGATTTTCAACAAGTATGTGAAGAAGTGGCTTGGAGTACCGAGCAGCCTCACCAACGTTGCAATCCACAGTAGCCAAACAAAGCTTACCATCCCAGTGCAATCCCTTGTTGAAGAAGTCAAGATAGATCATTCTTAATGCTTCGAGACTCAAAAGACCCTGTCATCAAGAACACCCAGCCGGATATGAGATCAGGCAGGAAGTGGTCCGCTGGGCAGCAGTGGATGAGGCAGAGTTGAGATTAAAGCACAAGGAGACGGTTGGGGCTTCCCAGCTAGGCCGCCAGGAACTTGGATGGACAACCCACAAGTGGTGGTCTTCTTCTACAGGTAAGGAGCGTCGTGAGCTTGTAACACATGAAATACGAGAGGTAGAAGAGGAGAAGAGGTTAGCTAAAACAGCTGGCCTGACCAAACAAGGTGCTTGGACCTGGTGGGAAAGTGTTGAACAATGACATCTATCTTGGAATGTTCTGTGGCAGATAGAACCACTCCGCATTTCTTTTCTATACAGAGCAGTGTACGACCTGCTCCCAACAGGTTGAAGGTGTGCTGCTTGTGGCAAGAAGGGAAAACTTCAACATACTTGGAGTACATGCAGAGTCAATCTTTCCTGCGGCATGTACACTTGGAGACACAACAATGTTCTCAAAGTTGTAACAGAAGCGTTAGAGCAGAGAGTACTGCAGCACAACTTATCTCATGCCCCATGCTGTACAGAACATCGCATATCATTTGTGAAAGAGGCTCTAAGCCAAGGGTGTACAGCACAGGCTCACGATCAAGCATACTTCCTTCAGCCAATGATTGGTGTGTCAAGGCCGACCTGGATGGGAAAGGCAGTTTCCCGGAGCAAATAGCTTTCAACACATTGCGTCCAGATATAATCATATGGTCTGACACCAGTAGAGAAGTGGTTATTGGTGAACTCACAGTCCCCTGGGAAGATAACATCGATGAAGCCCACGAGCACAAGTTAACCAAGTATGCAGAATTAAGATCAGAGTGCAGAGACAGAGGTGGAAGGTCTCATGCTATCCATTCGAAGTAGGGTGCCGTGGCTTTATTGCGTTCACTTTCCAGAAGTGGCTGCATGACCTTGGCTTCACTAGAGGAGAGATCAAATCAACCAGCAGGGCTGTAGCTGCGGCAGCGGAGATACGATCATCATGGGTATGGACTAAGTACTTCCAGAGGGGCAGATAGTCGGACAGTGCATCCATCTTTTGTAAACTCTTCAGTAGCTGCATAGATACCTGAAGAGTGGACAATCTGTTGGATGGAAGCGACCAACAACTCTGATTGAGGCAGATGCCAAGTTGTTAAGCTCACCAGTGGGAGGTGGTGCTTTAGCACTGCTGGCCCACCACCTCGCGGGAGTCTTGATCATAAGTGGCCAAAGCTCCTGAAGGCAGGTGGCAGATCAACTGATGATCTCACTGATGATAGCACAGGACAGTTAACATCTTAGTCCAAGTGTATTTTCAATTCTTAACTCTGCGCTTTGATAATAAAATATTTTGAACTTTTGAACATCAGTGCGCTTAATGGTGCTGACAATTACTTCATACTCTTTCAGTTGGCACCCTAAAGAAAAACACCCCACACTTGTCCTGATTAAACACTATCTGCCATCTCTCTGCCCATATATCCAACTGACCTTTAACCTGCTCAATCCTTTGATAAGATAATTTTACCAACTCTTGGATTGCCATGAGCCATCATGTTCTTATATTGTTCTAAGATGTAGTATTAAAGGGATAGTGACATACTTCCAGTTAGAATGGTGTGTCACTTGAAGGACAGCATGCAATTGGTGATGTTTCCATGGTCCTTCTGTTCTTGTTTTGAAGATCCCAACCAATAAGTCTTCACAAAATTGCAGTAAGGCTATTGTGCAGTGATGTGTGTAGGGATATTTAGAATGAGTGTGGTGTCAATCACGTGGTTTAGTGGTCTTCAAAGATATCAAGCTCCTTATTTTATTTATTTATTGAGTTACAGCGCAGTATAGGCCCTTCCGGCCCTTTGACCCACACTACCCGGCAAGTCCCGATTTACTACCCAAGCCTAATCGTGGGACAATTTACAATGACAGAACTGTCCTACCAACCCATACATCTTTGGGCTGTGGGAGGAAACCAGAGCACCTGGAGAAAACCCACACGGTCACAAGAAGAACGTACAAACTCCTTACAGACAGCGGCGGGAATAGAACAGGGGTCGCTGATACTGTCACTGCGCTACCAAGCCACCTGTTTGATTAGACCAGCATTCCTCCCTGCAAGTGGGCAGTCTTCAATCATGTTTCTAACAACACTGTGAGAAGCATTTAGGGTATCTAAGGAAAGGGTCACTCCCTGCAGAATATCCAGCCACTTTGTTCATGTTACTGATCTACTAAGGCTTCTGCGTAACAAGTGGGATTATCAATGGTGGATTAATTCAAGGATATTAAAGGAAGGTAGGGAGAATCTCTCTTGCTAGGAACAAAAGGAAAAGACAGAACACTGGCAGAGTATGTCAAACAGTATCTGTGTAGTCAAAAGCTGTAAGTCAATGTTTCATGTTGAGTTTCTTCATTATGACTGAGAAGGAGGAGGAACGTCTGCCAGAGTATTACAGTATGTGGAGGATCAGTGGGGTAAAAGGGAAATAAAGGAAACAGATAAGAGGTGGAAGCAAATGTGGAAGTGTGGAGGGGACAGGGTGGGTTGGTGAAACCAGGTGGGATGTGAAGATGGACAGATTGAACCAGGATGGGGTATGGGGATTAGTGGGACTGGTAAATGATGGGTGGCCAAAATGTGCACACTAATTCAGGGGAAGAGGAGGATTGGGAAAGGTGAACAAAGGGAGAAGAAAATTAGGTGGATAGGTGAGGTGTATGTGGTAGAAGAACATCAGTGGTTAAGGTTACCTAAAGTTAGTAAGGATTCACATAATTGGGTGTGTGATGGTTGCTGTGGCGTGATAGAACTGAAAGGACCTTTTCTTCCCTGTATCTATCTGCAATGAGCAAATTCAGGCTGTACTGACTCTCTGGAGCTCTCTTCTCCAGAGGTTGCAAAAACATTCAAAGCTACCTGGATGAATTTTGGGAAGCCAAGGAAATTCAAGTGCTGGAAAGGAATGCTGAGGTAAAAGACCAGCCATGATTGTATTGATGGTGAAGCAGCAGCAAGGAGGATCAGTGACTGTCCTGCTTCTGTTTTAAGGTCTCTTGTGCCCCCTTGTCCAAATGCACTGACGCAAACTGGGGAAATCTAATTGTGCATGTGAGGGAGAGTTCTGAAAACATATTGCCTTTGGCATACTGTCCTTTACAGAAGCTGAAATGGGGGGGGGGGGGGAATGGGCAACAAGCCACTGAACATCCTGTTAGAAGATAGAAAGAGATTCCAAGGGGGAACTTAATAGCAAATGGGGAGGCAAAGTTGTTTACGATGGAATTCCACAATATGGTAATTACATCAATCGGTAGTGAAGTTCAGAGGATGGGGTGCAGGGAAGAATAGGTACAATCTCTGTAACTGCAATAATATAATCCTTGCATGAACTGGGCCGAGTATTAGGGCTTTTAAAGCTATGCTTTGGTCTTGGCAGCAGATAATGTTTTGGATTCAAAGTGTCACATTCATTCGGATCTTTTTGTTAAGAAACAATACTGCAGAGAGGTCCATAGCACTCTGTGCCTGATGGAGACAGTCAGGATCTTTAACAGCTCATTTAGAATAGCTTGATGATAGAATTACCATATATAGTTTCAAAGTACTGTAAACCATATTATCTAACAAATCTAAAGATGTGAACTATGGTACAGAAGGTAATTGAGGCTCTTTAAATTGCTTTTTCAGTAAATTGCTTAATAAGACAGGTGCCTGTGTTTAGACCAACTAAATCAGCAGGGTAAGGTGAACAAATATTGTAGCTGAGGTAATTAACTGCCCTTCCTGAGGTATCTATTCTGGAGCTGTCAGTAATAAGCTGAACACTCTTAACCCAAGACCAGAACAAACTTTAAACATTGTGAAATTCTATCCTCAGCTGTAGAATCAGACTTTTAAAAGGACTGATCTAAATAAGACATCTGTTTCCCATTTAGTTTACACACAGGCTCAAGTTTTGCATGTTACGTCTCACTGTTAGCAGCAGGCAATGATTTGGGTTCATTGCATCTTTTCAACTGGAACCTATTTCCAAAGGAAAACAGGGAGGGGGATAAAAACCTGTGGCATATTCTTGTATGGAATTTGTCATTTTGATAACATTCAATTATTACATGGAAACAAAGTGTGTGCTTTCATCAGCATGAGGTGATAGTTGGACACAGAATTTAAGAAGTCTTATCTCTGCTGCAAACATTTGCCAGTGAGGTAATGAGTAGGCATAACCAGAGAATGTTTGGGGGGCATCGATTATCACTTTGGACAGGCAACGGGAAGGGAGTGTGTTGAGCGGACGCTAATTGCCCTTATCCATTTCCAAGGTCAGGCATTGAGTAAATATTTTGGGCAGGCTTCCGTGATCTGCAAGCACAACTAGGCAGCTGATCATCAGGGGCAGAGAACCAGAAAGGTCCAAGGTGGAGCTGAATGAGATTGAACACCTGACATAAAAGGCCCTGTTACTCAAAAACATCAGTGGTAAGGCAGCGCCTATATGACCCCTGTGGCACTAAGTGTTCACATGCAATCATAGAGCCAGCATAGTTACAGCAGAGTCCTTGCTGTCCTCAGAGCTTCTGCCAGCCCGTCAGAGAGCAATACCAACAGTTCCGTCCTTTGACTGTTTCCTATTTCACCTTGTAAACTGTTTTTGCTCAAAAACCCTTTGAATTCGTTTCCACTGCCTTAAGAGGCAATAACCATTACCTATTTATGATGCCCGCCTCCATAACCTCTTCTCATATTTCTTTGCTCCCATGATATGAAATCCAGCTCCTCCAGAGTAATCTCAAGTTCCTCGTAAGACCATAGGACATGGGAGCAGAGTTACAGCAATCAGCCCGTTGAGTCTGCTCCACCAAACCATCAAGACTGATCTATTAACTTTTTCAACTTATTCTCCTGACTCCTCTGTGTCACCTTTGATGCCCTTACAAATCAAGAACCCATCCAACTCCACTTTAAATACAGCCAATGAACTAGTCTCCACAGCCATTAGTCACGGCGACAGCCATGAATTCCACAGATTCACCACTCTCTGGCTGAAGAAATTCCTCCTCTTCTCTGTTCTAACGGGACATCCTTCTATTCTGAGGCTGTGCCCTCTGGTCCGAGACTCCAGAACGATTGAATACATCTCCACGATCACTCAACCCTGGAAACACTCTACCTGAGCTTTCCTTATCTATGCTAGGGCCTTCACATCTTTTCTAAAGTGTGAAGACCAGAATCAGACTGAATTACTCAGCGTTTCATAAAAGCTCAACATAACTGATTGGTTCCTTGCCATTGCACTTTTGAGAAGCTCTATTTATGAATCTAGAACAGCATAGTCTTTATTAACCCTCTTTCAACAACTACCATTTTCAATACTTTAGGGTCATTTATAACCAGATACTTCTACTTTCTTAATTTTTACTTTGTACTTCTCACTTTCAAAGACCTCTGCTTTCTTAGAAGTTTGCAATGATTCAGCATGTCATCTAAAATTTTGATGAACTTCTATAGACGTGCGATGGAGAGTATATTGACTGGTTGCATCAGAGCCTAGTAAGGAAACACCAGTGCCTTGGAGTGGAAGAATCTACAAAAAGAAGTGGATACAGCCCAGTCCATCGCGGGTAACACTCTTTGCACCACTGAGCACATCTACATGGAGCGCTGTCCCAGAAAAGTAGCATCCATCATCAACTACCCCATCATACAGGCCATGCTCTCTTCTCCCTGCTGCCATCAGGAAGGATGTACAGGAGCCTCCGGACTCACTCAATCAGGTTCAGGTACAGTTGCAAACCCTCAACCATCAGGCTCTTGAAACAGAGGGGTTAACTTCACTTACCCCATAACTGAACTGTTCCCACAATCTATGGACTAACCTTCAAGAGCTCTTCATCTCAGGTTCTCGATATTTATTGATTTTTCATTTGTTATAATTGTTTTTCTTATTTTTAAAATTCTTTGTATTTATTGTGAATGCCCACAAGGAAATAAATCTCATGGTGTTAACAGTGATATGTATGTACTTTGATTATTTATTTACTTTGAACTTCAAGGTAATCTCAGTTTATGAATGCTTTCATGTGTTGCTCCATTCTGTCTGTGTTGCCTGTGCACACATTCCCTGCCAAAGTACTACATATTATTAGGTATTTAATTTTCAGTGAACATTCTAAATATGCTAGAGGATGTCTGCATCTTCTAGGTATCCATTACTGTCCGCACCATTTAATGTTTGTCCCAGGTTCGCTTCATCTTCAAATTTTTGTATTTGATGCTCTGCATATTCGCTTTCGTTGCAAACGTGTAGTTCATGATGAGGATAGTCTGATCTGCACTATAGCCATCCTAAGACAGTTTGCAATGGGATTGAGGTCCCACTGTGGTGAGGTGTCTGAAGAGGACTGCCCACTCTCCACCAGACAAGCATGACCTTGGTGCTTGTTGGTGAGTTAAGGGAAGAAGAATTCTGTCTAATGTTTCTAGCAATCAGCTCAAGGACCCACCCCAGAGGATCCTCCATATCCTACTCTAGGGCATTTTGTGCTGACCGCTGTCCAATGAATTTGTGCCCAGTGGTGCTTTTTTTTCTCTCTGTGAAATACTTTTTTTTTTACGAAGGATTGATAGTGTGGCAAAGTCCAAATGATTCAAACATTGTGTTGCTCTACATTTTAGCATATATATATATATATGCTAAACACAAAGCTATTCTTGTGTCTATAACTTAAGTGAAATTACACTTGTTTATGGTTGAAAAAAAAATGCTAAAACTCAGTGACCTGTTCAAGTACATATCTTAATTATTCTGTTAGCTATAAAAGCCTAATCCTTTTGAAGGACAATGTTTGAAAATATGAAAAATCACGTGCTAAGTAGTAAGGCATTTTATGCTTAAAAGGAAAAACCTTGCCTTCAACAAGAGTGGTTATTTTACGCTGTATTCTGCTATAATTTTCTTGCACAAGTCACTTGGTTCTTATTGAGAAGGACCATTGGTTTAGAACAGGGGCTCCCAACCTGAGGTCCATGGACCCCTTGCTTAATGGAATTGGTCCATGGCATAAAAAAGGTTTGGAACCATTGGTTTAGAATGACAGAGGAGTTAACTGTCATTATATCAGTCCTGCAGAAGGGTTTCGGCGCAAAACGTTGACTGTACTTTTTTTCCATAGATGCTGCCTGGCCTACTGAGTTCCTCCAGCATTTTGTGTGTGTTGCCCTTATAGTACATGATTCTTGTATTTACAGTAACCAATATTTCAGGACACCCATCCTCACTATGGCAATATTATTATTTAACCTTGCATAATTCATATTTTGCAACTTACAATGACAGATTGCAGGTTTGGTGTTTTAGTAGAACTCAAGTCATTTTTGCATAGGCCTGCATCCTTGATGGCAACCTGTAAACTATGGACTTGAGGCCACTTTTGACCAGAATCATATGCTATACTAAAAACAGCTGTTATAATCACAACTTATTGTTGAAAATGCTTTTTTTTTGCTATGCCTTTTTTCAATCATACAATGTTAAAATACTAACTTCCATCACAAATCCAGCGACAAGGCAATGTAAAATAGTTTTAGCTTTTTTCTACTGCTCTTCCTGCCCAAGTAAAATAATAAAGTTGCCTCTAACACATAGTGATGAGATTCTTGTTGTTGGGGAAAAAATATTTCATGCCTCAAATTGCTTCCTAATGCTAAGTGTCCTTTACTTACAATCTTAGCTTCCAATCGAGACACCTTGATCAGCTGCTGTGGAACATTTGTATGGTTTCAGGCTCGAGTCATATGAGACTGCAGTGAACTCCTTTTGGTTGCAATTTGAATAAAGCAGCTTGGGTAATTACTTTGTAAGGTCAATAAACTGTGACTGTGTATAAGCCTAACTACAGATGTAGTACTAATGACTTTTATGCTGCCCTCTTTCGGAAGTTAATTCTTAATCTTCCTTTCCTACTCCAAAAACATAAACTAATCAATTTCCATGTAAAATAACTGAAAGGCTGGATGCACCTGGCGTGAAAAAAAAGTTTATACATGGAATAAAGCTTTGATCTGGAAGTTTCAAGATAGAATTGACCTTTACCAACATCCGCCACATGCGAAACCAATTTCCATTTACTGCAACTTAAAATATCATAGTCAATTATCAAAGTTCATCTTTAGTTTTCTTCACTGCATTTCAAACATCCTTAAACATTCTTTTAAACTGCATGTGTCAAATGCCTCAGTGGTGAAAGAGTAAATTGAAAGGGACAAGGAAGATGAGGGATAACACATGCAAACAACCGTTACACACACACTCTCACATACACACGAGAGTACACTTAGAACAAAGGACCATCTTTTCCAGACTTTCTTCTTTTAGTTTATTGATTTTAAAATATACACAATGACTGGAGTAAACAGAAATTTTATAGCTACTAAATATTTCAGTTGCTAGCTGCTAAAAAAAATTATCGATCACTGCACTCAGCCTTATTATGTCCATTTTAGCCACCAGGTAGATTACACCCAAAGCTTTGAAACAGATCATATTTTTATAGTGTGTAACAGAAATATGAAAACTCCTTCTCTTCCATGCACTGAAGTTTCCTCCCACTTGCTCAACTTATTACTGAGCATATTGTTGAGATGGTTATCATTAAAATAGCTTTAGTTTAATTTTCTAAACACTTTGTTGCTTGAGCTCAGAATGTCTGAACAATACTTCTAGTGGATACAGAGTAATGCGATAACTGCAGTCAAGTATGAAGTTCTCCTGAGGGCCAGTCTACTGGTTGCTCCTCAAGTGACTGTAAAGGCCGATTTGGGATGCATATAATCCAGGTTTCTAGGTTGGATTCCCTTAATGGAGAATGCCAGTGCATGACCTAGTTTGACAAGGGGAGGCTGATGCACGGGCAGCTAGTACACGGCACTGGGCAGATTGGGGTCGAGACCCAGTAGCGTGGAATACAAGGTGACTGAAGACCCTTCTCTGCTGCAGACCTTTCTCCATATTCACTGCTGGGTGAATCATCTCCCACTAGTTCCAGCACAGGCCTTGGTTGGATCACTCTTTGTCTGGAACTTCCCCCTTGACTTTAAAGCCATGGGTGATCGTACCAGGAGCTAGGTGCCAGAACGCTAAACTCCAGATAGCATCACTCTCGGGATCACAGAAACTCACCAGCTTCTCCAGTTCAACAAGGTGACGATCCCTGGAGAAGAGCTGATAAAGACCTTTATGCAAGCTGTCACTAATTTGGTAATCTGTGGTCTTAAAGTAACTACAGGATAGTTGGCATAGGGTATTAATATCTATCACACTCAATCAATAGGCAGCGTTCTTCTGATGTTGGTACTGTTGGTGAAAAGGAGAGAGACTTACTCAGCAAAACAAAGCTATTCCTGAAGTGGAGATTGATTAAAGAAAGTTGTCTGAAAGGAAAACATTTGTTCCATTTCCCACTATTTTCAAAATTTGCCACAACTGGAGAAGCAAATTAAGTTTATAAAATGATCTTTTTCATGCTCAGACATGTAAATTTGCCAATACTTTTTAAACGGACTTTTTTTATTATATCTTCATCATTATGTACCGTGCCTTTTCATATGATATAGGTGATCATAGTCTTCCATCTATCTTCAATCTGAGAAGCTCTAACAAACTCTTCAAGATTTCTGCCTGTGCATCACTTGATGTAACTCATTAATGTCATGTGCTCTCGACCATGACTTTTTCTTTTATTATTTCTTCCCCATCACTGCTCGTTCTTTGGGCTCTTCTTTCCTCTGTACATGTCTCAGAATTTCCAGCTGCTAGTTCTCTTCTTATTCCAGCTTTTCACAACACTTCCTCAATTGTTACTCTGTCCTTCTACAACATTTTCATCATTCTTCTCAACAATTACGAGTCTTCCCTCATTTTGCTATGATATCATCCAACATTTGCATCTATGTGTTAGTGTGGAATTAACATAGCACTGCAAAACTCCCATAGCAATTATATTACTCTTTAGTATCCTTAAAGTTGTTGTGGCCAGGGTTAGTAATGGGAACAAGCTCCCACTACCTGTTAAATGCTCCCAACAGCATGCGCCTCAAATAGCCTCTGACAACCAAGTCCAGCTCCTGGCCTTCACGTGTGGCTTAACTACGAAGCCGGACAGAACCATCTCTACTGGCAGAAGAAGGGGCAAAGGCAGGATACTGGCACCTTAAAACCAGTCACTTTGAGCAGATAGGCTCACCAGCCATGGGTGGCAGCTCATCTAGGAGAAGGAAAACTCTGATCTCAAACCTCCACTGCCTTGCAGCTAGACCCACTCATGCCGAGGTCTTTGGGAGTAAATGCTGAGGGGAAAGTCCGGAGCTGCATTCCCTAAGGCAGTCCAATGTTGAGTTCAACACTGTCTGGCAAGTCCTGTGACGCTGCTGCTATCAAACTGTATTGGTCTCTGCCATTCCTTTGGTTCTATCAGATGCGCGGAGAGGGGGAGATTGCTACATGGGCAACAGCTTGCTCTCCTTACTGTACTGCTAGGACGCAACATCCATGGTCAACCCTGACCGATGGAGTCCTCACGCACTCACTAGTATCTCACTCAAATTTTCAAGTGTGCATTTAGCAATTCCAATCCTTCTTCAAATTTCAACATCAACCCTTTGGGCAGATATTATTGTGCTCCTTAAGTAATTGAACTTCTCTGTTTAATTGTTTTATTGCCTGCTTTCAGTTAGCAGCTCTATATTTCTTTCTTTTATTGTATAGCTATTTCCATGTCCATAGTTGACGATTCAGAAGGTAGAGGTAGAAAAAATTGGACTATATGTGAAAATGTGTGACAGGATTAACCCTGAACTTATTTGTCAGGTACAGGATACACATAAACTTAACATTCACAGTCCAGCTAGCACCAGTGCTATTAAATGTTGTGGTATTTATCCACTTCTTCAATATTAAAAGCGGCCAGCAAAATTTAAAGCGGCTTGTATTGATCGATGGAGAGGGTGCTATTGATTGCAAACAGTCGTGGGAATCATACCACAGGTTTTAAACGTTTCTATAGAGCCATGGATAACAGTGAATAGCAGCAATGAAATGCAGCTTTGGATATTTTGTTGATATGGTGCAGAGAAGGGGAAAGCTCTTCCATAACAAGATGTCCATGTTATGGTGTTAGGATGCATAGTGGAGTTAGGATATAGAGCAAATATTAAATCAGCAGCAACCAATCTCCAGATTTGAATCTGGATTGTAGATTGATTTTGAAATGCATCTGTGAACAATAGACTTCCTGGAGCCGCAGATTGGGTTTGATTGGAAACCAGGAAACACCTATTCAACTTGATGTCTGCATATGCCTGAATGCAGCTAGAGGGGAACCATGCTGATTAACATTCATTTTGGGTGTCTGGAGAAGGAGGTGTTTGAAAATGATATGTAATTCAAATGAAGCACTGTAGATGCAGACAGACAGACATACTTTATTGATCCCAAGGGAAACTGGGTTTCGTTACAGTCGCAACAAGAACAGTGTAGAGATATAGCAATATAAACCATAAATAATTAAGTAATAATAATAATAAATAAATTATGACGTCCAGGACCAGCCTATTGGCTCAGGGTGTCTGACCCTCCGAGGGAGGAGTTGTAAAGTTTGATGGCCGCAGGCAGGCATGACTTCCTATGATGCTCAGTGTTACATCTCGCTGGAATGAGTCTCTGGCTGAATGAACTCCTGTGCCTAACCAGTACATTATGGAGTGGATGGGAGTCATTGTCCAAGATGGCATGCAACTTGGACAGCATCCTCTTTTCCGACACCACAGTCAGAGAGTCCAATTCCACCTCCACAACATCACTGGCCTGACAAATGAGTTTGTTGATTCTGTTGGTGACTGCTACCCTCAGCCTGCTGCCCCAGCACGCAATAGCAAACATGATAGCATTGTAGCTATAGAATCCTCCTACTGTTATCTCTGATCATTGGCATATAAAAATGTCACGTAATATTGGGTCCGACACGCCTCTTCTTCAAAGAATGTCTCGAATATGTTGCCTGCTGCTAATTTTGGCTGGACAAACATTTCTCTATCAACGAGCTTCAGTGTCTCTCTGGCTCATTTGTTCATGTCACATCAATGGTAACTGGGTACCTAATCCTTAATGATGGACACCACATTTCTGAGGCACTGCTTCTTGAAGATGATCTGGATACGACGGAGGCTGGTGTCCATGTTGGAGCTGGCTGAGCTTACAACACTCTGCTGCTTACTTCCATCCTGTGCCATAGCCCGCTCACACTAGATGATGATACAGCCAGTTAGAATGGAGAATATACCAGCCCCCATTGTACCTGTAGATATTTGCACACCAAATCTCCTCAAATTCCTGATGAAACATAGACACTGTCTTGCCTTCTTTATATCTGCATCTATATGTTGGGTGCTGGTTAGGTCCTCAGAGATATTGACACAAAGAACTTGAAATTGCTCACTCTCTCGAATTCCAATCCCTCTATGAGGACTGGCATGTATTTCCTCATCTTGCCTTTGCAGAAGTCCACAATCAGTACCTTGGTCTTAGCGACATTGAATGAATTACTTGTTTCACACAGGATTGCTTTAATTAGAAAACATGTGAGATGGTTCTTGCTATTAAATATTGTGTTCTCCTTGTATTTGTTGCACACGATGTTAGTGTATTGCACTACTTGAGTGGCCTGGCAACAAATGAGCATTATGGAGGATTGGCAGAATTGGCAATCTAGTCTGCATACCTCCGCCATGCTCATGGCATAAACATCAAAACTGGTCACACCACCAAGTCATCTTAAACATGTCCAAAGTTCAATCTAACTTTATTACCACATACTACCCTGAGATTTTTTTCCTTGCAGGCATTTACCGGAAAAATAAAGAAATACAATAGAATCTATGAAAAAAACAGACACAAAGAGAGACTGACAAAAAACTAATGTGCAAAAGACAAACTGTACGGATGAAAATATACTGAAAACATGAGTTGTAGTGGAGTCCTTGAAAGTGAGTCTGTAGGTCGTAGAATCAAATCGGAGCTGTGGTCAGCAGGGTCAGTAGCCTGATAGTTGAAGGTTGGTAACTGTTCCTAACCTAGTGGTGTTGGAGTTAAGGCTTCTATACCTCCTGCCCGATGGTAGAAGCGAGAAGACATCATGGCCTGGATGGTGGGTGTCTTTGATGATGGATGCTGCTTTCATGTAAAAGTTCTCAGTGATAAGGAAGGCTTCGCCTGTGATCCTCCACCTTCTGCAGCCTTACCATTTTCTGTTCCAGGTTAATAAGAGAAAGGACGAAGAATACTGCACACACACATTTCACTCTGAATTCATCATGTTGCTCTTGTTAATTGTTAAGTGTTAATTACACAGAATCCAAAGCACTTTGAGCAGAGAGTTTCATGTTTACTCTGCATTGCAAATCAACCTGGACTCATCTTGGCTCCAACTTCTATCAATGAGATATTATTCTTGAGCAAGAAACTTGCTCACCAGCCCCAAGATTTGATGAGCTCAGACATTAACACAGTGGGCCTTATTGTCCCTTAGATCCTCATTTTCAAACAGATGCAACTGCAACAGTGATGAAGATTTAAATCTAATGCTCGCATCAGAATTGGAATCAGATATCGTAAGATTTGTTAACTTTATGGAGGTAGTACAATATAATACACGATAAGTAAATATAGATGGAAAACTGAATTACATTAAGTATATACCTGTATATTAAACAGTTAGGTTAAAATAAGTAGTGCAAAGAAAAGAAATAAAGAAAATAGTGAGGTAGTGTTCATGGGTTCAATGTTCATTGATAAATCGGATGGCAGAGGGGAAGAAGAATTGATATCAAAAAGGCTATTAACTCACTTTTCTATTCCTTTAACTTTCAATAAAGAGTTCCAAAGATTATACCTACTGGATTAACCTTCTGCTCCAGAGTTTTAAACAATGCATCTCAACTATAATTCACATAACTTTTCAAAAGCGAGCAGTAAATTCTTCCCATTAAATTATGAAATCAATGCAAGTCTTCTAAGAATAAAATTGTTTAAAAATATGTTCAGTCATATTGCCATAGAGCATCGCAGCACAGAAACAGGCAGTTCAGCCCAACCAATCGGTGCCAAATTGTTTTGTTGCCTAGCGCCATCCAGACCATAGCCTGACAACCCTCTCACCCTTGTACCTATTGAAAATTCTCTTAAATGTTGCAATCAAACCTACACCTACCATCCTCAATGGCAGCTCATTCCACACTCTCACAACACGCTGAGTGAAGAGGTTTCCTCTCAGATTCCTCTTAATCAGATCACCTTTCACCATTTACTTTATCTATAGCCCTCATAATTTTGTATATCTCTATACATACACACATATATATAGTATATAAAGCAACACCCTTATTAATTTTCTCTGCACTCTTTCAAGTTTATTGATATCTTTCCTGTAGATAGGTAACCAGAACTGTGCACAATACTCTAAAATCTACCTCACCAATATCTTATACAACTCCTATATTATATCCCAACTCCTACACTGAATGCTCTGATTAATGAAGGCCAATAAGTCAAAAGAACTCTTTAAGACACCACCTACACATGACACCATTTCTAAGGAATTACAGTATAGATCTGTATTCCCAGAACTCTTTGCTCTACAGACAGTAGCAGTAAATGTGCAACATTAACTTTCAAGATTCATCACACAATTAGCCGAAGATGAATCTCTAGACACATACAAAATTTAATATTCGAAAGTCAGGATCTGATTTATAGTGTAAAAATGTTTTCCATATAGAGCATTGTGACTCAGCTGTGGTCCATGGACATGGAAAATGCCAAGTTCAGCTCATGATAACTGTACAACATCCCCATCACACCAGATATCTCTTTGACAGCTCAGAGGTATTTCCCTTAAAGCCTACAGTGTCTTGGACATTTGACATTTTAGGAGTTGATAGGTTATAATTTTATCGGATTTCTTTGTTTTTATTTTATTTGCATAAAAAGACATTAAAATAGAAAATAAACTACTTTTATGTGCACACAAGTGATGAACCCATGAACACTACCTCACTTTTGCTTTCTTTTTGCACGACTTATTTAATTTAATTTTTTATATATACTTATTGTAATTTAGCTTTTTTTATGATTATGTATCACAATATACTGCTGTTGCAAGAAAACAAATCTCATGGCGTATGCCAGTGATATTAAACCTGATCCTGATTATTTAGGAAATCAGAACCAAAAACTACAAAATCACAGGGATTAAATTGTGAGTATAATGTCACCAAACAATGGGAAACTATTGAAGAACAGCAAAGTTCAACTTGTTTGATAAATAACTTCCCCCCCCCCTTAGCCTCCCTCTATACTGCTCATTCATGTCTCTCTTCAGAAATACAACCAATTATCCTTTGAACCTATTCACATGGCCCACTCCAAAGTGCAGAATTCCTTCCTTCCATTACCTTTCGGGTTAAACTCTTAAATTGCCTTCTTATTCCTACTTGTCCAAAGTTTAGCTTGCATTTAACCTTTTGCCCCAGCAAATTATTTGCCCGGATAAGCTTTGCAATCCTTTCGTAATCATTTAAATTCTAATGAGGTCATCCCAAAGTCATACCATTTTATGGAAAACCCTATATTTTAATTTATCTTTGGGGTTAATAACAAAATAGCAAATATGTTAGCACATTTCTGGATTTTAATTGTTTTTTTAATCTATGTATTACCACCACTCATGTTATCGTGTTTAAGTGATAGCAATCGTGAATCTACTTGGATAAACATGTGTGTTAGGGACTTAATCATTGTCATTATTTGTGGACCTCTACATATAGCTGTAATTTCGGAACGTACTGCTCTATCCAATTTAGGTTACATGTCTCTAGTCTAAAGCTTGACCTATCTTCATAGCTTCTAGGTAAAATTCCAATCAGAAAATATGGGAAATACCTATAAGGTTAGACGGCAACAATGAAAAGAGGAACATTTGATGTTTCAAGCTGTTGATCCCTTTTCAGACCTGGAAAAGTAAGAAGGCAAGCATACTTTAAGTAGCAGAAAAGCAGAGATGTGGAGAGAACAAAGGGAATGCCTGTGAGTCAGTGGAAGCATTTCCATTTGTAGGAAAAACTTGTAACAGAACTGACCATTGCTGTCATTTTAGGTCACTTTTTCTGTACAGTTTGGTTTGTTTAGCTTGTCCCACAGTCTTATCATTAACAGCACACTGCACATAGTACATAACAAATTAATGTGATTTTAACTTCCATATTAGATGTTCCAGTCTCACGTTATCACAGATAGTCCTTTTGTTCCACATACAACCTCCCTGTATCTTCTTTGTACCTAGAACTACCATGTATTCTCTCTTAACCAAGATTGACCAAGGGTCATTTTCCTAATATGATGAATCTTGTGCCTGAAACGTTAACTGTTTCACTTTCCTCAGATGCTACCCGAGCTGCCAAGTGTTTCCGGCATTCTTTGTATTCCTATCAGATTTCCAGCATCTACAGTTTTTCCCTCTATAAAATGCCCAGACTCCTTTCACAATTGAAACTTCAAGGCCATTTATGCAGATCTTGACCTTTTTTAATTGTGCAGTGTATAACGCAAGCATAAACTGATTGTAGCCTCTCCAAGGCAATTTTGACATGAAGCTGCACAGGAAATAAAGGTTTCCAGCTCTTTCCTTGACCTGTCCCACAAGAACCAATAATTTGACCAAGTTACCCTCTGATGTAGCCTTTCAAGCAATACCCCTGATCCTTCTTAGTGTATCCTACAGAAGTAATTGGACCATATCTAGTTTCCTGATTTTATAATTACTCTTGATCAAATAAGAAACAAGTTTTCGAATAACTGAGGTATTTAGATACAATATTGAGTCAACCTGGACAACAAAAGTGTTAAAAAAAAATAAAAAGAAAACCCTGAAAATCTGAAATGGAAGCAGAGCATCCTGGAAACTGCAGGTCAGGCAACGTCTGAGGAAGAAGAAAAATAGTTAATATTTCAGACTGAAGAATTATCATCAGAATGAGGAAAATGAAAAATAAAACAAATTTACTTTAAAGTGTAGAGAGAATCAGGGAAGAATAAGGGAATATCTGGAATAGGGAAATCCAGTGCCCTCTTTGGCAATACCATTGTTGTCTGGTGTCTGATGCTTTAAACTTCAGATTCATATTTAACTCCAAAAGTCACCATTGCTTTGAAATTAAAACTTTGCTAATAGAAAATTGAAAACAGAAATAAATAAATAAAATCTTTATTTTGTAATGAATTATCTAATGCATAGAAGCAAGAACATTGTTTACTTTGAACATAGAATAATGATCTTGAGACTTCAGAGAGCAAAGCAGCGACATACCCAGTTATCCTTCTCTCAGCTCTGGCTTTAATTCTTAAGTGTGTAAAAAATTCAGCATTTGATTTGATCGTGCCCTTCTCTACATTGCTCTGAAGTCACTGGATGGAGCTCATAATCAAAACCACTTCACTGATATTTCTTTCTCCTCGCTCTGAGGTAAAGCCCACAATAAAGTTATGTCTGTTAAAGAAAAAAAACTTGATATTTCCTGGAGAAAGACCATCTGGAATCTTTATAATTTGATTTGTTTAGTTGCCTGAAAAAGTCAGTTTATTCACCAGCAGAGCGACTTTAACAGTATCATTCACCCATTTCGTACAGTAATTCATTGACCAAAGCTATTATTATACACATCACATAGTGATTAACAAGAAATAATATTTGCAAAAAGTTAATTATAGATCATGCTTTACCTTTTGTAGCAGCAAGTAAGTCGTTTCTGACTTTGACAGAAAGATCTTGGATCTGCGCGAAGATTTGGTGCAAAATCATTCGACTAGGCCGCATGCCTATTATTCGCCCAGGGCTTTACTCCAAATCTGATCAGCCAGGTCACATAGATTTTACATAATCTGAACTCCAGCACTTGAAATATAATTTGGTGGCTTAGGCAGAATTTAAGTAGTAACAATAAGCAAGCATTTTCATCCATAATTAAGACTAGGCATTCTGTTGTGTACACAGATTTCACTGCCAGTTTTTGTCAATGAGCAACAATTTGTCTGCTCCTTGCTTTAATTCCATTTGTTACTATTAATGACTCAGGAAAGCCTTCAGAAATACCCTTCAGATTGCAGGAAATTGCATCTGCAGACATCTAACGATAGGTTCCTCTCAAACCTAATCTAATGGACTTTTCCATGTGCACTATTTTAAAACACTTTCACCTAGTATTACACATTGAGCATGTTTTCTTTTGAAGCATGCAGAGTAATAGCTGTATACTCAGTCACAATTGTTAATTGTCCACAATAATCCCATCTGAAAATGATTAAATGCTTGCATTGGGTCTTTAAGGCACCAGACAATGCATAGCTCATATTGCCCTTGCAGTTTCCTGTCACTCAGCATCTGATGCGTAAAGCCTTACAAAACACATTTTCCATCAGCCAATGCACAATGCATTACTCATACAGCAAGCAAGGACTAATGCAGCTGAGGAACTGATTTGCATTACCCTCAGCTTAGAAGTTAAATGGAATCTTTTCCTCGGAGTCTAAAGATGATATGAAGCAATGCTTTTCTGTGATTGCATAGCCCTGTGCCAATGCTCTTTGATAAGCAGCTAGTGTGGGATTGGATAATATATAAAATAACCTGTGCAATCTTTTCTAGAAGAACCAACCTTTTTACACTTTAGCAACTTGACTCGTTTAGGACCCTCATTAAAACAGAGAACTTGCAGAACTTACATACAGATACTCCTGCACAGTTAAGTTTGAAGAACAACATGCTGCTTTATCAGGCTATTTTACTTCTGATTTCATTTCATGCTGAGTATTATTTAAAGCTTGTGTTTTATAGAGAAGTTGCATAGCAAAGTGAAGAATAAGCATCAAAGATTAAAAATATAATGGGTTATATTTCTGAACATAACCCGAAAAAAGACTTTAGAATGCACTTCTCCTTGTCTTAGACTGGCCAATTCATGAAAGAGATAATGACATACTTTGTGAAATACTGGGGTGCAAAATGAATGTTCTTTTATTCTGAACTGTTTCAGAAGGGGGCAAGGAAATAAGTGGGAAATTAGATGCCTGTTAGGATGTCAGTGCAATTGCAAGTATACGCGGACCCATGCAGTTTACACGCACATGCATGCAGTTGGAACAATTTGCAAGACTAGCTAATGGCTGATGATCAACTGCAAAGAGCAGTGCTTGAGTGCATGAAAACTCTGGCTGAACATCTGCATTTTCTGCAACAATATACATAATCAGCAGTATTTAAGCAATGATTGGAGTCAGAGTGCACAGGAAGTTGTTATTATGCACTGTTCTCCTGCTGGAGTAGGAGACTAAAAGAAACAGATAGGTGTCGAAATGTAGAAATAAAGGGAGACAATTATGCAGGGAGTAATCGTGGTTAAGCCCAAGACTTTTGAAGGAGCAGGCGTCACGGTGCAGTGAAAACAATCAATACCCAGATTAGGATCCTAGGACATAGGAGCAAGATTAGGCCATTCGGCCCATCAAGTGCTCCACCATTCAATCATGGCTGATCTATTATCCCTCTCCATCCCATTCTCCTGCAACCTTTGGCGCTCTCACTAATCAAGAACCTTAGAGGAGTGTGGATGAGACTGAATGCAATCAGATGGGAGGCACCAGCTTTGCTTTTAAATTAACTTGCAAGATATAATTTTTACATTCATTTTTCAAGATCCATACATTGCAGCATTGATGCCTCGTCCCAATTGCCCTTGAGAAGGTGGTGGTGAGCCAGATTCCTGAATGCACCATCTTTAAGGTACATTTACTCCAAGGGCCTATCTGAATTACGGTTTGAGATTTAGAGCCAGAGGCTGGGTACAAGAAGGGCCGGAATTGCCTGTCTTTTCTGAGGTCCTTTGAAGTATGGAGGCCGCTCCTTCACTTGTTCTACCAGTCTGTTATTGTCAATACAATCTTCTATGTGCTGGTGTGCTGGGGCAGTGGCATCAGTCTGATGCCAACTGGCTCAATAAACTGATTAGAAAGGCTGGCTCTGTGATAGAATCGAACTGGACACATTGGAGGCTGCGGTAGAACAAAGAGCCCTACAGAAAATCCTGGCAATGCTGGAAAATGTTTCTCACCCTCTGCATGCTACCTTGGCTGAACAGGGGAGCACTTTTAGTAATAGACTAAGACAACTGTGCAGCTCTAAAGAGTGCTATATAGGGTCATTCTCACCCTTGGCCATTATGATCTATAATGAGTCACCCTATAGCCAAGGAAGTGATGATCCCCTCCTGTTAGACTGTTTGAGGTAATTTATTTTTTATTCTTTCTACTTCTCTTCTAATGTTTGTATATCTGTGCATTTGTGATTTCCATTGAGATCAATATAACCATATAACAATTACAGCACGGAAACAGGCCATCTCAGCCCTTCTAGTCCGTGCTGAGCGCTTACTCTCACCTAGTCCCACCGACCTGCACTCAGCCCATAACCCTCCATTCCTTGCCTGTCCATATACCTATCCAATTTTGCTTTAAATGACAATACTGAACCTGCCTCTACCACTTCTACTGGAAGCTCATTCCACACAGCTACCACTCTCTGAGTAAAGAAATTCCCCCTCATGTTACCCTTAAACTTTTGCCCCCTAAGTCTCAACTCATGTCCTCTTGTTTGAATCTCCCCTACTCTCAATGGAAAAAGCCTACCCATGTCAATTCTATCTATCCCCCTCATAATTTTAAATACCTCTATCAAGTCCCCCCTCAACCTTCTACACTCCAAAGAATAAAGACCTAACTTGTTCAATCTTTCCCTGTAACTTAGGTGCCGAAACCCAGGTAACATTCTAGTACATCTTCTCTGTACTCTCTCTATTTTGTTGACATCAATAAAGTATCTACCAGTCTATCTAATGACACTATGTCAATGTATTTCCAAGTCAGGTTGATGACTCTCTTAATCCTTCACATGGCTTCACCTATTACTCACCAGCTTGTACTTCTCACAGGATCATCACTTAATTGTGGTGGTGAAGTTTTTGAGTTCCTGAGACCCCAACAGTGATACCATCTGGAACTCAGCTCCTGGTAGAGTCACCCATGGCAGTAAGGTCAAGGGGGAGTTTCCAGACAAAGGGCAATTCAATCAGGACCACACTAGTGCAGCTGACGGAAGATCTTAACACATCACAATGGCAGTGAAGGAAGAGGAAGGCTGCAGAAGTGAAGGGACCCCAGCGTCTTACATTTCATGCCACTAGACCCTGACCCCGATCTGTCAAGGACAGAAGTGGTTGCCTGTACATCAGCCTTCCCACGTTAAACAAGCTCATGCACAGACGTTCTCCATTAAGGGAATAACTCTTAGGAGAACATCCTACTTGACTCAAGTGATCGCATTACTACTGCGATTGCATGACGAGTAGTTTCTGGGGTACTGTGTCTTTATCGATGCTTTGCTGCATGCTTGAGTGCTCGGTGGAGGGTGCTGATGCTTTTTTCTGGTGGGGTCTGAGGGAGTCATTGCATTGCTGTTGCTTGTGCATGGGAGGGGCGAGTGGGTGGGGGGCTTTGGGATTCTAACATTTTATCTGTCAGTCATTCCTTGGGGCACTCCTCTATTTCAGGGATGTCTGCGAAGAAAAAGAATTTCAGGATGTATATTGTATACATTCCTCTGACATTAAATGCACCTATTGAAACTCCTTCCCATCCCCCCCTTTCTTAATCTTCACACTTCCTTTCCTAATTCTGATGATAAATGATCGACAAAGCGTCCTGATGAATTCTTGATGAGCTCCTCCAGCATTTTATGCAGGCTAGTGTCCAGCTTGGAGACAATCTTTCAGGTACTAGTGTTTCTCATGTGCCTCCAACCTTGTCGTGGTGACTGAGGTTGTGCAGTTTGTAGATGGTGCACACTGTGGGATAATGTCCAGTAAGAAATAATCATTTAGGAAATGGGATGCATTGCTCTTTGAACTAAACTCATTCCAGTAAGTGGAGCCTATTCTGTCACACACTCAACCTTGCCTTGTAGAAGCTGGAAAGACTTTGGAATGTCGCAGATGCAACTTTCACCACAGGATATCCAAACTCCGACCCTTACGCATTGGTTGGTGTTATGTATGCATGGAGCAAGATCGACAAGGGAGCAGTAGAATTAAACAATTTTACTGAGTCATCTTAGCCACTGACCACACTGGGCGACTTACAGCATAGGAGTTATGAACCAGGCCTGCCAAGATGAGGAAAACCTATGCCCTCAAAAGCCCATGATTAGAAGAGAGTCCTCCTGCATCTAGGAGACCCATTCATTTCACCATGCAATCAATTGGCCAAATATGCAATAAATCCATCTTTCTTTCCT
The DNA here is from genome assembly GCF_030144855.1 of Hypanus sabinus. NCBI lineage: Eukaryota > Metazoa > Chordata > Chondrichthyes > Myliobatiformes > Dasyatidae > Hypanus > Hypanus sabinus. The sequence goes on from NC_082718.1 coordinate 99,773,138, forward strand.
TCAGATGGGAACCAGAGAGGAAGGGAATAAATGAGGTAAACTGAGAACAAATATGAAACGTCTATCCTGATGAAGGGTCTCCACATGAAATATCAACTGTACTCTTTTCCATCCATGCTTCCTGGACTGCTGAGTTCCTCTGGTATTTTGTGCATGAAGTGGCTATCTTGCTTGGTATTGGTCACTTGACTCTACCGGTCAATTGGTAGAGTTGGTCTAATTCAGTTTTGGTAAATGGTGACCCTCCAACCCCCAACGATGTTGATGGTAAGAAGCTTTCAGTCGTGGTACTTATTGTCAGTAATGTTTTCATTAGATAGTTAATTCCTCTTGCTCTGAACGTGGTCACTGCCTGTACCTTTTGATCCCTCAGACTATCCCTGAATCTTTCCTTTGTCTTCTTGCATGATGGTGGAGATAGATTATTTTCTGAAGAACTGTAAATGAATTACACAGTTGCAATCAACAATGACGATCCTCCTCACTTATTGACGAGGAGCTGAAGATAGGGTAATGAATTCCCACAGCAATGTCCCAGGGTGGGATGACTGACCTCCAAAGTTCAAAGTAAATTTTATTATCAAAGCACAAATAGGCAACCCTGAGATTCATTTTCTTGTGGGCATATTCAACAGATCGATAGAATAATAACCATAGCAGAATCAATGAAAGACCACCCAACTAAGGCATTAAACAAGAGTGCAGAAAACAACAATCTGTGTAAATACCAAATGAAGAAACAGTAATAAATAAATAAGCAATAATTATCGAGAACATGAGATGAGTAGTCCTTGAAAGTGAGTCCATTGGCTGTGGGAACATTCAGTGATGGGGCTACTGATGTTATCCCCTTTGGTTCAAGAGCCTGAGAGTTGAGGGGTAGCAAATGTTCCTGATTCTGCATGGTGCAAGTCCAGATGTTCATGTACCTTCTTCCTAATGGCAGCAGCCAGAAGAGAGTATGTCCTGGGTATTGAGAGTCCTTGATAATGGATGCTGCTTTCCTACACTAGCTTTTCACGTAGATGTGCTCAATGGTTGGAAGTTCTTTACCCATCTTTTTTCAGTCTTACGGTTTTTATATTCTGTGTTTTTCGCCTAATCTGTCTTGCTTTTTTTGTGCGGGGAGGGTGATTTGGGAGTTGATGATCATGTTGCCATTTTTTTTTGTTTCATGGCTATCTGGAGAAAAATAACTTCAGAGTTGTATGCTTTGACAATAAATTAACTTTGATTCCTTTGAATCCACGATGGACTGTGAAGGTTCTTGACTGTGATAGTCAACTATGACTCCAACCAAGAGAATACTCAACCATAATGTCCACTGATTTCAGTTTTCTCAGTGCTCCTGGGAGATTAAGATATTGGTGGTTGAGCTATAAAGCATATAAATATGCTTGAATGAACATTATCTTCTAAAAATGGATTTATAGACTGGTAAAATACTTCCTACATTTGGCAGTCAAATACTTCTGGAACTAGAAATCTAGAAATGAAACCCAACCTCATGTAAACCAGACACCAGTTTTTTTTTCCAAATGCAACACAACAGGTAAAGGTAGTTAATCAGTGATACAGTCTGCTCAAGGTCAGGGTGATGAACATGTAGCGGACATCAGTTTTATTCAAACATTGCGTTTTCTGTGGTCTAAATAGGGCACCAGAGTGGATGTTGGGAGAAATTAGTAAGGTTACTGAAAGCTCTGCTTCAGCTTGTTGAGAAAGCAAAAGAAAGATCACATTACCGTCATCTGGTTTGGTGAGAAGAGTCACCTTCAGCAAGAACACATTCAAAGGAGGCAGGGAAATGAGACCCCCTGCCCACAAAAACCTCAACAGTGCATGCATTTATAATAAATAACTCACTGAAATCCTTGGTAGCAATTACATTATTCATCAAATATTTATTCTTTACAGCAGTTAGCATTTTGTCCTCTTTCAGTTCCCACAACCAAGTGCTTTTTAAGCTTCAACAAGAAAATCAATTAAAAGATGCCATTGGAAAAAAAAATCATTGTGAACTGCAAAATCAGAGGCAAAAAAAACAAAATGTTTTGCAACAAGAAAACATATATAAGGCCATGCTAATTAATTAAAGTGCCACAAATTTTCCTTGTTTTATTTTCAAAACATTGACTTCTTATTTCTTTTGGCATTTTTCCATAGGAAGCAATCAGCATTAAGCAAATTACGGGGAATCAAAAGGGAGACATTCACAGGCTTTCAGACAGACAAATGTTCCAAATTAAATTCTAAGGTTGGTGGTAAATCATTTTACTCCCAGCTTCATCGCGCATTTCAAAAAGGCTTAGCTTTTATAGCCATCATTTTTGTTCTGTTTGTTTCAGGCAAATCCCCAGTAAAATCCACAAAGCCTTGTCAAGAGCATATTAGGTTTTTATCTTTACGACTAAACATCTTTAGTATTCACAGATCTGCTGATCTCTTGTGGATGAATGCAGAAAGGAAATACCATGAAACTCTCACAGAAGGTGAAGAGCAGTAGGACAAGCAGCTGAATAGACTTCAGTCTTTCCTCTATTCAGAACCGGGCACTGATGGACATTTTGTTAAGTACACAATACAGACTTTCATAGTTAGTGTTGTTAAAATGAAACATTTACAAAGTCACATCAGAGATAAGTGTACATTGAGACAACACGCAAATACTCTTCGATGCAGACTGAAAACAATAAAATAATTCCGTATTTATCTATAGATTCTTCCTTTGAACTATGAAATAATTGTAAGTCATCAGTTCAGATCTTTGAATGACAGTTAGATCTGCACAGATTGCATATCCTTCTATCTACAGATACAAACATGGGCAAGTTGAAAGAAGAATCTCACAAAGCAGAAAATCATAGCTGCTGAACTATTTGTCTCATATATAATTTAGTACACAGTTTTTAAACTTATTTTTAGTTTTTCTCATCCCTTTCCCAGGAGCCTCTTGCTCACAACAAGCTTCCTTTAGAAGTCCAAGGCAGTAGTCGGCAGATCCATCATTCAGTGTCGATCTGTGATCAGTTAACAGGAGATACACTTGTAGCAAAATAGGCAACGGCAGCTTTCCTAGCCCAGGGGATCAAGAATCGTATTATCAGAAGGTGCCCCATCCGGCAGCAAAACCTAAGAGCTTTCCTGTCAATGGCAGTACAGTATCTGAGGCTAAGAGGCAGCCAGTTTTGTGTTCCAGCCCCAGAAAGAAGAGACTTGACTTCAGATGAGACTCTGATTTATTTATTTATCATATGCACATTGAAACATACAGTGAAGTGTGTCATTTGCATTAACAACCAACACAAGGAAGTGCTGGAAGTAACCTGCCAGTATCGCCACAGATTCTGGCACCAACATAACATGCCTACAGTATTCAGCAAAACAATACAAGCAACAACAACAAAAGCAAAAGCAAAACAAGCCCCTTTTCCCACCCACTCACTGAGGATCTCTTCTGAGGGAGGAGATGCAGGAGCCATAGACACACATTCAACATTGTAGGAACAGCTTCTTCCCCTCCACCATCAGGTTTCTGAACAATGAATCAATCCATGAACACTGCCTCACTGTTTTTGCTCTTTTTGCACTACTTGTTTATGGTTTTAAATATATATTTCTTATTGTCATTTATAGTATTTTTATGCATTGCTCAGCAACACAAAGTAACAAATTTAACAACATATTCCAGCTATATTACACCTGACTCTGATTTGGAATTAATATCCCTGTGAATTCCAAAGTTTACCTGGCTTGGAACCTTGTTTGACTAGAATAGAATACAGAATCTGCCCGACATTTCAAAAGATTTTTTTCTGTGACTTTTAAATAGAAGGATAAAGAACAAGCATGTTGGTTATTACAACTTGTCTATCTTGCTCACAATATGAATATTTTCTTCATTCTTTCTGAAGAAGAAACAGGAAGACACAAGAGACTGACAAAGCTGGTATCTGAAGCAAAAAAAAAATCTATTGGAAGAACTAACAGGTCAAGCAGCATCTGTGGAGCTGAAGTGGTGGTGGATGTTTCTGATGAGAGCTGTAACACGATGTGACCCCAGAGGTCGACCTTTGTCTCTGTAGATGCTGCTTGATCTACTGAGTATTTTTTTCCAGCAATTTGTTATTGTGACTAAATAAGATTTATTTTCATTCAATGGATGCTATTTTCTCCCCTCTATTGAGCCGATCATGAATATAGATAAATTGATAATTATTTAAAACCTCCAGTGAAATTAATAATTATTTAAACCCTTCTGTTTTCAAAAGTTATTATAATAGATAAGAAATTATCTATTAATAAATATTAAAGGTCATGCAATTAAGACGAGAAGGGTAAATTTTAAAGAAAATATGCAGGACAAGTTTTTGTCACACAGTTGAATGTAGAAATCCGGAACGGGCTGCCAATGGTAGTATTGCAAGCAGATATCTAAGTAATGTTTCAGAGTCTTTAGACAGACAAATGGATATGCAAGGAATAGATGGAAATGGTTCATGTGCAACGAGAATGGATTTAATTTCTCACTGTGGTCGGCAAAGACCTTTCGGATGAAGGGCCTGTTCCTGTGCTGAACTGTTCTATGTTTAATCAATGCTTTTTGACCTCCAGGAAGTGGATGCAAACAAGGCTGGGATAATTTAACTACTAATTTCCACTCTATCACTGTCTCTCTCTTTTGCTGCTGCCCTGCTCTCTGTTTCCCTCCCCCTCCAGAGAATTGCACTACAGGGATCAGAATCTTGACCATATATTTTGAGCACCTGTCACTATCCAATATACCTTCTGAGTACAAAGATCTACAGTAAGTAGCAATTATTATAGTTTTTTTTACATGTTTTGTAATCTTAAATCAAAAATGCTTTCAAATTTTGGAAATGTCTCATCAGAATTTTTTTTCTTTAAAATAGCTGGATTTGTTCATAGTTTTTGAATGGGAGAAACAATTCAGTCTTCGACAGTTCCAGCTGTTCAAAATGACTTTTTTAGCTTTCAAAGTAAGCTAACCGGAGGCAGAGAGCCTCACGTGATCCCATTACCGCATGGTTAGTCTTATCAGCAGCAGTAGGAGAGGAACCCAGCCAGCCTACCAGTAAATTATCACTGAGCAGATTATCTTTTCAACATCAGCGGCAAATGCTGTGTGTTATTCCTAACTGTGAATTTTGCCCTAAATATGTATTTTAAATGCACATTTACAAAATAGATTGGCAAATGATATCACTTACCACTGGAATAATCAACAATTTCACAAATGCAGTTAATCTTCATCTTCACCAAGCCCATAAAGTTGTCACTTTAATATTGTGAAGAAAAGCTTCCACTGCAGATTGAAAGTCCTTCCGTTGTATTCCAACATTAAACTTTTTCAATACACTTTTTTAATTCTTGGAAGACTACTGGGAAAAAAATAGTATGCACAAAATTGCTATGATGTCCAAGATAAAAGCACTATCAAATCTGCCTTCCCTGCAATCACTCCACACTGAAATTGTTGCCAGATACAGGAACAAAATAACAGCCGGAGCGCTATGTACTTGTACAATAGAGAATTACAAAAGTAATTCTTTCCATTTCTTTCCTTTTCAAGTCGAAATAATTAACCTCTGTTACTTCAGCCTCAGGATTCACACCACCAGGTTCAGGAGCAGTTAATACCCCTCAACCATCAGGTTCTTGAACGGAAGGGAATAGTTTCATTCAGCTTCACTTGCCCCATAATTGAAATGTTCACACAACCGATGGACCCACTTTCAAGAACTCTTCATCTCACATGAGAAGCAGAGGGAGGAAGTTATACTAGACTGAAAGGAAGGAAACAGAAAACAGGACCCATTAGCCTGTTGGCCTCACATCTATCACTGGGATTTGCTGGAGCCCAATATTAAGAAAGTGACATCGGGGACTCTACAAAATCGTAATGCAATCAAGCAGAATCAACCAAGTTCAATGAAAGGCAGATCTTACTTGCTCAGTTAACTACAATTCTTTGTGCACGCATAGGGTAGTGTCAATTGAGGGGAACAGGAAGATGCAGTGTATTTGGATTTCCAAAAGACAGTAGGTAAAGTGCCACATAGAGAGGAGATACTGGGAGTAACATACTCAGATGTTCAGTTAACCAACGGAAAAAGGTACAGGCGTCATTTCCGGTCAGAAAACCATAACTAATATGGTGCATCAAACAGGTGGAGGAGCCTTAACTAGTTATAGATACTTAGATCAAGGACATGAGTGTACTTTGGCCAAATGTCCTATTGTTTCGAGAATATCTGGGAAGATGATGCAAAAGAATAACAAAAAAATATGAATAGGTCAAGAGACTGTAAAAAATAAAAGTCAATTCAATATCAAAGTACAGATATGCCACCATACGTCATCACTTTCTAGCAGGCATTCACAGTACAAAGAAATATAATAGAACCGATGAAAAAGAACCAATGTGCAAATAGGAAATAATAATACAATAATAAGTACTGAGAACATGTGTTGTAGAATCCTTGAAAGAGAGTCCATGTGTTGTGAAACTAGCTCAGTGCTGAGTTGAGTAACGTACCTACGCTGATTCAGAAGCCTGATGGTTGAAGGGTAATTGCAGTTCCTAAACTCAGTGATGTGGGACCTAAGGCTCCTGTACCTCCTTCCTGATGGCAGCAGCGAGAAGAAAGCATGGCTTAGATGGTGGACGCTACTTTCTTGTGGCAATGATTTCACCTGGTCCCTCAACACCATCTCTTTAGTCGTGAAAGCACAGCTTTCCTGAGGATATTCCTGAGGTTATTGAGGTGATTGAGTCCCTTCCCCCGCATCCCCCCCATTCTAACCAATTTTTTTTTAAAGGAGCACCATCGAGAGTGTCCTGGCCAGCTACATCACCGTCTGGTACAGGAACTGCAAGACATCTCACTGCAGGACACTACAAAGAATTAGGAGGAATGCTGAGTGGACCTTCAGGGTCTCTCTTCCACTCAATATACTTACCAGGAGTGCCGTGTACGCTGGGGCCTTAGCATTGGCAATGATTCCTCCCATCCATCCAACAATCTCTTTGACCCCCTACCATCAGGTTGGAGGCACCACGGCGTTAGGACAAGAACTGTTAGGGATGAGAAACAGCTTCCTCCCCCGGCCAGGAGACGACTGAACTCCCTGCCACCAGGAAATGCTAGCAGCGTTGTACTGTTTTAACTTGAGACATAAAATGCACAAATTATTTGTGGCAATATTACTTTGTATGTCGTGTGTGAGCTATCTGTACTGTAATGTGCTCCTTGGTGTGGAGGAATGTTGTCTTGTTGGCGGAATACATGCATGTGGTTGAAATGTCAGTACCCTTGAAATTGAATTTGTAGATGTGCTCGGTGGTGGGGAGGGCTTTGCCAGTGAAGGACTGGCCAGTATCCATCACCTTTTGTAGGCTTTTCCATTCTTGGCCATTGGTGTTTCTATACCAGGCCATGATGCAACCATCTTCCATAGTTGGGGGAATCAACCAACAGTCCATGGAATGGTCACCCATTTAAGAGAGAAACAAGGTAAAATTTCTTCTTGCAAAACTGAATATTAGGAGTTCAATATAACCAACCTCCAGGAAGACAAGTTTTCGATCCACAGAATAGCTTAGGTGTTTGGGTAACAGACAGGATAGTCACTGAAACCAAGCTTTATTGAATGTTGAAGCTGGCTTGAAGGGTTACATAATAGAAACCTGCTCACATTTCTTATGTTCCTAAAGTAAAAATACTGCTAAGAATAGAGATCCTTAAAACCTTTCACAGAACAAATGATCATTTTTCAGATAGTCAAGATGAACCAATGTTCCGCCCTCCTTGACATCCTCAACAAGGGTGCTCCCCGGAGCTGTGTGCTGAGCCCACTGCTGGACGCTCCGCTCACAGATGGCCGCACAGCCAAACACCCAAATAATCACACTGTCAAGTTCGCCAATAAGACGACAGTAGTGGGGCCCATAGCCAACAGTAATGGGACAGCCTACAGAGAGGAAGTGGAAGAGCTGGAGGCTTCGTGTCAGGCAAATAACCTCTTCCTCAATGTCAACAAGACAAAGGAGATGGTTATCAACTTCAGGAGAACACATCATCATTCATACCTCTCTTTATATCAGCAGCACAGCAGTGGAAAGAAGAAGTTTCAAACTCCCAGGAGTACTCATCCCTCACAAGCTCTCATAGTTCCAGAGCACATCCTACACAATCAGGAAAGCTCACCAATGCCTCCACTTTCTGAGGAAGCGGAGAAAAGCTGGGCTCTGCACATCTATACTCACGTCATGCTAGAGATGTGCTGAAGAGAGCACCCTAACAAGCTGCATCACTGCACAGTACGGAAACTGCACTGCAGCGGACAGGAAGACTCCACCATGGGTGGTTAAAACTGCCCAATGCACCACCGGCACCAAGCTACCCACCATCAAGGAGATAGATACAGAAGGGAGCTGGAAAAGGGCCAATAGCTGCTCATGGACTGTTTGTCTCTCTTCCATCAGGGAGGTTGCTATGTAACATCTGCATCATGAACACCAGACTCAAAAACAGTTACTTTCCACAAGCAGTAAGGCTGATCAACACCTCCACCCACTAACCCACCCCTCCCCACTATTTTATCATTTCCTATCAGTCACCTTATGTACAGATGCTGCTGTGTCTAGCATAATTCCATGGACATACAATCTATGTATATGAGCTATCTTATATATTTATTGTTTTTTTATAATTATTACATTACTGATCTTAGCTTTTTTTGTGCTCCTCTGGATCAGCAGTAAAATTTATTTTGTTCTCCTTTACAGTTCTGTACTGGAAACTGTACTAAACAATATTGAAACGGTATTAAAAATGCAAAATGGCAGTTGGAGATGGATTGTGGTTATGACTGAAAATTATAAAAAGCTTCTTTCCCACGTATTGTGAAACTGGTTATTTCATGGAGGTTAAAATTCCCCAGTAACCTACATTATCAACGTCCCTTCATCCCTCCCTGGCTCCCCTTATAGAAAATAAACAATCTGCAGATTTTCACCAGTTGTCTGGGTACCAGTGTGCTAATTACCATACATCCCAGTATAGAGTGCATCTTATTTTAAAGGACTTTTATACGACTCCTTACTTGTGTCAAACATGATAAACGGCATCCCCAGATGCACACGATAAAAGTTATGTTGGTATCCACAGGATATGCATTAATATTGATTCCAGTCAGAATTTGCTGATTTTGATTTGCTGCTCAGGGTTCCTTCTGCCCATCTTCTCAATGCTATTATAACTGTGCCTGCAATATCAATACTCTGCCCGCGTCCCATACCCACAGCAACATTTCAAAGACTCGCATTCACAGAGAGCAGCTGGAGCGGAGACCAATCTCTCGATGCGAAACAGCCCAAATGATAATGACTATAGCTCAGATGGTATCACACAGCACAATGACACCACTCGACCACTGTCTGTTTGAGGTTAAACATAACCTCATTGAATCTACTATTGGAATTTAATAGAGTTTCAGTGGTTCTAATTGCCAGTACCAAAGCCATCTTTAGTAATGATGAAAATATCACTCTTAAGGACGTATGTACCATAATGTTTAATAGCTTTGCATGACGTTGAAATAATATGTAAAGCCCATTAAATATACAGAGTACTTATTTAAAACTTTTCATCAACTGAAGACAATGATGCTGAGTGGGGCTTGAAGAGCAGAAAAAACACAAATTATAGCAATTTCTTCAAAGAAACTGAGAGAGTTTTCCCCAGAAAATACATATAAATTGTGTGCAGGCTGAGGGGTGAAATTATGGACATTTATAACATAATGAAGGCATAGATAGGATTGATGGAATCTTTTTCCCAGGGCAGGGGAGTCAGTTGATAAATAGAGGGTATGGGCTTAAGGTGGGGGAGGGAGGGATGAAATTTAAAGCAGAGCTGAGGAATAAGTTTTTCACACCGAGGGTGGATACAATGTTTAAAAGATACTTAGATGGGAAAGGCTTGAGGGACATAGACTTAATATGCGCAAAGGGATTAGAGTAGACAGGCGTAATTATCTTCATGGGTAAAGTGGGTTGAAAGGCATTACTTATTTGCCGTACAATTCTACGACCTAATTAAAACTTGCAAAATTCTATGTGGGGTTATGTAAGCTGGATCTAGGGAAACTGTTTCTCTGATAAAGATTAGCTTTATTTGTCACATGTACATCAAAATATTGAAGCATACAGCAAAATGAGTCATTTGCATCGGATCAATACTAGCAAGGATTGTGCTAGGCAGCCCACAAGCGTTGGCATTCTTCCGATGCCAGTATAGCAAGCCCACAACTTGCTAAATCGAGCCCATAGGTCTCTGGACTGTGGGAGGAAACCGGAGCACCCGGAGTCACTGGAAGAACATACACACTCTTTGCAGGTAGCGGCAGACTTGAGCCAGGTTGCTGCCACTGCAAGCAGCAGTGTGCCGTCTGCTGTGCCACATCCCTTTGCTGAGGATTCTGCAACCGGAAGTCACAATCTCCGCAGTTACCACTCAGATGAGGCAAATTCCCCCCCCCGCCACTCACAAAAAATGTGACTCTCTAGCCCAGAAAGTTTGTTCAAAACAAAGACAGGCAGATTTCACAGTATATGAACAGTGCCAACGAGTATGAGAAACATGTAGAAAGTTCTGTCCAGGTAGAAAGCTCACCATGATCATGACAAATGACAGAGCAGAATCAAAGGACAGATGGCCTACTTCTGTTCTCATTCCAGATGTCCTCATGTTCTTTCTCAACATAGTTTCCATCAACTACTCTGGGTCCTTATGCGTAAGGTCCGTTATCTTTATTAATGATTGGAATAGAGATATTTACTGATAAGACAACAGGTTTTTCATTGCATGCATAAATCAAAGCAAAAAGTAAATAAAAAAGAGTAAAAAGGCAATCAGTGATTCATGAAAATTAATTGATTCCAGGTTACCAATTTGTCTTCCTGGAATTTATTGCCATCTGAAAGCAGATCTATTCATTAGCTAAAGAGGTTTGTTTGAATATTACACTTCAGCTGTAAACATCCCTTTCATAGCACTTGAGCTAATTATGTGCAGTCTATACTCAGTAAAGATTACATTAGTAACTAATGCAAGAGGTTGCGTACATCAGAAACTCTCTTTGCAGATGACACGGAACAACTCTTTACCCAGTCATGAACAACAAGAGGCAAGCAATTACTTCTTAAATATGAAAAAATTGCACTTCTGTGGATTTTCAGTAAACAATTTGGAAAAATAAAGCTTCTGCTCAGTAGATGCAAGATGCAAAGCAGAAGGTAGTGGGAAAACAGGTAATCCCATTTAATCACGTATCAGTGAGGATAATGAGCTAGATTAAATTAAATTTCACATTATAGGACCACAGTGACAAGTGTTTCACTTTTTCTTAAATTTCCTTGTAAATGTCTTACATTGTTTCTTTGAGTACAATTATCTGAAGCATTTTCTTCAAAGGAATTAAAGTTGAATCCATGTTTTTTCCACAGTCAGCAGTTCTGCTGGGGATTTATCAAACCCTTTCAATAATAGAGGCTTATGCAATCAAAACAGAAAATCTGATCCTGAGGAAGGAATGCAGTTTGGTACCATGGAGTGAATAGTTTCAGTTGATTAGTCCAAATGAAGTTACATTCTACAAAACTGGATATTGTCACTGATTTCAACCTACTCAGAAGTATTACTTGTCATTATACCTCCGTCCCGTTCCTTCCGAGTAACAATTTAATATTGGGTAGACCCTTGGCTGAAAGGATCTAGTGCTTTCCTGGCCTACATGGTGAATAAACTCTTCTCGGGCTTCCAGCCAGGTACAAGTATCAATTATAACCGTCATTTCGATAACAAACTTCACCATCTTCATTAGGTATCCCTGGTGAAGATGGTGGATTTGTCATCAAAACATTAGTTAGATTCAAAACCATACCTGGCTGGAAGCCCGAGAAGAGTTTATTTGTCTAACCCATGACAGATATTTTGTTTGCATAGACCAGAAATAGACCAGAATGTATAACTTCCTAGCAGGATAAATGGAAGGCATGATTACCATCACATTCTTACTAATACTAACATCTAGACCCCAGCACTACTCAATTAAACATAAAAACACTGGTTTGAATTCATGCAACACACACATAATGCTGGTGGAACGCAGCAGGCCAGGCAGCATCTATAGGGAGAAGCACTGTCGACGTTTCAGGCCGAGACCCTTCGTCAGAACTAACTGAAAGGAAAGATAGTAAGAGATTTGAAGGTAGGAGGGGGAGGGGGAAACGTGAAATGATAGGAGAATACTGAAGGGGGTGGGGTGAGGCTGAGAGCCAGAAAGGTGATTGGCAAAAGGAATACAGAGCCAGAGAAGGGAAAGGATCATGGGACAGGAGGCCTAGGGAGAAAGAAAGAGGGAGGGGAGCACCAGAGGGAGATGGAGAACAGGCAGAGTGATGGGCAGAGAGAGAAAAAAAAACTAATTATATCAGGGATGGGGTAAGAAGGGGAGGAGGGGCATTAACGGAAGTTAGAGAAGTCAATGTTCATGCCATCAGGTTGGAGGCTACCCAGCCGGTATATAAGGTGTTGTTCCTCCAACCTGAGTTTGGATTCATTTTGACAATAGAGGAGGCCATGGATAGACATATCAGAATGGGAATGGGACGTGGAATTAAAATGTGTGGCCATTGGGAGATCCTGCTTTCTCTGGCAGACAGAGTGTAGGTGTTCAGCGAAACGGTCTCCCAGTCTGCGTCGGGTCTCACCAATATATAAAAAGCCACGCCGGGAGCACCGGACGCAGTATACCACACCAGCTGACTCACAGGTGAAGTGTCGCCTCACCTGGAAGGACTGTCTGGGGCCCTGAATGGTGGTGAGGGAGGAAGTGTAAGGGCAGGTGTAGCACTTATTCTGTTTATAAGGATAAGTGCCAGGAGGGAGATTGGTGGGAAGGGATAGGGGAACGAATGGACAAGGGAGTCGCGTAGGGAACGATCCCTGCGGAAAGCAGAAAGGAGGGGGGAGGGAAAGATGTGCTTGGTAGTGGGATCCCGTTGGAGGTGGCGGAAGTTACGGACCCGGAGGCTGGTGGGGTGGTAGGTGAGGACAAGGGGAACCCTATCCCGAGTGGGGTGGCGGGCGGATGGGGTGAGGGCAGATGTGCGGGAAATGGGAGAGATGCGCTTGACAGCAGAGTTGATGGTGGAAGAAGGGAAGCTGCTTTGTTTAAAAAAGAAAGATATCTCCTTCGTCCTGGAATGAAAAGCCTCATCCTGAGAGCAGATGCAGTGGAGACGGAGGAATTGCAAGAAGGGTATAGCATTTTTGCAAGAGACAGGGTGGGAAGAGGAATAGTCCAGGTAGCTGTGAGAGTCTGTAGGCATATAGTAGATATCAGTAGATAAGCCATCTCCAGAGATGGAGACAGAAAGATCAGGAAAGGAGAGGGAGGTGTCAGAAATGGACCAGGTAAACTTAAGGACAGGGTGTAAGTTGGAGGCAAAGTTAATGAAGAACACAAAGAAAATGTTGACAGTGCTTCTCCCTATAGATGCTACCTGGCCTGCTGCGTTCCACCAGCATTTTGTGTGTGTTGCTTGAATTTCCAGCATCTACAGATTTCCTCATGTATGCATTTTGAATTCATGGATGCCTTGATCTCTTTATAAGGACTGACGTCATTTGTGTATATGATATAAGGATGATTTAAATCTAAAAATTGTTATTAGAGCAATCACATAATTTACTTTTACATCAATGTCTGTTAACTGCCAGGTTAATTAAGGTAAAATTGTCACTAGAATATTGGAAAACTATTACTGGCAGAAGGTCAAGTACAGTCCTACATAACACACAACAGATTACAGGTAAGAAGTCTTTCACTTTTACGTTGAACTTCACTTATCTATGACTGTTAGGGAGCAGTGAGTTTGATTGCCCATTCACGTTTAATTAAACTGCCCCCTCTTATTCACACCTACCTGCGACGCAACCAACGTTACCTATCAGCATGACCCAAGTCTCCACTGCAAATATCCTTTTGACCCTGTCATTAAATAACTCACTATTAACATACAGATATCTATCAGAGCCTCTCTGATAGTGCCTCTCTGTGTTGTAACAAGACATACGGACGTTAATGTTTCTTATTTATAGCTGTTGTTGTTCCTCTCCATGCATTGTAGCACCTCAGGCGGCAACCTTATCATTTCTTTAGCATTTGTCTGTTTTTTTTACGAGGCCGAATTACTAGCTTAATGCTCAACCCAGCACAGATGGAAACATGCAAAGAGCCGGCTGCATTCAAACCCGGGACCACTCACCTCAAACCCCGGTGCAGATGCCACCACACCACTGGCTGGCCTTATTTGCAGTAATAGGGAGGAAATTCAAGAGCAGTTAGAGGTGTGTAAAGCAACTTACTATTTGTTTGTGAAATCTGCAAGATTAAAATTTTTCCACCAAAGGTCTTTGCTTAAGGAACAAAATGGAAACCTTTCAGCGAAACCTGGAGGGGTTGGGTTTTCAGTTTGCCACTCGGCTAGACGGCCGTTCATTGCAGAAATTGTTCCATTTTTAAGTCAAATTATCTGACTTGCAATTCATTATCTTGGCCCCCAGCCCGGAGTGAAAAGGAAAGGTGACCCACATGGATGGCTCCAAGTAAATGGAAGCATCTTTAAAGATAAATAGTCCAATCAAATTCCCAAATGAAACAAGATAGAAACACAAGGAAAATAATGACCACTTCCAGTTGTTGCAGCATGTTCAGGAAATTCACAGGCAATTCCAGTAGTCCTTGCACCCCAGCAAACTCCCGCATCAGGGATACACAGTGTAATCAATCCCTGGAACATTGCCTGAGTCAAGGGTGAGACACCGACCTGGAGCACTGATGGTGATCATCAATGTGTTGAAATAAATAAGATCCGATGCAGCATAAATCTTGCAGGCATTTATAGGAAAGTAAAGAAATACAATAGAATTTATGAAAACTATAAATAACAAAGAATGTCTAGCATCTAATTTGCAAAAGAGGACAAATCATGCAAATAGTATATTTTTTAAAAAAAAGCAAATTAATAATACTGAGAACATGAGTTGCAGAGTCCTTGAAAGTGAGTCTGTAGATTGTGGGAATCAATTCAATGTTGAGGTGAGTGAAATTATCCATGTTGGCACAGGAGCCTGATGGTTGTAGGGTAATAACTGTCCCTGTACCTGGTGGTGTGGGACACAAGGCTCCTGTACCTCCTGCCCAATGGTGGTAATGAGAGAATAGAGCATGGCCTAGATGATGGAAGACTGATGAAGAATGCTGCTTTCTTATGGCAGCATTCTTTATAATGATGGGTATGACTTTGCCTGTGATGGGCTGAGCTGTGTACAATAGTTAGGATCATGTAACAACAATGATATTGCTCAAGATACTACCTGATAATTTTTTTTGAAAAAGAAAATCAACATAATCATAACAACGATATTAACTTAAATAAATATTAGAAACAGAACCACTTTCCCTTGTTTCATTGATTGGATAGGAGAATATTTTCCTTAAATCAGTCTAACCTAGTCTAGGCTCAAGAGGAGATGCTGCAACCAGGAAACTGGGGCCTTTGGAAGACCACTTTGGATCCTTGACGAGATCACCAGCGAAGTACAAGGTGCCGCAGCAGGTGGAAGCTGTATGGAAGATATACAGCTCCAGAACCTGGGTTTTCCATTGGGATAATCAGCTAACTCTTGGCATTAGGGGTGGCAGATGATCAGCTACATGTGCAATGTGCAAGCAGCGTGACCTGGCGGTATTCTGGGAAAACTGAGCTGCCCCTGAATCATGGTAGTCCCTTTGCAGTGGTCCAAATGCAGGAAGTATGATTGAGCTGCAAAGTCGATTCATTGCTGCCTGTGGCTGTCTGAATTTCCAAAAGCAACCTGAAGAATCTGTTATTTTCCAGTGCTTCTCTCTTGTTTCGTTCAGGTGACATTTGATTTTTATTTGCATAATGCTGAAGAAAAACCTTGTATACATACATGTCGATATATATGACTCGATTGCTTGTGGGGATCCATGGTAGAATAATAACCATAATAGAAGCAAAGAAAAACCACAGCAACATGGGCATTCAACCTGTGTGCAAAAGACAACAAAGAATGCCAATACAAAAAGAAAGAAAGAAAAATAATAATAAGCAATAAATACCAAGAACATGAGATGTGGAGTCCTTGAAAGTGAGCCCTAGGTCTTTGGAATGCTTCAGTGATGGGGAAAGTGACGTTGAGTGAAGTTATCCCCGTTGGTTCAAGAACCTGATGGTTGAGTGGTAATAACTGTTCCTGAATCTGGTAGTGAGAGTCCAGAGGCTCCTGTACCTTCTTTGTGATAGCAGCAGTGAGAAGAGAAAGGGGATCTAATGAAGAACTTTACACCAGATTGGAGGTTGAAATCAGGAATACACTGTCTAAGTTGGTGCGGGAGGCAGGTACCTTCACAATATTACCTAGACCAGCACTTGAACTGGCAACGCATACAAGTCCATAGATAAAGTGCTGCCAAAGGGCTTAGTATAGATGAGTATTTACTAACTGGCTTAGACATGTATACTGAAGATTAAGAGATTGTTGCTCATGATGTGGATAAAATTTCTATAGCCTACAACAGTCAGGTTGTTGGGGTGTTAATAACATTTAGTGTTTCTCTTTGGCCTGTCAACGGAGATATTTCTTCTCCCCAATACATGCAGCAAAGTGAGATATGCTAATACATCTCTTCTATGTCTCAACTGCATTATTCTCTTCATCTATCCACCTGGAGGACAGATACATTGAAGACCTCATGCATGTGCGTGCAGTAGACAATGTTCCAGGGAAGAAATGGTGCTTTTCCTAGCATGCACATTGAAAGCAAGATAATCATTTGAAGGCCAGTACAAGAAAATAAGCATGTTTTCCATTAATCATTGCTTAACAAGCCAATAAAAAAAAAGGTTAACTGAGGGGAGGTGCATTAATATGCACTACACTTATTTATGGCCAATGTATCCTTAGGGACATAGGGAAAATACATAGACATTCCATTCTTGTTTAGATACTAAATTACTATGATGTGGACATTTAAATGTAAATTTTAGTTCTGATACATTAAATTCATTCTTCCAAAGGTGCATAATACAAAGAAAGCACGAGCCATTCCTGGCATAACTAGAACATGGGGAATGCATGATGCTATAAAACCCCGATGATGATGCAATTATGTAATGCATTCAATGCAACTATCCAGCAGATGCATCACTGCTACCAATGACACAAGATTTTCAGTGTGTCTGAAGTTCCTTTGAAATCGATGCTCATTCCTGGGAGTCTGAACACAACGAGATCTACACACAATGTTTTCTCGATTGCCAAGCAGCACGGGTTGACTTGCTTTCTGTTTTTATTACTCTCTGCTAAAGACAGTTAATTCTGACTGCTCAAGATCCAAGGGAATTTGCAAAGGGCTTGACAATATTAATTTATAATAAAGAGTAACACACTCTAAATGCTGGAAGAGCTCAGCAGGTCAGGCAGCATCTATGGAAAGGAATAAAGAGCCAACACTTTGAGCTGAGACCCTTCATCAATTTATAATGAAGCAGCTTTCTGAAAAGAACATCATTAAAAACTCCAAGAGCACGACCATGACCACCTTTGCTTCAGTTTTCTACACCTTTGATCAGATGTCTTTGAACAAGTCATCGAAACTTCCACTGAATACAAGACTGATTTCCATTTTAAGTAGAAAACACACAAAATGTCAATGGTCTGACCAATCACATATCAGAGGCCCCTGCTTCCACTCAACAATATGAATTTAATGAACAAATGGAACTGCCTCCTCATGAAGACCTACTAAAGAATGAATAACATGGTCCAAACAATATGAACTAAGCAACAACAAGAATCTTTCCTTTTTATTCAGATTTTTGGAGTATAGCCATTGCTAGCAAGCCTGTTGTTTACTGTTCATTCCTAATTAGCCTACAAAAGCTGGTGGCAAGCTGCCTTCTTGAATTATTTCATTCCTCCTGGTGAAGCAACTTCGAGGTTGGTACACCAGGGATTTTGAACTGGCAATGAAGGAGCAGGGATCTATTTCATACCTGGATGGTGTGTGGTCTGGACGGAAACATGCAAGGTGTCGTATTCCTTTCTCTGTCTGATGATAGAGGTAACAGGCTGGGAGGTGCTGTTGGAGCTGTCTTTACTGCATTGCATTTAATAAATGGAACAGACTGCAACCATTGTATGAATGAATGTTTAGGGTGCAGAGTCAAGTTTCTTAAATGTTGCTAGAGCTCTGCTCATCCAAACAGGTAAATGATATTCAATTACACTCCTGATTTTGCCTTGTAGATGATTGAAAGGCTACAGGGCATCAGGAAGTCCATCCATCTTTTGTTCTTCTCTTGTAGCCACAGTTTTCATAGCTTAATCAGCACACATAAAATACCAGAGGAACTCTGTAGGCCAGGCAGCGTTTATGGAAAAGAGTAAACAGTTGACACCTCAGGCCAAGACCCTTCACCAGAACTGGAGAAAAAAGATGAGAAGTCAGAGGAAGAAGGCGGGAGGAAGTGGAGGAAGAAGTACAAGGTGGTTGGTGATTGGTGAAACCAGGAGAAGGGGAAGGAGTAAAGTAAAGAGCTGGGAGGTTGTTTGGTGAAAGAGATAAAGGGCTAGAGAAAGGGGAATCTGATAGGAGAGGACAGAAGGCCATGGAAGAAGGAAGGGGAGCACCAGGGCAGGTAAGGAGATTAGGTGAGAGGGGGAAATGGAAATGGGGAATGGTGAAGGAGAGAGGGACCATTGGTGCATTCCTTACATTAGCTCCTTACCTGTCCTTCACCTTCCTCTTGTCTCCTCCCCCTTCCAGCATTTTGTAAATGTAGCTTGGATTTCCAGCATCTGCAGATTTTCTCTTGTTTCATAGTTGAACGCCTGATACATTCAGATTCAGATTCAGTTTATTTGTCATTTAGAAACCACAAATGCAATGCAGTTAAAAATGAGACAACATTCCTCCGGAATGATATCACAAAAGCATATGACAAAACAGACTACACCAGAAAATCCACATAACGTTTGGCAATCCCCAATCCAGAGTCCGGACAGGCTGCTGCATATTAATATTGTTCTACCATCTTAGCGCGTTCCCCGGAAAGGAGCTCCAAACCCACCAGACAAAACATGACCAAAAACTAAAGCTACAAGACCTGCACAAAACCACATAGTTACAACATACAGTTACAACAGTGCAAACAATAGCATAATTGATTAAAAAAAAACAGACCATGGGCACAGTAAAAATAGTTCAAAGATGTTAAAAGACATTGTTGATATTATGAGATCAGTGATGACAATGCAGGTAAGCATCCAGTATTAGGTGGTAGGTGCTCTTTTGTCTGTCATTATCTGCTACACTTTCAACCACGATTGTATTTGCCATTTACTGGGCCTTGTCCGAGTGTTGTCTAAATCTTGCTATGTAATGGCATAGACAGTTTCATTTTCACCAGACTATATCTCCATGAAAGGCTATCCTATGCATGGACAGTCTTCTTATTGATTAGTGAAGGCTTTCATAGCAACAAGAATCCTAAAAATGACAGAAAATGTATGGAGACATGAGAGACTGAAGATACTGGAATCTGGAGCAATAAAAAAAAGGGCTGGAGGCAGTATCAATGGAGGGAAATAGTTTGTCAATGTTTTGGGCTGAGACCCTTCCTCTAGACTGGAAAGAACGAAAGGAGACAGATAATACAAGCAGATGGAGCATGAAAGGCTGGATCCAGGTGGATCCTTTTTTTCTTCCAATCTAGATGAAGAATCTAAGGCTGAAACATCGAACCTCCATTTCCTTCCATTGATGCTGCCTGGACAATGAGCTCCTCCAGTGCTTTGTGTATTGCAGAGAATATAAATCCCCAGCTCAGCACAACAAAATCTATGGATGTATATATTATTTTTAAGAAGAATGTGGGCTTTGCAGGCTAAAGCAGCACTTAGTTGCCATGTTCAGGTGGTATTGAGCTGTCTTCCTAAACTGGCACAGTCCTTGAGGTTTGGGCATGACCACTCTGCTTTAGGGAGAATAGTTCCAAGATGTTGACCCAGTGAAAGACCAGTTCTCCCCTCTGATTAGGTGTATCCATCCTTTCTCATCAAATACCAAAAACTAGCAAATAAAATACCAAAGACTCAAGCAAATTTCTACACAGTTATTCTGGGGAGGATTCCAACTGGTTTCAACACTGCCTGGTAGGGAGCCTCCAAAGCACAAGATCAAAATAAGCTGCAGAGGGTTGCTTTATCACCATTGAAGCTATCTTCAAAATGCAGTACCTCAAGGTCTCAAAGATCGACGCCATCCGGGCCTGGCCCTCTTCTCATTGCTACCATCAGGCACAGGAGCCTGAAGACACACATTTAATATTTTAGAAACAGCTTCTTCCACTCTGCCATCAGATTTCTGAATTGTCCATGAACCAATGAACAGCACTTTACTATTCCTTTTTTGCATTATTTATTTTATTTCTTATTGCAATTTATGGTATTATTTCATGTCCTGTACTGCATTGCTACCATCAAAGAGTGAATTTCATGACAAACGTCAGTAATAATAAACCTGATTCTGATAACTGCAACCTACTTCAGGAAAGAAAGTCTTGCATTAAATGTGAAGGACAGCATTTGATTTCATAAATTTACTGCTAATAATAGTTAGATAAGCAACGAGGAGTACTTGGAAAAATTGTACCTAGCTATCAAACGTACTTTATGCTGCAATTAGTTCTTTTCCGGACAGAGGAACATTTAGATGGAATTGCAAGCTCTTGTAAAGTGCATATTCATACATCCCCAGAGGCCCATGAAATCCACTTGTAAAATAATATGTGTGGTTTTATCACCTGAATAACCACAGGGTCAATTTTCAGCTTGCCACCCAGTTGTAAGACTGGCATTACAGGCTGGCAGCCAATGACAGACTTTTCATTTGCAGTAACTTCAATGAGTTGAAAATTAGCTCAACACAAAAAAGGCCGAAGTACTTTGATGATTTGTCACAGAGGCAATGAAGGTGAAAACTAGCCGCCTGTGACCACAAAATCCTTAAAGGAAAAAGCAACTGAAAATCACATACAGGACCACGGAGAACAGGGAGAATGGAAGAACGAAATTATGAGCGGACATTTCATTTAAAAGTAGAGGGGTTACATACACTTCATTCCCCTTAAGAGTGATAGTTTAAAGCTGGTATCTGGCATTTATTTATTAACTCATGTTTTGCACTAGTTATAGATAATAGGCACAATCGTTCAAGTGCTATTCAAATTTTATTTTCCATCCTGTACTTCTACCCACCTTCCCGTTTTCCCACATTGTAGTGTCACAAATCTTTGAGGTGGTTTAAAGCTGGTATCTGGCATTTATTTATTAACTCATGTTTTGCACTAGTTATAGATAATAGGCACAATCGTTCAAGTGCTATTCAAATTTTATTTTCCATCCTGTACTTCTACCCACCTTCCCGTTTTCCCACATTGTAGTGTCACAAATCTTTGAGGTGGGGCAAGGCAGTTAAATTATCAGAGCAGAATTCCAGAGGACTGGACTAACAATTCAGATACCAAAGTTCACACACCAGCATGACAATAGAATTTGAATTCAGTTAACAATCTAGAATTGGGAAAGAAATGACTTCTTCATAATGATGACTACAAGTGTTCAAAGTACCAGAGTACATCCAGTTCACTAATTTCCTTCAGGAGAGGATATCTGACAGATTTACACATCTGGCATGAATGTGACTCTTGATCTGTCAATATCATCTTAAATGCTTTCTGAAATGGCCTAGCAAACCATTTGGTTCAAAAGCAATTAGATAAGGTCTTGCTAATTCTGCCCAGATTACAAAACAAAAACAGAATAAATGATAGATATTGGCACCTACCATGAGTAGAGTTGGTGACTGGCTCTATCACAGATTATTTTGTTGAGTTCTGTCCTTTAGCAAGGATTACTTCAATGTTTTGATTCAGCGTTGATAATTTGAGGTTTCCGAGTAGAACTTACAGGAACGTACTTTGATTAATTGATTCCACTGTTGCTCTAGAAGACGAGTGAAGGTAATGTGTAAGACTACCATTGGCTTGAACAGGAAAAATAAATGTCACCAAACATCAAATGTAGATCATCAAGATTTCCAGGTGAAGAAATGCCTAACTAAAGTGCTTATATAAAAAGTCATCTTTACTTGCTCAATGGAGCATATGAAGAATGCTATAATGAACATTAGGTAGGATTTTTTTAAGTTATAATTTTCTGTTATCACTTGGCTTCAATTGGATACATGTATTGCCCATCCCTGCCAAAGCTGGTTTACTGGCATATATACATTTCTAACTGGCCTTCACATAAGACATTAACCTTCAATTAGGCTATTAATAAGAAAAGCTGCCATGGCTGCAAGATAAGTCGTACAGTGATTGATGGTCATTGCTATCAAGCATACGAACATTAGATTAATGGTTCAAACTAACCTGCAGAAACACTGAAACTGTGCCCGTTTCCAGACAAAGATCAAAGCAACAGGCAGCTTTAGAGGCAAGAAGAAGCTGTCTGTCAGTCATTTGCCATAAAGAGAAGTGAATCTGTACACAACTGGCATTGATTATTTAACTCTTTGCCATTTTTTATTAATTTCAGAGCTGCCCTACATTTAACTGTCCAGTAAGGATTCTGTTGAATGAAGGGAGAATAACACAAGCTAAATCCTCTTCAAAGTCACAGGAGTCCAACTTTATTCAATGATTCATTAAAGGAACTGTGCAGGGGTTTGCCCATAGAATTGAGATGAACTGATGATTTTGCTTTTAAACAAAGGTGGAAGCAAATCTTGATGATTTGCATTTTACTTGGTGACAGGAAAACCCACTGCTTCACAGTTCTCAAAGATAATAGAACGTAGAAATCTACAGCACATTACAGGCCGTTCGGCCCATAATATTGTATGGATCAAGTAACCTACTTTAGAAACTGCCTAGAATTTCTCTACCGCATAGCCCTCTATTTTTCTAAGCTTATGTACCTATCTAAGAGTCTCTCAAAAGACACTATTGTATCCACCTCTACCACCATCACTGGCAGCTCATTCCATGCACCCACCGCTCTGTGTGGAAACCTACCTCTGACATCCCTCTTGAACCTGCTTCCAAGCACCTTAAAACTATGACCTTCGTGTTAGCTCTGGAAAAAATGTCTCTGGCTATCCATATGATATGATCAATGCTTCTCATCATCTTATCAAGTCACCTCTCATTCTACGTCACTCCAAGAAGAAAAGGCCAAGTTCACTCAACCTACTCTCATAAGGTATGCTCTCCAATCCCACTAATATTTGCAATGAATTAGACAGTCACATAGCATTAAACTGAACTTGTAGCCAAGAAGCAAGATCAGTCTCAACAAATATCTATTTCCAGTCTTTCAATTAAGGATATTTCCTTTGTTAGATTCCCTGGCATTGGAAGTACACAGTATAAAACTCCCATATGAGCCATTAACAAGTTTGTTTTCCCCAAAGTTTCTGCCTCTTTGAGTGGAAGCATTAACATGTGAAACATAAATGGGCTGACACCTCTGCTGATTATAGTGGTGGCAAGGAATGTAAGGGCATATGTTAACAAACACACAAGATAACTCCAATGTTGAATCCGAATCAGATGTATCCTGACTACTTGTCTGCCTCTGCCAATCTGCAATAAGATGGAGCAGTACACATATGCACAAGCTTACTGTTATTTATACAAGTCCAAGGTAGGTTAAAACTAGTGAACTGTCAGAAAACAAAATAAGGTGGAAGCGAAAGTGTGATTTTCCTCACTATATTCACCTTCCTCGTATTAGGTTGTATTGCCAGGGTTTTATAATACATATCATAATATATTACCTTGTTTCTTACATGAAATATTTCAGTCCATTTAGTGCTTTCTACCCAGCTTTTGTCTCTTTAGAACATAGAACAGTACAGCTCAAGAACAGGCCATTAAATTTGTAATCAAGTGGCCAACTAAACTAATCTCTTCTGTCTACATCATATCCATATCCTTCCATTTTACCTCACGTTCATGTGCTTATCTAAATCTCTCATTAAAGTCCCTAATGTTTCTGCTTCTAACACCACCCCAGTAAGTGCATTCCAGGCACCCACCATTCCCTGTGAAAAAAACTTGGCCCTCTTATCTCCTTTGAAATTATCCCTCTCACCTTAAATGCATGCCCTCTGGTAATAGACTGTTCAATCCTGGGAAAAAGATACTGTCTGTCTTCTCTGTCTACAATATGTTCCTCATAAACCTCTATCAGACATCAGAACTCTCCTCACCCTCTGCCTCTCCAGAGAAAACAATTCAATGAATAAACCCTTCTTGGGCTTCCAGCTGGGTACGGGTATCGATTTTTTTAAATGATATTTCAATGACAAACTCTGCCATCTTGAAAAAGGATCTAGTGCTTTCCTGGCATATATGATGAATAAACTCTTCTTGGGCTTTCAGCTGCGTACAGTTATCAACCGTAACAGACATTTTGATGACAGGGATGATGTCTGGGTACATCTAGTCTGGTATTTATACCCTCATCTTCTGTCCCTCCTGATTGGTTAGTCCTCATCCAATCAGGTTTCCACTGCCCTACCTTGTTTACAAGCGAATTCCAGCTCTTACTTAGTGTGAGACATTCATCTTTGATAAAATTCTTTTCCTTTAGTTTTATTTCAATGGCTTCCTTTACCAGGCAGTCCCCAAAGTCATTGGCACAGCTCAGTAGCTTTGTGCCAAATTAAATCCTATGGCCAACATGAATGCAGTATTCTACTACCACCGATTTCTCCAGTTAATTTTAACAAGATAAAGGTCTTGCTCTATGTAAAAACTGGAATTTGATTGTAAACAAGGCAGAACATCAGAAACCTGATTGGAGGAGGACTGACCAATCATCAGGGTATAAATATCACCAGACAAGCCATGTCCAGGCATCATCCCTGATGAAGGTGGCAGAGTTTGTCATTGAAACAGTTATAATCGATATCTGTGCCCGGCTGGAAGCCCAAGAAGGGTTTATTCGTCATATACATCAGGAAATCACTAGATCCTAGAACAACCCAAATTTGTCCCAAACTGTCATTATAGTAAACACCCTCTAATTCAAGCAGCATCTTGGTAAACCTCATCTGCACCCTCTCCAAACCTTGAATGCCCTTCTTACAATGGGGTGACCAGAACTGTATGAAATATTCAAGATGTAGCCTAACTAGAGTTTTATTAAGCGGCAACCTAACTTCCTGACATTTGAACTCAGTGTCTCAACTAATAAAGGCAGGCATGACATCTGCCTACTTAACCACCCTATCAACCTGTGTAGCCACCTTCAGGCTGCAAACTTAAACCCCAAGATCCCCCTGATCATCAACACTGTTAGGGGTCTCGTTGGTGATTAACTGGACTTAATTACCCATGATTATCTTCACAGGAGACCACACAAATCACCATCAACTCAGAAAGGCTTGGTTACCAAATAGCTTTCAAGGTTCTTTGAGTCCAGGGGAACTGATGCGTGAAAAAATTAGACTAATGTCTATCCAAAAACTGAAAGATTAATTCAAATAAACATATATAGGAAATAAACAAGGGTAATCTAACTTACACACGGGCATAAATAGATTAAATAGTAGTCTATCTCTCCCAAATCAATGTTAGATTTATCAAACAAATTTCCAGGTTAACTGGACAGTCCAGGTTGTCTCATCGCTTTTCCCAAAAAGAGATGGATTCAGTACTCATGGGACACCACAGACTGTTCCCTGCTTTCAGCCTGTAGTCTGTGCAGCTTCCTTGTCAGATGGGTTAAAAAAGTCTTAGCTACTCACAGAGACCAAAGATGCACAAGCTGCTGTAATGTGCACAGACACAGATGATTGGAAGATTCTGCAGCCAACCAACCACAACTCCACGGGTTACTCTACACAATGCTAATTGCAAAATTTTATTTAGTTTTATTTATTCATTTATTTATTGAAATACCACTTGGAATAAGCCCTTTCAGCCACCCTGCCCACCAACCCCTGATTTAACCCTAGCATAATTATGGGACAGTTTACAATGACCAATTAAACTACCAACCGATAGGTCTTTGGACAGTTGGAGGAAACCAGAGCACCCCGAGGAAACTCGTGGTCATGGAGAGAACGTACAAATTCCTCCCAGACAGCGGCGGACACTGAACCCTGCTCACGATCTCCTCACTAATTTTCAATTCCCTGGCCCTGACTGCCTTATTCTCATCATGGATGTCCAGTCAAGGCCTTAAAGTTTGCCACTTCTTAATAAAAAAAAACAATCAGTTCCCCTCCACCATCACCCTCATCCATCTGGCAGAACTGCTCCTCACCCTCAAAAATTTTTCCTCTAGCTCCTCCCACTTTCTCCAGACTCAAGGCCCCCCTCTCTGCTTTCTGCAGTTATCACTCCATCCGTGATTCCCTTGTCCATTCATCCTTCTCAGTACTTAGCCCTGCATGTGGCCAAAGTGCCATTCACCTCCATTCAGGGCACCAAACAGTCCTTCCAGGTGAGGCCAGATTTCACCTGTGAATCTACTGAGGTCGTCCACTGTGTTTTCTGCTGCCAATGAGGCCAGTCTAAATGGGAAAACTGCTTGGTTGAGCACCTCTACTCCATCCTCCAAAAGCAGAACTTTCCAGTGGCCTGACATTTTATTTCTGATTCCCATTTCCCCGTTCCAACTTGTCGATCCTTTTGTTCCATGATAACGCCACCCTCAGGATGTAGGAGAAACACCATACATTCCGTTTGGGTAACTTGCAACCTGGTGGTGTGAATATCAATCTCTCCTTGCAGTAAAAAAAAATGTCCCTTCCACTCCCCTCTTCTTCTATTCTACAGTCTGACCTTTTACCTCTTCTCACCAACCTATCACCTCCCCCATGTCTCCTCCTCCTTCCCTTTCTCCTGTAGTCCACTCTCCTCTCCTATCAGATTTCTTCCTTTCCAGCCTCTCTAACCTTCCTACCCACCTAGCTTCACCTATCACCTTCATGTGGGAGAAACTACATCCAGGGAGTCACAGATTATTTTAAAAATAAGCGTGGCTCACTTGGGATAGAGATGAGGCAAAATATTTCCTCTCAGATGAGTCTTTGGAAGTCTGTTCCTCAAAAGTTGGCGGAAGTAAGATCCTTGAATACTTCTGAGGTAGATAAGTACTTGGTAAGCAAAGGGGTGAAAAGTTACCACAGGTGGGTGGGAATGTGTTGAGGATACAATCAGCCATGGAGGTGCAGGCTCAAGGGGTTGAGAAAGCTACACTTGGTCCTAATCTATATTTGCACAGTGGAAAATAGAGACAAGAATTATGGAAAGAATGCTTGGAAAATTTCTGGTTGAGAAGGATTTTTAACAGAGCGGCAATGCCTGTGTATCTGATTGCGGTTTTTATTTTCGAAATGGCAATGATAATAGTGGACAAGGAAATAACTGCAGATATTACTTACGTGGATTTGATAAAGAATCTCTTAAAGCCTGACTGCTGAAGCAACGCTTGTGGAAGTGTGCGGTGTGACCAGTGGCGCAGTGTGAGCATCTGAGCTGAAGCAGCAAATGCTCTTTGTATTAATGAATGGAAAGCCACATACCCGAGTTTGCCGATAATGGAAAGATAAGACGGTAATGTAAGCAGTGTAGATGGAAACTTTATCTAACTGGTCAAACTTGTGGCAAATGGATTTCAATTGAAGCAAATGTGAGCTCATCCAATTGGGACCTTAAAGTGAGAGAGCAGAGTGATGAAAAAACTGCAAGCAGAGGCAGTGATCAAGAAACTGTTCCAGATCGAGGCAGAAAATGATCGGAATATGGATAGACTACAGGCATTCGCATCAAAAATCCCTGTTCCAGCTAGCTAAAGCCCCGGTGTGACCACACCTAAAGTACTCTAAGTAGCTTACATTTAGTTTGCCTGAAGAACTCGCTTACAGAGCAGTCGAGTGTGAACAAAGGCATGGCTGTGACTCTACCACTCACGTTTGCTGTATTATGCATTGACTTGTTCATTATTAATTATGATTATTATTGTAAATTGCACAGATTGTCTTCTTTTGCACACTGGCTGTTTATCAGTCTTTGTATATAGCTTTTCATTGATTCTATTGTACTGTTTTGTTCCACTTGTGAATGCCTGCAAGAAAATAAATCTTGGGGTAGTATATGTACTTTGATAATAAATTTACTTTGAACTTTGAATTCGTGATGCCAACACAATCGCTAGTTCATGATCTAGGACCAATCCGAAAATAATCTAACTACAAGGCATTCCCCACCCATTCTATCTACTCCTTTCTCAATGGATTCCAGCAGCCAATGTTACCAACTTTTATGTTCAAAGCTCAAGGTAAATTTATTATCAAAGTGCATGTATGTCACCACATACAGCCCTGAGATTCATTTTCTTGACGACATTCTCAAGAAATCCACAATAGAATAATAATGAAATACTATGCCAACTTGGGCACTCAACCTGTGTGCAAAAGTCAACAAACTTTGTAAGTATAAAATGGAAGAAATAATAATAATAATAATAATAAAGTAAATAAGCAATAAATATCGAGAACATGAGTAATCCCTTTGCTAACCTCCATTATTGAGCCCGGCCTACCCATCTACCTTGTATTTCTTTATCCGTCCGTTCAACACTTTGTTTTTCTGGAGCACATTAGACGGATGAAAGTACTGATCTATGATCACGAAGTAACTTAAAGCAACAAATAGTTAACTGTTATGAGTTATGTCATAGTCACCCAGGTGTAATATTTAGTATTCACCCAGGTGCAATGTTGACCCAAAGTCAAAAACAGAGATAATGAACTGATTATGACTTGGACCAAAGGTGGTTGTTATTCCAAACCTGCTTAAGCACCAAGCTGTTAGTATGCAGCATTATGTCCCGCTACAGAAAGGACCCCACATCACTCTAGCACTGTGATATGGTGAAGATAAGGAGATGCCTACTTTCTATTTGGCCTCAAGACTACCAAGAGTTACAAATTTGGGTTTGTCTTACCAATGATTCTTTAGATTAAGAACATTGATCGTCTCCAGCTGAACATAAAAGCATAATTCTCCAAACTTTGGCAGTGTTTCTGGCTTCAAAGTGGATCCAAAACCGCCATACTGATGAATGCATGAAAGAGTCCAGCAAAATGGTCAAAAAATACTTTTCTACTGTACAGCAGCTTATTATTTTTCTAGCCACTTTACTGTTAAATGGATGGTGCAAACATCACTGCAGGGTGTTGTACAGTGAAATGATCACCATGTTCAAACTACACACTGAAATGCTCTTACCCAGAGTTATGAACCGGAAAGCAAATAGACAGATGTAGACCAAGCAGAAATGATAATACCCTAAACACCTTTACACTAGGCCACAAAGAACAATCTCTAACCCATGAGATAAAGTGAATTTCAGGAATAAAATGCATTTCCCAGATGTACTTACTAGACCCTTTAACCCATTGCACTCCATTGACCTCACTTATAAAGGGGCAGTTAATGCAGATGCCCATTTTCAACATAACCAGCTGTTGCATTACTGTATCACAGTGAAGATCAGTATTTGATTTACCACAAACAAATCCACAGAAATATAAGTGATGAGTTCATTTTAATACTGCCTTTGAAATATACAGTAAGGCCCATTGGTTGATTGATGAGAGTTTAATGAAGTTTTTGCGTGTAGAAGAACTTTTATCACTGACTGATGTTAAGTTCATAGTTTTAATCTTAGCACAAGAGAAGAGAAAAACATTCAATTAAAGCAAGCCAAAGTTACAAAGCTATTTCTTCTCTCATTAAGTTGAGAATTACCTCATTGTAACCATTGTAACTACTATTTAATATATTAAAAATCTCCTTTATTCAGTCTGCCAATAAGACTAAGATGCTATAATTATAACAATTGGTTGATACTATAATTAGTTAACTAATTATTTAACTGAACTTAACTTTTAACCAAGATGGTGTCCAGCTGTGTCCTCCAATGAGTCCCAGCTCAGATTTAGTTGTTTTTTAAAATTGTTTCTTTTAGGTTCATAAGATGGTTTGAGGGACAGAAACGGGCATTAGGGGCCATGTTAAGGTTTAGGGATAGGGATGTGGGGGAATTAGAGGTCAGGCTGTAGAATAAGCCTCCTCTCCATGTCTAAAGTCCTGTGACGCAGATGTGGGACGTCTGTGGTCGTACGTTCAATGTCAAGCCAGCAGAAAGTGGACGAGCACAGCTCAGTGAGTTGTCAGGGGCTTCCGGAGTTGGACTTCCATGCAAGTAGGTGGAAGGAGTTCTGATGACCCACCGGGTTTACAAATTGGCGAGACCAGAGTTCGAGACTTAATGTTTGACGACGTGAGTGTCCTGGGCTCGATTCCAAGGATAGTGGGCTGAGGGTTGAATCAGAAGTACTGAAGTCGAGTCTCATTGTCCACAGCTATCTGCAAATCTCTGCAGAAGTCGAAGCCAACGTCTGCAGGCCTGAGTCAGAGACTGAGCTGGAAGCTGAAGTCCTGTCCCGGGGTTAGACTGAATATGAGTGTGTGGAAGGGAGGCGCTTCTTTTGCTGTTGTGTGTTTGTGTTCTGGGCTGCTCTGTCAAGCATTGTGGGCATAATATGTTGCCACCAAACATGTGGTGACACTTGTGGGTTAACTTCAGCACACCCGCGGTTGTGTCGACTGTTAATACAAATTACGCATTTCACTGTTTGATTCGAAGTACATGTGATAAATTTGAAAACTGAATCATGAAATGAATTTCTAACAACAGCATCCCAATCTCTGAGCAATGTAAAATCAATTTTACAGATTCTAGCCCTGGATCTGCTTGGCAGATTCTCAAATATACTGAGCTGGCTGAACCATAAATCAGTAGGAGTCCTTTATCTCACGGAAACCTCAAATGCAACAGTCTAGATTCCAGACATATGTTTCAGACAATTGCATTACAATTGTTAATGAACTTGTTTATTAAAATACACTCAGCTGCCACATGTACACCTGCTCTTTAATGCAAATATCTAATCAGCCAATCATGTGGCAGCAACTCAATGCATAAAAACATGCAGACACAGTCAAAAGATTCAGCTGTTGTTGAAACCAAATATCAGAATAGAGAAGAAATGTGATTAGAGTGACTTTGACCGTAGAATGGTTGTTGGTGCCAGACAGGGTGGTTTGAGTATTTCAGCAAATGCCGATTTCCTGAGATTTCACGCAGCACTGTCTCTATAGTTTACAAAGAATGGTGAAAAAAACACAAAATAAAATCCAGTATGTGACAGTTCCATGGGCAAAAAAATGCCTTGTTAATGAGAGAGGTCAGAGGGGAATGGCCAGACTGGTTCAAGCTGACGGGAAGGTGACAGTTACAACAATGGTGTGCGGAAGAGCTTTTCTGAACACGCAGCATGTCAATTGTGAAGTGGGTGGGCTACAGCAGCAGAATACACACAGTGGCCACTTTATTAGGTACAGGAGGCATGGAATAAAGTGACTATTGAGTGTACATGCCTAAAATAGATAAACTAAAACTGAAGTTTTAGTCTATCCATAGGGCGCCACAGTAGCACAGCGATTAGCGCGATGCTATTACAGTTCTCGGTTCCAGAGCTCGAGAGTTCAATTCCGGCGCCATTCTGTAAGGAGACTCTGTACGTCCTCCCCATCCAAAGTGTGGTCTTTTTCTGGGAGCTCCAGTTTCCTCCCACAGTCCAAAGATGTGCCTGGTAGGTTAATTGGTCCCATGATTAGGTTAGGGCTAATTGGGGTTGTTGTGGCAGCGCAGCTTGAAAAGCCGGAAAAGCCTACTCTAAGGTAAATAAATAAAGTTATAGATTTTATACGTTCATTTTGATCTAGAAACTCAGCTTAATAGACTTGTACCATTACCAGATCTAGCAGTGGAAGAATTTACTGATGATTACCTGTGGATTGCTTTGCAATAACAATATCAAAGTATGATACCTGTTTTTGATTTCCCATTGCAATTTTCCAACCATGTATTCAGTGAACAATCTTGTGCTCTACTTAAGAATGTTTAACATCCAGGTACACACTGGCCTTGATTTTCCAAATAATTAAACGTGGAAGCAAACTAGTTTTCAGCAGATACTCAAAGTTCTATTCTCATACTTCCTTTTCTGCTATCAAACCAGTGCTTGTGCACACGTTGTTTCAAAGATCATATACTTTAAGACTGAATATTAAAGTTTGTTCTGAGTTTTAAATAAAGTAACGTATAGTCGCAAAACTATGACCCCCACCATCAAGAACAGCAGGCAAATAGGAGCACCACCGTACCTCTCCAAGTTGTGCATCATACGACAGACCATACGACATAAGAGCAGAGTCAGGCCATCCCATTATGGGTGATTTATTATTCCTCTCAAACTCATTCTCCTGCCTTCTCCTTGTAATCTTTGACACCCTTACAAATCAAGAACCTGCCAACCTCTACTTTAAATATACCCAATGACCTTGGGCTCCACAGCTATCTGTGACGATGACTTCCACCCTCTGTCTAAAGTCTGCCTATATGCCTGGTTCTGTTCCTGTGGGCATGCACATCTCAATCCTATAGTTCCCTCTCCCCGATAACTTAGTGGAAGCTCCTTCGCCAGAAGGATTGCTGCGGCTCCAAGAAGGAAGTTTGCCTCCCCCACCACCACACTACCTTCTCACAGGTAGTAAGGGATGAACAATAAATGCTGGCATTGGTGTCTCAGCCTGAAACATCAACCGTTCACTCATTTCCATAGATTCCTAACCTGCTGAGTTCCTCCAGAATTTTGTGTGTTACTTTGCCACTTCCAGCTCTTTAGATTTTGGGTTCATTTATTAATTTCACATCTGCTGAACTGCAGTGAGGGGCTTGTCTTGTGTGCTGATCATAAAAATCAATTCATTGAATGGCGCGATGAGGTAGAATAAGGTAGGCCAATAACAATACAACTAGTAAGGAGGTACAGGAGCCTTAGGTCCTACACCACCATGTTTAGGAACCATCAAGCTCTTGAACCAGAGCTTACCCCAACACTGAACTATCCCACAAACTGTGGTTTCACTTTCAAGGATCCTACAACTCACGTTCTGGAGATTTATTCCATATTTATTCTTTCTTTCTTTTAGTATTTGCAGTTTGATGCTGTGTGTCCATTGGTTGTTTGTCCATTGTTGTGTGTGGATTTTCATTGATTCTATTGTTTCTTTATACTTACTGTGAATGCCCACAAGAAAATGTATCTCAGGGTAGTATATGGTGATGTATATATACTTCAGTAAAAAACTTATTTTGAACATTGAAAGCATAAAACCTGCAGAGAAAGTGGAGTTCAGATAAACAATAAATTGTACGATCTTAAGTGTGCTCCTGGGATTGATACACACACACACACACATCCAGTACTCTTTCTGCTCCACATTATTTACTCAGCTGGCCTTCATTTTGTTTGTGCACATTAACAGCGAGATGAGGGGTGTCTGTTTCACACTACACCCATCTCCTTGCTACCCTACACTCGGATCGATAACGCTGAGGCTTTATAAGGCATCGGTCAGCCTGCACTTGGATTATTGTCAGCAGTTTTGGGCACCTTGTCTAAGAAAGGATGTTCTGACATTGGGGAAGGTCCAGAGGAGGTTCATGAGAATGATCCCAGGAATGAAAGGGTTAATGAATGAGGAGCATTTGATAGCTCTGGGCCTGTACTCACCAGAAGAATGAGGGGTGAGGGGGATCTCATTGAAACCTATTGTATATTGAAAGGACTAGATAGAGTGAATGTGAAGAATATGTTTCCTATAATGGGGAAGTAAAGGAGCAAAGGGAATAACCTCAGAACACAAGAGCATCCCTTGAGAACAAAGCCAAGGAGGAATTCCTTTAGCCAGTTGGTGGTAAATCTGTGAAATTCATTGCCAGATACGGCTTTGGCTGCCAAGTCATTGGAAATTTTTAAAACAGAGTTGATAGGTTTTTATTAGTAAGGCCATCAAAGATGTCAGGGAGAAGGCAAGAAAATGGTGTTCAAAAGGACAATAAAGATGGAGTGACAAAGCAGACTTGACAGGCCAAATGGCCTAAATCTGCTCCTATGTCTTTTAAAAATTCCTCCTGACCTCTGTTATTAACGGAGGTCTTGGCTGAGTTCCATATTATCACTGGATCTAAATCCAGGTATTCACCAGAAGGACTACAATGTTTTAAGAAGGCAGTTCATATCATCTGAAGGGTCGTTAGCCATGGGTAAGATTGTTGGCCTTGTGTATTATGCAGAGATTTCAAAACTACATTTTAAAATAAGTTGTATTGATGACTAATTCACTCCTCAGTTTTATTGACCAACCAAGAGCCTGGAGCTGGGTGACTACATAACAACATCAATACAGCACTTAGGTGTGTTAATGGTTTGTTTCTCAACTCAGCTCCAATGTCACCATATCATGACTTGAGTGTCATAAATCAAACAGTCCAGTCATCAGAACTGAAAGGATTAAAGATTCGCCATGGAGGATTAAGCTTATAGATAACAGAAAATGATTTTAAGGCAGTAACTTCATTTTAAAATTTAAAAGTAAATATATAACCATAACTGAAAAATCATCTGTCTTTTAACCATGACTCACTATTTAGTGACCTTTCTTTACTGTGTACAGCGAGTCATAAGATAGACTAGTACAAGGTTCCCTGCAGAAAATCAATGTCTTCTACAATAGCCTCATCCAAACCTCTGAGCATCACAGTATCAATGGTTATTGGGCTATTCAGTGCATGAGAACACCTTTATCTTTAATTCCCCATCCAAACCATCCTGACTAGGACAAATAACTATTCAGCAGGTCAAAATCCTGCAACTCGCCATGCAATAATAATGAAAACAAATCTATGGGTGTCATCTGACCAAACAGCCATTCCTATTCTCAACAGGAGCGAGGGCAAACCTTCTAATAGGAAATCTTCATCAAAATAAATTTAGACCTTCTGCGATGTGCAATTCCTCTGGGTGCTGCACCTTCCTCCCACAGTCCAAAGATGTACGGATTGGTAGGTTAATTGGTCATTGAAAATTGTGCTGTGATTAGGCTAGGGTTAAGTCGGGGTTTGTTGGGCAGTGTGGCTCGAATTGCCAGAAGGGCCAAAACTGCATTGCATCTTAATAAATAAAAAATAAACAAATTAATGAAGTCCATGCACATTCACATACGGTCTGGATAAAGATCAGAAAAACTATTTCTTCATTTTCTTTCTCTTTTATACACTGCCATTCATGACGGCAATTTTAACTCTCCAACTGTTGCCAATCTAAGATCAAGAAATTTATGATAGGCTGTGAAATAAACCCAGATAAATCTTGATTTTGTACAGATCATGAGACACTCCATCATGTTTTGTTTTACATCTCATGAGGTTATTTAACATTTCTGTGTTTGTATGCTGGGAAATCTTTTCCTTAATGAGCTGATAACAAATACCCAGAACATAACTCTGAAATGTACAGCTATATTGATAAGCCAACAATTTAGAAGACAAATTTCAACCCTCTTAATTTGTTCAAAGGGAAAATTCACAAATCTTTTTTAAGCTGAGGATGTTATGCTGGTGTTAATGATTTCAACTCCTTAATGTTGAAATCACTATTAGATTCAGATCCACATTACTAATATAAATCCATGGTCCTTGCAGACTGAAGTATAACCTGGAGTTTAAAGTGATCTCTTGAAGGTCTACAACAAGCACATTCAACCAATGTGCCATGGGAACATTTTCTTTGAGTTTGGTTCCTCTTCAACCTTGCACCTGACCCATCAGTTTGATGCTGTCCACGGCTGGCACAAAGACATCAATTCCATTCGTTTGGATGGTGACTCAGACCAAAAGTGAAAAAGTAAATGCCAATTAAGGGACTTGTTTATTTTTCTTTCATTTCACTTTATTTCATGGTTTCAATCAATTTCTCATGGTTTATTGTATTTTCCAGTAGACATGTTATTTTTAAAATCACATTATTTTAAATTATTTAAATCTTTCTGATCTGATTGCAAATACTTCAGATTATCAGACAGATATAAACAAATAAGAATGCCTCAAATAGCAGTGACTGTCAAAGACCATCATGTGCTCTGGAGGCAAAGGCAAAGAAACCACCTCCTGAGGTTTAGTTGACCCCATTCCATTGTTTGCCAGACAACCAGTCCATCAAGCGGTAAAAGATCTGTTCCATCATAGATCACTGATTGCTAAATAGGGGAATAAGCATTACAGACTTCTCAGTGTTTACTAATGGTATGTGTTCTATTAGTTGTGGGCATCAGCCAGTGAGAACAGCAACAGGAGCATAAAAGGAAACAGCTTTATAGTGCAGGCTCCAGAGGAGTGGGCGACGTGTAGAGGGAGATAGAGTAGGAAAGCTTTGGCTCAACTGGGCTTCGGTGATAATGGGTCAAGGCGAAGTAGGTTGCCTGTGTAGAATACAGACAGGAATAACACGTGTGACACCGGTGCTCTGTGCTCGGTGTCAGATGTGGGAAATCCGGGAGACTCCTAGCCTCCCGGACGGCCACATCTGCGCCAGGTGCGTTGAGCTGCTGCTCCTTAGTGACTGTGTTAGGGAACTGAAGATGCAGCTCAATGACCTTCATCTGGTCAGGGAAAGTGAGGAGGTGATAGATAGGAGGTATAGACAGGTAGTCACACCAGGACCTGGGGAGACAGGTAAGTGGGTAACAGTCAAGAGAGGGAAGGGCAAGAGTCAGAGGCTAGAGAGCATCCCTGCGGCTGTACCCCTTGACAATAAGTACTCCTGCTTGAGTACTGTTGGGGGCGGACGGCCTACCTGGGGGAAGCGACAGTGGCCTCACTTCTGGCACAGAGTCTAGTCCTGTGGCTCAGAAAGGCAGGAAAAGGAAGAAGTTGGCACGAGTGATAGGGGACTCTACAGTTAGGGGGTCAGACAGGCGATTCTGTGGACGCAGGAAAGAAACACGGATGGTAGTTTGGCTCCCAGGTGCCAGGGTCCGGGACGTTTCTGATCGCGTCCACAATATCCTGAAGTGGAAAGGAGAACAGCCAGAGGTCGTGGTACATATTGGTATCGACGACATAGGTAGGAAAAGGGAGGAGATCCTGAAAGCAAACTATAGGGAGTTAGGAAGGAATTTCAGTGGCAGAACCACAAAGGTAGTCGCCTTGGGATTACAGCCTGTGCCACGTGACAATGAGGATAGGAATAGAGTGAGGTAGAGGATAAATGCATGGCTGAGGGATTGGGGCCTCTTCTGAGGCAGGAGTGACCTGTTGCACTTGAATCCCAGGGGGATCAATATCTCGGTGGGGAGGTTTACTAAGGCTATTGGGGAGAGTTTGAACAAGGATTGCTGGGGGGTGGGAACCAAACTGAAGAGACTGGGGAAGAGGCAGTTGGCTCACAAATAGAGAAATCTTGGAGACAGTGCAAGAGGGAGGGTAGGCAGGCAGGTGATAGAGAAGGGATGTGCTTAGACCAATGGTTTGAGATTCGTCTATTTTAATGCAAGTATTATGAATAAAGTGGATGAGCTGAGAGCATGGATCAGTAATTGGAGCTATGATGTTGTGGCCGAAGAGTGGTTGTAGATAGTTCATATTCTGCATGAGGTCAGTCACTAGTAGTGTGCTCAGGGATCTGTTCTGGGACCCCTATTTTTCATGATTTTTATAAATGACCTGGATGAAAAAGTGGAGGGATGGGTTAGTAAATTTGCTAATGACACAAAGGTTGGAGATGTTGTGGATAGTGTGGAGGGCTGTCAGAGGTTACAGCAGGACATTGACAGGATGCAAAACTGGGCTGAGAAGCGGCAGATGGAGTTCAACCTAGATAAGTGTGAGGTTGTTCATTTTGGTAGGTCAAATATGATGGCAGAAAATAGCATTAATGGTAAAACTCTTGGTAGTGTGGAGGATCAGAGGGATCTTGGGGTCCGAGTCCATAGGACACTCGAAGCTTTTGCACAGGTTGACTCTGTGGTTAAGAATGCATACCGTGCATTGGCAGTCATCAATCGTGGGATTGAGCTTAGGAGCCAAGAGGTAATATTGCAGCTACATAGGACCCTGGTCAGACCCCAATTGGAGTACTGTGCTCAGTTCTGGTCACCTCACTACAAGAAGGATGTGGAAACCATAGAAATAGTGCAGAGGAGATTTACAAGGATGTTGCCTGGATTATGCCTTGAGGAGCATGCCTTATGAGAATAGGTTGAGTAAATTTGGCCTCTTTTCCTTGGAACGACAGACGATGAGAGGTGACCTGACAGAGGTGTACAAGATGAAGAGGGACATTGATTGGGTGAATAGTCGGAGGATTTTTCCCAGGGCTGAAATGGCTAGCACGTTTTAAGGTGCTTGCAAGTAGGTACAGAGGAGATGTCAGGTTTAAGTTTTTTTACTCAGAGAGTGGTGAGTGTGTGGAATAGGCTGCCAGTGACAGTGGTGGAGGCAGATACGATAGGGTCTTTGAAGAGACTCCTAGACAGGTACATGGAGCTCAGAAAAATAGAGGGCTATGGGTAACTCTAGATAATTACAAAAGGTAAGTAAGTATATGTTTGGCACAGCTTTGTGAGCCAAAGGGCCTATACTGTGCTGTAGGTTTTCTATGTTTCTATACATTCCATAACAGAGCTGTCTGTAATGGAGCTATGGGCTTGTCTGAAGATTATAATAATTATTTGTTACATTTTGTGATGTGCCTAATCAATTGAGGACAATAATAAAGATACTGAGCTTATTGTGAATTGAACTAAATCATTCACAAAAGAAAATAAATTTATCTAAACTTTTAACTTTATTACATCTTACATTTATTGTTCAATCTGTCAACTATCATTGAATTTCACTGTTCTAATTTTTTGTTTCTTGTAATATTGTAACTGTAATTAAGTTGTCAGATTTCCAGTCAAGATAACAACCTACTCAGCACTGGGCTGGGCCGAGCCAAGCAAACTGAATATGCCCAGACTCTTCGGATAACCTTCCGTGTTTTTTGCTTTCTTTTGCCTTTTGTGCAATTTGTCCTTTTTTTTGCACATTGGGGATCAGATGTTTTTCTTTGAATGGTTTATGGCTGTCTGTGGCAAGACAAATCTCAGTGTTGTATACTGCCTAAATATTTTGATAGTAAATATACTTTGAATCATAGTTCATCCCTAATCCCCACAACTAAAGCTGACTAAGGTATGTGTTGTTGGTTCTGACTGTATGAAAGTGAATTGGCCGGAGGATGTCATCAGCTTCACATAATTGATCATACGGACTTACTGAATGTGTGGAGCAGAAGATAACCAATAATGATTGTTTTCATGTACACTTATCTTTGGTTCTCCGAAT
The DNA here is from genome assembly GCF_030144855.1 of Hypanus sabinus. Lineage (NCBI taxonomy): Eukaryota > Metazoa > Chordata > Chondrichthyes > Myliobatiformes > Dasyatidae > Hypanus > Hypanus sabinus. The sequence continues at coordinate 99,812,707 of NC_082718.1, forward strand.
GCCTCCTCATTGTGGCCAAAGAACGAGATGGTGGCGAGCTGTCATCTCCATCGAGACTGTGGCTCAGATTTAGTTGTGTTTTTTTTATTTGTAGGGATGGTTTTGAGAACAGAGATGGGATGTAGGCGGTCAGGTCAGTGTTTAGGGACACAGTTATAGGGGAGTTAGAGGTATGGCCTCCACTCTGTGCTCCGCTTTCAAAGTCCAGCGATGTGAACGTGGGGATGAAGGATGCCTGGAGTCCAAGCCTCCACTCAGCAATATCGACAGATTGTCCAAGGACAGTGCATCCTGGAGTCAATTTCTGTGCAAGCAGGAGGCACAAACACTGGTCTGTCTGGAGTCTGGAATTTAGAGTCCTATCATCAGCCAGTCCAGGGTCAATACTGAAGATCAGAGCCTGAAGATCAAGCAGAAGTCTGGAAATCGAAAGCCAATGGCCAAAGCCTGGAGGCTGGAGTGCCAGTGGCCTCTCCTGAAGTTGGAAGATAGCCTGTGTGTGTTGATGGGTTGCTGGGAAGAAAGGGGCTTGTCTTGATGTTCTTGTGTTCTTTGTTATCTGCTGAGTATGCTGTGTTGTTGCCAGAATGTGTGGCAACACCTACGGGTTCCCCAGCACATCCCAGTGTTGGTCGTTAATGCAAACAATGCATTTTACCATATATTTTAATGTACACGTGACAAGTAAATCTGAATCTATTAGGGAAATCCCCCTTTACAGAGAAACAATTGAGGTGACCCTCATCACATAACAACTCAGGGAAAATTTCAGAGGAGAGCATCAATCACTATATTTAATCTCAAACACCAGAGATCCTGCAGATGCTGGAAAACCAGAGTAGCACACACAAAGTGATGAAGGAACTCAGGTCAGAATTATCAATGGAGAGGAATACAGAGTCAAAGTTGTGCGCCGAGTTGCTTCATCAGGTCACTAGGTCTGCCTGACCTGTTGAGTTCCTCCAGCACTTTGTGCGCATATTTGATATCTGCTGACCGCAGTAATTTAGCTCCCGCCTACATAATGACACCCAAGTTTAGTCCCAACTAACAAATCCACAATAGACCAACAGTACATGGCACCATAGATTGTCTTGCACCTGTAATTGACTTGTGGAACAAATAGATTTGACTTAGAAAGCTAAAGTAGGCAGACTGCTACTCTGTGTTCACGGGTATGGGGCAGGAGTCTTCAACAGCAACTCTGCCATCTTCTACAAGGCAGATAAGTGCCAACACGCCTGTTCATTTTTCAAGGAGTCTCATTCATACAGCTGAGTTGGAGTAAGCTGATCTCTTTCAAGAGGTTATCTGTTCCCCTGACAGATCTGGCTCTCTTTCTATGACACTTCACATATCTCCCAGCCTGTACATATCCCACAAGTACAGCCACTCTTGGTGGGACGGAACAGCGAGTGGTTGGTTGTTGTTGCGAAAATCAGTTAGAGAATACTCAAAACAGAAGTCTGAAGGCTCACACTCAGTGATTCAGGAACAGCTTCTTTCCCTCTGCCATCCAATTTCCAAATGGACACTGAACCCATGCACGCTACTTCACGTTTTAAAATTTATTTTGGTTTCTGCACTATTTTAAATTTAACTACTTAATATACATATATACATACTGTAATTTATTTATTTACTTCTGTATTAATCAGTATTGCATTTTATTGTTGTTGCTAAATTAACAAATGACAGAACAAGGGCTGGAGAAGAAATATTCTGATAAGAGAGGAAAGTGGACAATAGGAGAAAGGGAAGGAGGCAGGGACCCAAGGGGAAGTAATAGAAGAAATGAAAGGTCACAGTTGGGCACAGAGGAAGGTGGGAGGGAGGGGGGAGAGAAATTGTTCACTGGAAGGAGAAATCAATATTCCTGCCAACAGGTTGGAGGATACCCAGATGGAATACAAGGTGTTGCTCCTCCACCTTGAGGGTGGCTTCATCTTGGCACAAGAGGAGGACATGGATGGACATGCCGGAATGGGAATGGGAATAGTAATTGAAATGTTTGGCAATTGGAAACCCAGCTTGTAGTGGACAGTGCCTACTCTGACCTTTTACTACTTCTCACCTGCTTATTACCTCCCCCCGGGTCCTTTTGCCCTTCCTTTTCTCCTGTGGTGCTCTCTCCTCTAGTATGAGGTTCTTTCTTCTCCAGCCCTCACCCTTTCCCACCCACCTGACCTTACCTATCACCTTCCAGTTAACCTCCTTCCCCTTCCCACATCTTTTTATTCAGACATCTTCTCAGCCTCGGCCCAAAACGTCAACTGTTTACTCTTTTCCATAGATGCAGCCTGGCCTGCTGAGTTCCTCCTGCATTTTGTGTGTTTCTGTGTATTTCCACCATCTGCAAACTTTCTTGGGGTGGCAATAACATTCAAAATGACTTTTCATGCTGAAATTTTTTTTTAAATGGTGTTGAGACTGCTGCTGTTTGTTTCTTTTAATGAGGAAACTTTAAACCAAGTGTGTTGTCTCTCTCTCTCCCCCTCGGTATGCGATTTCTTTGGCTATAGTATCTGGACCACTGACTCTCCACTGACAGCCAAATGCTTGTAATAACACCTCACTGTTCAGTTATATTCAGCTGGTTCAAAATGCTGTGGGGAGTCACTCACTTTTGGATAAAATCCACCTTGGGTGCCTTTGTGCTTGTAATTACTCAACTTAGTTTGCACCAAAGTGAAACCAAATTCAATTTACATCCATAAAGACCTTGCTCTGCAACTGAGCTTTAGACATGACGTTGCTGTGACAACTATCAGTGTGTATTCTGTTTCTTATGAATGAAGGCAATCGAATTAATGAGCAGAAATAAGGTAATCAAAGCAATGCACAATGCGCACCTCACTGCTAATCGCATAAAGCTAAAGATATTAACCTACCACTGATAGGAAAATCATGCAGACTCATTTGCTTACTGGAAAATAAGAAGTGCCTTTACACATCTCCCAGTATGCTTTAATTAGTTTACAGTATTTTTTTATTCAAAACCGGAGCAGGATAAGGACGGTAACCCGGAGCGGAATAAGGGCTGTGCTCTGTTGGCTGACCCAGCTGCAGGGCAAGTTCAGCATAAAAAATTGCAAAAATGCACGAGCAAGCTGAGGAACATATGCTTTCATTTCTGCCTCATGCATGCAAGGTCACTGAAGCATGTTGAGCAGTACATCTGCTGGTGAGCTGTCCTTTAATAGCATGTACTTTAACAAACCCTACACTCTTCTGCTGAAAACATAAAAGGACAGCACAATCATTTCCTTCAACAAGATTCGAGGGAATGATTCTGCTTTGTCAATACTTATTTAGATATTATAAATAAAGAGTCGAGAAAACATTCGCTGCCTTGTGCTTTCCACACCCCTCACCCCACCTCACTGCCCCACACAATGCAGGTCATAGTCTGTACCAGTAGCTTTCGTCAAAACACATCAGCCCCGGATGGGTATTTCCCTTCAAATCACATCATTAGGGCTTGCAACTAAGCTGGCATGACAGATGCACGGCTGCATCGCGACACTTTTTTCCTTCTATTAGTCCTTGAAAGGTGCCTCCTTGTAAAACTGAGAGCAAGAGCCTAAGGTATGAGCTTGGTATTTCAGTAAAGTAAAGCCAACCAGTGGCTAACAGGCAAATGTCCACCAGCATTCATCACGGAACTGCTTTCTTAAAATAAATCCTTTAGGCACACAATATAATATAGACCAGACAATGTGAGCATTTCCACATCGACACGTCTTAAAGCATTGCATCGAGTCCCTTTCAGACGAAGTCTTTTGACCATGCTCAGGTCACAGAGGAATTTAAAAGACTTTTATATTTCATCATTCACAAATACATAATCTTGTAAGTCAATAAATACCCCTGTATCTTTGATCCAGATGTTCATTCTTCAAATTTGTGACCAAAATTCAGTTCAAACTTTCTAACTGAGATTGGCTTTTGAAACTTATTCTTATAAATTCTCATTCATATAAATTGTTCCCTGCAAAAACTTAGGTGCTCCTCAAAGAGTTATATCCTGGCTTCTTAAAGAAAACATTGGGTGCTTGAAAAAAGTGGGTATCATTTTCACCACAAATGTTTTGTTCAAAATGAGGATGTGGCCATGAAGTGTAATAAAAGTTAGGCAGAAGCACAAATAATTCATAGGCCAATCCAGCTATATAAATAAAAAACTTAAATCTGGCAAATGTTGACCACGGACGCAGAAAGTTTCTTTCTCACTGAACAGAGAATAGTCAATTTCAAGTAATTCTAGAGGGCTGAAGGAGAATGAGAACAAAATATTTCACTCACTTAATATTGTTCGTGAAAGGGGATGGAAGGCAGAGACCCTCAACACGAAAAAGGAACCCTTGAAAAGCAGTAACCTGCAGAGCTAAAACAAAGAGTTTTGAAATCAAATTAACTTCTGGTCCACATTTAGTCAACATAGACATAACATGCAAAAATACATTTCTTCCGCAGTGTAAGATTCACCGACTCTAAGATTGTATGATGCCCAAGAGTGATCAAAATGAACTCTGGGTGATCTTGGCATACAAATGGTATTTCAAACAACAGTGAATGTCACAGTCATGGCATACTGACACAGGAATATTTAGAGTAAATCAACATGTTTTCCAAGAGCTGTTAACTTATTCTGTAAATCAATGACGTCTGTGTGAAAAGAATGATCTTGTAACAACAAACTTGTTATTTTTAAAAAACCTATAAATGGCATACATCCCCAGAATCTATTCAGATCAAATTGTCAATCCATTAGGATCTTAGTTTCTGCAAGATGTTGCCTTTTGTCCATATTAAAGATTTCAGTCCGTTATAACCAAGGGATTTTAGAGTACAGTAGCTATGAATCTTCTAAAGTCACTTCTGAAATAATTCCAGATCTTTATATTGTTCATCACTTGGAAGTGGGGAAGCCAAGAGTTTACAGATACATTTTATATTACATTAATATGTCAGAGCCACACTTACTAATACTCAATATCTCTGTGGTGCATCCTCAAGGCATTGATTATATATATATATAATCATCAGTGTTCCAAATACCAGAACAAATCTCTGGTGTATGTAATCTTGTGAAAAGCTCCTCCAATATCTTCATCCAGATCATTAATGAATTCTGAGGAACTGAAGTCCTAACAATCTTTCTGGTTAGGACTTCTAATTACTCTCTACAGAGAGCTACAGACTTTAATGACAACTTTTTAGGGCAGAACCAACTCCTTATTTATCCTTGGATTTTTCCTTCAATCTCATTGGATTTTACTCAATCACTTAATATTATTTAACACACAGCAATACAAATAAGATAGATAGATACTTCATTGATCCCAAAGGAAACTGCAGTGTCACAGTTGCATTGCAAGTGCACAGATATACAAATATTAGAAGAGAATTAACAAAGAATAAAAAAAATAAGTTCCCCTCAAACAGTCTAACAGGATGGGATCATCACTTCCCTGACCATAGGTTAACTCATTATAGATCCTAACGGCTGAGGGTAAAGAATGGCCTCATATAGCACTCTTTGGAGCAGCGGAGTTGTCTTAGTCTGTTACTAAAAGTGCTCCTCTGTTCAGCCAAGGTGGCATGCAGAAGGTGAGAAACATTGTCCAGAATTACAGGATTTTTCATTGGGTCCTTTGTTCTACCACAGCCTCCAGTGTGTCCAGTTTGACTCCTTTAACATAGCCAGTCTTTCTAATCAATTTATTGGATCAGGTATATTTATAAAAAAATTGATTATCACTATTAATATTTTCAAAGTATCTAAAAATAGTTGAGCAAAATTCATTCATGTATCACAAGCCATTCTTTAGTTGATAACATCACAAATTATTTTCACACTAACAAGTCATTGATACAGTAGTTACAGACCCTTCAGCCCATCAAGTCTGTGTCAAACACCAGGCTCCAATGAATATTAGGCCTACTTCCAGCATTTGAGTCATAGTGCCATGATGACCAAACTGCTTGCCCAGATATATTTTAAGTGTTGCTAATATTTCTCCCTCTATCACTTTTTCAAGCGTAGCATTCCAAATTTCAACAACCCTTTGAATGAAAAATCCTCAGAGCACCGTCAAAACCTTGCACTCCTTACCTGAAATCCAGGCCAGCTACTCTTACTTGTGGAGAAGCTTTCCATTAACTTCCCTATCAAAGCCACTCATAATTTTCCGTTTACTTATCACATCACCTGTCAGCCTCCCCTGATCTACTGAGTTTCTCCTCATAACTGAAACAGGCCATCCCAGGCAACATGCTAATCTCTCTATGTTCATTCCATTCCCTTCACACCTTTCCTATAGCCTCCCCGATCCAGCGAAAGGAGTCTCTTCTCATAATTAGAACATCCTAATTAATCTTCTCTGCATTCTCTCCATTCCCTTTACATCTTTCCTATAGTGTGCTGACAGAACTGCTCACAATTTTTCAGTTTGCATTATAAATTTATATCTAGAACCTTCTCCCCACACCCACCCCACCCTGCCATTCTTTAGTTCCATGTCCTGGCTAATAAAGAGATAATATGCTCTAGATTTTCTTTAGCTGTGTTGCTATTATCAGTACCTTTGGGCTGGTACACCAAGGCCATTGAGTCATAAAGCTCTAGAGCACAGAAATAGACTCCTTGGCTCACTAGTCCATGCCATAGAAAAATACATCACAGGACCAGGCCCTTCAGCCCACAATATTGTGCTGAACCAATTAAATTAGTAATTAAATACCCAACTAATCCCTTCTGTCTACACAATGCCTATATCCTTCCATTTTCCTCACATACAAGTGCCCATCTAAATGTCTCTTAAAAGTTTCAAATGTTTCTGTCTCTCCCAATGTCCCAGTCAGTACATTCCAGGCACCAGCACTCTGTGTAAAAAAAACTTGCCCCTCATATTCCCTTTGAAATTACACGCCTCTCACTTTAAATGCATGCCCTCCGGTATTAAGCATTTCATTCCTGAGATAAAAGACATTGTCTATTTTGTCTATGCCTCTCATAATCTCATAAATCTCTATCAGATCTCCCTTCAGCCTCCAACTCTCCAGCAAAAAGAAACAAATTTCTTCCAACCTCTCCTCATAGCACATGCCCTCTAGTCCAGGCAGCATCCTGGAAAACCTCTGCTGCACTCTCTCCAAAGCCTCATCAGCCTTCCTATTACGGAGGTGACCAGAACTCCAATATGCTAGATGTGGCCTAACTAGAATTTTATAAAGCTGCAACACAACTTTCTAACTTTTGATCTCACTGCCTTGACTACTAAAAACAAGCAGGTCATATGTTTTCTTAACCACCCTGTCAACGTGTATAGCCACTTTCAGGAAGTTATGAACTTGGACTTCAAGATCCCTCCGCTCATTAACATCTTGCCGTTAGTAATGTCCTGACCCTTTACGGTTGACCTACCAAGGTGCAACACCTTGTATTTGGCAGGGTTAAACTCTGCCATTTCTCTGCCCATATCGACAACTGATCGATATCCTGTTGTAATTCTTTGCCGGTCTCCTACACAGTCCACAACACCACAATCTTTGTATCATCTGCAAACTTAATAACCCACCCATCTACATTTTCATCCAGGTAATTTATATTCATCAGAAATAGTGGAGGCCTAAGTACAAATGACCGTGGAACACCACTAATCACAAACATCCATCTAGATAAATCCCTTCAGCTACTATCCTGTTTTCTATAGGCAAGCCAGTTCTGAATCCAAACGGCCAATTCACCATGGATCCCATGCATCTTAACCTTCTTGATTAGCATCCCAAGAAGAACCTTGTCAAATGCCTTACTAATATCTATGTAGACAACAACCACAGCTCTATCTTCATCAATCATTATGGTCACATCATCAAAACCTCAATCAAGTTAGTACAACGTGATTTACCCACACAAAGCCATGCTGGCTCTTCCTAATTAGGCCATGGTTTTCCAAATACACATAAATCCAGTTCCTAAGAATTCTCTTCAGTAACTTCCCTATCATGAACATGTGACTAACTGGTTTGTAATTTACAGGATTATCCCTTGTTCCCTTCTTGAATAATGGAAATAATGTTAGCTACTTGCCACTCCTACAGGACCTCACCTGTGGCTAGAGAGGACACAAAGATACTGGTCAAGACCCCAGCAATCTTAACTCTTGCCTCTCAGTAACATGGGGTATATCACATCAGAAGCTGGAGACCTAACCACTTTGCTCTTCAAGACCTCCTTCTTTACCTCAAAATGCCCGAACATACTAACACTGTCTGCATTGATCTCCCTATCCTTCATGTCCTACTTCTTGGTAAATGCTGACATGAAATATTCATTAAGGATCTTACCCACATCCTCTATATCCAAGCAAATGTTTCCCACTTCATTCCTGAGTGTTACCACTCTCTCGCTAGTTGTCCTCTTCCTCTTGATGTAGGTATGTTATGCCTTAGGATTGTCTTTAATTCTACTTGGGAAGGACTTTTCATGGCCCCTCGTGGCTTACCTAATTTCCTCCTTGAGTGCTTTTCTGGCTTCTTTGTAATTCACAAGAGCTCTGTTTGATTCTAGTTTCCGAAATTTCACATACTTTTTTTTCCCAATACTGTCTTGGAATACAACATTCAATGTGCATGTTGTACCTTTGTGAGACACCCGAAATGCAGCACCCCACATTTATATTAATTCCATTTTCTATTGTTCTGTTCAACTTACCAGCAAGAAACACAACATAAATATTAATAACACCTTTTCTGAAGTAAATTGTGGTAAACCATTACCACAAACAATGAAGAGATGAGTGAATACGAAACGAATTTGAGGAATGAACCGTGCTGGTGTGTTGCAAAGTCAATACAAATGGAGTTGGAGTGAGTGATTCGGAGAGGAGTCGAGGCAGGGGAGTTTCGATGCCCATTCAGTTAACCTGGGTGTGAGGCTGGATTGCTCTAAATGCCGAACCGATTTGAAGAGGTCAAGAACAGCTTTGGGCTAGGCAGCGAGTTTTTGTCACCAACATTACATGAGTTTTTCAATTTATTGGTTATCATCGGTTCATTATTGTCACATGACCGTGATACAGAGAGAAGCTTTTGTTTGAGATAGATCATACCTTTGAATCAGATTTTATGACTTTCTCAACGTGGACCCGTGAATATTCATGTTCACTGACTCTTGCCACTGTTTTGAAAATTCTCTGATCTGCGGTTCTTCGATGTAGTCCGAATGATTTACATTTCCGCACATTAAACTTCACCTGCCAAAGTTTATTTCCCACTGATCTAATGTATCAATGCCTCTTTAACATTTTACTGTGACCAAATTACCACGGTCAGCAAACCAGTATACTCCATCAGACAACATTTATGAACATGGTCAAACAACAAAGCCCCAATACACTCATGATTTCCACCAGACACATTAATCTTATTTGTAAATACGTTCATTATTCATTCTCTTATTTCCTATTCATGTCAATAGGCTCTCTCCAAGTCTGTGCACTCTCATTTTTGCAAGCAGCCTCTTCTGAAGATTTACATTGAATACCTTGCGAAAGACTGGATAAACCATTATCTACCATCTTCAGAAAAACAAAGTTTTGTGAGATAAAAATCACTCTTCAGAAATCCATGCAGATCCTATCTTAAATTATTTGCTATGTTACCAACGACTAGATGTGCAAAATATGAATAGTTTCACAAACAGCAAGAATGAAAATAGAAGATGCTATTTTCTGTGTGGCTAAAGGAAAGAGTGAACAACTACTTCAATCCTGAAATGATCACTCATTCTAAGTTAGGCAGAACATCAAGGGACGTCGGATTAAACTGGTTATCATTTCCAATTTTTCTATCCTCCTTCAAAACTGGAACAGGATCTTCACCAGGTTATAGAGGACAGGGACAGATCTTTAAGATGGACGTTCTACTGTCTAATCATAAATCAGGATGACTTTTGTATAGGTGATTAATACACAATATTGTAGTGCTCGTGGGGGGGGGGGGGGGGAGTTGTTGTGTGATCGACAGCCGGCTCCAGCATTCCTAATGGCCAGTGCTATTTATAGTTCTTCTTTTCAAAATGCTTTTGTAGATGATGGTGGGAAGTTTAAGTTCATTTATTGTTCCATTTTAGCTTGGTTTGGACAGTTATTCGTATGTGAGTTTGTGGGTCACCCTGACAGTAACCGGGGTGTGTGATGGTCACATCCCCTGTCCATATGTGACTGGGTGGGTTCTCTCCCCAGGCCATAGTGCCCTGTTTTTGTGCTTGTCGCCATTGAACTAAACAAGACTGCCTTGTCTGTCACAATGGACTGAATGCTCGCCACATTGGTGTCCAGAGTGGGATTAGAAATTGACAGTGAGATTGAAGAGTTATGACGCTGGATGGAGCACCTTAAGACCTGGGGATAAAGTCAAGGGATGAGCAGTATACCTCCTGCGCATCTCAGGGCTGGACTCCCGATGATGGATCGCTGACCGGGAACTGAGAATCGTGCCTCCCCAGGGAACCCTGATGAAGTGAGCAGAACCAGGCTCCCCAGCCTGGGAGACATGGCAGAGCGTGTCATCTGATGGCCCACGTCAGGGAAATCAAGATACTGCAGACATGGGAAGATGGCAATATGGCGGGCAGCACCGACGCCACTGGAGCAAGAGGAAGACCAACGGGCCTCAGCGATTTCTGCTACAGGTCCACCCTAAAGCTCCATGAATACAATGATGCCACCACCTGAAGCCTTACCAGGTACAAGTCAATCTTGCCACATGTTGAGCCCCTCCGAGACTGCGGTGCACCTTGTCCTGACTATGGACGTGGTCTCCTCCACCCAACACCGGGCGAGCAGCGTGATTACAGGGCACTTATAGCAGAATTTCGAGCAGAGGCTGTTGGAGGAAGCAATGAAGGAAGAACTGGGCAGCCACTGGCACCGAGTGGGAGAAGCTCTGGGGGTGTTTACAGCAGAGGAGGAAACTAATGAGGAGGAGCCTGTCAGGCAGGCCCAACAAGTGCTACCCTTCTTACATGCCACGGAGCAATCGCTGCTACCAGTGTGGCGAGGTGGACCATGTGGCCTAGGGATGCCTCGTACCAGTGCCACACCACAGCCCAGCCATCGGGAAACGCTGAGTGGGCGGCACCTTCCGAGGCATCCAACAGAATCCCTCCGTTGTCGCCCCTCCAGGAGGGCCGTTAGGGTGAAGAGCAAGGCTTATGTGTGGTCTGTGTGGCGGAGGGCATCAGATGCCGTGCGTTGTTGGACACGGTCAACCATCACCACCATCCATCGGGATGTCCTCCGGAGTCAGCGGTGAGGGAGATCTCCCCACCACTGACCAGCGAGCAGGTGAGCGATCTCGTGCTGACCCGGATGCGTGGGTGGCTGAGTGTGGGACAGCAGCCGGAGCGGGCAGACGTCTGGATCCTTGATCCAGAAACCAAAGCCCTATACTCTTAGCGGGGCACGAAGGAGATGCAACTTGGGTCGCTGTCCCGGCACGACAGACATCTCCTGCAGCTGGTAGTCCACGGGGCGTCCACGCCACGGTGCTCTGGTCGATGGACAGGGCTGCTGAGGGCCAGTCATTTCGAGGTCGCAAAGATGTCGGGCAAGCTGCACAAGTGCTTCTATTGGTCTGGGTACAGGCAGGACGTGGAGCTGTTCGCTCATGGCTGCTACGCCTGCAAACTCAGAGGGGGCTGAGCTGTCAGTCCAGGGCACAATGCACCAATACCTGGTGAGGGCCCCAGTGTAGATCTACTGCCCCACCCTGAAGAAGGGACCATATCCCAAGTTTGGAAGCCATTGGAAGGGGCTGGGAGAGGTACTTGACCGCATCTCCGACGTGGTATATCGGGTGTAGATGCCTGAGCGGTGGAAGACTAGCACCGTATCAGTTCCCAGCCGTCATCTGCATAGCAAGACTGAAGGAAGGAAGTGACACTCCGGGTGCCCTGCTTCGAGCCTCACCAAACAGTACCTCCCCTGAGGGAGGGGGTGCTTCGGAAACCAACCCATTCCCCCCACCCCCCCAGCGCCCCAGATGGCAGTGTTGACCACCCTGGACTTTTAGACTTTGCTGTGGGCTCTGGGGCTGCCGGGGATGGCTGATCCTTCAGGTGGGGGCAGTGTAGCACTCTAGGGAGGGCACAGTTGACAGACGGCCCCAGCGTTCCTAATAGCCAGTGTTATTTACGGCTGTTTTAAAAATGATTTTTTAATCTCTGTTTGTGACTGAGTGGGTTCTCTCCCCGGGTCATAGCGCCCAGCTTGTTTTAGAGCTTGTCGCAATAAAAGTGGCAGTTGAGCTAAACGAGCTTCTCTTGTCTGTCATCATGGATCGAATACTCGTTAGTGCAGAGGAAGAGAGAAAGGTGAGGAAAAACTTGTGTTTTTTTTACAAGAAGGAGAAATTTATATTGATGCCAACAGGTTGGAGGCTACCCAGACAGAATATTAAGGGTCCCTTCATCTTGGCACAAGAGGATGCCATGAACCAACTTGTCAGAATGGCACTGGGAAGTTCTGCTTTTGGCAGATGGAACGGAGGTGTTCGATATTGCAGTTCCCAAATTATAACGTATGATGAACCTCACAAATGTAGAGGAGGCCACATTGGGAGCACCGGACACAACAGATGAACCAGCACATTTGCAGATGAAGTGTTGCCTCAAGTCAAGCCATGCTTGTGGAGACACAGGCCACAGAAGCACTTGATGATCAAACTGACTTCTTGTTCATATAATCAAAGTGAAAATTTAAAAGAGAGAGTTGGAGACCCAGGTGTTGAGGAAGAAAATGCAGATGATACAGAAACATTTCCAAGACAGACTCACGCCCATTCCCTCTGTGCTTACAAAGGCAAATCTAACCTCACCTTCTCCAATGGATACATTCAAAACATCATTGCTTTCTCCGAAACTACCAAGGACAGCTCTATAAATGATAAAACGGTTTCCCGCTACAAATGCAACATCCACTTTCTTCAATAAGGCTGCCATGTTCAACTGAATGTTATTAAAAATCTTTTTTTTTTAAATCTAGGAAGAAATAAAATAAAATTAGCCCCAAAAAAAATAAAATTTGGTTAAAAATTTCAGCAGGATGTTCATGCCTTCTGCCAGTAACCTGCTTTCTAACTTCAGCGGTTAAACTCTGCATGCAAGACTGTGTAGCTTTTATGAAACATAGTGCTTTCCCTTCCTACTGTGGAATTACAATAACCATATGACTATGACCAGTGCAAAAATTATATATCTGCACATGTGCTTAATATTATACATAGTAAAGCAAAATGAATCTTGAAGTTGTACCTTTCACCTTACTTGAATGCTGTGGCAGAAACAACAGGAAGAATGCTGATTGACAATACAGACTTCTAAATTAATTTGGATGATTCCAAATAATCACATAAATAGGTCAGCAAACCTTAACAGTGGGATATTTCCCTGGTCAGCGTTACATCAGTGGAGATATTTTTTTTTAAAACAGGAAATTAAAATCCAACCACGAGGACTAAAGGTGAGAAAAGGAAGGTGATGGAGATGTGTAGGTAATAGAAAAGAATGAATTTTTGTGTCAGAGGGGTCTGAAGGGAGAGTAAATCTTAACAAAATAGTACAGATCTACTGAGGAGATAGCATATGCACCATTTCAAAGTAGCAGTAAAGTCCCAACTCAATGTCCAGTCAGATGAGGAACTAACATGCAATATACTTTGCCATTTCTATCAACTGTTTAATGATTAAGTTGTGGTGTCACATCTCTTCAGATGTAGATCAGAATGGCAACACGGTGACCATCAAACATTTTGACAGCTAAGAAAGTGTGAATACATGGGTACATTTACCCATGAATATAACACAAGGAAAAGTGAAGGAAAACAGTGCTGTTGTTTTTCCTTCAATGTTATTCGACTGAATGTGAAGTTAACTCAGAGTAAATCATACTTGTAACCCTTTCGGATCAAATCATACCAATCCTGAATTCAACCAGCCACTTCCTTTTGTAAGTCACTCTTGTGATCTTGGTACAATTTCTGTGTCTGAGCCCACGTAATAGTGTAGCGGTGTGCTAAAATAATGACACGGAGTCGGTAAACTGCAATTAAAGATGATTTTATTCGAACTTCACAGCCTTGCTTTAAAGCCTCCCTCATCCCGCCCACCCCGGGCACGGATGCTGTAAGGGACACGTACTCACAAACCCCCGCAGGCTTTATCCCTTTGTTGCGGACCTGGTCTTTGTGCCGGCGCGCTGGCTACTTGTGAGCCGGTTCGAGTGCGCTAGGAAGAGGGTCGCCACATAACCCCCCCCCCCCCAAGAACCGGCGATACACCCCCCCAATGTCCACAGTCTGGGCTGGACCCGGTTTGGGAGGTCCGCCCCTGCGCCGCGGTGCCGGAAACTCGACTGATTGCGCCAAGTCCACATGGGTCGGTTTGAGTCGGTCCACCGTGAAAACCTCCTCTCTCCCCCCAACGTCCAGCACGAACGTGGACCCGTTGTTCCTGAGCACCATAAATGGCCCCTCGTAGGGCCGTTACAGCGGTGGCCAATGCCCGCCCCTTCGTACAAACACAAACTTACAGTTCTGCAAGTCTTTGGGTACGCAGGTCAGACTCTGCCCATGCTGCCAAGTGGGTATGGGGGCCAGGTCACCGAGCCTCTCGCGTAGTCTGCCCAGGACTGCTGCGGGTTCTTCCTCTTGCCCCCTTGGGGCTGGTATGAACTCCCCAGGGATGACCAGGGCTACGCCATACACCAACTCGGCCGACGAGGCGTGCAGATCATCTTTGGGCGCCATGCTGATGCAGAGTAGGACCCAGGGAAGCTCGTCCGCCCAGTTAGCTCCTCGCAGGTGGGCCACGAGAGCCAACTTTAGGTGACGGTGGAAACGCTCCACTAGCCCGTTCGACTGTGGGTGGTAGGCAGTTGTGTGGTGCAGCTGAGTTCCCAGAAGGCTGGCCATAGCTGACCACAGGCTGGAGGTGAACTGGGCGCCTCTGTCGGAGGTAATGTGGGCCGGTACACCAAAGGGGGACACCCAGGTGGCGATCAGTGCCCAGGCGCAAGATTCGGAGGTGGTGTCGGTGAGCGGGATCGCCTCTGGCCATCTTGTGAACCGGTCCACGATAGTCAGGAGGTGCCGTGCTCTGCGCAGGGGGCCCACGATATCCACATAAATGTGGTCGAAATGCTGGTGGGTGGGGTGGAACTGCTGCAGCAGAGCTTTGGTGTGTCGCTGCACCTTGGCCGTCTGGCAGTGCATGCACGTTCTGGCCCATTCACTGACCTGCTTGTGGAGTCTGTGCCAAACGAACCTGCTGGAGACCATCCAAACGGTTGTCCTGATGGAGGGGTGCGCCAAGTTATGAATGGAGTCGAAAACACGTCGCCGCCAGGCTGTCGGGACGACGGGACGGGGCTGGCCGGTGGCGATGTCACAGAGTAGGGTCCTCTCACCCGGGCCCACGGGGAGGTCCTGGAGCTGCAAACCGGAGACTGCGGTTCTGTAACTCGGGATCTCCTCGTCTGCCTGCTGCGCCTCTGCCAGCGCCTCAAAGTCTACCCCTTGGCAAAGGGCATGAATGTTAGGGCGAGAGATCGCATCCGCCACAACATTGTCCTTACTCGAGACGTGCCGGATATTCGTTGTGTATTCGGAGATGTAGGACAGATGGCGCTGCTGGCGGGATGACCAGGGATTGGAACGTAAAGGTAAGCGGCTTGTGGTCCGTGAACGCGGTGAAGGGCCTACCTTCTAAGAAGTACCTGAAATGCCGGATTGCCAGGTATAGCATCAACAGATTCCAGTCAAAAGCACTGTATTTGAGCTCGGGTGGCCGCAAGTGTTTGCTGAAAAAGCCCAGGGATTGCCAATGACCCGCGATAAGTTGCTCCAGAACCCCACCGACTGCCGTGTTAGATACGTCCACTGTGAGGGCGCACTAGCATCGCAGCGTTTGCCAACGCCTCTTTCGTTTTAATGAAAGCGGCGGCGGACTCCTCGTCCCAGGTAATGTTCTTGCCCGGACCCGACATCAGGGCGAACAGGGGGCGCATGATTCGGGCAGCTGAAGGGAGGAAGCGGTGGTAGAAATTTACCATACCCACGAATTCCTGAAGGCCTTTGATTGTGGTGGGTCGGGGGAAATGGCGGGCCGCGTCTACCTTGGCAGGCAGAGGGGTTGCCCCGTCGTTACTAATCCTGTGGCCCAGGAAGTCAATGGTGTCGAGCCCGAACTGGCATTTGGCCGGGTTGATTGTCAGGCCGTATTCACTCAGTCGGCCGTAGAGTTGACGGAGGTGGGACAGATGCTCCTGACGACTGCTGCTGGCTATGAGGGTGTCATCCAAATAGATGAATGCAAAGTCCAGGTCGCGTCCCACCATGTCCATTAACCGCTGGAACATCTGTGCGGCATTCTTCAGGCCGACTGGCATGCAGAGGAACTTGAAAAGGCCAAACGGGATGATGAGTGCCGTTTTGGGGACGTTGTCCGGATGCATCGGGATTTGATGGTATCCCCTGACGAGGTCTACCTTGGAGAAGATCCGTGCGCTGTGCAGGTTTGCTGCAAAGTCCTGAATGTGCGGCACAGGGTAGTGGTCTGGTGTGGTAGCCTCGTTCAGCCTGCAGTAGTCGCCGCATGGTCTCCAGCCCCCTGTTGCTTTGGGCACCATGTGCAGGGGGGAGGCCCATGGGCTGTCGGACCACCGGATGATCCCCAATTCCTCCATCCTCTTGAACTCCTCCTTCGCCAGTCGGAGCTTGTCCGGGGGAAGCCTTCGTGCGCGGGCGTGTAGGGGTGGTCCCTGGGTCTGGATGTGGTGCTGTACGCCGTGCCTGGGCATGGCTGCCGTGAACTGCGGCGCCAGAACCAATGGGAAAACCGCCAGGACCCTGGTGAAGTCGTTGTCGGACAGTGTGATGGAGTCGAGGTGAGGGGCTGGCAACTGGGCTGCACCCAGGGAGAACGTCTGAAAGGTCTCGGCGTGGACCAGTCTCTTCCTGGGCAGGTCGACCAGTAGGCTGTGAGTCTGCAAAAAATCCGCACCCAGAAGCGGTTGGGCTACGGCGGCCAGTGTGAAGTCCCAAGTGAACCGGCTGGAGCCGAACTCTAGCTGCACCGTACGGGTGCCATAGGTCCTTACAGTGCTGCTGTTCATGGCCCTCAGGGGGGGACCCGGTGCCCTGTTGTGGGTGTCATAACTCGTCGGAGGTAAGACGCTGATCTCGGCACCAGTGTCGACCAAAAAACGGCGTCCCGACCGCTGGTCCCACACATACAGGAGGCTATCCAAGGCGGCTGGCCTTGGCGTTTCCCGGGAACTGGCAGGGGGGCTACAGCGGCGGGCTGCTGCGCCCCACCGCTGGTGGAAGAAACACCATTGTTCATTGGGCTCCTCACCCCTGCCTCTGGGGTTAGCGGGCTCAGTGGCTGGGCCTGGTCTGGTTTGCTGCTGGGAGCGTGGCCTGGTGATCTCTGCGATGGACGCCCCACTCTCTTTCTTGGCGTTCCACAGCAAGTCCACCCGGGCTGCCACCTTCCGGGGGTCGTTGAAATCCGCGTCGGACAGCAGCAGGCGTATGTCCTCAGGCAGCTGCTCCAGGAATGCCTGCTCAAACATGAGGCAGGGTGTGTGTCCGCTGGCCACAGACAACATCTCATTCATTAAAGCCGATGGAGGTCTGTCTCCCAAGCCATCCAGGTGCAGTAAACGGGCAGCTCGCTCGCGCCATGAGAGTCCAAAAGTCCTTATAAGCAGGGCTTTGAATTTCGTGTACTTGCCATCCGCTGGGGGAGACTGTACGAACTCCGCAACCTGGGCCGCTGTCTCCTGGTCGAGGGAGCTCGCCACGTAGTAGTATCGTGTGTCCTCTGAGGTTATCTGCCGAACGTGGAATTGAGCTTCCGCTTGCTGGAACCATAGGTGAGGTTGCAGCATCCAGAAGCTTGGCAGTTTCAACGAAACCGCATGATCAGATGCGGCGGCGGTCATCTCCGGTCCAAAAATCGTTTGGACTGTCGGGGTCACCAATTGTAGCGGTGTGCTAAAATAACGACACGGAATCGGTAAACTGCAATTAAAGATGATTTTATTCGAACTTCACAGCCTTGCTTTAAAGCCTCCCTCATCCCGCCCTCCCCGGGCGCGGATGCTGTAAGGGACATGTACTCACAAACCCCCGCAGGCTTTTTCCCTTTGTTGCGGACCCGGCCTTTGTGCCGGCGCACTGGCTATTTGTGAGCCGGTTCGAGTGCGCTAGGAAGTGGGTCGCCACATAAGCATCATTTCTCATCCAACGGTCGGAGCACTGTGGGAGTTGGGCAATGTTGCTCCAGGGGTCACCTTTCCACTGGGCACTCACATCACAATGTGGTCCTAATCCTAACCTGAGAGGGTAGCAGGCAAGTAAATACTTCAATCCTTGAGTGCACTTTGCACCCAAGATGCTGTCCCCACTCCACCGCAAAGTGCAGTCCATTCCAAATGCAATCCCCCTAAGCTGGTGCCTGATGCCCCATCATCCCTCTAGCCCTCAGCGTTACAGCGTCCATGCTTGCCAGACAATGTGCCACATCAGGTCACCCTTGAGGTTTCTAGGACAAAAGGAAAGCATTGACTTGCTTACAGAACTAAAAGCAAGGAGACTTTATGCTCACATTGTCAGGAACGGGAATACTGTTTTGTATTTGGAAAAAAAAAACAAAGTTGTGTCTACATAGCACATTTTTCATGTTAAGTAATAACAGTTACACAATTATGCTAATTTGATACCTTCATCAGGAATGCTGCCCTTGTGCAGAAGGTTACTGAAGAATTTCATAAATCACTGAGCAGTTTTGGCAGCCGAGAGGCCAGGTCTATTCTTTATGCCTTAATCTGAACTTTGATTAAGAAAACCCAAGGAACCATGGATTCCTACTTGAATTTCAGGATGATGGATTATCAGAGAGAAAAACTGTAATTTTCAATGGATTCACACTGCATTGAGATATTCCTGGATAAGGAATCCACTTCAGCTTCACACATCCACCCTGCAATAGATACATGACCCAATAAAAATACAAGTGAAATTCCCACTCCTTCTTCAATGCTGCCTTAAAATCCGCAAGTTGTTCACACCCCAGCTTAACAGTGTTTTATTCCCTATGAAAAGAACAGTTCAAGGAAGAAATTTATACCATGGTTTGATCCTAAGGGAAGGCATTTGGCCAACAATACTTGTGTCAGAGTCTTAGGTTATAACATGGAAATTGGCCTTGGACTCATTATGTCCACAACAAGCATTAAACACCAATTGACACCAATCCCATTGGTCCTCTTGTATCCCCATCAATTTTCCTGACACCCACATACATCAGGGGGAATTCACTGCAGAGAATCTACCAGCCAACCATTAAAATACAGGAATTACAGAGGGATCTCGATCGGCTGGGTAAGTGGGCCCATGAATGGCAATTTAATTTAGATCAGTTGAAAGCGTTGCAATTTGGGAAAGCAAATCAGGGGAGGGCTTTCACAGTGAACAATAGGGCACTCATTTTTTGGAGTGGGGGTGGTATTGGTAGAATAGAAGGACCTAGATGTGCAAATATATGGTTGCCTGAAAACAACATTGAATGTAGGCAGGGTAGCGAAGGCAGCTTCTGCATTCATCACTCAGAACAGTGAATATAGAAATTGGGGTGCAATGTTGGTGTTTCTGCATTTAGAACATCATGTGCAGTTTTAATCACCCTGTTGCAGGAAACGTACCGTTAAGCTGGAAAGAGTGCAGAGAAGATTTATGAGGACGTTGCGAAGACTTGAAGGAGTGAGTTATGGAGAGAGGATGGGCAGGCTGGGACCTTAATTAACTGGAGTGAAGGATAATGAGAGGTGATATTATAAAGGTGAATAAAATCAGCAGAAGCATAGATGGGGTGAATGCGCAATCTTTTTCCCAAGGTTGAGGAATGAAGAACAAGATGACATAGGTTTAGGTTCAGAGGGCTGAGGTTTAATAGGAAGCTTAAGGACAACTATTTCATCCAGACATTGATCTGCATATGGAATGAGCCAAGAGAGGAAGTGGTTGAACATTTTAAAGGTACTTGGACAGGTATGTGGATAGGAAAGGTTTAGAGGAATCTGGGACAAATGTGAGCAAATAGGACTAGATAAAATGGAAAACTTAGTCCATATGGACCAGTTCAGCTGAAGGGCCTTCATGCAGTATAACACTTTAGCATACAGGATGCACTGGATCACCTACAGTGCCAACTCTACTCAGGCAGCACTAGAGGACATTTTTTTAGCAGATATATGAAGCTCTGAAGCAGCAGCACTAACTGTTGTGTCACTGAGCTGTCTATGTCATTAGACCAAAAAAAATTATTTCTGACGTTTGCTCAGGTGAATTTTGCTGAACCAGCATCACGTTATGTAAAGTCTCATCACTGGACCCTTCAACAAAAGTTTTAGTGATGTCACTTTATACAACATGAAACAAATTGGTTGTGCTGCTGGTTTCACCCTGTATAATCATGACTTTTGCTTGCCAAGCCATTAATGAGGGCCCGGAGAAATCAGGTGAGCCAGGAGTTAATTTGGAAATCGAGACACTGGGTAAAGGGGAAGGAAGGTTCAGGGATTGTAAGGAGTGTACAACCTGATCAATGGATAGAGGAATCACAAAGAGGACCAGGTGCTGATGTTTCATGGAAAGGAGGTCTTGTAGTTGGTGAATGAGCTTGATAGGCAAGGATGGGGCTGCATTGTGAGTTCAAGGATTCTAACATTTGTTGGATGGAAGGCAGGTGGGATCAGAAATGAAAGCAATAGGAGATGTGGTGTAGGAACAAGGGCAAAGGAAGATCCATGCAAGTACCTGGACTAAAAGGGATCTGCTTCTCCGGTTCTCAGTGCTTACTTACTACCTGTTACCCTGCTGGCGTTCAGGACAGCAATGAAGGTCCTCCATCTCCGACAGCATACAGAGCTTCCTTCATCACGTCAGCAGCTTCTTCTCGATTTTTAGTGCTGTCAGTCACACAAGTCCCGGGGGAGGCTCCAGAATCCATCGCACTTAGATGTAGAAGGGTTCTTCATTGCTATTTCCATAGCAACTTTGTTTTCCTAGTCAGAGTTGTTAGCTCTGAGCTGAACCCCCAAAGCTGGCAGACCAGTGGGCCACTCCTAGTCTGACCTTTACCCTTTGACCTTTTTGGTATAGGTGACCTTGCCAAGAGGCAAAGCATAAAACCCTGACTCTCCAGGTCATTCTCAGCTTCTTAATCCATTGCTCCCTATCAGACCCATCCATCTTCCCCTTTAGCAGCTCTCACTTATTACCTGCCAACTTGTGCTCCTCCAACTCCTCCACCTTAGTCTAACTTCTTCCCCATTCTTTCATTTCCAGTCCCAATGAAGGCTCTCATTGACTGTTTATTCCCTTCCACAGATACTGCCTGACTTTTTAAGTTCCTCCAGTAGTTTGAGTGAGATTTCCAGTACCAGCAGAATCTCTCGACTTCGAAATGCTGGAAAATCTCAGTATATCTAGAATTATTTGATTTTATAGCACATTTGCAGGAATCACTCTTACTGGTAAAACAAACTTGTTTAACATTTGTTCAAATTTGAAAACCTGTTCTTGATTCTAAACTGTATTAAAATATAAAGATATCTATTTGATCTCATTAACAACCCTATTTACCGTGTTCATTCATTGTGTGTCAAGTTGTATTAAGTGGGTGACCATGGTCTTTCAATGACCATGATTGTTCTCGGCAATTTTTTCTACATAAGTGGTTTACCATTGCTTTCTTCTGGGTAGTGTCTTTACAAGACGGGTGACCCCAGCCACCATCAATACTCATCAGCTGCTTTGCATCAGTGGTTGCATGTCCAGCATTTGTGATGTGCACCAGCTGCTCATAAGACTATTCGCCATCTGCTCCCTTGGGTTCATGTGACCCTAATCGGGGGTCTTGGCAGCTGCTGCACCTTGCCCAAGGGTGTCCTGCAGACTGGTGGAGGAAAGGGACACCTTACACTTCCTTTGGTAGCGATGTACTGTATCTCCACATGCTGCCGACTGTGGAGCCTTGCTAAATTACATTGCTCTAATATAGCACTATTATAGCACCCTTTCTAAATCTAAGCAAAATAAGATAAACATTAAATGTAAAGAGATTGGTAACAGAGTGTAGGAGAAATTGGTTCCTTTTGCAAACAATAACCCAACCCATACAATCCATTCTTTATCCTATGTATGCTCAGCAATCCTACTTCATAATCCTGCAATATCTCTGCTTGTGTAATAATGAATTAAACTCAAAAAGTTTGGAAAATGGAATTGGAGTGTGGAGGGAGGATCTTACCGTTGAAATCCTATTCACAAGCACAAGATTCTGCAGATGCTGAAAATCCAGTGTAACACACACAACATGCTGGAGGAACTCAGCAGGTCAGGCAGCATCTATGGAGAGGAATGAAGAGCAATTGTTTTGGGACAAGATCTTGTCCTGTCGAAGAGCCACAGCTTAAATAGTTGACTCTTTATTCCTCTCCATAGATGCTGCCTGATCTGCTGAGTTCCACCAGCAATTTGTGTGTGTTACACTGTGATCCTATCTTTCTCAGTACTTGCTAGAGGAGCCGCTCCCAATCTGGGGTTCGTGGATCCCTTGCTTAATGATATTGGTCTGTGGCATGAAGAAAGGTTGGGAACCCCTCTTCTAGAGGATGAATGTTGGTTGAGTTTACATTGGGCTTCATTGGAACAGCCCAAGAGGCAGAAAGAGAGAAAGAAGAGGGGAATGATTCAGATTCATTTATTTATCACATGTACAATCAAAATGTACAGTGAAATTCACATTTACATTAATGATCAACACATCCCAATGCTGTGCTGGGGGCAGCCCACAAGTGTCACCATGCATTCTGATGCTAACATAACCTGTTCATCATGCTCACAGCAGCAACAACAGCAAAAGCAAGCCCCATCCCTCCCTCCCATCCACCCACAAACACACACAGGCAGTCCTCCAAACCCAGGGCCACAAAATGATGAATTAAAGTGACCACAATCTAGAACCTTGGGCTTCTGCAACGCAATCTCATACGTCACATTTCTTGACAGCATATAAGGCTACCACTCAGCCCATCAAGTCTATGCTGGTCACACAGCATTCCCATCAATCCCATTCCTGCACTTAATTTCCCTGTCACTTATTTTCCTACACATGCCTCTGATTTTTCCAGCGACCCACACTTACAGTCACCAATTAATCAGCCAACTGCAATCTTTGAAATATGGGAGTAAACCAGAAACCCACACAGCCACAGGGAGAATGTGAAAACTCTATGCAATCAGGATTGAATGCTGTTTCTGTATGGCTTCTCCAGTGTTGAAGATACCTTATTAAGGAGTCAATTAAAACAATCATACTATTAGTTAGCACTACTAACTTTGCTCTGGTATGACACTAAGTACAAAAACCTTCATATTTTCTGATAAAACTTAAATATTGGAGAGTGGCCATGGAAACTCCCAGCATCCACAGCATGTGGGTAATGAGAAATGGCCCCAAACCCAGCTGAATTAAGATTCATATTGTGATATTTTGTCCCAGTCATCCCTTGAACAATATAATGGCTATCAATACCACTACAGCCATTAAGTGGACTTGCATCCTCAAAGTGCCCAAATAGCAAGAACGTCATGCAAATCAAAGAGAAATTATTGCATTATTTACCCGGTTAAACTCTGAAAATTGAAAATTCACTCAAGCAAGAGTTTAAAAATGTTTTTCAATTTGCCAAACATTAATGCCAGATTATGTGCTTTGCTGGAGTTAGTCAGAAGATATTATTCATTGGTTCAAGGCTAATCTACTTCAGAAATGAGTACTGTTATACTTTATCATTGTGTAAACATGCCTGCTTGTTGTTCCAAATTATAACAACCTAACTCAGATGCATGAAAGCAGCTTTAAACTTTCCAAACTATGAAGTAATTTTTCATCATATTTGTTTGGCATTGTGATTTAAATCTTGCTTGTGTTCCTGCATTACTGAACTGAAATAGATAGCTTTGCTCACCTTCCAAACTTGCCATCAAATTGTACAATTATCTTACTTATCTTTTGCATTTTCGTAGTACTGTGGTGGCTTCCTGGGACTCAGCAGGCTGTACAATGATGTAATCTGATCACATGCTCAGGCTAGACCAAGCTCCACCCAAAAAGCTGCTGGGAAAACCTTTAGCAGAGATCCAAGAAATGCACCCCCACTAGCTCAGCCGCCTGCCAAAGCTATGATTCTTTCAACACCATCAACTCTGCCAAAACTGAGAATCCATAAAGAATTAAGCATGGAAAAGGAATTTTACTATGTGATTCAAAATTAAAGTTAAATAAATTGTATTACCTTAGAACAACAATCTCAAATAATAATATTACTGCAAAGATAAATAATCATACCAAGAAAAGAATAGTTAAACTTCTCTTACTTTTACCTTCTTCTTCTCGTGAAGTTTAATGGCGGTTGGCAGTCCAACATAAAAAGCATTACCACCACCTATTGAGTTGAGGTGTGGTGCAAAGAGACAGGAGGTATGCCCACTAAATTCCACCCTCCCAAAAAAAACCTCAAAAATAATATCAAGAAGTTTAATGCTTTTCAGAATGTCAAATATGCACTTACTGTATACACATTACAACGGCAGTGATATCCCAATAAGCTTTCCATGTTAAATTGTGCCTGTCCCACAGATCTGAATTTAGCAATTAAGTATTTCCTTGGCATCTCATAGGGACTGCATTTAAACAATATATGCTGTATCATTTCTTAACAAAGTGCACTCTCTATAAATATCAGTATCAGCATGTTAATTCTGAACAAGGAATTATTCAACCTAGTATGTCTAATATGTAAATGTGCAAGTATAACATCTTCCCTCTTTTTATCCCCTCATCCATGTCTCTGTTGAGTTCTCACCATCCTCTGAATTTTACACAAATGAAATCCTTTTCCTTATTTCAACTTTGTTGCTGCCTTTATTGAATATACATTTTAATTATGGCTTGCACCTCCCCCTTCTGCAAAAGCACCACTACATTTATATCCTTCATTTTAAGTGATTACTTGGGAAGGTTGTTTGTCACTTTGTTTTCTTCAACCCCAACATGGGCAGGACTCATATGGAATATATACACAGGCCTAGATCCTGCCGGCTCAACAGATATTGTACAATCTCAAGAAGAATGTCTTGGCTACAACTTGAAATTCCTGTTTTAATAGCTGTCAAGACTGAAAATAAATCAAAGCACAGAAGTACGTAAGAAGTACTTCTTCGATCCATTCCAAGGTTAAACTAATATCAACCATGTCAGAACACACCCTAAAAATAGTCACTGAAACTTTGGAACAGAAACAGAAACAACTGAATGACTAGTCACTGGATCTGTGAAGATATGCAAGAATCCA
The DNA here is from genome assembly GCF_030144855.1 of Hypanus sabinus. Taxonomy (NCBI): domain Eukaryota; kingdom Metazoa; phylum Chordata; class Chondrichthyes; order Myliobatiformes; family Dasyatidae; genus Hypanus; species Hypanus sabinus. Next base: position 99,838,200 of record NC_082718.1, read on the forward strand.
TAATCACTGCCTTGCATATATTGCTGAACTTCTTGTGCCACTGATAAACAATTACTCCTCATGTTGATTTTTTCCTGAAGGCCCAAATCAACCAAGGCAATGAGAAAATCCATGGAGAAGTGACAGAAAGGCCTTTACTGGGTCCATACTCCACATTAAACAACCCAAGATTTTGTGCCCATTCATTTCCCATCCACCCAAAACAGAACACCTTTTGAATGCAGTGCTTCCAAAGCTGTACTAATGTTGCCAATATTGGATGACCAACTTTGAGTCCTCTTATGCTAACACAATAAACCATTGCTAACTGTAACCTGCACAGATGTATAGGCACTTCACCCATTTCTACCAGTATTGCCGAAATTGAGGATGATTGAATAACACCACAACATAATCTCAATGATTGAGTTTGAACTTTATCTAGGGGCTTTAAGACCATGGGTAAGGCTGACCCATAAGCAACACATCCGTATTCAAAGACGGATCTGATTAAAGCAATATGCATTTCTTTAAGGCACCTCTTACTCACAGCCTAGTCACACCCAACTAAACACCTAAGCACGTTATGGGCTTTTTTTTACAGTTCTCTAGAATTTCATTCACATGAACCTTCCATATTAGCCTTGCGTCTATCCACATACATAGAAACTTTACCACTGAAGTATAACTTGAAAATAATTGTGGGTGCAATGTTCCTTTTAGAAAAAAATTGAAACTTTGCAACCCCCACCAACATCCCTATTCCTCTACTTCATTTTATAGCTGCCTGCATTTTCCTTTCTATATAATAATATTTCTGACCCTCTTATGCATCAATCAGCAGCATATAATGATTTGGAAATATCTGAGCCAACACTTAAGAAAATATTATTAGTCATAATATTAAAAAGGAGTGGGTTACATACACTTTCCTGCTGGGTCATATTCTCCATCTTGTACTCCTTAGAGAATGTTGTTCCCATCCTAATTTGTATCTTCTTATCACATAAAAAATCTTGAATCCAATTGAACATTCCACCACCTTTCCCATCTTTCCTAGTTTAAGCAGCAATCCTTGTGTCCACAACATATCTAAGTACAAAGTTCTGGTCAAGATGGCACCAGCGAACAACAATTTCTTGGATGTCATCTTCCAGATAGTCAATCATTTCGGTTTTTCTATGTCTTCTGCTTATTGATTTGTCTTAATTTTGTCCATGAAACTGTTGAAGTTTCTGACATAGAGTCTGTAGTTCAATCAAATGAGCTAGTGCTCTGCTGTCCCCAGAAAAGCTCTACGAAAGAAATGCAAGCAAGAGCTACCATGAGGAGAAGTTCAGAGGCAAGATGAGAGGCCATGGTCAACTACATTTCTCGCTGATTAACGCATCGAGGAAGATTGAAACATAGAGGCAAATGCCTAGGAGAGCAAGTGGTTCTCAGTAAAGCCACTGGAGAGGCCGTTGGTTTGTGTCACTTCCCTCGGAGGGACCACTGGTTCACATAGTTTCCCTCGGTGGGACCACTGGGTCATGCAGCTTCTCTGGGTCCCAATGCTCTCAGAGAAGTTATCAATATTCTGAGATTAATGGATTGGACTGTAGTTCATATTGGCTTCTGTCAGTTCTGATCATTTTCACGTTCTCACCCATTCTTTTTTGTTGCCAATTGGTGGGCTGGTGGGTGTTGGGTATTCTGCTAGTTTTTGTGCAAGGCAGGGGTTGTGGAGGGGAAGTCAGAGTTTAAGTTTTTGCTTATTTCTCTTTTCGTGTAGGGGGATTGGATTTCTTTCTTTAACTACTACTATGGCTATCTGGAGAAGACAAATCTCAGAGATGTATTCTGCATGCATACTTTGATAATAAAATGAACCTTTGCACCTTTGATATCATAAGCTCTCTCTACATCAAAGAAAACTGATACTCCATTAACTTGGGCTTTACAAATATCAGGTTTCAAATTTAACACAGAACTCATGGTCATTCTCCCTTTACGAAATCCAGATTGCTACACAGCTAATTTTTCACTACTTTCCACAAAATAGGAAAGTCTTGCTGTAACCATTAATTCCAATATCTGACATACATGTAAAGTCAGAGAAATAGGCCTATAATGGGAAAGATCTGATTAATACTTACCAGGTTTCAATATACGGATAACAGCCACTATTTTCCAGGAAGTTGCCCTTCAACCCATATTGCATTAAAGAATTTCAAAACTAACATATGTTTTGATTCTAATAACCATGTAAACATATTATAACAAATATCATCTTTCCCAGGTGATGCGTGACCAGCTCCTTCTAAGTTCGAGTTCCAAGTAGGAGGTCAGAGTTTAAGTTTTTGCTTATTTCTCTTTTCGCGTAGGGGGATTGATTTCTTTCTTTAACTACTACTATGGTTATCTGGAGAAGACAAATCTCAGAGTTGTATTCTGCATACATACTTTGATAATAAAATGAACCTTTGCACCTTTGATATCATAAGCTTTCTCTTCATCAAAGAAAACTGATACTCCATTAACTGGAGTACTCCTTTTTCCTTGGCAGTTTCAGGATTGCTTACCAAAACTGCTTCTCTATATAAACCTCTCTTCTTTACTTAAATTGGCTGAACTATGTACACTGACATGTGTTTTTGCTAATAATTCTGTATTTCCCCCCCCAGAGTCAGTAACTGCAACCCTGTCCCCACCATACAAAACCAGTAATGCATCAGGTTTCAAACTGCCCCCATTTTCTGTAACATACCCCAAACTTCCACTCCCTGGATCTCTATCCCACTGCTATCACAGTCTGATAAAGGGTCTTGGTCCGAAACGTCGACTGTTTGCTCGTTTCCATAAATGCTGCCTGACCTGCTGAGTTCCTCCAACATTTTATGTGTTGTTGTTATCACAGAACATTTTCCAAATACATTTTCTTACATTTACTTTCCTTTCTCCAGTGAAATAAATAGGCACCAGAATCCTGGCCCAATTTTAACTATTATTGTGTGTTCTAGGAAATGTGCACTTTGCTGCTGGACTTCATGACACTAGGGAACTTTCGGCATTTACCGTCATGTTCCAGGCCTTTCTGTAAACTTACAAGCACTGACAGTTTTCCAAAGGTTGTTTAGATAACTCCAGGCACATTGATATGTCCACTTACAGTGAAATTTCCTGATTGAGCATTATAGCTCATATAGGTGTAAATCTTGCCAGCAGGTTGGATAGCCTAACTTTGCTGTGCATTTCTCAAGACATCGTGTCACGTCAAAAAGTAATTCAAGATGGTGGATAAGGAATGCTGAAACAGATATTAAGGATTTTCCATCAATTTCAACTTTGATTCCACCTAATTTTACTTATTAGTTATTTTATCCTAACAGCTCTGTCCCATATGTGACGTTTATGTTTCTCTGAAGCAATTGAAAGCATACATATGTTCATGGTCTTCTGCTGCTGTAGCACATCCACATCAAGGTTCAATGAGTTTTGCATTCAAAGATGCTCTTCTGCACACCACCTTTGTAGTGACTGTTTATTAGAGTTACTGTCGTCTTCTTGTCAGCTTGAACCAGTCTGGTTATTCTCCGCTGATCTCTGTCATACTGAACTCCTGCTCATTGTATCTTTTTAAATTTTTGGCACCATTCTTTATAAGCTCTAGAGACTGTTTTGTGTGAAAGTCACAGGAGATCAGCAGTTTCTACAATACTCAAACCACCCCGTCTGGCACCAACAACCATTCCACAGTGAAAGTCACTTAGATCACATTTCTTTCCTTTTCTAGTTTTTGATCTGAACAACAACTGACCCTATTGACAATGTCTGCATACTTTTATGCATTGTGTTGCTGCCATTTGATTGGCTGATCAGATCTTTGCATTAACGAGCAACTGCACAGGTGCATATTAATAAGTAGCCACTGAATGTATATTTAAGCACAATCTTTGTAACAAAAATAATTAATTTTTATCTCTACTAGCTCTGCAACAGAAAAAAAAACAAAAGATACTGTTATAACCTTCCTAATTGTCAAGCCAATGAATGAGTCCCAAATTTAGTAAGTGGAATATTCTTTGAGTACTTCTTCAAAAAAAAACAGAACAGGTACTTCTTTCAACAGCATATCACCTCAGAATTATAATTCCAGAGAATTCAGTCTTTCTGACTATAACTATAAAATACCCCGTGATTTGATATGTTAAAGTTATCAATTTCAGAAGTACAAGTGAATGTAATCTCTAATGTGTTTCTTTAAATGTTGAGATGGGGCTGGAATGTGTGACAAGATTACACTGATTAAAAGGTCGGAGCTGTCATATTTAAGTCCTAGTTTACAGGACTGTAATATCCTGAAAAGAAACTACAAAAAAAAACAGGAAATCTGTACTTATTTTTGAAAGGAAGAGCCACTGAAGTCTTAAATGTGCAATTTATAATCTTCCGTTCTGCATTGCTGGGTGTTGTTCAATGTCAGACTACATATTTACCATTTGAATGACCATCGGATAAACATTTATTTCAGACCACAAGTTTTGTATTGGCATTATGGAGTATTGTTGTGATGGCGTACTTTTAGCAAACAAGAGAAAACCTGCAGATGCTGGAACTCCAAGCACCACACACAAAATGCTGGAAGAAATCAGCAGACCGGGCAGCATCTATGGAAATGAATAAACAGTCAATGTTTGGGGCCGAGAGATCCTTCTTCAGGACTCATTCAATCTTCAGGACTGTTATAAGAAGTTATAATCTGTAATTTGTTAGCTTTGTACACTTTAAGTAGGTGAGAGAAATCCCATGAAGCTAATTGATCCTTTCAGCTGACTTGATGAAACATTGTACACAATGAATTAATTTTTTCTTTCCGCTTGCTACCTTTCTTTGCAAGTTTAGTCGTTCATACCAGCAAACATTCTTGGCACAAAGTTTGGGCTAAAGTATAGCTAGCTCAGAGGAATTTAAGCATTATGGCTGAAATAACAACTGGATGCACAATTAAAGATTTGGTCATGAGAAGAGTTTTGGGAAATTAGAGTTATATGATTCAATCATCTGAAAACTTCAAAATAGTCAGCTGGACAGGCAATACATCATTAAACGGGAAGTCCAGACTTCTATCACCATCAGTGAAATTGTGGGACAGAGATATAAGTGGAAAGATGAGTACAAGGGAACTTTAGAAAAATAGGTCTCTGAAGGAACCACATTGAAAACACTAAGGAAGTAGAGGAAAAAAATCAAGATTTCCCAGAGTACGATAGTTCAACCAGCTGTGTACTCAATGGAAGAAAATCTTTGATTTGACCACACAAAGAGACATCTCAAGAGCTTTGTGCAAAAATTCTAGACTGCAGTTCAACGTCTTTAATCAAATCCATATGGCAAAGTTCCGATCGGAAGAGTGAAAAGAATGCCATTCCACCACATTAGCATTTAAAGGAGGAAATGTTATGGAAAAAATAACACTCTGGCAAATAAATGTTAAAATGTCCATTTTAAAGAAAAACGCTTTTTCATCTTTGAAGACCCATTGTCATTCTTTATGGTTATTCGGCCACAGATGTTCCACGTAAAAAAAGCATTTTTATTGGTTTGGGAAATAGTGCAATATTTGATAGACATCTTCCACTACATCTACAAATGTTGATATTTGTATCATACATACATACTGATCATATTCTATACCTTTACAGTATGGTCTGGGTCAATTTTGACCCAGCCCAAGTATCCCTTCATAACAAGTGTCTATACCAAATTTTGAACCAGAGATCTATTTTAGAATGTATAAATATCCTTTCTGACATTAATAAATGTGTGATTAATCCTTAATTAATGTTTCAGAGATCTAAAATCCATTTCAATAAATCCATTCCAAATCTGACCCAGAGCAGCCTCAATGTACAAAAATTTGTAGCACCTGTACAAAAGTATAAATTTTTTTAGTATTTTCATTTTTGCGCATTTTGGGTCACTAGGAAAAATCATCAAATTTCGGCCAAAAAAAAAGACATTTAGGGTGTTTTTACTGATGTCCAATGTCAAAACGGGTCAAATTTGACTCGATTAGTATGTATGGGTTAATAATATTCAGTGAAAGATAAATGCTGAGCAAGGCATTATGAGATCCCAGTAACTTTTTTTTAAAATCTTTCTTCCTATTGTGCACACTTATCATTCAATGAGATCACAGAAACTCAGCTCACATTGAATTCCCTTCAATTATCTGTAGTAGGACCCGATTACGAATTATTCTGATGGAGGTGAGCATGCTGCCTACATTATAATCCAAGACTGATGTTCTTAAGTTCCAAATTGAGATACTTTGTGAGGTTGTTCTTTTGGAACACTCAAGGTAGCCTAATGCCATCAGAAAGTCAATCCACTGGAAATGTCAAACACTTGATACACCAGAGATAATAACATATTGTTTGAGGGCGACTGCTCTCAAATATATCCAGCAACATGCAAAACTTAGTTACAAGCTTTATTTATAACCAAGCAACAGAAGATTCAAGTTACTTTTTTTAAAGTTAATTGGAAATTGGTGACTATAACATAAGCAGTAATCAAAAGCCTAGCTTTCAACTCTATGAAAAATGATTATCAATTAAATATTTTTGTTTTACCATAATGCTGAACAATTATCTAAACTTTTTTTTCACAGATTTATTTAAAATTCCACGCTGCTAGCTGATTAAATTATCTGTGGTCGACTGCCAAGTTAAACAATAATTATCATTTGCAAATAAAGTTATAATGGCAAGTGTGAAAGAAAATTATATAGGATGGCATATTCACTGCAAAAAGAGTAGAATCACATTACATGGGTTTTGAAACTGAGATGCAGTATGGCACTGCACCCAATACTTAGATTAGATATAGAACATCACAGACTCACCAAACTGCATGTATACATCTAATAGCCCATAACACATTTCTGCTCTGAACTTGTTCAACATGGAAAGATCCACTTATCCAACCCAGATGTCAGCAACTGGAAATCAAACCTCTACATACAATTTTAACCAGCATCTGTTTTTGTTTGCTGCTGCTTGCCAGAGATATATGAATGAAGGAGTAGTAAAAAAAAAGAACAATTGTTTTTTTGCATAGTGCCAAATCTGGCAAATTGTCTGCATTAGTCTTCCGGAGATAAAGCTGCCCTTTTAATAAAAATCAAATCTCTAAACAAAATGATGTGTATTAGGTCACCTTCGCTAATGACAACCCATCAATTAAATCTGAACTGATAACATTAACTCTTTTGATAATAGTATCAAAAATTTGTAAAGTTTATTTTTAATGATTTTTTTTTCCATATTTATTTAAGAAATGTAGAAATATGTCATGCTATAATTTAAGGTGTTATGTACAGTGTGATGATGACAGAAAAAAAGCTCCGTTTGCGATATAGATTTCAGGCAGTCTTTTCCCAGGGGAAGGAAATCAAAAATTAGAGGGCGTAGATTCAAAGTGAGAGGAAAAGATTGGAAATTAACATGAGAGGCAACTTCAACACCATGAAGGTAGCAAACATACATATGAAACAAACTGCCAGAGCAAGGTTGAGCTGGGTACAATATTTTCCTGACCTTTGGACAGGTACATGTGGAGGAAGGCCAAACATGGGCAAATGGGTCTGGCTTAGCTGGGCATCCTGGTTGGCATGGACAAGTTGGGCTTATTTCCACGCTGCATTACCATATGAATCTAATTAATAACCATGGTTCATTGAGAGAGAAGTTGGTCAGCATCTTAAAGTAAGAACAACTAAAATGTATAATTGTGATCGTGACATTCTTAAGAAGCAAATATTTTCAAAGAATCATCAAAATTATCTTACCTACTAAACTATATATATTTGTGAAAGATGGCTCATGCTTAGCTCAACTGAAGGTTTAGGTTGAATACCTGAAAAGGGTGTGGATAACAGAGGAAATAGTATGGGACTGAAAAGAGATTACACTCACTCTGAACAAGTTTAACACTTTTATTACTCACAGCATGAAAATAAATCTTTTCCTGCATCTAACAATAGCTTTAAACCAAGTAGAGGAAGGATGTCTATGCTCCATATAATATTTAACTAGCAGACTATATTTGTTTGCAAAAAAAATGTTAGAGGAAGTTTCCTGCTGGTTACAATAATACTTGCCAATTATACAATAATGCAACACCAACCAATCTTTTGTGTGGTCATTAGAAAAAAAAACAGCTGGAAATGTCCTTTGGTTATGAATAAGTTTAAAAAGCAAAACTTTTGAAACCTATCACTGATTAATTTAAGCTAAATACATTTCATGTTTTAATTGTTTTTTTAAACAAATCTACAATTTTTATTTGAAAAATGGTTGAAGTTATTCAGTATTATTTGTAAACTTCCTAAATTTCCGTCATGGGTTATTATTAAATTTAGAAATGTGTTTTTGGAAGAGAAAGGCAACAAGATACCCTAAATTAGCTGCACATTGGTACTTTGCATTTGTTGAAATATTTCCTTCAACTTTCCCTATGAGCTGGCGACTAGTTTCTGAGAATCCTGAAGCCTACAGTCATCGGCTTACAGTAGATTGGTACAATCCCTGGCAAATTGCTTGATGATTAGTCTTCAACTATAAGGCTTTTGAACCAAAGGGAATAATTTTATTCAACTCCACTTTCAAGGATTCTTTACTTCATGTTCTCAATATTTATTAGGGCATTTTTGGGGTTAAGACATATAGCAAAATATTAACTTCAGCATCCGTCTTCAGATCTAAATATGGACTATAGATTAAATTTAAAATATAGCTCTGGACAATAGATTTCTAAGAGCTGTAAACAGCAGTTAACTGGAAAACCAGACAATGCTGATTTAATATTCATTTTGGGTGTTTGTAGTGTGCAGGCACAAAGAAGGAGGTGAAAGTTATATGTAATTCAAAGAAGCATTGTAGATGCATTGTAAATATACAATTGTCCTTTAATCTTTGGCATCTAAAATGTCATGTAATATTGGGTTGAACCAGTCTCTTCCTCTGAAAAGGTCTCAATAAGTAACAGCTGTGTCTTATTTTGTCGAATAAAAAACTACTCTACATCTACTAGTTATATCTCTAGTTTTGCTCTCACTCCATTAACAAGTTTATAGATGACTGGATCTCGAAAGATAATGAGCTTCGTGTAATGGTGTTAAGACAATAGTCTTTCCCTCACTGTCAGGAAAACAAAGGAGAATGTGACTGATTTCAGCAAGTGAGGTAGAATACATAGCCCACCAATGTATCAATAATGCTAAAGGGGGTTATCACTGAGAGCTTCAAGGTCCTATGTGTAAATATAATCAACAATTTGGCCTTGTCCAACCCCATGAATGTTATGGCCAAGAAAACACATCAACACCTCTATTTCCTGAGAAAGCCAAGATGGTGCTGGTGTATCTCAATGACTTATGGCTGGTAGCTGAATGAAACAAGGATGGGTACTAAAAACTTTGTTAACCACATTTTTTTCTGGCAAATGATCATTGCAAGTAATAGTCTAACTTTCCTTTGGACTTGGAGGCAACTGGATGTGGCAGGGCTGAGGTAAGGCGAGATAGTGGGCCAGGAAGTGTGTGGAAGTTCCGGCACAAGCCGAGTTGGAGCCATGGGGTCCAGGCCCCAGAGTACGTTGATGCAACTGAACACGATGTTCGGACACAGATTCACAGTCTGAATTGAGGCTGTGAAGTCCAGAATTTCCATACACCAGCACCCGCTGTTCAGATGGATATTTAAGCACCGGGCCAGATTGAAAATGTCAAGTTGTTGAGGCCAAGGTGAGGTATGGGCAGGTTTGGCCCACAGCTCACAATCAAACACAAACCCTGGAGCTTTGAAGTTGCAGCATCAACTACAGTGCCACCAATCCATCCCAATGAAAAAAACAGTTTGTTTTTATATTATGCAGGCCAGTCTGTATACATACACTGCCCAGGATGCTTGACTAACTAAACCTCTCTTTAAGTAGTGCCATGAGACAATCATTCTTGAGCAGCTGCTGAGAGCTCAATTTAAAATCTCAGGTTATCTACTTAGTTTCCTAGATTAGACCCAGCTCTCTGGGGTACTATTAGAAAGCAAGGCAACTCAACAGTTCACTCCTAGTGGGCCCCCCCAGTAACAGAGTGCATCATACAGTTGTACAGCACAGATCAGCCCTTCTGCCACCATAAATATGCTGGTCATTATACATATTTGTAATTGTCCCATTTATTTGTCTTTCAACCACAGAAAAAAATAGATATAGCATTATTCAAATTATTGGGATGTAACTGTGATGGCAAATAACAGCTTAGATTCAGTATTTACTAATTTAAGTGAATTATGAGTAGACTTGAAATTAATGTAAAAAGTGACTGATCACCAATTATTACTCTAACATTACAGGCCAGACTGTGCATTGTAGATTCCAGATCATTGCTTGTACTCATCACCCACCTGCCCATACACACCTTTTCCAAATGAGGAGAGACTTGTCCTCCATACCAGACAGGTGTCCAATGAGGCAAAGCAAGTTCTGAGCAACAAGCAAGCTTTTCAGTGTGGCTTCAGCCCGAATTCCCTTGTGGGCCTTTGACACATTATCACTGTGGGCATTTTTAGAAGTAATTAAATGTTGCTCATTGTCGCTGTTTCTTTCCACGCCTTGTGGCGCATCGGACGGTAACCTAGCTGTTTCTTTAGCATTTTTGTCTGGTTTTATTTTATTATTACTACAAGTCTGAGTAGCTAGCTCGATGCTCAACCCAGTACAGATAGAGATAGCTTGCAAGGAGCTGGCCGGATTCAAACCCAGGACCACTCACCTACAAGTTCACTGCGGATGCCACTATGCCACCGGCCAGCACTTCTCATTTTTGTAAAGAATAAAAACTACTCAAGGAGATCCAGAGGTTCAAAGGGTCATTTATTATCAAAGCATATATCCATATACAACTCTGAAATTTCTCTTCTCCAGATAGCCACAAAACAAAAAAGAAGCATGAAGATCCTTCAGAGGTACATCAAACTCACTCACCCTCCACCTTTCCATATGAAAGGGAACATCACCCCGACTATCTACTTTGAAAATCCCCACCTCACACAAAAACAGAACATCAACCCACAAAAAACAACCCCTCCCCCATACAAAAACTAACAGGATATCAACTACCAAGCACCCTCCCCTCGCACAACAAAAATGGAAAAGAAATGGATGATTAAAAACACAGAATATAAAAACCATCACTGAAAAAGTCCGCAAACGCAATAGTCCAATCCATAAATGCAGAACCATGATACCATCCAGTGATAACACTGGCATGCATCGAAAGAAAGGGACACCACATGAGGCAGAGGCCTACCCGCCTGCCACACAGCGAAAGGCCACCCACAGACTCTTTCACGGCAGTGATCAAAAGGAAGCCTGTCAGCACTCGGCATCCGCATTAGCCTCGATGCCTCAATCTTTCTTGATGCTTTAATCAGTGACTAATGGATGTTTTAACCAGCAGAATGGAGTTGAACATTGATTCATGCCCCATCTCGAAGTTTCTTTGCATCAAGGCTGTCCGAGAACGCGCTCGCTTCCCAGAATCTGCTTGGAGATAGCAAAACACTGGGCCACTCAAAACGATCTCCAAACTGTAAGTCGCAGGCTCTAACAGTCCCAGAAACAGATGCAAGAGAAGCTAAAGAGAAATTTTCTTGAGCTACCTAGAAGACGTTGACCGAGGGAGCATTGAATCAACATGGCACCCGTGTTCAAACAATTAAACAATTATTATTGAAGAACATTTAAATAAATTGATAAAATATATTTAAATGCCAAAAAAAATTGAAAAGATTAGAACAAAACATCTGCCCGTTTCCAGGGAGATAGCAACCCCATTCAAACAAATGACATCTCAATCTGAGTGGAAGCCCTCCCTGACATCAAGCACTTTGTTACTAACCCCTCTCTCCAACCCATCATTTTGAACTTCTGCATTCACGGACCTGTAACAGCTGTTAGCCTATGGTCCCATTCAGAGACACCAGCCGTAAGTATTGCAACGCTACCTGATGTCATTAAATATGGATACCACACACAGTCTTCTGCTGTTTCAAAACAAAATGCACTAACAGTTAGCAAATATTTGTTCTTAAATACAAGGCATCTTAAGCTTCCATTTAACTATCAGTCATTTACGGACCCACACAAAAGCAAGATGGGGTGGACAGTTAATGTCGACATAAAGAGTAAGACCAGGGATGATTAATAAAATGGAAAGTGGCCATTGGTTGCTTCCATCATCAAAGATCACCACCAAGGACATGATTTTTTCTTACAACGGGATCAGTCAGGAGGTACAGGATCCCCACCTCCCACACCACCAAGTTCAGGAGCAGTTATTGCCTTGCTCCTGAACCGGCATGGAGAACGCAACTCATTTTAACTCTGAACTGATTCCAAAGCCTATGGACTCATTTTCAAGGACTCTCAGTTTTTTTTTTGCTTGTCTATCTATCTGCCTATTAACTTATAAGCACAAGGGATTCTGCAGATGATGGAAATCAAGTGTAACACAAACAAAAGGTGGAGGAACTCAGCAGGTCAGGCAGCATCTGTGGAAATGAATAAGCAGTCGACATTTTGGGCCAAGGCCCTTCATTAGCACTGGAAAGGAAGGAGGAAGATGCCAGAATACAAGAGGTGGAGGAAGGGGGGGGGGGGGGGGAGTGAAGGATGACAAGCTAAAAAGTAAAAGGTGTAGACAAGTGGATGGGGGGATGGGGAAGAAATGAAGTAAAAAGCTGGGAGGTGATAGGTGGAAAAGGTAAAAGGCTGGAGAAGTGTCAGGGCACTGGAGAAGGGGTCCAATCGCAGACCCAGTACTGAGCGCACAGTGATATAAATTGAGTAACAAATCCCATGGTGTAAACAAAGTTCAGGCAGAGATCAAAACATTCAGAGAAATCCGAAAACCAGAATCAGGAAACAGGTAGTATCCATATTCCTACAGATACGAATGCTGGAAAACTCACTGGCACAATCTAGCAACAAACAACTGAAACACAGGACTGAAATACACTGAGCAATAAACAGAGAGGCAGGTGATAGGTGGAGCACAATGAGACAGAAGTGGCAGCAAAACAGGTAATAATTAGAAACAGGTGAGAGGCAGAGTACTCAGTCATACAGGGGCCAGAGTAGAGCAGGAGTGGGGACAGGAGCACATGGGGGATGAGAACAAACGAAACCACAGACTGACAGCTAGGGGGAAAACATACAAAAAGACAAAGTTCAACTGGAGGTACTGACAAGAAGAAGGAATCTGATACGAGAGGAAAGTGGACCATGAGAGAAAGGGAAGGAGGAAGGGGTCCAGGGGGAGATGGCAGGCAGATGAGGAGAAGAGGAAGAGTGGGGAATAGGAGAGCAAAGGGGAAGGGAAAATAAATTACTGAAAGGAAAGATCGATGTTTATGTCATCAGGTTGGAGGTGACCAAAATGGAATAAGAGGCAATGCACTTATTTATTTGTTTATTTATTTATTTTTGCTCAATTTGTCTTCTCTTGCACCTTGCCTGTTCATCAGTCTTTATTTATATATATAGTTATTCATAAATGTGATTGTATTTCTTTGTTTCCCTGTAGCTGTGTGTCAGAATCAGAAGTAATATCACTGGCATATATTGTGAAATTTATTGTCATGTGGCAGCAGTACAATGCAATACCTAATAATAATAACTGTGATATTAAGTATTTATACACACGCACACACTGATGCTTGTGTGTGTGTGTGTGTGTGTGTGTGTGCGCGCGCATGCATCCATTCAGAAATCTAATGGGAGAGGGGAAGGAGCTGTTTCTGAATTGTACATATTTTGATAATAAATTTACTTTGACTCTGCCAAGTTTCCATTGAGTTTGGTTAGCATATCAACACCATTGTCAATGTACCTAATATATTAAAGTTAGGTTGCAAAATAAAGCATCACTCACACCATTACTTCGAAGTTTAATTAGTGTGAAAGTCAGTACTGACAAATCCACAAAAACTCTCAACTGTATCAGCAAATGTGGTGTTGACAGATTGTGAGCACTCTCACCTTGTCTAAGAGCCCAGACCTTCACAAAGCCACTTTCACAAAAGTGCTTTAAAGTGTTCAGCAAAGAATAGTGAAAATGTTGTACTTTGCCAGTATATAGTGGGAAGAACAAACTTAAGCAAAGGAAAATGAATAATAACAGAGATTTCTTAGACACTACACAAATTTTGGAGATAAGAATAAGTGTTTTATTTTGGCTTTGCTCTATTCACCTCAATAGGACCGTAACAGCTCTGAGAGTTTTTGAACTGAAATGAAATAGTGCATTCTAAACTTAGTTGCAGTTATTTCCATAAAATGACACATGAAAAACACTTTAAAAACATCAGTCAGATCACCCAATGCGCTCTAAAGCAGGGGTCTTAAAACTTTTTTATGCCATGGATCACCACCATTAACCAAAGGGTCTGTGGAACCCAGAGTATGCTAAAGAATCAAAGATTTGGGACAGAATATCCACCTGAAATAAACATTTAACAGCATATTTGTTCTCTGAAAGATTGAAGAATTTTATGGCAAACTCAGATAAGAGCTGGAATGGTCAAACCAAACTATCACTGCAGTTTTATCCGCCCATATCTTCAAATTTCTTCACAACGTAAGAGGCCATTTCAGCCCATCCGGTTTGTGACAACTCTCAGAAATGTCAGCCATCCATTTCCTTCCACAAGTGCTGCCTCCTCTAGCAGGCTGTTATTGTTCCTCCAGACTCCAGCATCTGCAGACTATTTCCCTATTACCTATTCTCCCCACGTTCCTATCAATTGTTCCCAGGTTTTATCACTCTCCAAACATCAGGTGCAAGTATAGTGGTCAATAAGTCTTCCCACCTGCATATCTTTGGGACACGGGAGGAAATTGGAAAACCCAGAGTAAATTCATGTGGTCACACTGGAAACAGGTAAGCTCCATAGCGACAAGACCAGAAACTACATGTGAACCTAATTACAGGCTTTGCAATGCTACACGTCAATTCTTTCCTATCAGTGAATCTACTTGGTGTATCACCATCAGTACAGAAACCATGCTGGTTAAGCCCCAGTTTCCTGGGAAGAGTCGCAGTACCTTTAACCTCTCCGCTATGCCGAATGTGTTTGAAGCACAATAGCAGATTAACAGTTAACGGGTGACAAAGTCCATCCATTGATTTCATGTCTGGTAACTCTGGCCTGTGGCCCTGATAGGGACGTGCAGTATGCAAGCTATAGAAGTCAGGTTGCCAACCAGCATTCGTTGGTACAGACGATAATTCAATCAACTGGATGGTTCTGGATGACGCAACAGCAATCAGTCAAGTGTGTATCAAGCTGAGCTTTCCACTCTATCCAATCCATCTATAGCAAGATTAACAAGCGGAGTAGGAAGAAGATCAAGGGGAGAATTATTTGATCCTTTTCTTCCTTGGCTGTCTTACCTCTGTGTAGTTATGACAGCCAGGAGGCCTTTCTGTACGATGGGGTGGTGCAAGGATTGGAGAGGGCTTGTTTTGCTTTTGTTGTCACATTTGTTCTCTTGTTACTGCAGTGGAGATGGTGTCCACACTACGACAGAGTTGGGAGCACTGGCTGTCAACGCAAAAGACACATTTCCGAATCTGAATCTGAAAATTCAGTTTGCTTTAATTTTACCAAACTGCTAAAATAAAGCAACCACAAGGTTACAAATTGCAAATCCAGATTGGGGATGAAATTTTGATATATTGCATATAAAAGTCAATTTTGTGCATGGGGCTCATTGGTGCATAAACCAGTCTCATCATTGTTTTGGAGGCTTCCATTTTGGCAAGACAACACTGGAGAAAGATCTCAGGTTAGTCACTGCAGACAAAGAGAAGAGGAAAGAAGGCAGTGCAATGGTATGAGAGAAGGCAGGATCAATACAGTAGGAGAGAGGACAGTTCAGTCATTTAGGACTACACAATGAAGGTATTTCATTGTGCAATCCTTTGACCCAGTTAAAGAAAAGATTTTTAAAGATTAGCTTTATTTGTCACATGTACATTGTAACATACAGTGAAATGCATTGTTTGCATCAAATCTAATCAGCGAAGCTTGTGCTTATTTTTATTTAAAGATATAACATGGTGACAGGCTCTTCCTACCCTGTCACCAATTAAACTACTAACCCACGCATCACTGGAATGCGAGGGGAAACTGGAGCACCCAGAGAAAACCCTTGCAGTCAGAGGGAGAACATACAAATCTAATTCTACTCATGTTTTATGGTATTATAATCTTATAAGTTTGTCTTCAAGGGTGGTAGGGGTTAAATGTTTAGACCACCCACAGCTTGTTATTGAGGGAAGACTCTTAGCTGAAGGAAAGAGATTTGGGAGTCAGGAAGGAGGATTAGAAATGAAGAATATAGGTACAAGAAGTACTGAAGATGCTGGAAATCTAGAGAAGTACATACAATGTGCTGAAGGAGCTCAGCAGGTCAGGCAGCATCTATGAATCGGATTAAACAGTCAATGTCATCGGGAAATTAAGAAACCTTTGTCTTTGTACATGTGTACATCAGTGAGTGTGATACTTTGTGCCTGGGTGATTGAGTGAACATATTGCAGAGCCTGAAATATACAGAATGTAAGCTGTGAAGCTTGGGTGTGAGCCTTACATCATGATATTGCTGATTGACGGAGATTGTTGGTGGCTGAGTTTTTGGGAATGTGATGAATTGAACACTGTGTAGCATCAATAAATTTTGCTCTGGAGTGTTGGGGGGGGGTCATTGATGGGAATGTAGGGAGAATAACATGGGATCATTATGGGGATTTGATGGTCACTACAGACTCAGTGGCCCAAAGACCTTGTTTCCATTCTCTCTAAGTTTGTGCTATCATAAATATATTTGGTATCTAATAATACTATAACTAGCTTTGACCACTTTGATATCAGTGAACTTTTTGAGCCCCATATCCGGGTGCTGTAGGCTTGACTCCTGTTCCTAGACTCTGAGAGTGTCTGCTCCACAGCACATTATTCACATTATAGGAGGGTCTCTGCATTGTCACGTCATCATTCCTACTCTCCACTTCATACTCCACTGGCTGCCATTCTGCAGCCAAAAACCTTGGAGGCCACTCTTTCCATTGTTGGCCATTCTTCAATAATTCCCAGAGGAATTCATTTTGCGCATGTCTTCCAGCAAAGGATCCAGCCACAGCACACCTCCCCTTTAAGTTATGAAAGGCACTGACCAGTTTAAATTGGAGCCAGCCACTTGCAAAACTGACCCTCCTATCTCCCACTGATGTGTCCAGCCAATCAAATTTATTGAAGACTGAATCCTGGCATCATTATAACGAATAGGTAGTGTACTTCATCTATTGTAATTATCGGGTGATGAGGGATGTGTGTGTGGGGGGGGGGGGGGGAGTTGCTAATCCTGTAGTGCGCTCACTGCCCCCTTCTGATTCTTCGAGGATGGCAAAGTGATCCTTTTCACCTCTTAATACATAGCTGGGGGTCACCCAACTGCTTCTTTTAGCAGTAACACTGGAAATACTGTGCATGGCCCTATCAAATTGCATGCATGCTGCTATTATCCATCATCAGATTGAGGGAGAGGAGGGAGTGGGCTGAAAGAGACATGTGAAATGCAGGAAAAAATAACAATAACTACTGTGTGTCATAGTATAACAACAATTATTACAAACATTGCCATTTGTGATCCCAGTCGCATTTCAAATAATATAATCCAAGGTTCATGTTACACAAGGCCTCTCTGCACGCAATTCTTTCCTTGAGTAATTAACCATTCTCTCTGTTTCCATTTAGCTTAAGCTGCTGTGGCCTTTTATGTCTTTTTTTCAAAAAAAGAAAGTAAGAATCACTATGTCTAATTACCGGATATTAAGTTAAGAATGGAGCAAATAATTCAGCAGGAATTGCCATAAGAAGCAACTTGGAAACAAACAATTCAGGAGCACTGGTGCAAAATTAATATTGCATAGTCCTTTATCTTGAACTTCCATGGTTGTGACTGAACAATGTAGAAATGCATGACATGAGTCTTCATAACCAATGGATTAAAAATTAAACACAGTTCACGATTATAATTAAGGTCTGAATGCAACTAAACATCAGGGCAGTTCAATAATCGCCTTATAATATTTAAAATAATATTCATCTATTTGGGAAATGATTGTGCCAAGTTAGTGCATGCACTTAAAGCGACATCGATCTTGCATGTGACACAGCTCGACTGGCATCCACAGAAATAGTAAGTGTGTTGTTTAATGATATTATTTAAGGCTAAAAGGTTTTGTTAATATTCTGTATCATATGGTTTTAATTTGCTCCCAAAAAATTAGACAGCAGCTGCTCTTGATATGAATGTTACATATAGTTGTAAATATTAATGATGATTGAAGAGTATTGGGGAGTCTAAAATTCCAGGACAGAGTTGTTATCCTCTAAATACTTACCCATGCTTACAGTGCACACAATACAACACAGCCAAGAGGCTTGGGCAGCTTTTGATGTCTAGGTGTTCTTAGATTTGAAACAATATATCCAGCTCTTCATCAATTTCAGTGAAATAAACTGCATGTTCACAGCTGCTAAAAGTTTCTGCCCTGGGGCACATGACCATTTATAATGATTAGATCAAAGTTAAGTACACCTCTGGAAAAGTCAACCCAATCAAAAGCAGGAGAAAGTGTCTATCGAATGTCTTTGTTGTTTGATCCAGAGAAAGTTCAAAGTTGAAGTGATCACTGGACCCCTGATATTGTACTAACCAACTACAAACTGTTAAGCTATGCACTGCAGGTTTATGCATGTTGCTTTTGATGAATCAGTGTGCATTCTTTACAGTAATCTGTCTTTACTCTTCACACATTTAACTCTGCATATACAATTCAAAATCTTGCGCGGCGTTACCTTGTGATTGAAGATCTTTATCAGGCGCCAAAAAAAGAAGTGAGGGAGCAATAGATCATCTTGCAAACTATTGACCTCATGACGTCATTGGTGATGGCATTGAGGACTCTGGCACTTGTAGCAAAAACATATGTGAAGTTGCATTAGTTCAAGTTCTACAGTAATGCTGGAGAGGCAGCCTCCAGTCAGTCACAGAACACCATCAACCGTCAATTACACAGGCTGGCAAAGATGAGGAAGACTGTGCACAAAAACACAATTTGAGGAAGCAATTTTTCAAAATTTTCAATCTGAAGTAAGAATTTAAGATCTTAGAAACCCATATATTTCACTTGGAAAAAATAAATGCAAATGTTTTTACATTGAAGGGGATTTTTTAAATATACTTTCCAGCTTTTGACCTCTGATTTTTGCAGATATTGAAAGCAAATCCTGCTGACACACCAGAGACAAGGGGGTGGCAATCTTTCCTTTTCCCCCTCAGCGCTAATGCAGAGTCTTGACTCCAAACAGTTCTGATGTACACCTTTTGCCTCGGCAGATGCTACTTGACCAATTGAGTCCTTCTTGAATTTGATTTTGTTTTGCTCTAGGCTCCAGCATCTGCAGCTCTTTTATCATCTTAGTGCCAGTCAGGTCCAGGAGTCAAGATTGGCTCTGTGATTGGGTAGCGAAGGAGTTTACAGATAGAAGGAAGGGTGCGAGTGAGGGTTCATCTCCTCCATCAGCAGTTTAGGGGCAACAGAAGATCAACAAGGTAATTAAGGAATTGAGATTGTCATGGAAGCAGATAAAGGGACTGGGGGCAATTAATTTACAGAGGAAATTAGGGTCTGGCTTGTCGAACTTGGTCAAAGAAAGGAGTTAATATCATGATGCTGTGGTTAATGGCAAGGACAGTGATTTTCAGTTTTATTGAGATACAGTGCAGAATAGGCCTTTCCAGACCTTTGAACCACACCACTTAGCAGCCTCCATTTTAACTGCAGCCTAGTCACAGGACAAATTACAATGACCAATTGACCTACCAACCTGTATGCCTTTGGAACTGTGGGAGGAAACCGGAACACCCAGAAGAAAACCGCGCGGTCACAGGGAGAATGTACAAACTCCTTAACTGTGTGTACTGAAGGTTTATTTGTCCCAGGAGTTCCAGCAAGTGATCTGTTACGTACCCCATGGGTATCTTGTGACTGGTCTAATGACCATGATGTAATTGAGTATCTTGTGAGCATGATGTAATTGTCTTGTGATGGTGGGGTGATATAATTTTCCTGCCAGCGTGAGGTCACCTGATGTAATTTTCCCGCCGGTGAGGTCATGTGATGGCATGTTCTAACAGGTATATATAAGGGAAACCTCTGTCGTGACGCAGGCTAAGTTCAATAGTCAGTTTGTTAGCTAATTTTGCTGCGTGTTCATCTCATGACGCAGTTTTGTTTTAAAGCAGAGTTTTTAAACTTTCTATTGTAAGGTGCAAAAAATGTTGTGTCGACAGTTTCGCAAATCACTGCCGGTTCTGGTTTGTTGCATCTTTGTTTTACCTCTACAGTCTAGTTGGAGAGTGAAGACTTTACTGGAGTATGGGAACCAGAAGGATTGAGTAAAGTTGGTGGCATTTGGCGGTTTTGTTAAGGATCGACCTTATTGAATCTTCGTTCAGGAATAGTGACCTGCATCTGAGATAACACCTGCAAGATCAGGAAGGTTTGTGCAGCGTTCACCCTCCAGCATAAAGGTCAGTTCCTTTAAGCCATTTTATATCCTTTGTCATGTATCCTTTAAGACAAGGCAACTCACGGCTGGGATCGGCAGTCACATCACGGCTTCGGAGAAATCAGTTTTCAAGGAAGTCTCTCCTTACTGACTGTATAAATCACTTAGACTTTCAAATTTACCACTTTAAGAACTATTCCAGAGTTGGGCTGTTTGTTAAATTGCCGTATAGCAGTTAACTTCTGGGTAAGTTAGTCGTTTTACTTTTCACTTTTGTTGCGCAGAGTTTAATAAATGTTTATGTTTGTTTATAAAACCTGACTCAATTTTATATTCATTGTTGCTGGCCACATAACCAATCCTATCAGGCTAAAACCTCAGAGTCTGGAATGCTGAGGAGGGGGCAGTGCATGGACAATGGATGCGTGCATGACAAGTAGTGTGAAGAAGTGGTTTCTCCATGTTAAGTCCATTGTCAAACCCATATGTAAATGTTCAGATATAATAGAAGTGCTACAACTTCTTCCCCATGGTTGCAGAATCAGTAACTTTTCCCAAGGGTTGGGAAATCAAGAACAAGAGGGATAGATTTAAAGTATGCGGGGAAAAGTTTAATAGGAACCTGACGGGCAAATTCTTAACACAGAGAGTAGTATGTATAAAAAACAACATTTGGATAGAAACATGGAGGGATATGAGCCACATGTGGGCAAATTGGACTACATTAAATGGACATCTTGATCCATGTGGTTGATTTTGGCTGAAGGACCCATTTCCCTGTTGTATGACCCTACGACTCCAAATGAGGATTGTGTTTGCAAATAGTTCAACTGGACTTGACTCCCAACTGGTGTTTTAATGCAGAGACACAAGAGACTGCAAATGTCATAATCTGGAGTAAAAGAACAAACTACTGTTTTTCAGCCAGCATCAGTGAAAGCAGAGTGACGAAGGATCCTGATGTACGTCAATCATCATTCTCGCCCCACAGATACTGCCTGATCCACTGAGCCCCTCCTTTGGTTTGTTTTATTCTCTTGATTTAATTCCAATGACCACTACAAATGTATCCAGTACTCTGAGCACTATTGCATCCCACCATCTCTGGCTGGACAATTTACATCTAGGCTCCTTGTCCCACTCACTATTAAAAAACACCTAAATTAAATTCTTCTGTGTTGAAACAAGTTCATATCTTTATTCCTTCTATCTATGTAACTGCTTCCAGCATTTTTCCGGATGTTCCTGTCCCTCTTCAGACTGGTCTCTTGAATATCCACTCCATTCATCAGACTACTGATGGCTCTGCCTCTAGCCGCTGAGGTCTCGTATTCTAGATCTCCTGTCTGATTCTCTTATTCCCTCCCCTCATTGAGCACTTTCTTTTCCCTTTGTTCAAAGTTTTGAGTATCCTTCTAAACTTCAGCTTTTCTCTCATTCCCATTGCTACCCAATTATAATTCTGTGCACACTTATCCACTACAGATGCTAAATAAATTCAGGCTGTTGTTGATTCCAGTTAGTTTTAGTTTTGTCTTCATGTTCTTCACCAAATCTCAATGTGATATCCTCAGACCAAAATGAGCCAGGCTTGAGAATTTGCTCGACACTCTGCATCCTCCCAATGTTCTTTCCTCCTCTTCATTCTTCCAGTGAAGTTCACAGCCACAATTAAATATGAGCTTGTAACAACAGCAGCCTCTTGGCCCCTGAATCTACTATGTGAAGTCAGACAACAAGCTTCAGAATGTTATTCATCTGTCATATGTGAAAGAGAAAAAATAATGTACACACAGACACATGCGCGCACGCTCTCACGCTATGAACTGGAATACTAGGCAATATTTCATTTTCATAGTTTTAATCATCCAAGAGGGAATGGCAACAGCTCCACAATCACTGTATAACATCACTGGGTATTCACCATACATTACAGTTCAAAACCGGGTCCTTTTGAGCCGGTATCAATCAATGGTAAACTATGCAGTGCATTCAATTACAGAATGATCATAGTAACTTAACCATGTTCTTTTTACCATTGCATTAACTGAATTGGAAAGAATGTAAATCATAAGGTTTGGAGGGAAGAAATGATCAACCACTTAAGGAAACAACTGAAAAAGCAAGGATGGTTAAAAAAAAAATCCCCCGGTGATTACAAAAGGGTTACACTTGATAGGTAATCAAAGTTTGTAAAGGGTCATTCATCACTTGGTATAATGATAAATTGTGTATGGGTAATGTCACTTGGAAATGTCAGTAAATTATCGTCTTTTGTGTTTCACTATTGTCTTTTGAAGCTGTTATATTCCACATTAGGCAGCAAGCACCCACACGCTGTGCATTACTATTTACCATTTCATGCACATCTGATCCTACAAGATTTCTTTCTGGTTCATATAAATGCACATAGAAATATTTTTTAAACTCCATTAAAACTTCCACAAAAGTTCAGTGAGGTCTTTCCACAGCAGTTAAGGAGAACTCAGCTGGCAGTTTTGCCCATCGTAATGAGAACAGAATGGCACTCATTTGCAGTGATTCCTTCAATCATAGAGCTGTCTGACAAGCATAGGCAGAACAGACACTTCAGAGAGGGTAGCTGACAGCAGGTAGGCATTACACCCCAATGAGTCCTTAGGCATGAACTCGGGACCAAAAGGGGCATAAGAAATACACATTGGGAAAATATAACCTAGTGTGCCTCAGTTACAGAGTCTGGGTTTGAGAAAGGTTATATGTAACTTAACCAGCATTTTAAATCCACAGACAGGAAACGTGATAAATGAACCCATGATTTTCTGCAAAGAAGTAACTTGTTAATCCTTAAAAATGCTGACCCTGTGCAAATACCTGTTCCTCATTAAACAGTACAAAATAAAATGCAGCATTCACATATTCTGGAATGATATCAAGCAACTACAGATAAACACGCAGACAATAAAACCCAATTCAAGTCTCATAAAAGAGCTGCAACGTTATTGTGAGATGGATGCTAACTCGAGGCTTCAGCCACAGATGGAAAACAGATTTCCATCTTGGATCCTAGATTACAATAAATGATGACTTCCAGTCAGAAATCTGACTCTGCAATTAAATGCAGTTGATGTGTCTGCAGTTCAGCACTTCACAGAAGGGCAGGCTCCACTTTTCTTTTAACCTTATATGAAAACATTTATTACTAGTCTGCATGCCAATTGCCTACTGTGTAAGCAGTATATATTCCTTCTAAATATGAATTAGCCAACTTTGCCTCTGTGTAAGAGCATTAATGATGAAGACAACGCTATTATAACCTGCTAATTAATCCAGTGATATGTTGTAAATTTACAACATGATTAATATATTACTGCCAACAATACAAACTGAAAACTTATTGCTAAAATATCAACTATCCAGGACAAACTTGTAGCATTTCGACATGTTATTACCTGTTAACCAGCGGGCCCCTGAACCAGTATAAATGACTTAATTCAAATCAACAGAGTACCGATTCCAAAACTAGTTTCCAAGGACTCTACAACCCACAGTCTCAGTATTATTTAATTATTTATCAATTAATCTATCTTTTTATGCACTTATCTATCTAGCTATCTATGTATTTATCTATCGATTTTTTTTGTATTTGCAGTTTGTCTTCTTATGCACATTGGCTGTTTGTCAGAGTTTGTGTGTAGCTTTTTATTGATTCTACTGCACTTCTTTGTTCTGCTGTGAATGCCTGCAAGAAAATGAAGCTCAGTTCAGACACAGTACGTACTTTGATAGTAAATTTACTTTGAACTTTGGGAAATGTTTTATGCTCTTTGTATACTGTGCTTAGACCACTTCAAACAGCAAACGAACGAATGTTAAATCCATATATGAATCCACAACAGACCCATGAAGTCCCTACTTTAATTGCTGGAATGTAAATTCATGTCATTTTCTGAATTTACATGATACCTTTTTGATTAAAACTGGTTTCTATTAACTGCTACAGTGATCAGACAGTTTCCATATATTGTCAAAATCCCATTCCCAGCATCAACGACGCTCGGAGGCAGTAGTGGTGTACACCTGAGCATATCTAATACTTCCGAGATAGGGATTACCTTCAGGAATGACCTTTTTTTAAGTTTCTTTCAGACCATTGCAATAGTTGTCAGTGTTTTTATTTCCTATGTCCCTATCTATCCTCTCAGATGGACATAAAATAATTCCATGACATTATTTTGAAGAAGAGTGCAGATGCTTGTTATGAGGTCTTAGCCTATCAAGCTTTCTCAAAACAGCAGGTTATCTTGATATGAACATATTAGTATTTGTTTGAAAAAAACTGGTATATTTCCTATTAACTGGTGACTACACTCAAGAGGAATTTATTGGTTATGAAATGCATTAGGGTAACTTGATGTGGACAAATAACTGCATCTGACAGTTATAAGGTCCAGGAGGTGTCCTGTATATACTGTAAGACCATGAGACATATGAGTAGAATTAGGTCATTCAGTCCATCGGTTTTGCTCCACTATTCCATCATAAACCCATCCCTCACAAACCCATTCTCCTGCCATCTCTTCATAATCTTTGATGCTTTTACTAACCAAGAACCTGTCAAACTCCTCTTTAAGTATACTCAAAGATATAGCCTCCACAGCCACCTGTGGTAATAAATTCCACTGATTCACCACTACCTTGATAAAGAAATTCCTCCTCAACTGTGTTCTAATGGGACATCCTTCCATTCTGAGGTTGTGTCCTCTGGTCCTAGACACCCCCACTAAACATCCTCTCCACATCCATTCCATTTATGCAGTTCAATATTTGATAGGTTTCAATCTCTAGTAATGTCCTGCACAAAATAAAAAGCATATTATGTACTTCTAGTTTAAGGACACATAGCCAGAAATAAGAAGTGCAAAGCTAGAAAGACTATTCCTTTCAATAAACAATGAACAGATTCTGCAGTTGTGTATCTCCCATTTCATTGCTGGCTTCAGAGAGATATAAATATTCTGAGGTATTACGTAAAGTTACAGTTCTCTCCTTCCTCGCTCAAACAAGCCTGATGAAAGACTTTTTCCTTGAAGTCAATTCAGCAATAAACTTCATGGTATTGACAATCATTACTCAACTCTGACCTATTAAGTTCCACAAATGCAAAATATGCGGTTCAAACACATTGGAGCCAATGTACTCTGTAATGTATTTAGCTGAACTTCAGTTCCCATCAGCAGAATTAACATTTTGGATTCGAGTTTGTAAACAGTTTGTCAATATTTAAGAGCATAATTGCCGAGCAAAAAGACCACATTTTAGTATATCCATTAACTTTTCATTATAAGCTGCTTTAAACTGACCTGAATTCATACAGTCTTAAAACAAAGGGCTGGAGGCCACAACTGTTAGAAAATCTTCCCACGTCAGTTACATTAATTCCTCTTGATACAGAATGAGGTCATTTCAGCCCATTGAGTCTATGCCAGCAATGTCATTCCATACCAAGTTTAGCTGTACTGTATTCTCCCTACACCCCAGAATCAGGTTTAATATCTCCCACACGTTATGTTGTGAAATTTGTTAACTTTGCGACAACAGTATATTTCAATACATGATAATATAGGAAAAAACTATTACAGAAAGTGTGTGTGTGTGTGTGTGTGTGTGTGTGTGTGTGTGTGTGTGTGTGTGTGTGTGTGTGTGTGTGTGTGTGTGTGTGTGTGTGTGTGTGTGTGTGTGTGTGTGT
The DNA here is from genome assembly GCF_030144855.1 of Hypanus sabinus. Taxonomy (NCBI): domain Eukaryota; kingdom Metazoa; phylum Chordata; class Chondrichthyes; order Myliobatiformes; family Dasyatidae; genus Hypanus; species Hypanus sabinus. The sequence continues at coordinate 99,864,597 of NC_082718.1, forward strand.
GTGTGTGTGTGTGTGTGTGTGTGTGTGTATATTAGTTAAATTAAATAATTAGTGCAAAATCGGAACCATCAAAGTAGTGAGTAGTGTCCATGGGTTCAATGCCCATTCAGAAATGAAATGGCAGAGAGAGAAGAAGCTGTTCCTGAATCGTTAAGTGTGTATCTTCAGGCTTCTGTACCTTCTTCCTGACAGTTACAATGAGAAGCGGGCATATACTATGTGGTGGGAGTCGTTAATGATGGACACCAACCTCCCGAGGCACCGCTCCTTGAAGAAGTCTTGGATAATTCAGAGGCTAAGGCCCATGATGGGGCTGACTAATTTTACAACACTCCGCAACATGCTTTGATCCTTTGTAGTAGCACCGCCATCCTACCCATACCAGATGGTGATGCAGCCAAGCAACACACACACAAAGTGCTGGAGGAACTCAGCAGGCCAGGCAGAATCTATGGAAAGGAGTACAGTTGACACTTTGGGCTGAGACCCTTCAGCAGGACACATGCAGCCAGTTAGAATGCTCTCCACGGTTCATCTGTAGAAATTTGCAGGTGTTTTAGGTGACGTACCAAATCTCCTCAAAGCCTTGTTGAGACATTCCTTCTTTATAGCTGCATCAATATCTTAGGTCCTCAGAGATATTAACACCCCAGAACTTGAAATTGCTCATTTTCTCCATTTCTGATCCCTCTGTGAGAACTGGTGTGTGTTCCCAACAAATCCCCTCAGATTCTGCTGCTCACCTACATACTCCCAACCCACATTTTTTTTTGGATGTGGGATGAAACCAGAGCATCCAGAGGAAATCCAGGCAGTCACAGGTAGAATGTGCAAACCCTGAGATCAGGATTGAACCTCGGTCACTGGAGATACAAGTTAGCAGCTCCTTTAGCTGTGCCACTTTGCAACCATTTGTACTCTATTTGAATAAAAGCATTCTCAAGCCAACTATTAGGCAGGATCGACAGATACATTCAGAATATATGGCTTCTTATAAATGGTCTTTTAGGGAGTATTCTGGACTTAGGTTATTTCGCAAAATATAAATAGCTAAACCAACCTTTAGACCAGAACATGGATTATAGATTAAATTAGAAATGCAGCCCTGCACTACAGGAAGTGTCCCAAGAAAGGGTCTCAGCCTGAAACATCAACTGTACTCCTTTCCATAGATGCTGCCTGGCCTGCTGAGTTCCTCCAGCATTTTGTATGTGTTGATTGGATTTCCAGCAACTGCAGATTTTCTTTTGTTTGTGATGCAGCCCTGGACAATAGGTTCCTAGAGCTGTGGACAGTAGTTGAAAAAAAACAGACCATGCTAATTAACATTCATTTTGGGTGTCTAGAGTATGGGTGTGAAAATTACATGCAATTCAAAGGAAGCATTATAGATACATGGTAACTATAGAATTGTCCTTTGAACTTTAGTATATAAAATGTCATGTAATATTGGGTTGAAGATATCTCTTCCTCCAAAGGGGTCACAAAATGATGCCTGCTATACATCTTTGTTGAATGAACCACCTCTGTACCCATTAGCTTTCTTCTCTCTCCAGTGACTTTGTTCACATTACAACAATGTCCTCTTCTCATTACTACTATCAGAGGGAAGGTACAGGAGCCTAAAACCACACACTCAATGTTTTAGGAACAGCTCCTTTCCCTCTGCCATCAGATTTTTCAAGAAACAATTAACCCATGAATACCACCACACTAATTTTGCTCTCTATTTGCACTACTTATCTAATTTTATACACTGTATATAAACCACACTATATATGCATTTCTTATTTGTCTGTACCTCCAGTTGAACTTTGTCTTTTTGTGTGCTTTCACCCAGCCGTCAGTCTGTGGTTTTGTTTGTTCTCATGCTCCTGTCCCCACTCCTGCTCTACTCCCGCCCCTGTATTACTGAGTACTCTGCCTCTCACCTGTTTCTCATTATTACCTGTTTTGCTGCCACTTCGGTCTCATTGTGCTCCACCTATCATCTGCCTCTCTGTTTATTGCTCAGTGTATTTCAGTCCTGTGTTTTCACCTGTTTGTTGCCAGATTGTGTCAGTGAATTTTCCTGAGCCTTTCCAGCATTTGTATCTGTACTCTGTCTGAATATTGATTCTGTCTGTTTCCCGATTCTGGTTTTGGATTTCCCTGGATATTTTGATCGCTGCTTGAATTTTGAAGCTGACTTTGTTGTCCCTCTGGATTCACTACTCAGTAAATATCACTGTGCGCACAATACTTGGTCTGCGATTTGGTCCCTGCTTCAGCACCCTGATGTTATTGTAATTTATAGTATATTTTATGTATTGCACTGTACTGCTGCTGCTAAACAACAAATTCCATGACATACTCTGTCAGGATAATAAACCTGAGTCTGATTCAGATACTGTTTCATTTGGCTTGAGGGAGGAGACGTGACATTACTGAACAGATGCAAATTGTGTACACATATGCAAAATATAGCAGATGCTGGAAATCTGAAATAAAAAGCAGACAATGCTAAAATTCTCTGCAGGGCAGGCAGTGACTGTGAAGGAAAATCTGCATTTAATGTTTCATATTCAATGTTCACTTATCAGGATAGGCTGTGCATATCTTTAGCTTTTTGATATCCAGATATTCAAATTTAAGAAACCCCATTAATCACTTAGGATCACTTAAGGACCAGGAAGAATTACACACTGCTGGCTTAACATTCTCAAGAGAACAGCTTGTGCAGGCTTTAGAAACACAGTTGGAGGTAATATAAGAGTAGGGCCAAGGTCCAGTAACAGTTGATTGATTGGGGTGGCCCTTGCCTGTAATGTTGATTGACAGGAATAGTCCCCCATGTACTTTTGATGGATGGGTGTAGCCCCTACCTGTACTATTGATTGAAAATCATGGTCCCCACTTGAGACCACTCCAAAAACTAGCACAAGGACAAAAAAAACTTGCGCTGTGAATGTTTTACAGTGTGCGGGATCGTTGATAGCAGTGTTCCCCATGGATCAAAGGTAGGATCACTTCTTCTCCTGTTTTTCTTAATGTCTTGGATCTGGGACTAAAAGGCAAAATTACTCCAGCTGCCACTGACCCTAAACTTGGAGCTGTGGTAAACAGTGAGCAGGATTGTAATAAACTTCAAGGCAACATAGATAAAGCTAAATGTAATGGGCAAACAAGTGTCAGGTAAAATTTAAACAGAGAAGTGTGAAGTGATATCTTTTGGTAGATAGAACAAGTGGAAAAAGTGTGTAGATTGGCAGCTCTAAAGGATGTGCAGGAACAGCGAGTCCTAGAGATAGAAGTGTATAAATCTTAATAATTGGCAGTTTGTGTCAGAGGTAATTCGTGAAGAACTTGGATCCCAGGCTTCATATACTGTGAAGAATACAAAGGCTGTGGAGTTAGTTAGTTACATTGAACAGTTCCTTATTACTATTTGGAAAATGAGAGGACTGTATCCATGTTTGGTCACCCTACTTTGGAGAGATAGTAGAATTCAAGAGGATGCAGAAAAGACTTATGAGGACCATTCTGGGATGGGTGATTTCAGCTACAGGGTTACATTTGAGGAGATGGCATTGCTTTACTGAGATTAAAGTGCACAGATAGGAGATTTGATAAAGCTGTACATGTTCATACAGACAGAGCAAATGGAGGCCATTCCAATCAGTTACAAACAAGAGAAAATCTGCAGATGCTGGAAATCCAAGCAACACACACAAAATACTGGAGGAACTCAGCAGGCCAGGCAGCATCTATGGAAAAGAGTACAGTCGGTGTTTTGGGTCAAGACCCTTCAGTGGGACCGGAAAAAAAATAAGATGAGGAGTAGGTTTAAAAGGTGGTGGGGGGTGGGGAGGGAGAAACACAAGGTGATTGTGAAACCAGGAGGGAGAGGAATGAAGTAAAGAGCTGGGAAGTAGATTAGTGAAAGAGGTACAGGGCTAAAGAAGGGGGAATCTAATAGGAGAGAACAGAAGACAATAGAAGAAAGAAAAGGTGGGGGAGCCCAGTGGGGAGCGATGGGCAGGCAGGCAAGGAGATAAGGTGAGACAGGGAAAAGGGGATGGAGAATCGTGAAGTTGAGGGGGAATATTACTGGAAGTTCAAGCGATAGATGTTGATACCATCAGGTTGGAGGCTACCTAGACAGAATGCAAGATATTGAGTGGGGCCTCATCATGAAGGTAGAGCAGGCCATGGATTGACATGTTGGAATGGGAAGTGTAAGTAAAACGCGTGGCCACTGGGAGATCACTCTTCTTCTGGTGGATGGAGCATAGGTGCTCAGCAAAGAGGTCTCACAACCTACGTCAGGTCACATCGATATACAGGAGTCCACATCGGGAGCACAAGACACAATGAGTAACTCCAACAGACTCACAGGTGAAGTGTTGCCTCACCTGGAAGGACTTTTTGGGTCCGTGAGTGCTAATGAAGGAGGAGGTATAGGGGCAGGTATAGCACTTGTTCCACTTGCAAGGATAAGTGCCAGGAGGGAGATCAGTGGGGACGGACGAATCATTCCGATCAGTGGACAGTCCATAGCCTGTGGCAGATTCAAAGTGATGTGGGGGAGGGGTGAATATAAGAAGATTTCTGCTTTTCCACTGTGGGCATATATGATCTGGAACTCATTATTTGCAAGCCTGGTGAAAACAAACTCAGTTGAGGCTTTTAAAATTGATGTGTGTTTCTTTGCTGGGTTGTCGGGAGAGATTCTTACTGTAGAGAGCTGCTTGGGTAATGGGCTGGAAGGCTTCCGTCTGTACCACAGCAATCCTGTAACATCCTCTTTGTGCTGTCCAAAGTCAACTAACTCCCCTAAACAGCTTCAGTCTGGGGTATTACTGGCAATAGACAATAGGTGCAGAAGTAGACCATTTGGCCCCTCGAGTCTGCACCGCCATTCTGAGATCATGGCTGATCATTCACTATCAATACCCAGTCCCTGCCTTGTCCCCATATCCCTTGATTCCCCTATCCATCAGATATCTATCCAGCTCCTTCTTGGAAGCATCCAGAGAATTGGCCTCCACCGTCTTCCGAGGCAGTGCATTCCACACCTCCACAACTCTCTGGGAGAAGAAGCTCTTCCTCAACTCTTTTTTAAATAACTGACCTCTTATTCCCAATCCATGCCCTCTGGTACTGGACTCTCCCCACATCTGGAACATATTTCCTGCCTCAATCCTATCAAATCCTTTAATTATCTTAAACGTTTCAATCAGATCCCCTCTCAATCTCCTCAATTCCAGCGTGTACAAGCCCAATCTCTCCAATCTCTCTGCGTAAGACAGCCCTGCCATCCCAGGAATCAACCTAGTAAATCTACGCTGCACTTCCTCAATTGCCAGAATGTCCTTCCTTAAACTTGGAGACCAAAACTGTACACAATATTCCAGGTGTGGTCTCACCAGGGCCCTGTACAAATGCAAAAGTACATCCTTGCTCTTGTACTCAATTGCCCTTGTAATAAAGGCCAACATTCCATTTGCCCTCTTCACTGCCTGTTGCACTTGCTCATTCACCTTCATTGACTGATGAACTAGGACTCCTAGGTCTCTTTGCATTTCTCCCTTACCTAACTCTACACCGTTCAGACAACACTCTGCCCTCTTGTTTCTGCTTCCAAAGTGGATAACTTCACATTTATTCACATTGAATGACATCTGCCAAGAATCTGCCCACTCACCCAGCCTATCCAAGTCTCCCTGTATTCTCCTAACGTCCTCTTCGCATGTCACACTGCCACCCAGTTTAGTATCGCAGCAAATTTGCTGATATAGTTTTCAATGCCCTCTTCTAAATCGTTGACATAAATTGTAAAGAGCTGTGGTCCCAATACAGAGCCCTGTGGTACCCCACTAGTCACCTCCAGCCAGTCCGAGAAACACCCATTCACTGCTGCCCTTTGCTTTCTATCTGCCAACCAGTTTTCTATCCATGTTGAAACCCTGCCCCCAATGCCATGAGCTCTGATTTTACTCACCAATCTCCTATGTGGCACCTTATTGAATGCCTTCTGAAAATCTAGGTACACAACATCCACTGGCTTACCCTCGTCTAACATCCTTGCTACACCCTCAAAAAACTCCAACAGATTAGTCAAGCATGATTTGCCCTTGGTAAATCCATGCTGGCTCGGCCCAGTCTTATTACTGCCATCAAGATGTGCCACTATTTCGTCCTTTAATAATGGACTCAAGCCTCTTCTCCACGACTGACGTTAGGCTAACAGGGCGATAGTTCTCCATTTTCTCCTTCCCTCCCTTCTTGAAAAGTGGGATAACATTAGCCACTCTCCAATCTTCAGGAACTGATCCTGAATCTAAGGAACATTGGAAAATGATTACCAATGCATCCACAATTTCCTGAGCCACCTCTTTTAGAACCCTCGGATGCAGACCATCTGGACCCAGGGATTTATTAGCCTTCAGTCCTACCAGTCTACTCATCACAGTTTCTTTCCTAATGTCAATCTGTCTCAATTCCTCTGATATCTTATGACCCTGACCCATCCATACATCTGGGAGATTGCTTGTGTCCTCCCTGGTGAAGACAGATCTAAAGTACGCATTAAATTGTGTTGCCATTTCCCTGTTTCCCATAACAATTTCTCCCAATTCATTCTTCAAGGGGCCAACATTGTTCTTAACTATCTTCTTTCTCTTCACATAGCTAAAAAAGCTTTTGCTATCCCCTTTTATATTCCTGGCTAGACTGAGCTCATACCTGATTTTTTCTCTCCGTATTGCTTTTTTAGTTAAGTTCTGCTGTTCCTTAAAACTTTCCCAATCATCTGTATTCCCACTCATCTTAGCCCTGTCATACTTCTTTTTCTTTAATGCTATACAATCTCTGACTTCCTTTGTCAACCACTGTGGCCCCTTCCCCCTCTTTGAATCTTCCCTTCTCATTGGAATGAACTGCTTTTGCATCTTTTGTATTATCCCCAAGAATATCTGCTACTGCTGATCCACTGTCTTTCCTGCCAGGGCATCCACCCATTTAACTTTGGCCAGCTCTTCCCTCATGGCTCCGTAGTCTCCTTTATTTAATTGCAACACTGACACCTCTGATCTGCCCCTATCCCTCTCAAATTGTAGATAAAAACTTATCATGTTATGATCACTACTTCCTAATGGCTCCTTTACTTCAAGATTACTTATCAATTCCTGTTCATTACACATCACCAAGTCCAAGATAGCCTCGTTCCTGGTTGGCTCAAGCACAAGCTGTTCCAAAAATACATCCCTTAGACACTCCACAAACTCCCTATCCTGGGGTCCAGCACCTACCTGATTCTCCCAGTTCACCTGCATGTTGAAATCTCCCATAACGACTGCATTACCTTTAGCACATGCCAATGTTAACTCCCTAATCAACTTGTACCCAATATCCATGCTACTGTTTGGGGGCCTGTACACAACACCCATTAGGGTCTTTTTACCCTTACTGTTCCTCAGCTCAATCCACACAGACTCTACTTCCCCTGTTCCCAAGTCACCTCTTGCTAAGGACTGAATCTCATTCCTCACCAACAGGGCCACCCCACCCCCTCTTCCCATATTTCTGTCTCTACAATTGGTACACTCAATTCCCAGGCCTGATCCCCTTGCAGCCATCCCAACAATATCGTAGTTCCCCATTTTCATCTGAGCTTCAAGCTCACCTGTCTTATTTCTGACACTACGCGCATTCAAGTATAGAATTCTTAGCCCATTCCTCCTCTCTTTGCTTAAAACACTGTCTATTGTACCTAACCCAGCTCCTTGAACTTCCATCGGGCTAATTGCACCTTGAATTTTGATGACCTTCTCAAGATCACCCAAACCTTCTACACATTTAACCCCATGCTCCTTCTGACCAACCCTCTGGATCTGGCCTGTGATTTAAGTATAAAGGAAGGAAAATTTTAACGACATTCTGGCTGATTTGATGCAGTCCAATTATGTTGCATATGAAAACATCTCATGGCCACTTCACTTTGCAAACCATACCTCTTGGTGGCTACCCACCGTCCACATGGTATATCATGGCACCCCAACCCTCCGGCTGTAGTCAAGCGACCAGTACTCTGTAACACTGTTGTACTTTTAACTTCAACTGATTACTGCTTGCAATTTATATTAAGAACTGAAGACGGGTTCTTGTTTGAATTGATATGTGTTATAATTCACATAATGTCATAACTCCAGGTTAATCCCATACATGGAGGAAGAATACCATGGAATTATAAACCAGGGAGTATGAAGTTTGTTTTTTGAATTCCATGGAATGGAATGTCAGGAGACCACTTCTATGGATGACTGTTTGGAGATTACTCAATTAACATTTGCAACCAAAGATGAACTTCACCTCAGCATCTGTGATTCTGGCTTTTGGGAAATGATTAGAACCTATTCTTATGAATAATGTAATTGAAAACTCTTGGCTGCTTGGTGAAACCCATCATGAATTTGAAGAGGTTGATTCATACCTATCCAGAATTAACTCTTTGAGAGATAACTAAAAAGTTCTTCAGTCATATCAAGGAACATGTATATAGAGGCTTTTAGAAACCGTCCAGTGAAGTGTCTCATTTAAGACTGTTAGCTAAAGCTGAGGCTCATAGAACCAAACACATCTTATTGAAGTGGCTAGGATTTGATTGCCATGTGATACCCGAGTTTAAGACCATACTTTGTTCTAACAGCTATGCTGTTGGGCAATATATTTTCCGCAGATTTTCTCAAAATGTAAAGCGTTCCTTTAATTACATTATACAATGGGGTATTTCTTTTTTTTGTGCTATTTAAAATAATAATTCAGCTGATTAAGTTAGGCTTATTGTATCAGCTAATAAGATTTGACTCGTTAACATTTTATCAAACAAGATGCACCAGAGCATTGGAAGGACAGATACTGCTGCTGGAAAATCCTTATGCAGACTTAGGTCTCACAGCACCATGAGTAAACAAAGCGAAGCAAACCAGATTGATTATGCAACAATGAGCTCCAATGATTAGATGCACACTCATGCTAATATATATGTAATGGGCCTGGTCTTTATTGAGAACAACTTTAAATATTCTGTCAATACAACGTTAAACTAAGAATATAATGGTGTGAGCTAACTAACTGCATCCTGGCAAACAGTAAATTTGTATGGGTGTGTCAGTTTTCATTCAAGTAAAAATCCTATTTTCCCTTAAAGGAACACACAAACTTCTATGTTTGTGTTTACTCGAATCATATATATCTGATACGTGTTTATTTATTGAAAATGGTCTTTTCATCGTTATTCCCCAAGCATTGTGAAGTTATGTTACTGTTAGTTTTACATTCGCAGTACTAGTTAACACATTATGAGCCTGCAGTGAGAGGGTTACAGAGAGGAGGGATGATGGTAGTTACTCAGATTGGGAGATGTCTGGTGATGACTTGTGTATATCCATGTAGGGGTAGCAAGGCTCTGAAATGGTGAGGGAGAGAACCACATATCCAATTTGCCAGTGACACAGTGATGATTATCAACAGCATTGAAGGAAGCATGTAATTAGAAAACTGCTAATAGATTAAGTTCACGAACAAAGCAATGAAATATGGAATCAACACAAAGAAATGTCTGGTCATTCACTTAGCCCCAAAAAGATTATGCAGCTTTCTAAAAGATGAAATGCTGGAAATAGAAGAGATTAAAAGAGAATTGAAGTCCTTGTACATAGATCATTAAAACATCAAAAACATTTGGAAAATTACTGTAAAAGCTGAAGGAATAGCAGATTGCCGCCTTTAGCACTAAAATCTAAAATGTAAGGAGCTTCAGTACTGCAACAGGAAGGAAAACTTAGCCAACATCTGGGAGTTTTGTACTCAATTCTGAGAGCCTCATCTTGGTACATATAAATGGACCTTGGAGAGAGTCCAGTGCAGATTCACAAGAAGCATTCTTGGATCCCATGGATTAAATTAAGAAAAGAGACTTTACAAGTCTTCTTGCACCTTGGCAGAATAAGACATGATTTATTGGGAAATGGTCAGGCTATTGAGAGAATGTGAAGTAGTTGGCTGGGGAAACATACCATTGGAACCAAGAATTCAGGTGTTTGGGAAACAGTACTGCAGAAAAATGATGGGACAGTGGAATAGAAATTTGGAACTCTCTTCCTTAAATGTAAATTAAAGCTGGTTCCTGGAATCATAGAAACATCCTGCTGAAAAAGAGGCCATTTGGACCCTTGTATCCATGTCAGCCAAATGGGATTTTATATTAATTTCACCTCTCACCTCTCAGTACCTTCCTTATATGTGTGTTAAACTCTACTGTCTACACTACTACACAGCTTTTAGGCAGTGAGTGAAGTCATTCTTTCCCATCTACTCTCCAATCCTTTTGCCAAGTAACTTAAATCCATTCCCCTTGTTACTGAGAAAGAAATGGGCCTTCGATGTTTTTATTGTTAATTAATTGATGGAAATCTGTTAAATAGAGGTACAGTAGGTAAAACTCAGAGGTGGTGGAAGGTAAATGGAATTAGGGCACAGATCAGACATGATTTAATTGAATGAGACAGCATTCCTGAGGGGCTGAAATGTCTCTAACCTGGTTCTTTCTTTCCACTCTCTCATATTCTTTGCTAAATGCAGACATTTGGTAGAAACAGTTTACTGCTGTTGATGATAGTTCAACATAGAGAAGTACAGTAGAGAAACAGGCCTTTCTGCCCATCTAGTCTGTGCCAAAACATTCAAGCTGCCTACACTCATCAACATGCACTGGGACCATAGTCCTCCATGACCTTACCATCCATGTTCTTATCCAAATGTCTCTTAAATGTTGAAATCAAGCTTGCATGCACCACTTGTGCTGGCAGTTCATTCCACACTCTCACAACCCTCTGAGTGAAGAATTTTCTCCTCAGGTTTCCCTTAAACTTATCACCTTTCACCCTTAACCTCCTATTCAGTGGAAAAAGCATGCTTCCATTTAACCTATCTCTGCCTCCCATAATTTTATATACCTCTATCAAATCCCCCCTCAATCTTCTACATTCCAAGGAATAAAATCCTGTCCTATTCAATCTGGAATCAAAGCTCATGGCTTGTTTAAGGTACTGAAATGTGTCCAATTCTCTTGAAGCTGTAACCACAGTAATACCTTCAGGAGAGCTTGGGAGGGAGAAAATTGACAGAGGCTCGTTGGTGTTTTTTGTATAATAGCAATTTAATAACAATATTGAGAATGCTGAAGAAAGAATGTATTCAAGGACTAAATTCCATCTGAAAATAGTACTGGCTGAAACTGAATGAAGACCATTCAGAAAGAAAATCAAATTCCCAGGTGTCTTCGGAAGAGTTCAATTAGATTCTACTCTGTGGCAATCCAGCGTGACTGGACTGACTGTGTACTACATTAATCCTGTGATAGTCACCGCAAAGACAAGAGATTGTTCGTGAACGGGTATTGAGAGTAAAAAGAATAATAGCACATGGTGCTGTCAGTTTATTTAGCTGATCGTTTGACATTGCAAAGATGTTGGTTATTGCTTTTGATCAGGAAGTGGGAATTTCCCTCAAAAGAACCAATGGGAAAGAGGAACAGTTGACACCATTTTCAAGCTGCTGTCTCACATCATCTTTAGAAGGATCAACTGGCCTTTGTGGAAAATACCCTCCATTTTATTTAGTAGTTTTAGTAGATCAATTAAGATTAAGACCGAGGAAGTGTGCAAGGGGTGGAAATCCCTTCTGACTCATATTGCACTAAATTGGCACAACTTAGAACTTATTAATGCCTCAGCAATGAATGTAGCAAATAACTATTTTACAATTACTCATCCCTGGTTGTATTTTTTAAAATTTATTTTATTTTATTTGAATTAAATCTTGAATTGAATTGACTTTATTTCTCACATCCTTCACATACACGAGGAGTAAAAATCTTTACGTTACGTCTCCATCTAAATGTGCAATATGCAAGCATAGTAATTTATAATAACTTATAACAAATAGAACAGTCAATGTAATATAGAGTACACTCAAGTCAGCGTGAGTTCATCAGTCTGATGGCCTGGTGGCCATCAGACTAGTCAGCTGTCCCGGAGCCTGTTGGTCCTGGCTTTTATGTTGTGGTACCCCATCCCGGGTGGGAGCAGCTGGTTGGGATGGTAGCTGTGGTTGGGATGGCTTGGGTCCCCAGTGGTCCTGCGGGCCATTTTTACACGCCTGTCCTTGTAAATGTTACTGAACCCTAAGCATAGGAGCCACGTGTAAAGCCAATGAAATTTATCACTGAAATGTGATAAACCATCTAGTTTCTGTGCAATGATCTGTAATTCAGCAAGTAAAGCCCGCACAGCTGATGCATGGTCACCTGTTGCCATAGAGTGAGAACCTCAGAGACACAATCACTTTGACAGTTGCAGGGAAGAAGACGTATATGAGTCTGCACTGAGCTGCCACTTATTATACAGCCGCAAAGATATGGGAGAAGGACAGCTGCAGGAAGTCCTCTGTCCTTGCACACGCAAACAGAGTCAGAGGTTCCAAGAAACCAGTCCATATTCTCCTGTCTCTTGCAGAGACATAGAGTCACACTGTCATACAACATGGGAACAGTCCCTTCAACTCAGCTAATCTATGCTGACCAAGAGGACCAGCCACAAACAGTCCCTTCAGCCTCTCTAATCCATGCTAACCAAGAGGACCATCCACACTAGTCCAATTTGCCTACTTCATCAGATATTACTTAACATTTTAGAATTATAGCAAGTCCTGTATATCGTCCTGAACCTATTTCAGGCAGATGAGCTGGACACCTGACAGAAGCCCTGTTCCACCAGGTAATAAATCAGCTCAACGCACAGAAAGCGTGAGTACAAATCCTAACCTGTGGTGCTTAGCATGTGAAGCAGGTGTCTGTATCTCCTGGGTTCAGTGAAGTTCTGATCCGTTGCAGGATAGTGAAACATTCTCCCAAAAAGGGAGAGTAAAACATCACAAAATTCCTACACTCGCAACAGAAAACATTTATGAAAGTAAAGTCTGGATGATTAAATCTAAACTAATTTTTTATGCGTGGACTCAATGATTCACTTTAGAAAAGTGTCAAGACTTCAGAACTATATAAATATTGTTCCGTTAATTCATTGATGAATATCCAGAAAATCAATGTATGTGAGAAAGTGGAGCTGAGGTCACAGATCTGCCATGATCTGATTGAATAACGCAGAAAGTTCAAGGGGGCATCCAGCCAAGTTTTGGCCCCCTTTTTTTGCTTTCTCATTGAGTGCTGATGTGGCTTTACTTTGGACCTTCCGTGCACTCTGAAACAAAGTCAACCTTTGCTAATCTCAACCACTTCCTGGCCAGGAGCAGAAGCCAGTATTGGCAATGACCTTGGAGCCGATCGTAATTGATGGGTAGCCTGAGGGAACAAGGAAAATGGGAGTACGTTACCCATAAAACAAAGACTTCAATTAGTCAGTGATGAAAAGGACATCTGGAAAAGAAGAAGTGTTTACCAGCTACAGGCATTTTCTAACATTGTCTTCCTTATCCAGCTAATTATTTATGACCAATGTGGCATGTTTGCTTAACTGAAAACAGCAAAGAGATTGTTCACTGATTCGAGATTATAATGATTTATTACCTTTGCTGTTTTCAATGGCTGTTCACTGAATAATATTCTGTTTGTGTGCACACTGAGGGTGAAATATCAATTATAAGAAGTGTTATCGTTTGTTGTGTTTGATTACATAGTAATTAGCCTGTCTCCTTCAATGAGGACATTCAGATCAGTGAAGAAAGATGTACTGGTTGAGAACTGTTCCTCACTTGCGAGAAATTCTTGGCAAACATACACTTGGACTGATCAGATGAGGAATTTGCTTTTCATTGGCAACATCTATTTTAACATTTCCAGTTTGTCTATCAAGTTCAAGTGCACAAGTATGAATTTGTGGAGAGTATGGGTATGCCACATGGAAAAGCCTTGGCATTTACAACTGAAGGCAGATGAGGAAATCCTTTTCTGAGATGTAACCGAGCCTTGGACTTGGGCAGAGGGACAAAGTCTTACTGAGCGAATTAGGGCCCATGTTCAAACCTGAGTGAGGTGATGGTCACTTTGATGGTACACCCAGAGAGACAATTGATCTTTGAAGTATTCTATTTTCCACAATTATGGAATTTGGATGATTTTGGCATGGCCAGCATAGACTTTATGAAGGAACCAAGTGCATCATAGCCAAACCTCATAATGAACAATGGAAGAGCAACAGCAAAATGCTGGAGGAACTCAGCAGGCCAGGCAGCAACTACGAAAAGAGTACAGTCGATCAAGCAGATGGGCAAAAATCTGGAAATATAATATGCTTAGAGATGGACCTTCTGGTAGGAAGAATAGAAAATCAAACTGTTGACTAAATAGTGAAAAAAAAGTATTCTGCATTACAAAGGGATCTGCTCATTTTCATCTGTGAAACACAGAGTTAGCATGCAGGCACAACAACTAATTAGGACTTCTAATGTAATTCTGACCTTTATTGCAAAGGAAATTGATTAAACGAGCAAAGAAATCTTGCTACAATGTCCGTGGCTTTGGACGGAGTACGCTTCGAGTCAGTTCAGAGAGAATTGCATGAAATTAATTCCTGCGCTGAAGGGAATGAGGAAAGATTGACTGGATTAGCCTCAGTTTAGAAGAGTGGGAAGGGATTTACTGTTTATTCTCATATACACGTTCTCCTATGCACAAGTACAAATAATAGCTTACATGCAGCAACATCTCAGTTAACATTCACCAGAAAAACACAAGTTAAGCATAATTTATTCTCACAGACAATTCTCACAAGAAAGAACACAATTAATATTAACAAAAAGTACATTTAGTGTAAAGCAATCAAAGTGTTGCTGAACTCTAGTGATTAGAGTTGTGCTGGTTGGTTCAAGAACTAAATGGTTAAAAGTGTTTGTAGAATTCATCCTGGATAGATTGCTTGAGTTCTGAGAGTCAATGAAATAGGCAACAGGCAGGAAAGTGCAGTCAGAGTCAAAATCAGATCAGCCATGATTTTAATTAATGCTGGACAAGTCTAGTTGTGGTTCTTATGTTCTTGTTATCTTCTATTTTTGCCCATTCCCTAAGTACCCTAGTAAAATGGAGTTGCATTACCTTCCTGAACCCTCCTCATTATAGCCCTCCCACTGCTAACACACAGGCAGACAGTTCAAGGACCTAAACTCACCATATTGTTAGGAGTTGTGGAATATAGCAAATACTGATTTCAACAACAACCTGTCTTCAGATTTGAATGTTGATTGTAGATTGAATTTAAAAAGCTGCTCAGGGCAATGGACTTCCTCGAGCTGCAGTTTGGGGTTGATTGCAAACAAGGAAACACCCATTTACTGAAGTGTCTGCATGTGCATGAACACAGCTTAAAGACAGCAACGATTAACATTCATATTGGGTTTCTGGAGTGTTGGTACAAAGACCTAGGTGTCTGAAAGTTATTTGTAATTCAAAGGAGGCATTGTGAATACATTGTCCTGCATGGACAAATATTGGCTTGCTCATTGTAACTATAGAATAGTCCTGCATGTAACCTTTTATCTTTAGTGTATAAAAATGCGATGAAATGTTGGGTCAGGGGGCCTTTTCCAAGATTGTCTCCAGTATGATGCCTTCTTGTTGTGCTGAGTAAAGACTTGTATATCACCAGTTTCCGTGCCTCCCCGGTGACTTTGATCACAGTCTCAACAGGCATAATGAGATATTTCCAAGCCAGAATATGGTTTGGACAGGAGCCTGCAGGTGTAATAATCAGGTCTGTCTTCTGCCTTTGTCCTTCTGGACAGTAGAGACCATGAGTTTGGAAGGCACTCTCAGAGCAGCCCAGGTGAATATCTTCAATGCACCTTGTAGATGCTTCAGTTTGCAGTCACAGTAGTAAAGGAAGTGCATAGTTAGGGTGATGGATGGGATGCAAATAACTGCTCTGCCTTAGATGGAGTGGAGTTGCCAGCTATTGTTAGAGTTGCAACCATCTACATAAGATGATGGCATTCATCACATGACTGACACTATGAATGAAAGGCATTGGTTGTCAGAAGGATGCCAAGTCTCTGAAATGCTCTTGTAGGTGGTCCATCTGAGGGCTACATGTTGGTGACTTCAAGGATGGTTTGGTACCTGGTGGGACACTCGTGATTGTGAGGGTCTCGGTCAGGTGAAAGATTTAGTTAAGGGTAGTGGGAGACTTATGGATGGAAGGGGACTCCACAATGAGTGAGATTGGAGGATTCAATGATGGTGGTATACACAAAGATAGCGGGGGTGTGTGCGACAGCTTCCTTCTCCTCCTCATCATCCGGTAATCATCTGGACTCTGCACTTTCTTCTTCCTGACTGCGACATAAGGCTGTGCAAAGCTCATCAGACCACCACCAAACAGGAGACAGCAGCTGGTATTTACTGAAAGGAGTCTTTGGATCAGTCAGAGCACTAGAAGACCATCTTTGTTCAACAGCCCACTGCATCCTGAGGAGGCCAGCAAGAGACACAAACCCAGCCAGCATTCATTCTGACATGGCTGATCACAGGCAAGATTGATCCCTGTCAGCCGTATTGAACAAGCCGATAATTACATCCCTTATGTGTTTCTGTGCTGTTGTGGGTAAGAGTCTGTAAAAGTCTCTAGTGGTGTTCAATCCTGATAAATGATCACCAGAGATGGTTCTGATATGGTGTTCCAATGAATTCAGTGACTACTGTAACTGTCTTTATCACCAGTGCGGCAATTGCTTTGGAGTTGGGTCTGAGATCTTGGTCAGAGCTTTTCTAGCAAAAAGGCTGAATGGCAGTGATGGACTTTGTCAATGATGCCAGTTCTTGCAAAGAAATGTTTCTCATCCATGCTCATCTGGATCTAAATTGCATGTTGCCTGTGGTAGCAGCTAGTGAAGGTCCTCCATCTTCTAGTTTAAAACAAAGCCCATTCTCTCAACTATAACACAATGACAAAATTTACAGTGATTCTGGCTCTGGAATGAAGATGATGGGTGTAAACCACTTTCCTTGTGTGAAATCCACTGCGGTGAGGAAGAAGACTGGATCAATGACACAGCCTTGTCCTTGTATGACTGCATAGTATACTGGGACTGGGTCTCGGATGGAGATGTTAATGAGGATTACAGTTTGCATGTCATCATAGCACAGAAGGAAATTGGTGACAAGTTTTATACAGCAGTCAGGTTTGAGAAGGATTAGCCATAATCTCACTCAGGGTTACATTATATGTAAATGATCATCAAACCACCATGAAAGCAATACACCTTAAATAGTTTAATGGGAACTGAAAAGCATCATGTTTGGGATTAAAGCAAAAACACTGAGAGTGGTAGAGGAAGGCTGCTTGTCTGATTTACCTATTCTGAAAATGTTTTATACTGACAATCGGTGGCCAGTATGAAAAAGCATTTCTCTCTGTAGCACCAAGAAATGAAAAACGTGAGCAAAAGGTTCCTTAATGGTCGAATGTGTTGAAGGAAACTAACTGTCTAGCCGAAAGAGACTTTATAGATATGCTACTTCCTTCTAAACTGTCTAGTGCAAATCAGCAAACTGTTGGACATAATGATCCATGACAGAAATTCATAACTGTTAGGAATATTACATGGCTGAGATATCAAAGAGGGCTCTATCCAAGCCTTTCCATTTATTTGAATGGCTAGGGATAAAGTGGGGTGGGGTGGAGGGGAAGATTATGAACAAGAAAATCAGGGAAAAAGTTAAAGCATTGACATAAAGCTAAAGTTATCCTGAAGATTTTTTTAAACATGTATCCTCTGCATTTATAGAACAAGCTGTACTTTATTGATGCAAATAAGGTTAAGAGTTATTCAACATTGAAGTGTTTTATGAGGATTGAGTACAACACAAAGCAAAGGTAAGCAAAAATCTTGTGAAAGTTAAAAAAATGCAGATGCTTGAAACTAACATAAAAGCAGAAAATGCTGGAAAGTGTAGCACACACAAAATGCTGGAGGAATTCAGCAGGCCAGGCAGCCTACGTAAGAGTATGGTCTATGTTTCGGACCTGGAAAGTGCAAGTCAGGTTACACCAATGGAGAGAGAAACAGAGTTCTGAAGAAGGTCTCCGACCTGGAACGTTGTCTCTGCTTCTCCTCCTACAGACGTGATCCTAACACCTGAGTATTTCTAGCACTTTCTGATTTTGCAAAAATCCTCGTTTGACTCATGGGTTCTGAGATTGAAACTATCATGGCTCCTTCTGATCAGTGGATTTGCAGAATAAAAAAGAGTCAAATAAAAACACTGATGAAGGACCTTTGCCCAAAATGTCAACTGTTCATTTCTTTCCATGCCGCCTGACCTGCTGAGTTTCTTAAATATTTTGTGTATGTTGCAAGATAGAAGTTACCCCTCCAATTAATCTGCAAACTAAATAACATGCTCATTGTCTTAAAGTGGTTCTAAGGTTCATTATCAGCCAGGACCCAGTCTTAACATAAAAACATAGAAAACCTACAGCACAATATAGGCAACAACACACACAAAATGCTGGTGGAACACAGCAGACCAGGCAGCATCTATAGGGAGAAGCACTGTTGACGTTTCAGGCTGAGACCCTTCGTCAGGACTAACTGAAAGGAAAGCTAGTAAGAGATTTGAAAGTAGTGGGGGGAGGGGGAAATGCGAAATGATAGGAGAAGACCGGAGGGGGTGGGATGAAGCTAAGAGCTGGAAAAGTGATTGGCGAAAGTGATACAGAGCTGGAGAAGGGAAAGGATCATGGGACAGGAGGCCTCAGGAGAAAGAAAGAGGGAGGGGGAGCACCAGAGGGAGATGGAGAACAGGGAAACAACTAAATATGTCAGGGATGGGGCATTAACGGAAGTTAGAGAAGTCAATGTTCATGCCATCAGGTTGGCGGCTACCCAGCCATTATATAAGGTGTTGTTCACAACACTGACTTCTCTAACTTCCGTTAATGCCCCTCCTCCCCTTCTTACCCCATCCCTGACATATTTAGTTGTTTGTTTTTTTCTCTCTCTCTACCCATCACTCTGCCTGTTCTCCATCTCACTCTGGTGCTTCCCCCCCCCCTCCCCCTTTCTTTCTCCCGAGGCCTCCCGTCCCATGATCCTTTCCCTTCTCCAGCTCTGCATCACTTTCGCCAATCACCTTTCCAGCTCTTAGCTTCATCCCACCCCCTCCGGTCTTCTCCTATCATTTCACATTTCCCCCTCCTCCCCACTACTTTCAAATCTCTTACTATCTTTCCTTTCAGTTAGTCCTGACGAAGGATCTCGGCCGGAAACGTCGACAGCGCTTCTCCCTATCGATGCTGCCTGACCTGCTGTGTTCCACCAGCATTTTGTGTGTGTTGTTGTTTGAATTTCCAGCATCTGCAGATTTCCTCGTGTTAGCACAATACAGGCTGTTCGGCCCACAAAGTTGTGCCAAACATGTCCCTACCTTAGAAATTACTAGGCTTACCCATAAGCCCTCTATTTTACTAAGCTCCATGTACCTATCTAAAATGTCTCTTAAAAGACCCTCTCATATCCACCTCCACCACTGTTGCCGGCAGCCCTTTCCACGCACTCAACACTCTCTGAGTAAAAAACTTACCCCGATATCTCCTCTGTACCTACTCCCCAGCATCTTAAACCAGTGTCCTCTTGTGGCAACCATTTCAGATCTGGGAAAAAGTCTCTGAACATCCACATGATCAATGCCTCTCATCATCTTATACATCTCTATCAGGTCACCTCTCATCCTCTGTCACGTCTTCTGGAGCCAAATGATTTCTTCACACTCATAAGTGCTCCTATGACTTCATATTTTGTAATTTTGTTAAGATATCTACACCAATCATTTTAGACAGGATATCTTTGAAATATTTCCCTGAAACATCAACTCAATATGCTAATTAGACTCTGCATTGTATTGGTTCTCTGTAAGCAACAAAGTCTTTACGGAGCTGTAACCATATCTATATTGGTATATAAGCCATCTTTTAATATTTATCCTATTAAAATCTCAACATCAGCAAAGTTCTATTTTCTATAGACTCTCAAGAGCAGAAATATTCTTCCATCAACAGCTTCTCCTTCTGTATCATCTTGACCTCCTGGCACTCAATATATGTTAAAAGTCCAAAAAGCACAACAAAAAAATAAAGCTGCAATTCATTTAGTTGAACTGACTTGGTTTCAGAGATTACATGACAGGGAAAAATTAAGTTTCTCAACATCATATTCATATGGACTTTCTCGTGATAAATTCTTATTATTACAATTGAAAATACATTCCACCTGCAATGTTTGAATCTTATTCAGTGTGACTAACAGCTTAATCATAATTAGCGTGACAGTCCTGGGTTTCACGATTTCTATACATACAGTAATTCAAGTAAGATAATGAATTCATAGTCACTTTGACATTAATTATCATATGATGTCAGAAAAGAAAGTCAGTCTTGCATATTCATAGCATTATTTTTCATTTTTCATGGTATTGTTAAATACAGAAAGGTCAAATAACTACTTTTAAATTCTATTTTATTTTATTGAGGTACAGCATGGAGAGGGTCCTACCAGCCCTTCGAACCGTGCCACCCAGCAACCCAGACTTAACCCAGGCCTAATCACAAAACAGTATACAATGGTCAATTAACATACCAACCGGTACAGATGTGGATTGTGGGAAGAAACTGGAGCACCTGGAAGAAACCGACACAAGCACAGGGAGAACGTACAAACCCTTTATTGGTAGCACCCGGAATTGAACCCAGGTTGCTGGTACTGTGAAGCATTGCACTAACCACTGTGCTGTAAGCTGCGCTGTAGGATCCGATAGAAAATGTTAGAAATACTCACACTGTCAGGCTGCATCTTAGAGAGAAAAACAGCATCAACATCTCAGGTTCCTTCATCAGAACTGTGAAAGTACACTTGAAATAGCAGAAATGGGAAAGAATAAAGAAAACAGAGGAAGAGCCAGTGATGAAAATTAGACAAAGATTAATAAGGTTGTAGCGGTGTGCTACACGCAGCGCTGAAATAACGAAACCGAGTCGGTAAACTGCAGTTAAAGAAGATTTTATTCGAACTTCGTGGCTTCGCTTTAAAGCCTCCCTGATCCCGCCCTCCCCGGGCGCGGATGCTGTAGGAGGCACGTACTCACAGTCCTGCACAGGCTTTTCCCTTTGTTGGTGAAGCAGACCTGGCGCCCTTTTGGGACTGGTCTTTGTGCCGGCGCGCTGGCTATTTGTGAGCCGGTTCGCGTGCGCTAGGAAGTGGGTTGCCACAAGGTAACTAGTAATTAAGAAATAATAGGAACAAAGGCTCAATCTTAAATTGAAGTATCCAGCAGCTTCTGCAGAGAGAAATAGAAGCGAAAGAGTCAGTCACAGTGGTGACTTTCAGAACTTGGTTACTACTGCACTGGCTAGAACACTGAGTTGATTTTGATCTTGCTGGGATGTTTATTGTGCATCAGCCTGACCTAGGGCAGGTCACATCTGAGGTGCATGCACAAACCTCAGCAGGATAATTGTGACATCAAGGAAACACCAGCCATGCTGCCTAGTGCACCAGCACGCGATGGTGCCGTGGAATTTCAGGAGTTTCAGCAGCATCTGAAGCTATCTAAAACTGACCGAAGCAATTAAAGTTCTGCATCCATCCCTTCAAGGGAAGCGTGCCATGTAGCAGGTGGGCTGATTAGGTCAATAAACGGAGACAGGCGAGCAAAGATTATTTCTGTGATTTCCTCTCTAAATGGGGGTGGGGGTGGGGGTGGGGAATGTGATTCGGAACAGCAGGAAAATATTTCTGTGATTTAGAATGTGATTCTAGCAACAGAAGCGCCAGGTGGAATGTAGTCACCCAGAATTATCTTCATCTCAGGAAAAGGTGCAAATGTCAAGATGTCGACTGTACTCTTGTCCTGAATGCTCCCTGGCCTACTGAGTTCCTGCTGGGGGTAAAGGTGCAAACTTAGGCTGAACCGGATATCAATCCTTCCAGAGTCCCTGCACCTTCTTGGGCCTCTTGCCTGGTCCAATTCTTTACAAGAGTCACTGTTGTGGGAATAAAAAACTTAGACCAGTGCAGAAGTAATCACCTTCCCAAAACTTGCAAGAGACCCAGGTCATACATTAAGCAAAAGTGCAATGTTTCTGCTTTTCTAAGTTCAAAGTTCAAAATAAATTTCTTATCAGAGTACATAAATGTCACCGTATACTACCTGCTGGGGAGTATTCTGGAGTTACGTGAATACAGCAGACTTTAATTCAAACAAGAACGAGGCTTTAGTTCTGTAAGTGTAAATGAGTTGAGGAAACTTGCAATTAGCCTTCAGTTTTTTTTAAAGTGCAAATAGTAAATTGAAGTTAAAAACACAGGGTGTTCCACAGACTAAGAGATTGCATATGATAGAGCAAAATGTTAAAACAATAGGATCTGTATTAAACAAAATGTATCAAAGTCGACAACATAGCTAAGTAGTTGCACAACAGTTACTTGAGTGTAAGTTGGCAGAGCAGATGGATGTTGTCACTTAGCATATCAAACATAGTCATAGGTATAGGCAATCAATAGTTTTGGTGTATTTATCATTTTTGTGTATTCAGAGACAATCCTAAAAACATTAATTTCGGGTGTCGACTCTGTCATCAAAAGGTTTTAGAATAATGGTGCTAACTAGTTTTTCCCAAAAGCGTTTGGCTCCATTACAATGTGCTTCCAAGAAGTATCTCAAAAGAACCGTATTTCAACCCAAAGTATTGGAGTAAACAATGTCATTGCAGCGATTGAGATTGTATTTCATCTTTGATCATAATGATATAAAATTGTGATGTACCCTTGTGTTTGTGAGCCTCCACCGAGAGTCTGACATGAGTGTCGCCTGTTTGTTGTGATGAATAAAGACCTCTACACCACCAGATCTGGTGCCTCTCTGGAGACTTTGATCACAGGAACAACTCGACCCTGAGGTTTTATCTTCTTGCAGTCGTTCACAGTAGAACAGAGAAATGCAATAGAATCAATGAAAACTACAAACAAAAACTGACAATCAATATGCAAAAGTAGAAAACTGAGCAAATACAAATGAAACAAATAATAATACTGTAAGTATAGAAGCAAACAAATGATATTGAGAACATGAGTTGTAGAGTCCTTGAAACTGCGTCCATAGGAGTTTAAAGACATTTGAAAGTAGCTACTATTTTCCTTGACCTCAAGGCAGCACATGATAGAAGCCCGGAACACAAACTTTCCTGAAAGTTTAACGCTCATGGATCATGAAACTATCGCTCCATAAATATAGTCAGATCAATGACAGATTAATACTTGGAAAAAGCAGTTCAATTGCTAGCTCCAATCTTATAACCTCACACACCAATAACTTTAGATAAAGGAAAACTGGCCTTAACTTAAAGTTCAAATAGCTTGCAGAGTTTCAATTTTCATTCGTGGGTTGATTGCACAATTTACTATCCTTCACTGGGGGAAGAGATGAAAAGTGGAAAAGGGACAGTGCAGAGTTAAGAAAGCTTTGTATTTCCATCAAGAATGTCACAATCCTATTATTCAAAAAGACCTTTTATTCCTCAGTTTTACAAAAAGAAAACAAAGGGAAGATTTATATCACTTATTTAGAAAATTACCATTTTTATTCCAATCACTAAGGGGTATCAAAATGAGATTACATTTAAATAATTGCAATAAATCTTTACTTTGACACCATTTCCTGAAACTGATGCACGTTCATTACTGAGCTAGATTGTGAATCCATAGCAAAACTGCACCTTGGAACCAAACATGAGAATCAACTGGGAATGTTTATTTTTAAACCATTAATTGGCCTTATTGGATCTGTTGTGACTACAACTAAATCAATGGAGAAAATGGAGAAACTGCAGTCATGTAAGTCTTTATTCATCTTAACAAATAGACATTCTTCTAGAGGCACTCTCGGTAGAGGCTCACAAATCCAAAAGTGCATCACATTTTGGTATCGTCAGGATCAAAGCTAACAGCAGGTGGTTTAATACAAACTCAATAGCTACAATGACATTGGTCACTTCCATCCTTTAGGTTGACAATGCTTCCTTTGAATTTCAGTGGGAGACACCCCCCCCCCCCGAATGTTCAAACACCCCTGCTGACAAAGATATCCTAAAAACATCTGAAGACAAAGAGCCAGACGCCAGGGTGCACAATAGATCAGCTACTGATTGCTACTATGCCTTTGGCCATGTTTGACATGCTAAGTGACAGCATCAGCTTGGTCTGCCAGCTTGAATTCAGTCTCAATTTTGCAGACAACTTACCCATGTTGCTCGAGTTGATGCAAGCCAATTAACATAACCTCATTGTCTTAATTTTAGGCTGAGACATATACAAACATCTCATGGTCATCATTTTATTCTTGAATAAAGTATTTTTGGAAAAAAATATCTCTTAGTCTGAAGGAAGCCTGTGTGCCACAGGCACTGCTTGCAATTTACAATCCAGTTTAAGAACTAAAGACTGGTTCATGTCTGAATTAACAACTGCCAGATTCACATAACTCCAGAATACTCCCTTTACAGGATCTAATTCAGTAAACTATTCACTGTCATGGCTGTAAATGAACTACCAAGGAAATGCACACACAAGAATGAAACACAGTAAGATAAAATAATTCTATACATCTTAATCATGTATAAACAGTATACCAGTCCTGACCTGTGAATAATTGTTGGACATCGCATTCTGAACTCCAACAATCGTAATGCCAGGGAAAAGATTAAAACATCAGCAATGATTTAACAGAAATGATTAACTAAGCAATGCATTTTTTCTGTCCAACCACTGAGTCCATTACCACTTCAATTAACACACAGAACCTTTGTTTGTTAGAACACTGGCTGTTTTTTTCAGATGCCATTTTCATAAATACTGATGTCTAGAAGTACAGTTTCTTCCTGCTTCAGTGCAAGGTTTACCAGATAATGAGATAATGTTGCAGTCCAGTTACTTCCCCTAAATGGATGACATAAATTTCTAGAAAATCAGTTGCCTGCTGTAAGGAATTGATGAAGCAAACGCTACTTTACTTTCTGTCCAAATGCTAAAGCTGTAATTGGCATTGCCAGTAATTTGTAGTTCTTTAATGGGTATATTTGGAAAAAAACAACATAAAATTTTCCCTTCCAATCACTACTCGTGCTTGCATACAACTTGTGTACAAAGGGATTTAGTTCCCATTCCACATCAGCAATCACCCAATCTCTCATCATTAAAACAATGTTCTGCTTCATATGTTCTGCACACCAACATAGATGGCCTCCCAAGTATTTCTTCAACAATACCTCCTCTTCCACTCTTTGAAGTTCTTAAAAATGTTCTCTGCACATGTCTTTTATGCAATAATTTCTACACTATTAAATATATACTTCCCTCATGACCCTCTGCTTTTTTGGCTAATTGTCTTAAACAATGTTACTTTCAATGTTACTTCAATGGTTACTTTCTCTCCGGCTAGTGAAATCACATTTTCCTTAGTTGTTTTAGGAAAACACTTCTTATTCTTGAATACCTAACTCAAATCTTCCTGTAACCTTTAATGTACTAGGGAGAATAACAGTAATATATGCTTAACCACATACAGGATCTGCAGATTGATAGCAAGACTTGTATTTTTCCCCCTCCTCTAATTGCCCTTCCCATCTCTTGCCTGCTGTTATCCTTCAAGTGAATGTACTCCCTTGTGGTTTTGGGGAGGGCATTTCAGGATTTGAATCCAGCAACAATAATGTATGACTAAAGTATCTCTAAGTGAAATTGAACTTGCCAGTGCTTCAATTCTGATGTGACTGCAGTGATGCCCATCTCTGTGGTGAGTTTGTAAATTATAAGTTATACCTTTGAGATATAATTAAATAAGCTATTTTTCCCTGCATGGTGGCAAAAAAAAAGTGTTGTTGAAACTGAATGCATCAAGGCAAGTGGACAATATTCCATCAGGATTGTGACTTGTACTTGGCATTGTGTGGAAAGCTGTGAATCATATTCAGAGAACACTCATCACCTGCCGTGCTTGCAATTACATTGCTTATGTACCTGTTCCAGTTATGTTCCTAGTCAATACTTAACAGAAAGTAATAATGAAAGGTGGGTCAGGTTGGAATCAACAACAGTAATGCCACTGAATATTGAGGCAATTAGATTTCCTCTTGCTTAGAGATGGTGCTTGCCTGGCATTTACTTGACATGAAAATTACTTACACTGATGTTGAAGTATTAAAGGAGTTACTATGGAACCATCAGCAAACAATCCCACTTCTAAGCTCCTGAAGAAAGGAAGTTCATTGATAAAGCAGCTGCAGATACTCCCCAGAGAAATTCCTGTAGTTATGTCCTGGAGCGAGGATGATTATTTCAAACAACTACAATCATCTTCACTCATCAAGGGACAACTACAACCAGACACATTTTCCGGCCATTACTGAGCCCTCAGTCAAAATTGTTAAACTGATTGTCAGCTTGTTACAGCATTGGCTGTGTTAGCAAAGTGCTCACTGGATTTGCAACTGTGACAATCAATACACTTCATTGGTGGAATTTGAGATATTATGAAAGGAATATGACAAATGCAAGAATCCATTTCCTTTCTGGCACACCTTCTACACAATTATGTGGCCTAATTCTTCTCTAACTCCATCTGTAAGTTTGTAGATGATACCAGTGTAGTGAGCCATATCTCAAATCATGATGTGTCAGAATACAGGAAGAAGATAGTGACCCCAGTTACATGGTGTCATGATGATGACATTTCCCTCAATGTCAGCACAAATAAAGAGATGGTCACTGACTTCAGGAAGGATGCCGGTGTACATACATGGTGTACGTGCTGAGGTTGAGAGAATGAAAAGCTTCAAGTTCCTAAAGGAGAGTATCACCAATCTCCTGTCATGATCTAATCACACAGATGCCATGGTCAAAAAAGCTCACCAGCGCCTCTCCTCCCTCAGGAAGCTAAAGAAACTTGGCATCTCCTCATTGACTCTCGTTAATTTTTTTATCGGTGCACCATAGAAAGCATCCTGTTCAGATACATCACCACTGCTCAGCCTGTGACAGCATTCAAGAAGCTAAAGAATTGAAGATACAGCTCAGCTCATGACAGAACTTCCTTCTGTAGAATCTGTCTACATTTCTCACCTCCTCAGTAAAGCAGCCAGCACAATCAAAACCAACACCCACCCCAGACATTATCCCTTCTCCCCTTTACTACTGGGCAAACCTGGAAAACATGTACCACCAAGCTCAAGGCCAGCTTTTATCCCACTGTTATAAGACTATTGAACCATTCCCTATTGCAATAATTTGGATTTTTGATCCCACAAACTACCTCACTTGCACTACACTTTCTCTTTAATATAACACACTGTATTCTGCACTTGTTTTCATTTTATTTTGAGCTACCTTGAAGTGCCGTTGTAATGAATTGATCTGTGTGAATGGTACACAAGACAAGCCTTTCCCAGTACCTCAATACATATGACAATAATAAAGCAACTTATCATTTTACTTTAAATTTTTATTGTATAGCAAGGGCATGGAATCCTTGGAGAGGGTTTACATGGAAATTTGGAACTGCAAGGTTCACTCTGAGGAAATGGTAATCAAGCTGGTTCCTTTTTCTCTCAAGGCACAGTTAGGACAGAAAGAGGGAGCAGAAGGTCAGGCTGATGGAATTTGATAAAGGAGAAAAGGATTTCTCCAGGATTGGGGTGTATAACTTGCTTTTGATACTGTAAATCCAAGTAATGTTACATTCTCTCGACTTACCCCTCCTGAAGTCCATAATCAAGTGACATTGAGTGCAATGTTGTTGCTTCTTTCCAATCTGCACGAACTGTGGTCTCCCGGTAAGAAAGTCAAGGATCCATTTGCAGAGCGAGATACAGAGGCCCAGGTTTTTGAGCTTGTTGATTAGAAATGAGGGTATGATTGTACTAAACACTGAGCTGTAATCAATAAAGAGTAGTCTGATGTAGATATTGCTATTGTCCAAGTGATCAAAGACTGAACTGAGAGCCAGTGAGATTGCATCTGCTGTTGACCTACTGTGGCGATAGGCAAGTTGCAGTGCATCCAGGTCCTTATTTAGGCAGGAATTGATTCTAGCCTAGGCTAAACTCTTAAAGCATTTTATCACAGTAGTTGTGAGTGCTACTGGCTGATAAACGTTGAGGCAGTTTAACCTGCTCTACTTGGGCACTGGTATGATTGTCACTTTTTTGAAGCAGGTGAGAACCTCCTACTGCAGCAGTGAGAGACTGAAGTTATCCTTGAACACTCCCACCAGTTGGTTGGCACCGGTTTCTCAGAGCCCTACCATGTGCATTATTAGGGCCCAATGCCTTGCAAGCATGAGGCAGTTGTGGCTGGCAACACTCAAGGACTTCATGAAATAACCTGAAGTAATCTTTGTATATTTATGTATAACCATGAGTTTTATGTCAAATATTGCATCTATTTTTGCTTTCATTTGCAGATATGGGATCAACCTTATTTAATTTTCAGCTCAGTGTTTTCCTCAAGATCAGCACACAAAATGCTGGAGGAACTCAGCAGGTCAGGCAGCAACTACGGAAAGGAATAAACAGACATTTTGGGCTGAGACCATTCATCAGCGCAGGAAAGGAAAGGGAAAGAGGCCAGAAGTACAACATGGGGAGAGGGGAAGGAGTACAATCTTGGTGATAGGTGAAGCCAAATGGGTGGTGGAGAGGGGCATGAAGTGGAAAGCTGGGAGGTGCGAGGTAGAAATAGTAACTGGGCGAAGAAGATGGAATCTGACAGGAGGAGAGAATCTGAAGGATAGGATGGGAGAAAGGGAAATTGGAGAAGCCATGTGAGGAGGTGATAGGCAGGTGAGAACAGAAGAGGTAAGAGGAGGGCCTGAGTGGAGATTGGAAGAAGAGGGAAGGAAATGGAAGAAGTTAGGGCAATCGATGTTCATGCCATCTGGTTAGAGGCTCCCTAGATGCCATATGAAGTGTTGCTTCTGCAATATAAGTGACAACCTAACCTGCAAGTCAGTTGGAGTCAGCTGCTGTATCTGGTGCTCCCAACGTGGCCTTCTCTGCATTGGAATGACCAGACATAAATTGAGGTACTGTGGAGACCCATTTCCTGGCACATCCGAACCAACTCACAATTAGATAGCCTACGGGGTTTTGCGAGCACAGAGCTTTGGAGCCTCTGCGCCATGGGGGGCAGGTTGAGGGAGGCTTAAAAGTGAGGCTGAAGATTTCGAATAAAGTTTTTTTCCTTCGACTGCAGTTACCGACTCCGTGTCGTAATTTTAGCGCTGCGTGTAGCACACCGCTACAATTGGTGACCCCGACGGTCCAAACGATTTTTGGACCAGAAATGACCGACGCCGCCTCTGTTCATGCGGTTTCGTTGAAACTGCCGGGTTTCTGGACACAGCGACCGAACCTATGGTTCCAGCAAGCTGAAGCCCAATTCCACGTTCGCCAGATCACCTCAGAAGACACCCGCTTCTACTACGTGGTGAGCTCCCTCGACCAGGACACAGCGGCCCAGGTCGCGGAGTTCGTACAGTCGCCCCCGGCAGATGGCAAGTACACGGAATTCAAAGCCCTGCTCCTTAGGACTTTCGGACTCTCATGGCGCGAGCGGGCTACCCGTTTACTGCACCTGGATGGCTTGGGAGACAGACCTCCATCGGCTTTAATGAATGAGATGTTGTCTCTGGCCAAAGGACACAAGCCCTGCCTCATGTTTGAGCAGGCATTCCTGGAGCAGCTGCCCGAGGACATACGCCTGCTGCTGTCCAACGCGGATTTCAGTGACCCCCCGGAAGGTGGCAGCCCGGGCGGA
The DNA here is from genome assembly GCF_030144855.1 of Hypanus sabinus. NCBI lineage: Eukaryota > Metazoa > Chordata > Chondrichthyes > Myliobatiformes > Dasyatidae > Hypanus > Hypanus sabinus. The sequence goes on from NC_082718.1 coordinate 99,894,513, forward strand.
CTTGCTGTGGAACGCCAAAAAGGTGAGCGGGGCGTCCATCGCACAGATCTCCCAGCCACGCTTCCGGCAGCAAACCAGTCCAGGCCCAGCCGCAGATCCCGCCAACCCCCGGCCCAATGAACACTGGTGCTTCTACCACCAGCGGTGGGGCGCAGAAGCCCACCGTTGTCGCCCGCCCTGCAAGTTCCCGGGAAACACCAGGGCCAGCCGCCGCTGATGGCTACGGCGGCTGGCCATCGGGATAGCCTCCTGTATGTGTGGGATAGAAGGTCGGGACGCCGGTTTTTGGTCGATACTGGGGCTGAGATCAGCGTTTTACCTCCGACGAGTTACGACACCCGCAGCAGGGCACCGGGTCCCCCCCGAGGGCCGTGAATGGCAGCACAGTAAGGACCTATGGCACCCGTCAGGTGCAGCTACAGTTCGGCTCCAGCCAGTTCACGTGGGACTTCACACTGGCCGCCGTAGCCCAACCGCTTCTGGGTGCGGATTTTTTGCGGGCTCACAGCCTACTGGTCGACCTGCCCAGGAAGAGACTGGTCCACGCCGAGACCTTTCAGACGTTCTCCCTGGGTGCAGCCCAGTTGCCAGCCCCTCACCTCGACTCCATCCGTCCGATAACGACTTCACCAGGGTCCTGGCGGATTTCCCATCGGTTCTGGCACCGCAGTTCACAGCGGCCTTGCCCAGGCACGGCGTACAGCACCACATCCCGACCCAGGGACCACCCCTCCACGCCCGCGCTCGGCGGCTTCCCCCGGACAAGCTCCGACTGGCGAAGGAGGAGTTCCAGAGGATGGAGGAATTGGGGATCATCCGGCGGTCCGACAGCCCATGGGCCTCCCCCCTGCACATGGTGCCCAAAGCGACGGGGGGCTGGAGACTGTGCGGCGACTACCGCAGGCTGAACGAGGCTACCACACCGGACCGCTACCCTGTGCCGCATATTCAGGACTTTGCAGCAAACCTGCACGGCGCACGGATATTCTCCAAGGTAGACCTCATCCGAGGGTACCATCAAATCCCGATGCATCCTGACGACGTCCCCAAAACGGCTCTCATCACCCCGTTTGGCCTTTTCGAGTTCCTCCGCATGCCGTTCGGCCTGAAGAATGCCGCACAGACGTTCCAGCGGTTAATGGACGCGGTGGGACGGGACCTGGACTTCGCGTTCATCTATTTGGATGACATCCTCATAGCCAGCAGCAGTCGTCAGGAGCATCTGTCCCACCTCCGTCAACTCTGCGCCCGACTGTGTGAGTACGGTCTTACAATCAACCCCGCCAAATGCCAGTTCGGACTCGATACCATTGACTTCCTGGGCCACAGGATTACTAAAGACGGGGCAACCCCTCTGCCCGCTAAGGTAGATGCGGTCCGCCTCTTTCCCCGACCCACCACAATCAAAGGCCTTCAGGAATTCGTAGGTATGGTCAATTTCTACCGCCGCTTCCTCCCTTCAGCTGCCCGGATCATGCGCCCCCTGTTCGCCCTGATGTCGGGTCCAAGCAAGGACATTACCTGGGACGAGGAGTCCGCCGCCGCTTTCGTTCAAACGAAGGAAGCTTTGGCGAACGCCGCAATGCTAGTACATCCCAGAATGGACGCCCCTACCGCCCTCACAGTGGACGCATCTAACACGGCAGTCGGTGGGGTGCTGGAGCAACTCATTGCAGGTCGCTGGCAACCCCTGGCGTTTTTTAGCAAACACCTGTGACCACCCGAGGTCAAATACAGTGCTTTCGACCGGGAACTGTTGGCGCTCTACCTGGCAATCCGGCATTTCAGGTACTTCCTAGAAAGTCGGCCCTTCACCGCGTTCACGGACCACAAACCGCTTACCTTTGCGTTTACGAAAGCGTCCGACCCCTGGTCGTCCTGCCAGCAACGCCTACATCTCTGAATACACGACTGATGTCCGGCACGTCTCGGGTAAGGACAATGTCGTGGCAGATGCGCTCTCTCGCCCTACCGTTCATGCCCTTTCCCAAGGGGTAGACTTTGAGGCACTGGCAGAGGCGCAGCAGGCGGATGAGGAGATTCCGAGTTACAGAACCGCAGTCTCTGGTTTGCAGCTCCAGGACCTCCCCGCAGGCCCGGGTGAGAGGACCCTACTCTGTGACGTCGCCACCGGCCAGCCCCGTCCCGTCGTCCTGACAGCCTGGCGGCGCCGCGTTTTCGACTCCATTCATAACTTGGTGCATCCCTCCATCCGGACAACTGTCCGGATGGTTTCCAGCAGGTTCATTTGGCACAGACTCCGCAAACAGGTCAGTGAATGGGCCAAAACGTGCATGCACTGCCAGACGGCCAAGGTGCAGCGGCACACCAAAGCCCCACCACAGCAGTTCCATTCCACCCACCGGCGTTTCGACCACATTCATGTGGATATTGTGGGCCCCCTGCCAGTGTCGCGCGGAGCACGGCACCTCCTGACTATTGTGGACCGGTTCACAAGATGGCCAGAGCCGGTCCCGCTCACCGACACCACCTCCAAATCTTGCACCCGAGCCCTGATCGCCACCTGGATATCTCGCTTTGGTGTACCAGCCCACATTACCTCCAACAGAGGCGCCCAGTTCACCTCCAGCCTGTGGTCAGCTATGGCCAGCCTTTTGGGGACTCAGCTGCACCACACCACTGCCTACCACCCACAGTCGAACGGGCTAGTGGAGTGTTTCCACCGTCACCTGAAGTCGGCCCTCATGGCCCGCCTGCGAGGAGCCAACTGGGCGGACGAGCTTCCCTGGGTCCTACTCGGCATCCGCACAGCACCCAAGGACGACCTGCACGCTTCGTCGGCCGAGTTGGTGTACGGCGCGCCCCTGGTCGTCCCCGGGGAGTTCCTACCAGCCCCAAGGGGGCAAGAGGAAGATCCCGCAGCAGTCCTGGGCAGACTACGCGAGAAGCTCGGTAACCTGGCCCCCATACCCACTTCACAGCACGGGCGGCACCCGACCTGCGTACCCAAAGACCTACAGAACTGTAAGTTTGTGTTTGTACGAAGGGGCGGGCATCGGCCACCGCTGCAGCGGCCATACAAGGGGCCGTTTATGGTGCTCTGGAACAACGGGTCCACATTCGTGCTGGACGTTGGGGGGAAAGAGGAGGTTTTCACGGTGGACCGCCTCAAACCGGCCCATGTGGACCTGGCGCAACCGGCCGAGTTTCTGGCACCTCGGCGCAGAGGCCGACCTCCCAAGCAGGTTCTGGCCCAGACTGTGGACATTGGGGGGTGTATCGCCAGTTCTGGGGGGGGGTTATGTGGCGACCCATTTCCTGGCACATCCGAACCGACTCACAATTAGATAGCCTACGGTGGTTTGCGAGCACAGAGCTTTGGAGCCTCTGCGCCATGGGGGGCAGGTTGAGGGAGGCTTAAAAGTGAGGCTGAAGATTTCGAATAAAGTTTTTTCCTTCGACTGCAGTTACCGACTCCATGTCGTAATTTTAGCGCTGCGTGTAGCACACCGCTACAGTACCACTTTGTCAAGCACCTTCACTCCATCCACCTCAAACAGGATTTCCCAGTGGCAACCATTTTAATTCCAAACCCCATTCTCATTCTGACAGGTCAGTCCATGGCCACCTTTACTACCACGATGAGGCCATGCTCAGGTTGGAGGAGCAACACCTCTTATTCTCTCATAGCCTCCAACCTGATGGCGTGAACAATGATTTCTCTAATTTTTGGTAAATTCTCCTCCTCCATCATTATCATCATCACCATCATCATCATCCTCTTCCTCCTCCTTCTCCTCCTCTCCCCTCTTATCACTTCTCTTCTCATCAGCCTATCACCTCACCCTAGGCCTCTCCTCCTTCCCTTTCTCCCATGATCCACTCTCTTTTCCTATCAGATTCCTTCTTCATCAGCTCTTTACCCTTTCTACCCATCACCTCCCATCCTCTCACTTCATCCTCCCTCCCCCACCCACCTGGCTTCACCCATCACTTTATAGCTTGAACTCCTTCCCCCTCCTCCTCACCTGGCTCCACCAATCACTTGCCAGCTTGAACTCTTTCCCCTTCCCCAAACTTATTCTGGTTTCTTCAGCCTTCCTTTCCAGTTTTGATGAAGAGTCCGGCCTGAAGTGTCAACTGCTTTTTCTTCTCCATCCACGCTGCCTGACCTGCTCTGTTCCTCGAGTATTTTGTGTGAGTTGCTCCAGATTTCCAGCATCTGCAGAATCTTGTGTGTTTATGATTATGTTTATAATTAAGGCTATTACACCGTGAGTTTATTTACAATAATTTCATTGTAGTTTTCTGTGCTCCTTCTCTGTCCTATCATCAAGCTTTCCACTTAAAGTGAAATGTGTGCTTACATACTTCTTCTGCAGTGTTTATTTTTATTGTAACTTACAGTAATTTGTTATGCCTGCATTGTACTGCTACCACAAGACAATAAATTTCACAACTTCTGTCAGTAACAATACACCTGATTCCGATTCTGATTCTATTTGAAAAAATATTCTACAGCCAAAATTGTCCTCATCTGTTTTGATTTCAGTAGGCTCTATATTCAGTAGGTGGTATTGAGATAAAGGAACAAAAGACTAGGGATGAGACAATATAGTTAAAAAAGAGGCTTTCAAATAAATGAAACAATGTTGAAGGTTACACTTTTTAACCAAGAGTCCTGTTTTTGTTTTAATTTGGGCATCCTACTACTTCCTGAAGCTTTCGTTGCCCTGCTCCCAGCTGCCTTTGCTCTCGTTTGACCGGCGGCCTTTTCTGAGTGGCGCCTCCAAGCTGAGAAAGCATTGTGGACTACAGAGAGCCTTTCACAGCAAGGGAAGCTCCTCATGGGTTAAAGTGTTCCAGTAAGCAGCCATTTAGCCAAATGTATGAGAAATAAATGAAGGAGAACCTGCAAGCACTCTGTAATTAGCTGCAGAAATGATAAGACGATAAAAATATCAGACATTAGACCCAGAATTAGGCCATTCAGCCCATTAAGTCTATTTCACCTCTCCATCATGGTTGATTTATTATCCCTCTCAATCCCATCCATCTTCCTTCTCCCTGTAACCTGTGCCATCCTTACAAATCAAGAACCTATCAAACTCCACTTTAAATAAACCCAGTGGCTTGGCCTCCACTGCCGTCCGTGACAATGAATTTCACAGATTCACCACCCTCTGGCTGAAGAAATTCCTCCTTCATAAAAATTGTCACTTGGCGACAATGGTCTGAATTTCTGTTAATGCATGGAAACTTCTGTTTGGAAATGATAGTGGGCCATGAAAGAGTTAAATTGTGGTTTTAAAGTGATGCAGCATATCTTCACAATAGTCCTTCATGAAGAAAAAATCTGCATTCCAGCAAACGTAGATAAAAATGGCACTTGCTGTGCATTTCTTAAGATATAACTGATCAGAGATAGGAAAGGAATAATGTGTAGTATCAAAAATATAGAGCAGCACAGCACAGAAGGAGACCTTCAGCCCACTGAAGTTCTGCTCGCTCCTTTGAAGACATACTCCCCTCTCAAATTATGGACTGACTCTAAAGCTGCAAATTGAAATAACAAAGGCTGGCGTCAGAACAGCTTTGCTGTTCTTGTTTGGAAATTGTTCCCAATTATCTGCCAGACATTTTGGACATTCCATCCCTTCATTCGAGGAGAGACAGACAAGAGAGGCTCAAGTCATCTGAATCACACCTCCGGCAGAGTAACCACGCCTCAGAGACAATACTGTAATAGAGCAGGCTCCAGCAAAGGCAGCTGAGGGTGAATGCTCGAAAACCAGTAAAATATAAAAGACATATAAAAAAATATAATATAAAAAAACCAGTAAAATATCAATGCACTCTTAGCTATATGATACTACGTATAAACTGTAACCAGCATAGTTCAGGTTAAAATTTTATTATTAGATAAATAATTTGACCTGTGCAGTAAATCAGAGAGTTTATGTAAAGTAGTGGTGCAACCCTGAAGTAAATGAAATCAATCTTACAAATAACAAACACGGCCTTAATTTCAGTCAGTATGACACTAATGTTCCAGGTAAAAGGTATTATATTTTATGAGGCACCATGGTAAAGACATTATAGAATGAAGGTCGCCAGATGTTACAAGATTGTATGAACTGCAATCACTGTCTTTTCAATCACTTAAGTACTAAAAGAAAAGCAAAATATTGCACAAGGTTAGAATTAGAAACAAAAACATGAAATGCTGGAAGTACTCAGCTAGTCAGGCACCATGTGCAGAAGGTCAGAGTATTTTCATCAGAATACCTCTGCCATGAATCAGTTAACTTTGACAACTTGGTTTCACAACTTCAGGTTTTTTTTAATACAGGTTTCAAATTTACACATATCCAGGTGTAATTTCAACACACATTATTTGAGTCCTTTTGCAGCTCTGTAGAAAACGGATAGAATCATAGTATAATAACAAAACCAAAGGGTCAAATGTTATAAGCAGATGGCAGGAGAATGGGGTTCAGAGAGAAAATATATCAGCCATGATTGAATGACAGAACAGACTCAATGGGCTGAATAGACAACTCTGCTCTTGCATCATATGGTCTTACACCATACAGTCCCATACTATTAGCACTAAATGCACACAAGTACTCATCAAGGATATCGCTTGCCATTGCATCTCTAATACACATATCCATTTTGACACCAAAATTAGAGAGAAGAAGATTTGGGCCAACATTAGCTTATTTAATCCTTTAATCATTTTTGACAAAACAGCTCCAGCAATAAGTGCAGGAGGTATCATGGTCAGCAGGGTCATACCAGAAAATAAATTACAAATACCCAGAAGGAAACAATAACAGACAGAAATTAATAATGATGAGCCTGTTGTTAATGTAACTTGCACTACGACACAGATACAGAACCTACAGCTGGCAGCTGTGGTCCATGACTTTTACAGCACAAGCAAACCTAATCATGTAACGAGTGACTAATTTGCAAATATTCGGGCTGATCGTGTCCATGAGTGACATTAAGCTTGCCAAACACAGCTGTATGAATATCTTACATGGTAGCCATATAGGATGTTCATTTCATTTTTCCTCACTTTATGGGTCACAAGTCCCTTCTATGGTAGTTGGTTTTAACATCACAAATTCACAGGCCTGGCTTAGCATGAAAACTTGTCAAAGAGCAGCAAGTTCTGACAATTCTGTCTCCTAACTGCAAACACTAATATGTCTTACTCACAGTAAAATACATCATTTTTAAATAGATGTATAAAGTACTTTGATTGAATTTAGTTGAACATTCTTTATTTCCACAAATCTTATGTGTAAATAAAAAAGCACATTGCAATAATAAGAATAAAGTAAGGAATTTTGCAGGTCAATAATAGAGCTACTGCAAGTGGATTTTAAGTAGTTTAAAAAAGGATGACATGCAATAATTGGATAATAACAATAATCATAATGTAGCTTCAAATCAATGGGCAATTTCTAAATACTTAGCTACAGAATCTACTCTTCTGTTTTGAAGAGTATATACGATTACTGCGGTCTTTGTAAAGAACTCACAGAGGCAATTAACCTTAACACCCTCGTAATGGATTTGCCGCCAAGCTGCTACCTCAGTGATGAGAGTTAACAAATAGACCTGTCATAGGACACCTTGAGCTGTTGGGTCTGTTAGGTTCAGTGCAATTGTGAGAAACAAAAACACTGTAAAGTGTCATTTGCATCATCAATAATGGAAAGTAGGCACTCCTCATTGTACATTGATCCATCGCGAAGAGTTGTATATCACGCATTTAGTGTGAAGGTGTTTAATGCTAATTGTAACACTGCAGATTGATTTGTGACAAGACCAACTTCAACTGCCCACATCTCCATTGAGACTGCCTGCTGTTTTGAGGTCAGTGTAGATTTTGATTGCTCCATTTTCTGCTTGTGCACTTCATCGACCTAGACAATTAAAGAACAGAGCTGACAGTTCTGGTGAGGCTCCAAGGCGCCTGTTGGCAACTTATTTACTCCCTTATGCTCAGAGTGCTTTTTAACATTTAAGGCTTTCTCCTCAGGGGCAAGGATAGACAATACTAGTGTGTTCTAACTGGCGTCATGCTGCATATTGTCTGAAGCTCGTGTAAAGAACAAGGATAAAAGAACATAATATCATAGGTCATTGGACTACGAAGAGGAAAGCATTACTGAATTATATCTGAAGGAGAGGAGAAAGTACACATTTATTTTTATTTTAATCCAAGGCTTGTTCATCGTTCCAAATTGTACACATTTTTGTTTTTTTTACTTACAATTTTCAATTACTTCATAAGAGAGAAACAATTAAAACAACAATTTAATTGCTCTTACAGTGCCCATGAACTGGTACAGTACAGAAACATTAACTCTTTGTTTACAAGACTATCATTAGCAGTAATTCACTACTTATTTATTTAGCTGCTCTTCAGTCAGATAGTCAATTAATCAATCCATTAGTAAAAATGCGGATTCTAATCTTGGTTTCCATCAAAACCTCACCCTCTGCCCCCACCAGCGAGCTCTCAGCATCCCCACCTCAACTGCTAAGACTCCTCTCCTTCCCTCTCTGATTTTGGATGTCCCTTTCTGTGACTCAAAAATATTTACTCTTTCTATCAGGATTTATTGATACACATTGAGAATATTCTGATTTAAATTAAGACTAACTCAGCTAAAAATAATGCTGAAAACGTTCCATTAGCTTATGAATGAATAGGAATCGAAGAATCCGAATCAGGTTTATTATCACCGGCATGTGGCACAGTGTAAAAATTATGAGATTAACACAAATCTTTTTAACTCACTTCCTTTACAATGCGATCTGTCTTATCCAACATGGGCAGATTCCATTCACCTGGTTGTATTACCATCTATCCAACCGTTACCCTTGAATCACCAGGTATGAGAAATTAAAGAATTGCAAGTGGTGTTCGTTGAGATAGTCAGCAGGTCAATCTGTAGATTGAGAAACAGAGCTAACAGGACAGGTAAATCATCGACCAGGAGGTTACAGCTGCTAGTAAAGGTTGCTCTTACCACTATGGGTGGCACAGTAGCGTAGTGGTTAGCATGACACTTTACAGGGGACCCGGGTTCAATTCCCACCCCTACCTGGAAGGAGCTTGTACATTCTCACTGTGACCGCGTGGGTTTCCTTCAGGTGCTCCAGCTTCCTCCCACGATCCAACGTCATACCCGTTGGTAGGCTAGCTGGTCATTGTAAATTGTCCCGTGATTAGGCTACGGTTAAATTGGGAGATGGCTGAGCATCATGACTCAAAGGTCCAGAAGGGACTATTAAGTGCTGTATCTTGCAATAATTTTTAAAAAACAAACAAATGAATAAATAGATAACTTCATGCTGTCTCAGTGGTTTCCCAAAGATCTAACCTTGTCCTTAATATCTCATATCCTTTGTGATTCTCACCAAGTTCCATATCCACAGTGCCATGCATCTCTGTCTCACCATTACCTCAGATTACAGTTTAGATCAAATACGTTTGATGAAATCCATAGATTGCCCTCAGACAGTGAGTTAGTATTCATTATTACTTTTTTATATACTCAGGTAAGTGTCCACTTACACTGCTCATTGACCAATTGATCAATTATTTCCTTTTCATGAAATTATCCAAATAGGCAGATGTATTCTCCAAAGAAAACACTTCATGCTTGAAGTGATTTTGCGCTAGTGAATAATGTGCTTGACTGATATCCAATACAGGATGCTCAGCAGTTGCATCCAAGAAGGTTATTCAGATTCAGACTCACTTATTTATCACATGTGGATCAAAACATACAGGGAAACATGTTGTCTGTGTTAACAACCAACACACCTAGGATGTGCTGGGGGTAGCCCGCAAGTGACGCCACATATTCTGCGCCAGCAAAGCAAGCTCATCATATTCAGCAGACCAGCATAGGCAACAACAGCAAAACAAGCTGCTTTCCCTCCCTCTCCCCACTAAGGGTTGGCACATCATTGTGGGCCGAATGGCCTGTACTGCGCTGTATTGTTCTTCTTAGGTAATCCACTAACACACACATATAGGCCTGCAGCCCACCTCCGGGCCTCTGACCCCAGTCCTTAGCTCTGTACTCTCCGACTCGCAGACGTCAGGCCTCAACCTCCAGAACCTGGCCCAGACTTGCCATGGTCACGCCTCTGATTTCTGGTCACGTTGGACCCAGGTTCCTTGAATTTCAGGTCTCAACATCCGGACTCACTGACTTCGGTATTTGATGTTCGGGTTTCAGCCTCAGCGTGCACATGCCCATTGAGCCAATCGGTAAGTATCTATGGTTCTTGTGGAGATCATATCCACTCCAGAAGTCTTCTCAAATGTTGGAGCACCACGGTGCTGCAGTGCTCCGTGGATCCGAGCAACCTGCACTCAATGTGTATTACAATCGCTGAGGCCTGGGTTGCCTAAAGGTGCTGGGTTTCTTTTCAATTGACCTGGTGACCTTCGTGCATCCATACACAATGGAGCAGCAGGTGAGGTGGACACAAACTGAGGTTCATATATCAGACTGGCTGATATAAGTTATATATTAGGAAGCTGAAAACCATTCCCTTTGGTTCCTGCCACAAATAGTTTTTCCATCTTTTCCTGAAACTACCTCACCTGGTCACCTGGTCTCACTTATCACTTGCTAGCTTGTATTCCTACCCCTCTCCTAATTCTTCTTATTTTGACTTCTGCCCGCTTCCTCTCTGGTCCAGATGAAGGGTGTTGGCCCAAAACATCAACTGTTATTTCCCTCCATCGATGCTGCCTGACCTACTAAGCTCCTCCAACGTTCTCTGTGTGTAAAGCAAAGCCTTGCTTTCAGATTTGACTCCAGCACAAATTTCCGTGTCACCATTTTATGATTATCTACTTCCAGCTCAATTGCACTGTCTATCTGCTTCTTGATTCAGTTTACAACCAGCTGAAGTCCTTTTCCCACATTTATCTAACTGCACAATATTATTAATTTAATACTCTCCTGATTATTACTTTGATACTCTCTGCAGGTCAAGGAAATTGATTGTTGGCTCGAAGAGCTAATATATGGAGAGGAAACGTTGAAGCTTCAGGTTAATAATCTTTCATCAGAGCTGGAAAGGGGTAGCAATGGACAAGGAAAGAGAACAAAAGATAAGATCTGTGACAGAGTGAATGGAAGGGGAGATTAAATTGCAAATAAGGTAACACAACAGAATGAGGCAGAGCGGTAATGGATATTTTCAGTATTTTATGATTCTGTGTCTTACATTTATATCTACATTCAATGAATCTTTTACTTCTCAACTTTGAGTTTCATTATCATCGGTTTGCACTGTAATACTAAGCAGCAGGAAGAATGCATTTAAATGAAAGAAGTCTTACACTGAGGCTTAATCTGAATTGGGCCAAGTGAAACCTCTTTAAATTCCAGATTCCAAAAGGAACTCATGCAAGATTCCTGTACAAATAGACTCTGAAATATTAGACCACACTGCAAATAGGTTGTAGATCTCTCAGTATTCAAACATTTGGCGAATGAGCTATTTGAAAAGGAAATGCCTGCTATTGTTTTGAAATGTAATTATGTTATCTGTTAGTATGATGGATTTTAAATAAAAGTAATTCTGGTTATTGTGGATACACTTGGTGGTCAGATGGATTTATGTAAATATTCCAGAACATATTGGCTTTAAGGAAAGAAGCAGAGATTTTGAAATGTGTGAGAGCACTTTCTACCTTCACGTATGTTCACGCCACGTGATCAATTATGCTTAATCGCATCCTAACAGCATTTAACCAGAACAAGGTGATGATTGTAGCAGGCTGCTCACTGCTTCAAAATATGGCAAGTCTAATTGAACACAGTCAGGTAACATTCTGTTTTACACACTTTACCCACATGCACCACATTACAACATATAACATGGAATAAGAACTGCTTAATTAATTTGAATGTTGGAACTGGAGGTTTAGGAACCCTATCAGCTGGCGATTGGACTGATTGTTCGATCATGTCACTTCTGAGATTTTTATGCTTTTGTTTAATCTTGTAATATGTTATCATCCAGGGAACTACCATACAAACATCATGTTATTAGATTAATTAGACAGTTCTCTTGTTACCCAATGACACAATCTCTTTTACACAAAAAGTAAAAGAGATTTTAAATGGTTCTGAGTTCTGCTGCACATCAAGACAATTTTGGATTTGCTTTTAAGTACCTTGCTAATTTAGCCTTCACATCAAGTTGGAAATGTTCAAAGTCTGTTGGAATTGTGCAAAATGCACAGTGCAGGAAGCTAAGTTATTTGGTGTCTGAAGCGTGAAATCAACTGAGCAGCAGTCACTCACCCAAGTTGAAGATAATGTCTGTTAATTTTCCAACAAGAGTTTTGAAGTAATATTTTTGACAGGACATCCTTAAGCAATGGTCCATGATTAACTTTGAATGAAAAGGTGGATTTCATCCTACAACTTGCAGAACGCTAGGAGAGAAAATACAGCATGGAAGTCATTGTGTTTGAGTATGATTCAGGGCTACAAGGAGGGAAAATTGTATGAGATTAATGACATTGTTTGCCTCAGCATTGGCTCCGACACATTTGGCAGAATGCTCCGCTTTTGTATCATTCTAATAGTAGATTCCATGTCATTGTAGCTGACTCATAATACTCCAAATTTTCTGGTAACTTAAGGCTTGGAGAATATTGGTTCAGAAAAAGCTGTAGAACCAATCAGCGCCCTGCTCTACTCACTTTACATTTATGCCTGTCTGGCTAAGCACAGCTCCGATGCCATACTTAAGTTTGCTGGTGACACCACTGTTGTAGGCCAAACCAAAGGTGGTGACAAATCAGCATAAAGGAGGGAGAATGAAAATCTGGCCGAGCAGTTCCACAACAGCAATCTCTTAATCAATGTCAACAAGACAAAGGAGGAAATCAGAGGTCCATGAGCCAGTCCTCAGCAGGGGATCAGAGACAGAGAGGGTCAACAACTTTAAATTTCTCAGTGTTATCATTTCAGAGGACCCGTAAGTGCAAATATGAAGTAAGCATGCCAGCACCTTTAATTCCTTTGGAGTTTCTGAAAATTCAGCATGACACCTAAAACTTTGACAGACTTCTATAGATGTGTAGTGGGGAGTATATTGACTGGCTGTATCACAGCCTGGTATGGAAACACCAATGCCCTTGAACAGAAAATCCTACAAAAAGTAGTGGATATGGCCCAGGCCAACATGGGTACAGCCCTCCCCACTATTTAGTACATCTACACAGAATGTTGTCATAGGAAAGCAACGCCCATCATCAGGGATCTCTACCACCCAGGACATGCTCTCTTCTCACTGCTGCCATCAGGAAGAAGATACAGGAGCCTCAGGACTCTCACCATCAGACTGAGGAACAGTTACTACCCCTCAACCATCAGGCTTTCGAACCAAAGGGATAACTTTATTCAACTTCACTGAACTGTTTCCACAACCTATGGACTCACTTTCAAGGACTCTTCATCTCATGTTCTTAATATTTGTTGCTTATTTATTTATTATTTTTATTTTTTGTCAACCCAAGCTGGGAAAAGCTGAGGGATAGGTATAGCCACTCATCTCTCCATTGCTAGGAAATTTCAGACTATTCTAGTGGTTGTTATTATTATTATTATTATTATTATTGTTGTTGTTGTTGTTGTTGTTGTTGTTGTTGTTGTTGTTATCGTTATTATTTCTTCTTTCTCTTTGTATTTGGCAGAGTTTGTTGTCATTTGAACAATGGTTGTACACCTAGTTGGTGCAGTCTTTCATTGATTCTATTATGGTTATTGGATTTTTTAAGAATGTCCCCAATGGTGACATATATGTACTTCAGTAATAATTTTTCTTTGAACTTCGAGATCCAACTCTAAGGATAGGAGTGAGAGTTGCTGAGGTCCCCTTCACAGATGGGGCAGAGCAAATTTAAGATTTTTTAAATGACCCTGACAATCTGAAGTCATAAGGTGTGTAGTTGTGCATATAAAATACACTTGACTTGGACTAATTTACAAACTCAGTGGATTCTGGTTAATTGAGGCAGCTGGTTATTTGAGCCAACTCTTAAAGAGCAAAAACTAATCGAGGAAATAGCCGCGATACCCTTCTTTTATTTGGGACACCATGCTGTTTAATTGGGACAGGAGAAATGTGTCAAAAGGTTTCTAACTAACATCAGTCATGTGGCCGTTGAGTGAACAGCTTTTAAATAGCGTCAGTTGTATTTAAAAAGAGATGGTTTTTGTTAGTGATATTTTGCGATTCAGAAATGTTCTGCTCAACGTCCTTCAAGCATTCAGGCTTAGAAATGCCAAAAAAAAGTCTGGGAGTGAAACTAAATGATTTCACTACTTCCACACTAGGTGCCTGCACTGATTTGTTCATTTACAACCAATCAAAAGAACATGGCAGTATACACAATAATCAGTTCCTCCAATGATAACTGTTAAGAATCAACACACAATTTTATAGTACTGTAGTAGTATTTGTAGCCTTCTAATTTGTTCTGTATTTTATTTAAATACATAATTTGTTATTCAATTAAATGGTAGTTTTATTTTTTTAATACCCTTTGAACTATTAATATGGAACTTCAGCTAATTGGAGCCCCTGGTTAATTGGGCCAAAGTTCGGTCCCAATGTGTCTGAATTAACTGGAGTCCACTGGATTTGAAATAGATAAAGCATTTAACCAGGGCAAAGTAGTTAAAGAAACACTAGCTAGGCCTTTTACCTTCTAGGGAAGGATCGGAAAGGTTATTCACCCCAGCACAGTGTTAAGAATCCAAGAGAAACGGTCTATCTATCACCTCTGGACTGCATGTGGAGCATAGTGGCTGATGTGGCAACATCTGTCTCTCAGTTAAATCTCAGCAAACAATCAGCAAGGCATGTGTGGAATTAGAAGACTGATGTTTGAACAGCTGAAAGGCAGCATTGTTGACTACAGTCTGTGAAGGTTCCTCCCCTCAATTATCCACATCACATACGCACCGAGTTAACCCTGAACTTCAGCTGAGCTCTGATGCTGGTTATGGACAGTTGGAAATCCAAAGAAAACCTCATACAAGCCATTTTACCTGTTACAATCAGGTTAAAAGGTGCACAGTTTATACTTGCATACAAAAATATACTTTGATAGAACAACAGAAAATTCTGGAAGGTCTCAACAATGTCGAAACATTAGTCACAAGGTTAAGCTAAGTATCTGTGACCTACCTTCAGAACACAGATTAGTCGTGCATCTTTCTGGATTTCATACAAATGGTATGAATCTTACTTGGAGAAATTCATGAAGATATTCCTATTGCAATGTTAGCCAATTTGCTGATGATAGTATTAGCTATTTTAGTGATGAAAATATTAATATGTTTTGTGACAACATTAATAACAAACCCAATAATTTTAAGCATTCTTCCTGCATTAGTGTTCCAATTTTTTCTAGCAATAATACCACCTATAATCCCAGAAAATATTTTGGTATTTTCTACAGTGATGTCAGCTGGCTATTTTTCCAGTAATGAACTTAGTCATTTTGCTTGCAGTTTTGTCAATCAATTTGTAATGTTTTGCCTGCTAATAGTATAAACAATTTTCCCAATAATGGTGTTAGCATCTCCAGGTGCTAAGTTAAGCAGTTTTGTATCAGGAGCCTTTTACAGTGAAAAGCAAAACCTTAGTATGTAAATATACTGGAAACATAGAATTAACTGCCCTATAATTTATTGAGCCTAGGTATAACATGAGACCAAACCAATTGCTTGAGTAATAACATAGCTTTAGTTCAGAGTGTGCCAAGTAATAACCCCAGAAATATTAGTTTCTTTATTGATTCCATTAAGGTCTAAACTGTCAACAGATATTTACCTTCAAACTATCACACTAGTAAAGTAGTAACAGAAAGGCTGCATCACATATGGATACCCCATTTATACACGTGCCATTAAAAATATGTACACAATTTTAAATGGAATATGTTGAATTCAGAGGTTTGAAGATAAACTGGGAAAAGTCATCTGTATGATGGCCTGGATTCTATCCAAAGTGCACACAATTGCTCAATGCTGCACCATTGCTCAAAACTTACTTAGGTTATTCACTAAGGTACATTAGAAAAGCATTTCTGGTAAATATAGTGGTGCACTTGGTTGCAACAGCCTCTCTCGGTCCAACAAAAGGTGCAAATGTGTGTCTTAATCATTTTTCTTGGGACTGCAAGGTCCTGTTCATCGGTTCTTCGGCTAGCTGCAAGGCCTCGGTTGTTCCATAGGCTAGGTCCTCATAACGTGGCACCGCCTGTTACTGCTACCAGGGGAGGAGACCCTGGATGTGGTGTGGGGAGATCAGAGGCATGGTGGTTGAGCAGGAATCTGTGCTAGGTTGGGAGCTGGCTCTCCCATGGGTGCTGTTCTCTAGTATCTGTTCCCTTTAGGACAAGCTGGATTACCTTCGTCTGCGGCCGTGGGGTATGCGGGACTACTGAATGCTTGTACATGCAGCCTCCTGGATAACATCCGATGCACCATCAATAATCAGACCAAGCTAATCAGAGACTTGTTACTGTAATATTTTACAACTGTATGTGCTATTGTAACTATATGTGCTGTGTGCTGTCTATGGCCATATGCACTGTGTTTTGCATTATGACCTCAGAGGAATGCTGTTCCATTTAGTTATATTCATTAACATAGCTGAGTGACAATTAAACTTGAACTTGAAGTTGTAGTAAAGTCAAAGGTGAGCTTGTCAAAATATACCTGCAAAGTTTTAACAGAGAGCATGATTATACTCAAATACAACAAACTGACCAATTGTTTCAGCTCGTCTTATTGCAAATCAAGTCATCCTCCAACTGTTCTGCAAGCACCTTCCACTGGT
The DNA here is from genome assembly GCF_030144855.1 of Hypanus sabinus. Classification (NCBI taxonomy): domain Eukaryota; kingdom Metazoa; phylum Chordata; class Chondrichthyes; order Myliobatiformes; family Dasyatidae; genus Hypanus; species Hypanus sabinus. Next base: position 99,911,397 of record NC_082718.1, read on the forward strand.
AAATAAGTCAAATGAGTTTTTAATAAGTGATATGCTTTTAATTAGAGGAAATTAATCCCCCCAAAATTCACACTTCAGAGAAGAACTGCTCAATTAGTATAACAGAACATAAAAGGTATCATGCAGCAAAGAAATGTGAAGAACTGTAATGAGAGACTGTACATGTTGGGCTAGATTTTACTTCCAGATTGTCCAAGCTAAATGGTATCACAATCCGCAAAGTGGGTATTATTTAACAGTGTGCAAGGCAAACTGCCTTCTTAAATCTGACCCAACAGTAGAACTGTGAAATGTTTAAACAGTCTTGCTCAACATGAGGTAGTGACAGAACAGGTAATTCAAATAAAATTGCATGTCACACAGGTCTTAAAACCTTTTTGAAGGTGGCATCTTGCCAATGTTTGACTCACAAGGCTTCCACTGCAGTTAAAATAATGAATTTATTTTCAAGAGAATATAAGAATTTGACAGAAAATACAGTTTAAGCAGTAAGCGCACCTTTTTCTACTTTAAATGATAACTGTTAGTTGCAACCATGCTTTGCTAGAACAGACAACACAATTGGCAACTTTGAAAGCACAAAGTGCATTCAAATGGCATTATCTTATGCTAATGTTATGCAGTAATTCAGCACCAGTACTGCAGAGTGCAGGCAAAATGTAATGATTCGAATTTTTTGAACATATTATCCAAAAAAAAACGTGATTTTGCTGGATCAGGCAGGCAGTGTGGAAGAAACTGTAAGAAAACAAAACTTTTCCTGTTTCCCTCAGCTACGTTGCCAGTGAAAACATTCACGTCCAGATAACGATTTTCAGTATGGATCACAATGAATTCACCACCTTCTCAGCGAAAAATGCTTCCCTCACCTCAATCCAAAATGTCGCACACCTGATTCTGAATTTCAAAGTTCAAAATAGATTCACTATATGTCACCATATACAACCCTGAGATTCATTTTCTTGCAGGCATACAAGTAAGTCCAAGACACACAATATAATCAATGCATGACCACATCTAACAGGACAAACAACTAATGTGCAAAAGACAGCAAACTGTGCAAATACAAAAGAAAAAAGGAGAAATAATAACAACAGTAAGTAAGCAATAAATATTGAGAACTTGTGGTGAAAAGTCCATTAAAGCGAGACAATAGGTTTTGGGAACAGTTCAGGGATGGGGCGAGTAAAGTTGAGTGAGGTTCTCCCCTCTGGTTAAAGGGGCGGATTGTTGAATGGTGGTAACTGTTGCTTAACCTAGTGGTGTGGGTACTGAGGTTCCTTCTTCCTGACAGCAGCAGCAAGGAGAGAGCATGGTCTGAGTGGTGGGGGTCCTGGAGGATGGATGCTGTGCTTCATGCATAATAATTACTCATGATGGACAGGACCATATCCACTACGTTTTGTAGGATTGTGAGGATAGTACCGATTCTGTTTAGGCAAAGGAAACATCCACCTTGACGTCCAGCCGGCTGAACTCCAGATGAATTTTATAAGAAGCCTTACTGCTTGTCACTTCGCTGAAGATGGATAATAAGCTACACCTGGTTGGTGGGTAAGTAGAACCTTAAGTCCTACAATGTGAAGTTTAATGAACTAGGATTTGACCTAAATAGAACTCAATCTTTTGAAATTGCACTCTTTTTTCCACTTAATGGCTTTGAGGGAACATATGTTTGTGGCTTTCTGCTGCTCGAGCCCATCCACTTCAAGTTCAACATGTGTGTTCAGAGATGCTCTTCTGCACACCACTGTTGTAACGCATGACTATTTGAATTATTGTCAACTTGATGTCAACTTGAATAAGTCTGGCTTTCTCCTCTGACCTCTCTCATTAACAAGGCATTTTCGCCCACTGAACTACTGCTCACTTGATTTTTAAATTTTTTTGTATCATTCTTTGTAAACTCTAGAGACTTGTGCATGAGAATTCCAGGAGATCGCCACTTTCTCATATACTCAAACCACCCTGTCTGGCACCAGCAATCATTCTACGGACTTCCCCATTCTGATGTTTGAACTGAAACTCTTGACAGTGTCTGTGTGCGTTTATGCATTGAGTTCAAATGGCTGCCGCATGCATGGCTGATTAGAAATTTGCATTAACAAGCAGGTGTACAGGGGTACCAAATAAAGTAGTCACTGATTGTACTTGACAGCAATATTTTAAAAGATTTGAATAATTATATTAGTGACATTGGAATGTTTGAATGTCCCAGCATACCTGGAAACTAATTTTTTTTTATTTAAGATTAACTTTATTTTTCAAACGTCCATCAAAATATACAAGTGTTAGCATACTTCCAGCGCCAACATAGCAGACCTTCAGTTCACTAACCCTAACTGTGCACTGTTGGACTGTGGGAGGAAACCATAGCAACCAGAGGAAACCCAGGCGGTCACAGAGAGAACATTAAAAACTGCTTACTGACAATGGTGGGAATCAAGCCTCAATCTTACAGCTATGTCTGTAAAGCAACTACATGACCCACTACATACCGGCCACCCATTATTATTATTAGTCAGGCTGTTTGCATTTATGTTATTGATACATCATGGTGTGCAGATAACATAAATGCTAATACCATGTTCAATAGCAAATCAGTCCCAAAGTCACTTAAAGGAATCCATGGCATGTTAAACCTGGCAAAGAGCATCAGATAAGGCCACTATTGCAAGTAGAGGCTATTTCTAACAAATAACCACCTATAATCCCACTTTGACAGGTTTGAACCACTGATGTCTCATCAAAGCTCAGTTTTGTCTGAACTCTCAACCCTACACACAAATGGAACATTTTCCTTTTGTCTCAGTCAACAACAGAAGAGGAGACTTTGTAATAAATATCTAAGCACCTTTGCAAAAAGCCCCGCAGTGCAGTTTTAGCTGCAGAATTTCGAAGTTCATTATATAACACTTTAAATATTTTAGAAGTGGGAGGAATGTAGATTATGCCCTCAAATTAAAAACATTCAGTCAATCCAAATAGCGGTAAAGTGAGAGAGTAAAATAAAATGCTTCTCTTAACATTGATTACTGTTGTAACTTGGTACCAGTTTACGAAAAATTATATCAGGAGGTGAATTATTCCTAATTTGTTTTGAACCCAGGAACAGCAGGCTCGTCAGTGTCACACTATAGCTATGTAGGCGATCTCATAAGAAGATTAAAGCTGGTGAATATTTCATGCCCTGATTGACAAATCTTGAGAACCTGTTGTAGGACTGGCGCCCACGTCCCTATTTAAAATTGATCCTAAGAGCAGTCTGTTTAAAACTCTCGCCTTTCACTGACAGAGGGGAAAAGGCATGCCTTTCGTGAAGCAAAGAGAGAATCAGTCAGTGCGGGGGAGGGGGGCGTGTTGTGGGGGTGGGGTAGGGTGTCAATTTTGGCTGCCACTTTATTTTCTCAAGCAGAGAGACATTCTGTCTCCTTGCAACTCAAAGAAAAAAAGGAGAATAATGGAATTTTCAGGGGTGAGGGGGGGACGACCTAGTGTGTTCAGACTGGCTCCAGGGTATATAGGCAGGGCTAAAAAGATGCCATTCTGCCTCTAAACCAAAGCTTATCCTTATCAGTGACATTTCAACTCATCCGAAGAAGTTGACATAACCACAACAATTACAGCTCCTGTAACAAATTGATTGCAAACAAACTTTACCAGAAAGATCAAAGACCACATTTATTTCCCACCTTGTCTGCTTTTCATTTTCACAGGGCTATGGTCAAATTTGCATTTTCCTGTAAAATGTGACCATATGCTCCCATATTTGACATTCATACAGTGCATCCGATGCAATTTAAGAAATCCCATGGGACAATATCACTTACTGCACAGAAAATGGAAACAGAATTGTTCAGACTTGCCACTGTCAGTGTTTTAACTTCAAAATATACACGTAGTGAGGGTTATAGCTTTTGAAGTTAAAGCCATGACACTGAGGAACCCAACCACTTCAGACATGTTAACAAGTAAACAGAATTTAAGAGCTAGTGCATATTTGTGGAACATTGTGGTATTCAATGAGATCAGTATTTTTTACATCTGATCCCATGAGGTGAATTTGACAGATCCTAAACAAACCCCAGGTTTTCCTGATAGCGCTGATTTTTTTTATATATCATTTCAAGAATTCATCCAATTCTTTTTTTTAATTTCCAGTGAATCTGTTTCTATGGGAATTTTAGAAATCAGAGCAGGAGTTCCCATCAACAACCTTCAAATCCTGGGCCACTGTACCTCCCTCTGCAATTGGATCCTTGACTTCCTCATTGGGAAGTGTGGATTGGTATAGAAGATAAAAAAGATTAGTTTAGCTTTGCACTTATACTTCAAAACATTAGTGAAATGCATCATTCTGCATCAAATCAAATCAGCAAGATTGCGCTCAGCAGCCTGCAAGTGTCGTCACTCCTCTGGTGTGATGGACGTTCGCTTTCTGTGCCAGGGATCTCGTATTTTCCACAAAGCTTGCATTCTAACCACAGCAGCTGCCACATGTAAGATCAAATAGATGTGAGCAAATTTCCATCAAATGTTTCTTTGTTTAGCTTCTGGTCGTAAGTAGGTGTCAGTCTTCAGTTTCGAAATGCAAATAGAAAGCAACAATCAGTTTGAAGTTAAAACAAAGTACTGACTATAAAACAGCTTTTCAGGCAAGGTTTGTACATTGCAGTTATTCTGTTTGTGGAAAGCAGATGCTAGCCCTTAGTATCCTGGTTTACAGTTGCTTAAGGGATGCAGTATAAGACAATGATTATTTATTTTAGCTTGTTTTGAAACAGACAAAGCTGACTAAGTTGTTTAATTCAAGTAAACATGCAGACTGGGTGAATAATATCAGAGTCAGTCTTTAATCGCCAAGTACCTGTACACATACAAGGAATTTACTTCCGGCAGATGTTGTCTCTCTGCTCATAACAATAATAATGATAAATATAAATGAAAATATAGATTATACATACAAGTAGTGCAATCCAAGTAATAGTTAGCCGACAGTTAACCGGCAGTTAACTGTTCAGCAAAGTGACCGCAGTAGGGAAAAAACTTCTCCAGTGCCTATTAGTCTTAGTCTGGAGGGATCTGAATCGCCTATCAGACGGAAGCAGTTCAAACAGTCCGTGCACAGGATGGAAGGAGTCCTTTATGATGTTCCCCGCTCTCTTCTTCAACCTGGAAGAGTACAGGTCCACAATAGAGAGCAGGGAGGCTCCAATGATGCGCTCGGCAGTCCTCACTGTGCGCTGTAGTCTGGTTCTATCCTGCTTGGTGGTGGCTCCAAACCACACAGTGATGGAGGTGCACAGGGCAGACTCGATGACTGCAGTGTAGAACTGCAGCAGCAATTCCTGAGGCAGACCTTATTTCCTCAAGAGCCACAGGAAGTACATCCACTTAGCATATACTTGCCCTACTGTCCTGTTTATTTATTTATTGTAAATGCCTGCACTTTTTTTGTGCACTTTATGCAGTCCTGTGTAGGTCTGTAGTCTAGTGTAGCTTTCTCTGTGTTGTTTTTTACGTAGTTCAGTCTAGTTTTTGTACTGTGTCATGTAAAACCATGGTCCTGAAAAACGTTGTCTCATTTTTACTACGCACTGTACCAGCAGTTATGGTCGAAATGACAATAAAAGTGACTTGACTTGAATAACTGATCTGTTAAAATTGGGAGTTTTATGTACTCAAGCAAGTTAACTTCACAGCATGGATTGTGGGAAGCTGAGATCTATGTATATATCTATCTATCTGTAACTCCAAAAGGTTTCTAGATCTTTTATGAATAAAGTGTATCTGGTGAAATGCATACATGTGAAGTCACGAAGTGGCAAAGAAACTATATAAAAGTGGTAAGAAGTTCATGTCTCCTTCTCACACAGCATTCTGATCCTAGGACCCACCAACCTGGAACAGCTCAACATCATCCATGGATGTCCTTCATCACCCATCAATGCCATTGTGCTTTGAGCTCTAACTCCTCCACATCCTTATCTCTAAACACTAGTCTGACTTCTAACTCCCCCACATCACTGACCATAAATTCTTAACTGACTCCTAACTCCCCTATCTTTCCCCAAGATCATCCAGATGAACTTAAGAAACAACTAAGTCTGAGCCACGATCTCAATGGAGAGAACAGTTCAATGCTACCTTTAGCCATCTTCTTCAAGCAGGCATCAATAATACTTGTGCACACAAAGAACATAGTAACCTTCCTCAGTGACTATGGTCCAGTAGCACTTACATCCACTGTGATGAAATGCTTTGAGAGTTTGGTCATTAAGTCTATGAACTCCTGCCTGAAGAGTAACCTGGGTCTGCTCCAATTTGCCTACCGTTGTAACAAGTCAACAGCAGATGCCATTTCATTGGCCCTTCATTCAGCTCTGGAACACCTCAATGATAAATAAATATGGCAGGATGCTTTTCACTGACAACAGCTCAGTATTCAATAGTATCATCCCCTCAAAACTTATCAGTAAGCTGCAAGACCTGGGCTTTGATTCCCCCCCCCCCCCCCGAGTAAATTAATCCTCGAATTCCTCACTGGCAGGTCCCAGTATAGATTGGCAACATCTCCTCCACACGCAGCATCAGCACAGGGACACTACTGGCTGTGTGCTTAGGCCTTGCTTTATTCATTTTATACCTACGATTGTGTGGCTAAGTTGAGCACTAATGCCAGATTTATACTTGCTGATGACACAACTGTGATGAAAGACGGTGATGAATAGGCATCTGGTTGAGTGGTAGCACACAGCAAGCTCTCACTCAACATCAACTAAACCAAAGAGCCAATTATTGGCTACTGGAAGAAGAAGCCAGAGGTTCATGAGCCAGTCCTCATTAAGGGAAAAGAGACAAAAAGGGTGAATAACTTTAAGTTCCTTGCCATTAACATATCTGAGGATTTCTCTTGAGACCAGCACAGAAGTGCCACTCAAAGGAGGCATGACAGTGCCTCTATTTTTCCAACAGTTTGTGTACATTCATCTTGTCAGCAAAAACTTTGACAAACTTATATAGATGCACAGTGGAGAGTATCCTAGCTAATTTCATCATATCCAACACATCATCCTGCATAACTTCCACCACCTGCAAAGCGATCCAAAAACCAAACATTTCTTTACCTCCTTCTTTCTCTCCACTTTCCACAGGGATCACCCCCTCTGTGATCCCCTTGTCCATTCACCCCTCCCCACTAATCTACCTTCCAACACTTATCCCTGCAAGTGGCCAAAGTGCTACACCTGCCCATTCACCTTGTGTTGCCTTTATGGCAGTTATTTAGTTTATAATATTTTCGCTTAGTAATTCGTTTGTTAGCATTTTAGTTAAAGTTAGGATTGTTTAATGTAAATTTGTTGTCTGTGATATATCGCGGCATGCGATGACATCACATCCGGTTTCGCCGCGTCTTGTGGGAAAATACCGGTTTGGAGAAACGGGAAGGTGGGGGCTGACATGTGCGAGTCCAGCGCAAGAAAAGTTGTCTTCTACGCATTAGAAACATAGTGAGGCAACGCCGTAAGTCATGAGATAATCGATATGTTGAATTAAAATGTTAACACCAATCCTGTTAAAAGTAACGACGGTCGATAAGTTTTATGTTTTTGTTAGTTAAAGAGTTGCGGATAGTTTGTGTTGAAGTGTATTTAAAGCAGTCAATGGCGTAGGTAGATTCTGACTGTATGCTGCACTTTAATGTAATGTAGTTGTTGTAGTTTTAGCTTTGCAAGTATTTACGATGTAAATGTAATATCAAGAAGGAAACAAATGCTGTATAAATCTTGTATTGTTTTATCAACAATTTTCACCATACGTTAATGTGGAAGAGTGAACAGTAAATGGTTCATCTTACTGCAACCCTGTCTTCATTAACAACGGTTTACCTCGGTGTTTAGTTCAGCATTATCTTACACGCCGAGCGAGAACACTATACACCTCCTCCTTCACCTCCATTCAGGGACTCAAATCATCATTCCAGGTGAGGCAACCCTTCACCTTTGATTCTACTGGGTTCCTCGATTACATCCGATGCTCTTGATATGGCTTCCTCCACATTCGTGAGAACATGTTTCCCTGGACTACTCCTCCCTCCATACCCATTCCTCCCTTACCCCTGTCACCTTCTCCTGCTGTAGATTTACCCCATGTCCTAACACTTCCTCCCTCACCGCCTTTGAGGGACCTGAGCAGTCCTTCCAGGTGAGTCAAAAGTTCCAGTGTATCTCCTCCAACATTGTCTACTGCATTTGGTGCTCCTGTTGTGGCCTTCACTACCTTGGTAATACCAAGCACAGACTCTGCAACTGCTTTGCAGAACACCTATGCTCAGGCACAATGGTCATCTTGAGGTTACATTAACTTATCTTTCTATTTTCACACTCTCTTGGTCCATACTCAGCCTTCCCTACTACCAGGATAAAGCCTAATGCATACTGGAGGCAGAACGCCTAACATACTGCCTAGTAATCTATAACCCCAATAAAATGAATATTGAATATTTGAGGCAATCAACTCCCCCACCTTTTTCTTTTATCTTCCTCCTCCTTCCTTCTGATCTTTTGACCTCCTAATTTTGCCCCCCTTTCTACTCGGCCACCACCAGCCCTTCCCATGGCTTCATCCTCTTCCGCCTCCTGGCTCCATCTACCCACTTGACACACAATTTTCCCTGACCAATCCCCACTGCCCCTTCTTGTTCACCTCTCCTTTCTCCTCTAATGGTTCCAGTTCTCATCTCCTTTACTAATCCAAAATGTGCTCCGGCTTATCTTCCTCCAGCAACTGTCTCCCATCCTCACACCCTCCTCTCCCCACCTTTCCCAATCTGTTTTTCCCTTTTTTCTCTCTCTTTCTTTGTCTGCCTCCATCTATTGTTCACCTGCCACAGCCTTCCATGCCTACTGACTTTGCTTATCTGATACAACTTGCCTGTCACCTTATTCTTCCTCTCAGTCCACCAATCAGCTCAGAACCTGTTTTTTTGTCACTCCCCCCCTCCCCATCTCTTCTCTATGCTGGCCATCTCACCTATTCACTCTCAGTCTTGATGTAAGGGTGCGATGTAAGTATTCCACCATGGATACTGCACAACTCATCCAGCAGATGGTTTGTTACTACAGATTCCAGCATCTACAGTCTCTATGCTTCCATCTGACCCAATCAGACTGTTCCACTATTAATAAAGATCGTGGCTGATTTCCCACCTCAAGCCACTTTCCCGCACTATCCCCTTAAGACAATCCAGTCTCTTCAAAAGTTTCGGCATCGTTGATGCCAATGACTTTTGTAATCGCTACTTGGATTATAAAAAAGACTCCCCATGGACTCTTGGCCTCACAATCTACCTTGTCATAATTCCACTCCTCAGTGTTTACCTGCACTACACATTCTCTGTAGCTGTTACACTCTATTTTGCAGTTATTTTTTTAATTTGTGTTTCCTCAAGGCACCATGTAATGAGTTGGTCTCCATAAAATAGAAAGCAATATCAAATTTTCATTCTATATGACAATAATAAACCAATTCCAATTACAACCATTTGATTATCTGTTTTGCATGAAGAAGGGAAGTGTGGTTTTAGCAAATGTGAAATCACAGACAGAGTTGAACAGTAGGGAATCAAACTATAAAAAATTAGACATGTTGTAAATCGTAAAATGAAAACAGAAAATCTTGGCAACCCTAACCTAGTCAGTCTGCACCTGTGGAGAAATAGAGTTAATGTTTCAGATTGTTCGTTAGAAATATTGAATGGTTGGGAGTCTACTCTAGTTGTCAGATTTGGATGTGAGTAATTTTGCATTTCAGATCATCACTATCTTTGTTATTCAGAATGACAGAGAGGTTAGCCTAGGTTCAAAGTTCCAAGTAAATTTATTATCAAAGTACGTTCTGCATTTGTCACAATATACTATCCAGAGACACTTCACCTGTGAGTTGGTTGGTGTGTGGTATACTGCGTCCGGTGCTCCCGGTGCAGCCTTTTATACATTGGTGAGACCCGATGCAGACTGGGAGACCATTTCACTGAACACCTACGCTCTGTCCTCCAGAGAAAGCAGGATCTCCCAGTGGCCACACATTTTAATTCCACATCCCATTCCCATTCTGATATGTCTATCCATGGCCTCCTCTACTGTCGAGATGAAGCCACACACAGGTTGGAGGAACAACACCTTATATACCGGCTGGGTAGTCTCCCCCAACCTGATGGCATGAACATTGACTTCTCTAACTTCCGTTAATGCCCCTCTTTCCCTTCTTACCCCATCCCTGATTTATTTATTTTTCCCCCTCCCCTTTTTGTTCTCTCTCTGCCCTTCACTCTGTCTGTTCTCCATCTCCCTCTGGTGCTCCCCTCCCCCTTTCTTTCTCCCTAGGCCTCCCATCCCATGATCCTTTCCCTTCTCCAGCTCTGTATCCCCTGGCCCATCACCTTTCCAGCTCTTAGCTTCACCTCACCCCCTTAGGTCTTTTCCTATCATTTTGCATTTCCCCCTCCCCCTCCTACTTTCAAATCTCTTACTATCTTTTCTTTCAGTTAGTCCTGATGAAGGGTTTCGGCCGGAAACGTCGACAGTGTTTCCTCCTATAGATGCTGCCTGGCCTGCAGCATTCCACCAGCATTTTGTGTGTGTTTCTATCCAGAGATTCATTTTCTTGCAAGCATTCTTAGTAAATAGAAAGAAACACAATAGATCAATGAAAACCCACTTTTGACAGAGACGAACAAATACACAATATGCACAAGACAACAGCAATGCAAATACAAAAGTAAAATAATAAATAAGCAATACATATTGAGAACACAAGTTGTAGAGTCCTTAAAAGTAAGTCCATAGGTTGTGGAACCTGTTTACACTGTGACAGCTCTCTTTGTAAATGTGCTCAATAGTGGGGAGGGCAATACCTTTGATAGACTGGGCTGTATCCACCACCTTTTGTAGTTTTTCCATGCAAGGGCATTGATGTTCCCGGGCAGGCTTTGATACAACCAGTCATTATACTCTCTGCAATGTGTTTATAGAAATTTATCAAAATTTTAGCTGACATGCCAAATCTGAACAAGCTACTAAGAAAGTAGAGGTGCTGCCGGGCTTTCTTTGTAATCGTAATTGCATGCTGGACTCAGGACAGATCCTCTGAACTGCTAATACTGAAGAATTTAAAATTACTGACTCTCTGCATCTCTGATTCCTTGACGAGAACTGGCTCATGGACCTCCAGTGTCCTCCTGCAGTCAATATTCAGCTGACATTGAATTAGAGGTTCTCCCTCCTACACGTTGATTCATCAGTACCTTTGATTCAGTCCACAACAGTGGTGTCATCAGCAAACTAAATATGGCATTGGAGCTGTACTTAGCCTCACAGTCATATGTATAAAGCGAGTAGAGCAAGGGGGCTAAGCACACAGCCTTGTGGTGCTCCTGTGCTGATGGTGATTGAAGAGGAGATGTTCTTGCCAATCTGAATGTACTAGTGTCCGCAAGTGAGAAAAGCGAGGATCCAGTTGCACAAGGAGGTATTAAGCCTGGGCCTGGGAGCTTATTGATTAGTTTTGAGCAGATGATAGTATTGAATGCAGAGCTGTAGTCAATGAAAAAGCATCCTGATGTGTGCAACTTCACTGTCCAGCGTTTTCTTTCTTCCATGTGTCTACGTAAGGTTAATAAAGTAGGTGCTGTGCATTGTAAATAATACTTAGTACTATGGTCCTGCTTTTGCATCAAGCCTCAGATTTATGAGGGAACTGAGCAAGCTGAATAAAAACTTTCAGAACATGTGCTGGGCTAATTTCCTGATTCAGCAACATTCCCAACAGATTTTTTCATTGAAAGAAATGATGTGTTCCTGAGAATCAAGCAATTAAACTATGATCTCTAGTGACCATATCTGCTTTTCTCTTTAGGAGCTGTAGCTTCAATGTCCCTTGTACACATTCTGTCAAGCAGATGGTAGGATAAAGTATCAGCCCCAGCTCTGTGATACCTTGTTTTAAGGTCATGGGTTCAAATCTCTCTCCAGGGGCATGATCACATAAAACAGGCTGACAATAGCACTGGGAGAGGGTGCAGTTTTTCAGGTAAGAGCCCTGTCTGATGGACGAAGAGCAATGCAGTTCTCACAGAGCACTGATCAAAATTTAGAATGGAGAACATAGAACCATACAGCACAGTATGGGCCATTCAGCCCAGGATGTTATGATGAACTTTTAACCTCCTCCATGATCAATGTAATGCTTCTCTCCCATAGGGCCCATAGCCTTCCCTTTTCCTTCCATGTGCCTACCTAAGAATCTCTTAAATCTCTCTGATGCTTCAGCCACTACCACGTCAACTGGAAGTGCATTCCAGGCACTTATCACTCTCTGAGTGAAGAAACACTACCTCTCATATCCCCCTTAAACATTACTCAACTCGCCTGTGAAAAGGTATTCACAGTCCACTCTATCCATGTCTCGTATAATCTTCTACAACCCTATCAAGTTGCCTCTCATCTTCTTTCACTCCAAAGAGAAAACCCCTAGCTTGCTCGGCCTCTAATGTAGACAGCGTTCTTGTAAATCCTGGTTTCTCTCTCAACACCAACACTCCAGGGTCAGTTATCTTCCAGTGTCCACTTGTCGAGGTATTTTATTGACTGCCGACCTCTTATCGAAGTTCAAAACGAAGTTTCTTCTGTCCTATTAGGTTGACCTCAAACCAACTCACCAAGCAATACCTACTTAAAAGTGCAAAGAGGGTACAGAAGTTAGTAATTTTACTTCACAAGGCCACCTGCCATAGCTCACCAGAAGCAAATGTTTTTAAATTTAAATAGCAATTTTAATGTATGCATATCATAACATGCACATTAAATTTAAAGGTTCAAATATTAATTATTCCATTGTGCCCTTTCATCTCAATTGTAGCTCAATTCACGAACTACTGAGGTGCCGCCACCCTTTATGTAATTGATAAAATTCTTTCATGGCCCTCAGTTGATAACTTTATTGCCAACTTTTAACAGAGTTCAATGGTCCATTTAGTTACTCAGCACTTCAGATGTTTGCGTGTCAGAACAGAAATAGGAAACCAGTCTGATTGTTTGTTGGTATTAGGTGGATAATTTGGCTGTACGTCTGAAGACCACATAAATATTGGGTGCTAGGTTCCGCTTGCTACTGTCCCATTTTGTATCAGGTGTCAAAGTCAAAATGAGCCCCTTGATCTCTTCCACTATCGTGTTCACACTCCGTCACCCAGGATATGTCCGCTTCTCATTGCTGCCATCAGGGAGGAGGTACAGAAGCCTACACGTACTTCTCACTGTTACTCACAGTATTTATTACTATGTAATGCAATGTACTGCTTCTGCTGAACAATAAATTTCATGACACATGCCAATGATATTAAACCTGATTCTGATCCTGAATTTGGAGAGGTAGAAAGGCTGACCATTGGAAGATTTTATTTACTGCCAACAACTTTCATAGTTTGCAATGCTTCTCCATACCAAATTCCCTTGATATCGGTACTGGATACTGGTAATGGCAAATCCTCGGGACCTGGTTAACTGGCCACTATATGTCATTCTCTAGTAGTGGAAAAAACCCCACTTTCACCTCAGACAGTTGAGGAAGTTTGGTATTGATCCCCAAATCCTAAGGACTTTCTACAGGGGTACAATTGAGATTGAGAGCATCCTGACTGGCTGCATCACTGCCTGGTATGGGAACTGTACCCTCCCTAAATCACAGGACTCTGCAGAGAGTGGTGCAGACAGCCCAGCACATCTGTAGTTGTGAACTTCCCATAATTCAGGACACTTACAAGGACAGGTGTGTAAAAAGGGCCCGTAGGATCATTGGGGACCCGAGTCACCCCAACCACAATCTATTCCAGCTGCTACCATCTGGGAAGCGGTAGCGCAGCATAAAAGCCAGGACCAGCAGGCTCCCAGACAGCTTCTTCCACCAGGCCAGCAGACTGATGAACTCACGCTGATCTGAGGGTATTTCTACATTACGTTGACAGTTCAATTTATTATAAATTATAATGATTGCATATTGCACATTTAGACAGAGACATAATGCAAAGGTTTTGACTCCTCATGTATGTGATGGATGTTAGGAAATAAAGTCAATTCATTCATTCATTCACTTGCTGTCAGCTTCAGAAAACTCTTGGCATCCTTCTCTGTTATCTGCTCCTTTCGACATGGTTGCCCACATTATGCCCACCAATATCCATCCATGTGATAATGAATGAATGTGGTTGCATTCTTTTCTCTCCAGTCGTGGCCTGTGAATCACTTGAATCATTCACAAAAGTTTCCCTTCCACTCCCGATCAACCCCCTTGGACAGTTATCATTTCCACTCCTGTCTCTCATCTAGATGCCTCCCTCTGTGACTTATCCAGAAATGCAGTACCCACATGCACATAGAAAACACCCTGCCGGCCTGTTTGCTAGCTACGCTGTTTGAACAGGGACTTCCTCCATGTATCTTATTGTTATTTATTTAGAAACAGCGTGGGGATAGGCTCTTATGGCCCTTCAAGCAACAGCACCCCATTTTAATCCTAGCCTAATCACAGGACAATTTACAATGGCTAATTAACCTACTAACTGGTACGTCTTTGGACTGCGGAATGAAAGCCAAGTGGTTTACAGGAACAGCATATAACTTCCTTACAGTCAGCCCCAGAACTGAACTGTGGTCTCGAGAACACCCTGAGATATAATAGCACCTGGCTAACTGCTACGCTACTGTGGTGTTACATTTGGGAGTGCGTTTCCACTACGACTCTGTCACTTGCTGGTTGCTGGTGTCACTAAAGTTTCTGAGGATGAGAAACTCATCCTGGATCCTGCTGGAAATGATTGCACTTGGAGGTGTGCTCGCAAGAGCGGGTTTTCATTGCCTGGAAATGTTGTTAATGGAAACTTTATTTGCAATAGTATTCCCAACTAGAATGTTCATTTTCTGGTACCGCATATCTGACGGTCTATGCAGTGTGCAAATATTATCAATAAAGCAATGCTAGTTCAGGCCAGGTTAAAACAGGGCACTATTATATTAGAAATAAGTTAATACAATGCCAGTCAGCAGCTGAAAGTTTAAAATTCTGAAAGGGCCACAAGCAAGTATGAATTCTGAGACAACCTCTTTTCTTCCTCTTTGGAGACTTGCTCCTACCCATGAGAAAGAGTGGATAGAATGAGTCATTAAGCATTAACAGACAGTCAGGCAGACAGACAGACATACTTTATTGATCCCGACGGAAACTGAGTTTCATTACAGCCGCACCAACCAAGAATAGTGTAGAAATATAGCAATATAAAACTATAAATAATTAAGTAATAATAAGTAAATTATTCCAAGTGGAAATAAGTCCAGGACCAGCCTATTGGCTCAGGGTGTCTGACACCGAGGGAGGAGTTGTAAAGTTTGACGACCACAGGCAGGAATGACTTCCTATGACGCTCAGTGTTGCATCTCGGTGGAATGAGTCTCTGGCTGAATGTACTCCTGTGCCTAACCAATACATTATGGAGTGGATGGGACTCATTGTCCAAGACGGCATGCAACTTGGACAGCATCCTCTTTTCAGACACCACCGTCAGAGAGTCCAGTTCCACCCCCACAACATCATTGGCCTTACGAATGAGTTTGTTGATTCTGTTGGTGTCTGCTACCCTAAAGATAGTTTTATTCTACAATGAACATATGTGTATTATTTTCACTCAAGCTGTAAAATTCATGCACCCAAACACCCCTGCTTCTCACCAAAACTACAGACCAACATGGAGATGAAAAGGGTGTTTGGATGCATGAATTTTACAGTCTAAGTGAAAATAATACAAAAACATGCAATTATAGAATAAAGCTATCTTAACGCTTAATGCATTCATAGAAGGTATCCCAAAGGACTTTGTAAACCAATAAAGTCCTTCTGATGTGTCGTTCCTATTGCCTTGTACATAATGTATAAATTTGCAAGTAGAAAGCTTCTACAGGCAGTCACGCAATGGTGAGCTAGATGAGATTATATTAGTGATGTTACTTGTGATGCCTAGAATACCGTCATGAACATGCCTGGGTTCAGTCAAATAGTTCAAATCGGATTGTTTTCTGACTAAGATCTCAAAGTTCAAAGTAAATTTATTATTAGAGTACTTATACTACCCTGAAATTGTTTTTTTTTGGGCATTGACAGTAGAATAAAGAAATACAACAGAATCAATGACATGAATAAAGACTGAAAAACAACCGATGTACAAAAGAAGGCAAACTATGCAAATACATAAAAAGTAATAATAAAAAATAAATAATACTGAGAACATGAGTTGTGGAGTCCTGGAAAGTGAGTCCATAGGTTGTGGAATCAGTTCAGTGTTAGGGTGAGTGTAGTTATTCACTCTGGATCAGGAGATGGATGGTTGAAGGCTAATCACTGTCTGAAAGCGATAACTCATACAAAAGAGAGAATACTCAGTGGTCCAGTTCTCCCTCAGCTTTAATCTAGATTTCTATGCCCCAGATGCTGATGTGGGGCTTGCACCCACAACATCCTCTCTCTGCCACATGTGCTAAACCAGAGCACTGATGATAAAAAAAATCTGCCATCAGTCAGGTCTCCTCCACATGCCAATGAAACTTTACCATTTACTCTTCTTATCAAAAATTATTCAAGAGTAAGTCCATCTGGGATTCCCAGAGCTGAAAGGAAATAGGCACTGTCCACCAAGTCATCAAATTCCCATCTCTTTCTGTTTCATTATATCGAAGCAAAATGAAAGGGAAACTATTAACACAAAGCAGAGTCATCATCTCAGTCGAATCAATATCTTATGCTCCTATTTTGACTAAAGTGCTTCAAAATGCAAAATCATGAAATGTCAGCATTGTGCCCCCTAATTTTTATTATTGTGTCCCTTGTCACATGTAATGGAATCTTAGGCAAATGGCTACATTCTCCTGCTGCAGTTATTCATAGAGCCAATGCAGATCTGAACTGCCCTAGTTTTTCCTTGACCCCCATCGTTCAGAAACAGAATTATTGAAAAGAAATGAAAGAATAGTTTTTCAATTTTTTTCTACAGTTTTTCCATTCTGGTCTAACCAAGAAGAATATTCCGAAGATTTAGCCCGGACAGGAAGAGGAAAAGCCCTGGGAAGACAGGGCTGGGCTCAAGAATTTCAGGACAATCAATCTCATGGATTGGATTTGGTGTAATAAAGTAAATTTATTATCAAAGTACATATATGTCATCATATACAACCCAGAGATTCATTTTCTTGTGGGCATACTCAATAAATCCAATAACTATATTAGCATCAAGGAAAGACAGTGCTGACAGGGCAGACAACCTGTGTGCAAAAGACAAGAAACTGCAAATACAAAACAAAGGAAATAAATATAATAATAATAATAACAACAACAACAACAACAACAACAATAATAATAATAATAATAATAATAATAATAATAATAATAATAATAATAATAACTATCATTCATGACAAATGAGCATGCTTGGCTATGCACACACCTCAGGTTTTACAAGCTTGAGCTGAGAATATTTTTTGATGTTTATAATAATAGATAAACAGATAAAGAAATAAACAAGTAAATTAATAGATAGATAAGCAAGCAAGCTATATTGAGAACATGAGCTGAAGAATCCTTGAAAGTAAGTTGTGGAAATATTTTGGTAATGGGGCAAGGTATGAAGTTATGAAGCTATCCCCTCTGGTTCAAAAGTACAGTGGTTGAGGGGTAATAACTGTTCCCGAACATGGTGGTGTGAGTCCTAAGACTCCTATACTTCCTTCCTGATGGCAGCAGTGAGAAGAGAGCATGACCAGGGCAGTGAGGATCCCTGACGGTGGATATTGCTTTCCTGCAACAACACTCCATGTAGACATGTTCAGTGGTGGAGAGGGCTTTACTCATGATGCACTGGGCCATTTCCACTACTTTTTGTAGGATTTTCTGTTCAAGGGCATTTGTGTTTCTGTAGTAGGCTGTGATGCAGCCAGTCAATATACTCTCCAGCTCACATCTGTAGAGATTTGTAAAAATTTTGAATGTCATGCCAAACCTTCACAAATTTCCAAAGAAGCGCAGAGGTGCTGCTGTGCTTTCTTCATAATTGCACTTTTGTGCTGGGGCCTGAGTAATTGAAAGTTGCTGATTCTCTCCACCTCTGATCAGCTATTGAGGACTGGCTCATAGACATCCAGATTCCTCCTCCTGAAGTGAATAATCAGCTTCTTCGTCTAGCAGACATTGAGCGAGGGGTTGTTGTGGCACCACTCAGTCAGATTTTCAGTCTCCTTCCTATATGCTGATTCATCATCACCTTCACTTGGCTTATGACAGTGGTGTTGTCAGCAAACTTAAATATGGCATTGGAACCATGCTTAGTCACACAGTCTCAAGTGTAAGGCTGTCATGCGCCAACATTCTGACACATACAAGATTGTGGACAGAACACAGCTCTGGTATAATTTCACCTTGGTGTGGACGCTATATTTGGTTGTTCCCCATAAGTTCCTCATTGACCTGAAGACATTTCTAGCTTTGCTGAATCTGCAATCCATCTCCCTGCTCATGGCTTAGAAACATAAGGTCCATATATAGCTGACTTTCCTTTTTAACATCCTGTATCTCTCTTCAAGATGAAGAACAAGTCCCAGCATCATGGTGCTCATCCAAAGAGAAAGTAGATGAAATCTCTATCCAATCTTCATATGCATCAGTCTGATATTTACTATATCCTTTGATAGCCTTTGATAAGATTGCCAAATGAGTGTCTGCTTGTGTCAGATTATGCGCAGTTTTATGCCTGGGGCCTATGAATGACTAAATGCTAAATGCAGTCTTTATTATTCAACAAGGAAGGTACCAGATGCTCACTGGCGCCCATAAAATATTTCTTCATTTATGAAACAAGGAAGATCAAAAAAGAAGATTAGTAGAAGAAGAAAAAAAACTAAAATTAATCTTTTTTCACTCTGTTGATATTGTCTGTACATGATACTAGAGAGCAAGTAGGCTGTTCTGATCAAACACGTCTGAAAAGTAATTGGCATTTCCAGATATCTGATAGCTCTTTATGTTCTCTAATCCCTCTGTAGCTGGAAGGAAAAGTTTCTGTCTCTTTGAATTAGGCTGCAGAGTCTGATCTTTTCAAAAACAAAGTTGCACATTTTGCAACTAGTCTCTGACTTTTGCTTCAGTTCTACCCTCACTGCCAGCCATGGAGGCCAGGCGTATCCATACTGGTGAGAGATCATGTGCCAGTTTGTCATGCAGAATGCAGTGGTGCAAGAGATGAAAACAGTCCAGAACCAAACTATATTGGGTTTCATCAACACTTCCAGGGCTCCCAACTGTTTGGCTTTTGATAGGGGTCTCCTGAAATTGCCTGTTGTCTCTGGTGGCACTGAGAAAAATTCACCCAAGCTAAGCTATTCTTGTTCTTTTTTCTATCATGCATCAACCATTGTCTTCCAATTCCATCTCTCCCAAGGTTCAACTTTATCATCCTCTTTCACCCATCCCCAGTCACCCAATCACATCTGGCCCTCCACTTACCGTCTTACATCAGTGATTTCCCCCTCTCTAATCTCAGTCTTAATGCACTGTTTCAACCTGAAATGATGATAATTCTTTCCCAGAAACTCTCCCTCCCCCCAATAGATGTTGGTCAACTGGTGAGTTCCTCCATCAGAATGACTGTTGCTCCAGATTTCAGCCTCTAAGAGTAGCTTGATACATTAGCTTTATTTATCTTGTGTGCATCGAGACATTGAAACATCGAAACGCAGTCGAATGCATCTTTCTTGTCAATGACTCAGACAGTCCAATGATATGCCGAGGGCAGCTGGAAGTGTTGTCTTGCTTTTGCAACACAGTCCAAGGATGTGCTGGGGGAGGCCCACAAGTGTCACTTTTCTTCTGGTGCCAACACAGCATGCCCACAACCTACTAGCCAGTGCGTCTTTGGAAGGTGGAAAAAACTGGAGCACCTGGATGAAGCTGCTGCAGTCATGGGCGAATGTATATGCTCCTTTTAGACAGCTGTGGGAATCAAACCACAAACACTGACACTGCAAAACATCAGACTAACCTCTACACTACCATGTTGCATTCATCTACTGTCCCTTGTGTGTCCTGACCTCCTTGTCTTTGTACCTTGATTCAGATGGAGGGACAAAAAGATTCATTTTAATTGACAGTTGTAGTAATGAAACAATCAGATGTTTGCCTCACTCAGGGTACCTTCCCAGGTCGCGCCACCCTGCTAAGTGGCTATAGTTACTAAATAAGAAGTTTCCCATTTAAGACTGAAGATTAATCAGTCTGATCAGCAGTGGAGAGGGTCAGTAACTTTAAATTCCTCAGCATTATAAAGCCACAGAGTCACAGGCCCTTTGGCCCATCTAGCCTGTGCCAAACCGTTAATTGGCCTAGTACCATTAATCAACCTAGGACCATTGCCCTGTCATCTACGTACCTATCCAAATTTCTCTGAAATACTGAAATGAACCCTGCACTGAACCACTTGCACTGGCAGCTCATTCCACACTCTTTCCACCCTTCCAAGTTTCCCTCAACATTTCATATTCACCTTTTACCCATGACCTCTTGTTGTAGTCTTACCCAATCTCAGTGGAAAAAGCCTGCTTTCACTTACCCTATCTATACCCCTCATAATTTTGTATACCTCTATCAAATCTCCCCTCATTCTCTTACGTTGTAGGGAATAAAGTCTTAACCTATACAATGTTTCCCCTAAACTCAGACCCTCAAGACCTGGCAAAATCCTTGTGAATTTTCTCGTACTCTTTCATTTTTATTCACACTTTCCTGTAGGTAGGTAATCAAAGCTGCTCACAATATTCCAAATTAGGCCTCCCCAAAGTCTTACACAGTTTCAGCATAACATTCCAACTCCTGTATTTAATACATTGATTTATGAAGGCCAATATTCTAAAAATGATTTCCATATGACCCTATCTATCTGTGACACTACTTTCAAGGAATTATGGATTTGTATTCCCAGATTCCTCGGTTCTACCACACTCCTCAGTGCCCTACTGCTCATTGTGTAAGACCTACCCTGGTTCGTCCTGCCAAAGTGCAACACCTCACACTTGTTCGAATTAAGTTCCATAGGCCATTTTCAGCCCATTTTCCCACCTGATTCAGATCCCGCTGCAATCTTTGATTGCCTTCCTCACTGTTCACTTCACACACAATCTTGGTGTCATGCACAAATTTGCCTATTCAGTTTAGAAAATTATCATCCAGATCACTGATATAGATGACAAAGAATCTGTCCTGGGATTAGTACCTAAGTCCCATTAAAAAGAATGCATGTCAATGCCTCTACTTTCTTAAAGTTTACAAAGATTCGCATGCCATCTGAAACCTTGACTACTTCTATAGATGCCTGGTGGAGGGTACTGACTGGTTGCATTACAGCCTGATATGCAAACACCAATTCCCTTGAAAGGAAAACCTACAAAAGGTAATGGATAACACCCGATTCATCATAGCTATAGACCTCCCCAACACTGAGCACCTCCACAAGGAACATTGTTGCAGGAAAGCAGCATCCCATCATCAAGACTCCCACCATCCAGGCCATGTTCCCTTCTTGATGCGGCTATCAGGAAGGACGTATCCCACATCGTCAGGTTCAATAACAGTTACTACCCGTTAACCAATATGCTCCTGAACAAGACTGGATAAATTCACTTATCCCAACACTAAGCTCCACAAATAATAGACTCACTTTCAAGGACTCTACAACTCCTATTCTCAATATTATTTATTCGTCATTTTCTATTATTATGTTTGTTTTTTCTTTTGTATTGCACAATTTGTTGTCTTTTGCACATTGGTTGTGTGTCCATTTTTGCTTGTGTGTACTTTTTAATTGATCTTATTGTGTTTCTTTATATTTATTGCGAGTGCCTGCAAGAAAATGAATCTCAGGATAGTATTTGGTGACATACTTGTATTTTGAAATTAAACTTACATTGAACTTTGAAATTTTATCTTTGATAAAGATTTTCCTCTCCAAGGGTCATGAATCTGGAATTCTGTATCAAGGTGCAGTCATTCAATCTATTTAAGGCCATGATGAACGGTCTTCAGACCTTTGAGCCAATAGGGGATCAGGCAAAAGACTATTTGACCAAGTTTAGATTTTTTCCATGAGTCTATCAAATTCTGAAACTGGTGCAAGGGGCCTCATTTCTTTTTTTCTTTTTGATGCCTGACTAACATGCTCCAAGAATTCCATAAAAGACAAAAACAAGAAATCTTATTTTAGCAGATAGGAGGATAGATTGGAGTTCCAGCTTGTCTCTAAATCTTAGCAATTAATTAAAACAAATTGCAACTTTAAACACCCTAGATTTGGCCAGGGACTCCTGCAATTATTAGCTTCTCTGCACACTTACTGGAATGAAACTGGGGCTCAAGGAGTTAAGTTACAAGAAAGGTTGCTTAGACAAGGGCTGTATTCCCTTGAATACAGAAGATTAAAGGGTGATGTAATTGAGGCGCTTAAAATGATTAAAGGATCTGATAGGACACAGAGTGAGAAACTACTTCCTCCAGTGGGAGAGTTGACAACCAAGTGTGGCCTTAACGTTAGACTTAGGTTCCTCAGGGGTCTGGCAGAAAACAATTCTTCACAAAAACAGCAGAGATCAGGAAGTCTCCCACAAAGTACTGTTGAGGCTGAATCAATGGAGATTGAAATGGATAGATTTTTGTTAAGCAACAATATAATGGGTAGGTGGAGTGGATGTGATTAATCGAATGGCTGAACAAACACTTTTTCAAAAGTCACTTTGCTCCTCCAAGGGTCAAAAAACAGGCACATTGTTTCAAACAAAGGGGTAGTAAAAGAGGCTAAAAATTGTTCTGCCAGCTATGCCACAATAATTTTACCTCTTAATACACTATAGCGCTATTAATATTACCAGAGCTGTACATAACCCAGGATAAAGGTTTCATTTCCCGTCTGCACTATTTTTAGTGCACTGGTTAATGAGTTTCCATTAAATTCCTGTCTGTGCTATTTTAATGCACCTGTTAACCTATTTGTTTTAAATAAAAGTAAAAATTCCACTCAGAGGAAATCAAAACCTGCATAGTTTTACAGCAATTACTAAGTAATGGTATAATGTCAGGAAATGCTTTATAATATTTAACTAGGAAGCATAAGCTAATATTCAGACCTATAAATATAACTTCCTAATAATTAATGCATTATGTTAAAAAGAAAAAAACTTTTCAAAAATGGAATCTAACTGTCTAATAATCATTTAATATGAAGCACATAACCTTTTCATTTATTTAGCTTTCCACATTTGTTTAATTGAAATAATTATTAAATGAATAATCCACATCAATGAAATATTCTATATAATAAAGTATTAGTCACTCTCACTCACTCCACATCACGTGGGTGCTGACCTTCTTAAGCTGAGTACAGATACATGCACTGACATCAAAAAGAATGCCAATAGATACTTAAGTGCCATTCCCATGGCAACTCTCTCTAATCATTAATATTATTTCAACAAATTGAATACAGTTCCATTAATTGACTCACATTTGATTTTCATGTAAAGTGATGAAGGCTGTGCTGGTAACACAGAATTACTGTTTACTGTAGAAGGAAAAACCTCCAGAAACTTAACTCATTACATTTACCAGTTGGATCATCTACTCAGAATGTAAGGAAACATGTTTGGATATTTAAAACAAAAAGGTACTGGTAAGCTTATATTAACATAATACTCAAGTTCAGAAACCAAACACTAATCTAGTAGGAATATCTGATAATATGAGGAAAATTTCTCCAGTTCCTCCCCTCCAGATTACTAGATATATATCAGAAGTATAAAGTGGATTCCAGAGTTCTGGTCGATTTGGTAAATTGGCTTATTATTGTCACATGTACTGAGGTACAGTGAAAAACTTGTTTTGAATGCCATTCATATACATCATTTCATCACAACAGTGCATTGGGGCGTCATGGCAACCTAGCAGTCAGCATAATTCTATTACAACACCCGCTGAAAGACAAGTTTTCAATTCCGCCGCCATCTGTAAGGAATTTGTACTGTCTCCCCATGACGGCACATGGTCCAGTTTCACTCCACATTCCAAAGACATATGGTTAGGGCCTAGTAAGTTGTTGACACATGACTGTACTGCTAGAACCAGCTCAAAATGAAACGTCAAGTTTGCTTAAGACAAAACAGTGGTTGGCCTCATCGGCAATGGCGACTTGACGGCATTCAAAGAGGTGGAAGAGCAGCTTGTAGAAAGGTGTGAGCACAACAACTTGAGTCTCAACGTGGACAAGACTAATAGAGATGATTGTGGACTTTAGGAAGGTGCAGACCGACCACTTCACTGCACACAAATGGCTCCACCACGGAGAGAGCTAGGAGCGCCAAATAATAGATGAAAAACAGCTTCTTCCCAAGGGCCATGAGAATATTGGTCTCCTTGAAACCCACAGGTCTCATCACTTCTGAAACACCATTAGCGTTATACTGTTTACTTTGTAAACTTGTTTCATAAATGCACCTAATGCAAAATGTCAGTCTCCTGGAATATATTTTATTATTTGTTAGCTTATTTGCAGCAATATTATGTTGTGTTTTCTGTGGGAGTTATATAAATTGTGTTGAACACTTTGGTCTGGAGGAATGTTGTTTCATTTGGCAGTATTCATCTATATGGTTCAATGACAATAAACCTGAACTTGAACTTGGGTTTGAACTATGCTGGCATTAGAAGTGTGGCAACGATCATGGGCTGCCCAGCACAACCCCAATTGATTTGATTTGAGGCAAATGAAGCATTTCACTCTATGATTTGAAATACTGGACAGATGATAACTAAAGCTAATGTTGATCTTAATCTTAAGAAGGGAATGCAATAACATAATGTAGTATAAGATATTAGAAGAAAGTAATCATTGATGTACAAACAAGCTGGATGAACTCAGCAGGTCGGGCAGCATCTGTTGAAAGGAGCAGTCAATGTTTTGGGTCAAGTTATTGTTGAATCTGCTGGACTATGCTTTCAGACTTTTCTGTTTTCTGTCCAATGGGAAAGGGGAGAAGAAATAGTGACTGGGGTAGGTGAGGTATTTGATTATGTTGGCTGCTTTACTAAGGCAGAAAAGCGTAGACATATATGATTTGCAAATGCACACTTTTTTGCTGTGACAGACATCATGTGCAATCTGGAAGTATGCAGGATAGACAGACCATGATGGGTGTAATGCTGACTTGTTACTGATATTTGTAAACTAGCCACAATTCTCTTGGATTAGTGTCTAAAATTGTTATTTTTCTTGTAGTTTAACTTTCTTATGATTGTTTATATTTTTATATAATCTCCTGTTTGTGTATAATTGTTCAGCGAATGTTTAATAATTGTAGCATAGCTAGTTGTGTAGTTTTCTACAAGTTTCTCTGCAGCACGTCACTCTACTGAACCTGACTATTTCATAGGTTACTGCTTACCAATGGAATTATTTGTTTAATCTGAGCACAAGTCAAACACAACTTAATTGTTTTTGGTTTTTCTCTGTTCATCCTTTTTTTCTCTTCCTTCCTTACAGTTGAGCAAGTTGGTTACCTTTAGTTCTTTCTACACCTACAAGTTTTTCTTTGTTCGGAATAACCAACAAGTTTTATGCCTCAATCTTGACTTCCAAAGAACCATAACATCTCCAGATACAAAACAGCCAACACCATGTGTTCATTGGGCAGTGGGAACACACATCTTAACAGTAGTAAGATTGGTTCTCTTCAAAGTGATATTCAATAACTTTGTGGTGTTTGATAGGAAGAGGAGCTGGATGTGGAGAAGTTGGGCTATTTGCTATATGGGTGGAGAATGTGGGGTTTTCTGAAGTTCTGATAGAGTGCTTTGACTGAAACTATTTTACTTGCACCTACAGCAGTTCCTTTCAGGGACTGAGGGATTTGCTAGCTACAGCTGTAGATCATCAACATGCCAGAGAGGTGGAGGAGAAGGGAGCCCAGAGGCTTCAATAAGCTGCTGAGAGAGAGAAAGAAGAAGATGTAGTTATCTCAGCTGAAGGCTTCACAACAGGTTCTGGGAACACAGCTCCTACTTCAGAACGGTAGAGGAGCAACACTGAAGAATTGCAGTTATTTTGACAACAGCGCCCCACTACCTTCTCAAAGGCAGTTAGACTGGGCAATGACAAGTTGGCTTTACCATTGACCTACACGCCCAGAATAAAATAAAATACTCCATTCTAATAGATTGGAGTATACCCCAGTTTACTTTCTCAGTTTTTAAATAACTTCTCTGTTCACCTCACTGCAAATCAACTTAAATCAACATTCCTTTACCAGCATGGCCAGACCTCCTTTCTTCAGTTCCTTTCCTATCCTGAAATCTTGCTTTGAAATGCTGGCAATATCTCGATGGAAGAGGGTAGGTTTGGCTCAAGCCTTCACAAACACCAATGACGTTATGAAAAGCCACCTGTTCAAAATGTTAAGTGAGGCTAAACTGTAACATAAACAATTTCAAATTATAATTGTAAATTCTTTGAAGCTTGATCTATGTAAAAGAGTGTAATGCACACTGATTGAAGCATTATTTTAAAAGACCGAACATAAATAATTACTCAGCATTGTATTGCTGTTTTTGATCTGTAATCAAACACTCTTATTTCAATGTGAATGCATAGTTAATTGACGGAGTCAAGGGCTATTTTGAGATCAAAGAGACCATGTACAGTGATTGGTGCTAGACTCTGCATTTCTGTAGGCTGTTCACACATTGTATCTCCAGAGGTATCTCACCCAGCCTCAGTGAAAAGAGCATGCTTGCATTTACCCTCTCTATATTCTTCATCATTTTGTATACTTCTATCAAATCTTCTTTCACTCTCATATGGTCCAGAGAATAAAGTCCTAATCTATGCAGCTTTTCCCTATAGCTCGTCATCACAGGCGATGATTACGATGGTCAGCAGAGGAGTCCAGATACTGTGGACACCATACACCTCCTGTTGTCCAGGGGTCTTCAGATCGTCTCTGAAGCAGAGATAATTTGTTTGAGAAGAGCGATCTTTGTAAGGTCCTTAGGAACTTCAAAATTTATTTATTTTTTGCAATAACATTTCAGTTGTCATTGTTGCTTTATGGCCTAGCCGATTGAGATAACAGAACTAATCAGACATTGAGCTGTTTCAGGTCTGAATCAATGCAGACAACTTTACCTTCTCTAGCTGAAGTGAAGATAGAATCCAACAGGATTCTCTGAAGGAATCAGAGATGTTTCCTTCTTGTCTTGTGCTTCCCTCTGGCAGAAAACGATGTGCTGGTTATGGCAAGACCATGCTCCAACTATTGTAGATTACATTAAATTAGGTTAGCTTTATTTGTCATATGTACATTGAAACTTATGGTGAAATGTATCGTTTGTGTCAAATCAAATCAGCGAGGCCTGTGCTGGGGACAACTGTCTCCATGCTTCCAACACCAACATAGCATGGCAACAACACACTAAGCCTAACCCATACGTCTTTGGTATACGGGCAGAAACAAGAGTACGTGGAGGGAACCCACAAAGTCACAGAGAGAATGACCAACTCCTTACAGTCAGAACCCTGATCTTACAATTGGCACTATAACAGCATTGTGCTAACTGCTGTACTACCATGCCACCCTATCAGAAGGAGGCATATGAATCCAACATGAACAAATTGAACAGGCTCAGAAGCTGGAATAAACCACTTGGGGCAAAGGGCTTGTTTCCATATTTTATGACTCTATACCAGTGCCCTACTTCAGGCCACTATATCCAGCATTTAGACTCTAATTGTACTCAATAACCTCCAATCATTCACACACACAACAGCATGCTCCCAAAACAGATGGACATGGGGGAATAATTCAAGGATTTCATCAAAGACATCTTAAAGAGGTGCGGCATCCCCACTGATTCCTGGCCAAGTTCAAGGATAAGTGCCCAACCATGGAATGGAGAACTTCAGGTCCGTCTGTGGAAAGCACAGAGAAGGCCAGCATTAGTGGAGGGAGGATTGCACAACCTCCCAAACTACTTCCAACCACATCATCCTGCCCTAGGCAGAGTCTGCATGCCTCCCTTTGGCCTCATGAGCCACTGCACTGAAGTGGAAGCAAATCAGCCTCAGACCTGAGGAATTTTTTGATAAGAAAAGAACAGTTAACAGTACATCTTCCCGATGAAAGCTGTTTTCAATACTTCATAATGAAAATGGATTAGTGTAACTTTACACATTAATCCTCTACTAATTAGATATGAATCTCTTTGTTACAGTCACGGCAGATGGACCCATTTTTGTAAATAATTATACTTCCTTTTTGCCTTTTCTTGGTGTTCGCCCATCACCTTTCCCTTGTCTGCTATTTGCCAGGAAGTCATCTCAGTTAAAGGTCTGATTTGTACTTTTAGATCTTATTTTCCCCACATAAATGTCAATATTTTCTTTCATACAGTGATCTTTCCCCAGCCCCTGCATGCCTAGTATATCACAAACATAACTTTTGTAGTCTGAGATGATTAGCAAAGTCAAATTCTTTCTTTTAAAATTCCAACCTGGGGTCCACAGACCCCTCAGATAATGGTAGTGGACCATGGCATAAAAATGGTTGGGAAACCTGTTTTAAATCATTTGATTCACAGTTAACAAATGGTATCAGTGCTGCAAAAACACTCATTGTCTGGAGTTCCCTTAGCAACCCAATCACTATGATAAAAATGCCCAGTTATCTCCTTTTCTCCGAGTATAGCTGTATTTCTTTTTCAAGACGTGTTGAGTCGGTGGTGAGGAAGGCAAATTCAATGTTAGCATTCATTTCAGGAGTATTAGAATATAAAAGCAAGCTTGCAATACTGAGGCTTTATAAAGCATTGATCAGACCACGCTTATTGTGGGCAATTTTGGGCCCTTATCTAAGAAAGGATGAGCTGGCCTTGGAGAGCAGAGGAGGTTCTCGAGAATGATCCCAGAAGTGAAAGAATTATATGAAGAGTAATTGATGGTTCTAGCCCTTGCTTGCTTGAGTTTAGAAGAATGAGAGGGCACCTCATTGAAACCCATTGAATACTGAAAGGCCTAAATATAATGGACATGCAGAGGATCCTTCCTTGTAGGGAAAACTAGGACCAGAGGGCACTGTAAAGTTTTGAAACTCCAAAACATAGAACTACTCTGAAGATCAACACAGGAGCCTGAAAGAATGTGTACACTTTGCTTTTACTTTAGTGAGGTGCTCACATATGACATGGTGGTTTAATGACTTATGTCATTCACATACTTTTACATATAACCCATAATAATTTATTTAAACACAGAATGCTTTGAATCAATATAGTCACAATATCACTGAAACATTAAATACACAACACTCCTCTCTGCTTAGCTATAAACTCCAACTCAATATAGAATGCATCATAACTGTATACACAGTATACTATATAAAACAAACACAGCATAGGCATCCACAGCATAGTAAATGTCAAATTGTCCCAATCAGGCCTAAAGGTTTAATTGCTGTGGAGGATTTCTTACTCTTGCGGGATAATGTCTTTCCTGACAAAGGGCAGGGGGAGAGACTTGCGTCCATGAACCAATCTCAGGTCCTGGGGCCTCCTCTGTGGTGGTTCCTGCGACTGCAGGAAGTGGTTCTGGCAGCTCTGGACACCTTACTTCTCTAACAACTGACTCTGCTCTCCTCAATGGATCGAAGTGTCATCTCTAGGTGACATCAGATGCTACTTTCTATCACTCATTACATGTGACAAGACTGCACCTCTGTCATAAGATGAGGCATCGCAGGCAAGCTTCACTGGAGGACGTGGAGTAATGTGTGAGTACAGTGTCTGATGCCACCATTTTCTTCACCTTTTACCTTTTGGAAAACCATCTCGCATTACTTTGTCCATTGCCATTTCTCCCTAGTCTGTAGTAGTGAGTTCAAGGAGTGGAGCACAGTTGCCAGGTTTGGCAGGAAGCTGTTAGAGTAATTGACAGATCTTTAAAAAGGACCGCAACTGTGTCACATCCTTCGGCCTTGACGCATCCACCACTGCCTGAGTTTTCTCAGCACACTTGTGTAATAGTGCTTCATAGTGAGACCACAGTAAATGATGCTTGGTTTAAAAAATTCACACTTGTGTCGTGCTCTGAGCCTATAATCTTCTAATCTTGAGATTTTGGAGATGTCCAGAGATTTTGGAGATGCTCCTTGCTATTGTTGCCGATAACAATGATGTCATCCAGGTAACACTGAGTTTCTGGACAGCCTTGTAGCACCTGGTCCATTGCTTTCTGCCAGAGTGCAGGTGCAGGTGCTACTCCAAAAATTAACCAAAAATAGCGATTTAATAGTTCATTTTTGTTCTCCCTTTGTG
The DNA here is from genome assembly GCF_030144855.1 of Hypanus sabinus. Taxonomy (NCBI): domain Eukaryota; kingdom Metazoa; phylum Chordata; class Chondrichthyes; order Myliobatiformes; family Dasyatidae; genus Hypanus; species Hypanus sabinus. Next base: position 99,941,889 of record NC_082718.1, read on the forward strand.
AGAGGTTATGGTGAGAAACACATTGGACGCTTCTCCAGTCCACATCTGTAGGTATGCTTCTGCTAAATCCACGTTGCTGCAGTGTTTCCCCTGCAGAAAGGTTTGCAAAGATATCCTCTAGGGTATTGATCTACTTTCAGTTCTGGATTGATGCTTGTACATTAATTAGTTTTCACATTGTAAATCCCAAGGCTACCTAGGCCCGCGTCACTCTCATCATTATCAGATTTTTTAAATCAACAGCATGCAGATTACTGCTCTTTTTGAAACTGCAACTTGAATTCTTAGTTTTTTTTCATCCCTGTGCATTCCATTTATTTTTGTCTGCTCAACGTGCACTTTGCATGTTTCCTACTTTGTTGCATCTTCTGCAAATTCTGCCTTTAAATCTGCATTGGTCTGGTGTACGTGAGCCCCTGCCTCAATGGTATCACAATTTGTTTGGTCAGGCTGGTTTCTGTTTAGACATTACAATTTTGTTCGTGCTCACTTTCATTCCTGACTGCAACTGAAAAGACATTGGCCTGAAACACCAATGTGTCCCTCTCTATAAATCAGATTCAGATTCAGTTTATTGTCATCTAGAAACCACAAATGCAATGCAGTTAAAAAATGAGACAACGTTCCTCCAGAATGATATCACAAAAGCATATGACAAAACAGACTACACCAGAAAATCCACATAACGTTTGGCAATCCCCAAACCAGAGTCCGGAGAGGCTGCTGCGTATTAATATCAAACTACCGTCTTAGCGTGTTCCCTGGAAAGGAGCTCCAAATCCACCAGACAAACAAGAGCAAAAACTAAAGTTGCAAGACCTGTACAAAACCACATAGTTACAACAGTGCAAACAATAGCATAATTGATTAAAATAAACAGACCATGGGCACAGTAAAAATAGTCCAAAGATGTTAAAGGACTATAAGTTCAAAAGAAATTACCACACAGTTTCCACGAGTCCCCAGGGTCCCGACAGACTCGCCATCCCACGCCAGCGGCAGAAGGGAATACCCCTGCTATGGACTTCCACGGCGCTGCCCAACTCAGTCTCGCAGACGCAGCAGACAATGGAAGCTCCGCCAAAACCAGCTTCGCAGACACAGCACATACCAAAAGCGACCCGAGTCCGTCGAACCTCCGAGCCGACGACCATCCCCTCCGGCACAGCTTCTCTGAGCACCATCCTCTGCCGAGCATATTAAGACAGCCCCGCCAACGGCCATCAGCAATGTGACCCCAAGGACTGGGGGCCTGTTCTTCCCAGCAGAGTTCCGGACCTCACAGCAGCAGCAGCAACGAAGAGTGTCTTCTTGGAGATTTCCAGATGTTCCTCCGTGCTCCCACGTCTGTTTTCAATCGACTATGATTGCACACGGCACCCCGCTTCACAAATAACAGATAATCAGCTCCGGAGTGGCCGCTGCAAGCTGCGTCGCACCGCCATCTTGGATCTAAGCTTATGCAAATGCTATCTTTCTTACTGATCTGCATGTTTTGGTTTTATTCTGAATTAAACTAGTCAGCTCATCACGTGCATCAAAAGTGCTTTCAGAAAGAAGTCCCAGCACCATATATTCAATGCTCTGAAGAAGGCCAATAAATGACAACCTCATCATTCTGAGAACAAATAGTGCAAAGATTTCATTCACTTGCCAGGCACATCTCTTGGATACAAAACTTGAATCCATTCTTAGAGTTCTGATCCTATACATCAATCCTATAACAAGTAAAATGTGCCTAAAAGAAAGGAAATGTTACCCATGCCTGACATGTCTAATTTCCATTCTCATATGAAGTCAGCATGAATTTATTATTCTTTCAATATTTTATTCACAACTAAAAGGCTATTGACTGCACCTTACCAAAATCAAATACTTAAAATTTGTTAAATTAATTATGCCTATTTACCTGTAGACTTATTTGCAAAGTACTTAGCTTTCAGAGCAGGAAAGCTCCTGGTAAAATAACTTCACCACAAAGTGCTCAATACATCTTAAAGATGTAAAGTATGTTCAGAGTATTAAGGCTTTTAGAATCAGCTTATTTCAATGAAAGTCATTTTACATTGATTTGAATGTCAATGGTGATTAACAATCAAAATTGCTTCAAAAGTGCTCCAGCATATACTAATCACCCTGCAACTTAGTGTCAGTGAGAGTCAATATGACTTTTGTCAATAATCTCCTTTAAATAATTTGTAATGCCATTATAAACCAATTTTAACCCTTTTAATTCAATTGACAGATGCCCTTTAAAAATATTTTACCAAAAATGAAATTGTGATGGTGCTACAGAAACATTGTTACAGATTACGAACTTTGTAGTTACAGAAGAACAGATTTTGAAATGTTCTTATCTTAAAGAAATAATAAAGGAGAAAATACTAGAGATAATTCTTTGTTTTCAAACCTTTCCAACCTTATAAGTAACAAAAATAATCAAAACATTTTTTATTTAAATATCAACAATTCAGTGTCTTCTATTATACCCATCACACTTGTTGGTTTATGTAGGCTCACACTCACTGGATGTTTCAGATTTAGTTTCTTTAACTTCTTTAAATATCTACTCCAGTAACCTCTGCCAGCCTACCAACACCATCAACTTCATAACTCTCCATCCCTCTGACTTTGGTCTTTTGTGTCATCTTGAGCCCATCATTACCAAATGGTGGATATTGTCCTTCAATCTTCTTCTAGATCACTCTTTAAACCCACTTCTTTCATCAAACTTTTATCACCCCTCTTAGTACTTCAAGTCTTATTTCAACATTCATATTTAAGGTAATGCCTCTATGGAACATTTTCAGAAAACTTCCACAAAAGAAGCCAAGTTGGTTGTTCTTTGACACAATCTTCAGATTATTTTACATCAGTTTTAAGAGGGATCACACTGCATCAACCGCTGTATTTTAAAGAGGGGGAAGGAGAGAGAGAAAGACAGACGGGGAGAGGGGGAGAGAGGGGAAGGGGGGAAGAGGGGGAGAGGGGGAAGGGGGGAGAGAGGGAAGGGGGAGAGAGGGGAGTGATGCTCCATCAATAACTCTCGGAGACGTGAGGCGAGATATAGGCTTTTATTGGCTGGAAGAAAGAACAAGCAGCAACTGACCACCACACTACATCCTGGAGACTGAGGCCAGGGCTCAGTCTCCAATTGCCTTTATACCGGGGTCCGTGGGAGGAGCCACAGGAGCAGTCAGCGGGGGGGGGGGGGGGCGTGTCTAGACAGGTATATGTAGTTCACCACGGGGGGGGGGGAAGAGAGGGGGAGAGAAAGGAAGGGGAGGGGAGGATGAGATTGAGGGGAAAGGGAGAGTGAGGAGAATCTTTTGTTTGCAAGTTCATCACATATTAATTGTATTATTGGCTTTATTTATAAATTAAGCAGGAACAGTTGGATGACATTGTTTCATAAAGTAGCAACTTATATTTAAACTCCCTCTTTTGAAGGGTTTAGATTACACCAGGATTTTCCAGTTAACTTTTTCTCAACACTGACCACAATTATGTTCTTACATCTATAAATTCTGAGAACTACTTCTGCTCAGATTCATTGTTTTTAAGTTCATTTACATATTTATAGGGACATAAACAGTGTAATTAAATTTTGTGCAATTCATACAGACTTCTAATAAGAAAATAGAGGGAGTAAACATTGCAAATCACTCTCCTGTCTTTCTATATCATGGCCTGATAAGTCACTGTAAAGTAAAATTGGCTAAACAAACACACGCTGACAGGTAAGCTAATGTTTGATGTAAGCCATTACAATCTTCAGTTCTTCACCAGGGGGGGCGGGGGGGGGAGAGGAGGGAGATTTAAACCATTATAGCTCCCAAAAAGCATTCATATCCACATGATAAAGATTTCACCATATTTAAAATGATCAAAAAAGCTGATCATAAGTACTCCACCAGCACAAAGAGTTTAATGTTTATTATTCCCTTTCCTTACTCCCAGCATTGAATAAATCACGTAGGATATTAAGTACAGGACATTCTGTACACACTTATCATATCTTCCTGCAAATGTTGTAGGCAGTGTTTCAACAATAATCTAATCATCAAAACTCTCCTATATTTCCTCATTGACCTTTTCACTAATCAGCCAGATAGAGACATGGATGTCCAATTTGGATAAGTCGTCTGAACAGTAATTTTCTTGTACCAAGTACTGTGGTTACTCTATTAGTTAATCCTGAACTGCTGGAGACCCTTGGGTATATTAGGACCAAGATATATTAATACTTCTCAGCCCAGCTACAGTACATGTATGTTGTTTAAATGAATTAATGCCAGTCACGTATTAAAATACAAAAATTGAGTTACCCAGGACAAATCCAGGAAAGGGATACAAGCCCACCTTAAAGCAATAGTCTCCCCTTGCTTTAGCTTCATCTCAATTAAATTCCAAATAAAATGAAAGACAGGCTTGAAAGCTTTTCAAATTTCTTTAAATTTAATAGAGGACAATGTTTTTCCTGGGTTTTCCTTTTTGCTCGATTTAAATAAGGACTTAGATCTTGGAGGGGAAAATGTTAAATGGAGAGATGCATTTCTCAGCTGAGGATGAATGCTGTTCAGCTATAATGACGTCCATTATCACTTGGATCTCGAGGCATCACATTGATCCGGTCATATCTTGAAAGCAATACCTGTAGTATGGCATCCCATGAAATACTGTGGAGTATTCAATATAATCCAAAACAGAAACTATGTTTAAAAAAAAAGACCTCTTTGTTATGTTTGAATAAACCTTGTCTTAATCTGTCCAATAATCTTGTATTTAAATCCTAACCTGCTCAATCATGGAAATTCCAGATGGGGAGCTGCTCTGCGTAATACTTGCGGATCTTTCAACGTTAAAGGAATGATGGATATTTTAAGAAGTTCTCAAAGTTCACAAGCACTTCTTGAATTATGAAATGGTTTACAATGTAATTTTCAGTAGCGGCAAGTTTCAGGTTGCCAATGGCCAAACTTAGCGCAGTGCACTTTTGTCTGCAATGACTTTTTAATTAACACTTTGCTGACAGCTGAACAAACATGCATCTGTAGTCAAAGGAAGTCAAACTAATTACTGGTCAGGTTCATTCATAAAACTTACAAGTGTTATTTCTCTGCCTTGCCTGCAGGGATGGTTTAACTGGAAACCAGAGGAAGTCAGAAGTTGGGAAGCACTTCAGGTCGGTTTACTTCCTCCTCCATCTGACTACAACCCTTGTGTCCATTATGAACTTTGAACCCTCTCAGGTCATGGGGTCAAAAATGCAGCACATTCTGATCACAGTCATAGTTGCTTCCCTTTTATCTATCAGTAAGGGCATTGTCTGCTCGTTCAATTAAGTGTCATTGAGTCATTTAGCATTTTAAGACAAAGGCGGTTATTATAGTCCAAATTTGAGACCACGAAGGTACATAAGTTTGATCTGCATTCTGTTAAATCGTTTTGGATTTCTGCAGTTTTGGAATCAGCAGAGTCTCAAAATATCATCTGGATAAACATCCAGAAATTACTGCCAAGAAAAAATCATCACAATTCGATTCTGGTTTGCAGAATTGCTTGAAGTGTGCATTTTCAGTTTGCTAGGAATTTGTATTGGGAGATGAGGACCAAGTAGGCCAAACTTCAAGACTAGATTTGATATGATGGCAAGTGACAAGCTGGAACTTGTGGAACATCATGCTTCCTGTTGTTTTCAGTGACTGCAGTACTCCTTGCATTGTCCATTGACTGCATGCATCAGCAGAGGGCCTGATATCATGAAATGTTAGAGCCATTGAAAGGCCTCTGAAAATGGAGATATGCACCATTGTGTTGCCTTTAAGGCATTTGTTTAGTTTATTATAAACTGAGCATGATAATAAACTTGCTCCATCAGCTCAAGACGCCATTTTCTTAAAAATAATGGACACCAAGGTCTTCAGAGATGAAGCAAATAATTGGGTTGCCCCACTACCTTTCAGAGAACCATGCCAGCGCTTGCCAGACAACAAAGAGCAGGCAGTCAAGTGGTTCACGTCCTTGCAAAAAACCCTAAAAAGGAAACCTGAGATGCAGCAACAATACGTAGCATTTATGGAGAAGATCTTCGCTAATGGACATGCTGAAATAGCACCGCCACTGAGGGAAGGCGAGGAGTGCTGGTACTTCCCAATGTTTGGGGTTTACCACCCACAAAAGCCCAATCAGATCAGGGTGGTCTTTGATTTCAGGGCTCAGTGCGCAGGTATCTCCCTTAATGACGTGCTCCTTACAGGCCCTGACCTTAACAATACCCTTCTCAGGGTCCTGCTGCGCTTCCGGAAGGAGAAGGTTGCAATCTTAGCGGACATCCAGCAGATGTTCCATTGCTTCTTAGTACAGGAGGACCATTGCAATTTCCTCCATTTCTTATGGCGCAAATGTAACTTACCTCGCACTGTGGACGAATGAGCCCAGGCAAAAGACGTCATCTTTAAAGCAACTCAAAGAGCAGCTTTTGCAAGGGAGTTTTCGGCTCTCCAAGCTAATAAGCCAATACCAAAGGACAGCCCTTTGAGGAAATTCAACCCGATTGTGAAGAACTATCATCTGCATTGGAGGCCGGTTAATACACTCCCAACTTCCAGCTGCAGAAAAGAGTCCAGTAATCCTGCCCAAAGACAGCCATGTGTCCTTACTGCTCACTCGCCATCACCATGAACAGGTGCTGACGGAAGGAGCAATAAGGGCAGAGGGACTGTGGATCTTGGGAGGTAAAACACTGATCAATTCAGTACTTCATAAATGTGTAACCTGCAGGAAACTGCGGGGCAAGTTAGAAGTTCAACGTATGGCGGACCTCCCACCAGAACGCCTCGAAGCCTGCCCTCCTCTTACATATGTGGTGCTCGATGTATTTGGTCCCTGGACTATCACTACTAGATGAACCACAGGAGGACAAGCAGAGAGCAAGCAGTGGGCCATCATGTTCAGCTGCATGAGTTCAAGAGTGGTACACATTGAGGTAATCAAATCTTTGGATACCTCCAGCTGCATTAATGCTCTCAGGCGCTTCTTTGCGCTCAGAGGCCCTGCAAAACAGCTAAGGTCTGATTGCTGCACAAACTTTGTTGGAGTGTCAAAGGAGCTGAGGATGGACAAAACAGTGCAAAGGTACCTCAGTCAGCAGGGATGCAATTGGGAGTTCAACACACCACATGCCTCTCACATGGGAGGCGCATGGGAGCGGATGATTGGTATCGCCAGAAGAATTCTTGATTCAATGTTTCTTCAGCAACGCACCCTATTGACCCACGAGGTACTGTGCACACTAATGGCAGAGGTCACAGCCATTATAAATGCACGACCACTCCTACCTGTGTCTTCTGACCTGGAAAACCCCTTCATACTCTCGCCATCAATGCTTCTTACGCAGAAGGCAGGAGCTCCCCCTCCACCAGGGGACTTCTCTGATAAGGATTTGTACACAAAGCAATGGAGACAGGTCCAGGCTCTGGCAAATCGGTTCTGGTCTCATTGGAGACATGAATATCTACCTTTGTTGCAACACAGACAAAAGTGAACAGAACCCTGCAGGAATCTTCAAGTTGGAGGTTTAGTCCTGCTCAGGGACAAGCAAATCACCCGCAACTGCTGGCCAATGGCCAGAATCACTGCCACATTCCCTAGTAGGGGTGGACATGTCAGGAAGGTTGAGTTGAAAACTTCTGACCAAGGTGATGTGAAAATTTACCAAAGGCCAGTTACAGAAGTCATTCTACTTCTCCCTAAGGACTGATTTAGAGACTGAAGTTTTGTATTATGTTCAGTGTGACCTTACAAATGTCAGGGGGAAGTGTGTTGCCTTTAAGGCATATGTTTAGTTTATAATATTTTCACTTTAGTAATTCGTTTGTTATCGTTTTCTAGTGAAAGTTAAGATTGTTTAAAGTAAATTCGTTGTCTGTGATATATCGCGGCATGCGATGATGTCACACCCGGTTTCGCTGCGTCTTGTGGGAAAATACCGGTTTGGAGAAACGGGAAGGAGGGGGCTTGTGTGTGCAGGATCAGCGCGAGAAACGTTTTCTTTCTACACACTAGAAACATCAGTGAAGCAACGCCGTAAGTTCATGAGATAATCGATATGTTGAATTAAAAATGCTAATGCTGATTCTGTTAAAAGTAATGACGGTTGATAAAGTTTTTTTTGTTATTTAAAGAGTTGCAGGTAGTTTGTGTTGAAGTGTATTTAAAATCAGTCGATGGCGTAGGTAGATTCTGACTGTATGTTGCACTTTAATGTAATATAGTTGTTGTAGTTTTACTTTTGCAAGTATTTATGATGTAAATGTGATGTCAAGAAGGAAACAAATACTGTATATATTTTGTATTGTTTTATCAACAGTTTTCACCATACGTTAATGTGGAAGAGTGAACAGTAAACGGTTAATCTTACTGGGACCGCCTCATTGACTGGTTTAAGCTTGGTGTTTAGTTCAGAATTCTTTTATACCTGTGCGAGAACACTACAACCATGTCTACCATGAAAGTGATGGTTCACTTTATGAAAAGTGAAACTGTTCAGAGGAGTTTTTGGAGAAATGCTGTACGTATTGAGAGAGTATGCACAAAGATTTTCTCATACTGCTCTGTTAGAAGCCTATGTGCGAAGAAGAGTGGAGATTGATCCTGTAATCAATCTGTGGGAGAAATTCTCAGAGGAGATTAGTGACAGGAAGGTGCCAACAAAACACATACAGCATGCAGCTCCAGAGATGTTTAATGCCATGATACAAGTTTGTAATGTAAGTAAATTCCTTACCATTTGTACTATAGTCCCTTTTTCTGCTCTCTTATTGGTCCACTTGGTCCTCATCTCCCAATACAAATTCCAAGCAAACTGAAAATGCACACTTCAAATAATTCTGCAAACCAGAATCGAATTGTGATGATTTTTTCTTGGCAGCAATTTCTGGACGTTTATCCAGATGATATTTTAAGAATCTGCTGATTCCAAAACTGCAGAAATTCAGAATGATTTAATAGAGTGCAGATCAAGCTTGTGTACCTTCGTGATCTCGAATATGAACCCGCCCATCACAATAATATTCATCTTTCAGGTCTCACTGAAACACACGGCCTCTTTTTCCTCAGCACCTCCAACTCACACATCATCCCAGCTTGGAAATATTTTCCCACTCCTCATCATTGTACGTCAAAATCCTGCAATTCCCAACATAAAAATATCATGAAAATAAATCTCTTCACCACACAGGCTGCCATAGTTATTGCGTTTTAGAAATAACATAGCCAAACAACACAGATACAGCTCCTTCAGCCCACCATACCTATGCTAACTATCAGTTATACCAATCCTATGTACCCGGCGATAATGAGTTGTTGCTGATTTCATAATCGGAGTTCCATCTGGGCAGGAGGAACAAGGTGACCCCCCCCCCCCCCAGGGTACACAAATTGGCAAGACTAGAGTTTGAAGCCTAATGTTTGGGGTCCTGTCATTATCCATTTTTCGTTCTGGCTATCCCTCGAGGTCAAGGATGATGGTCTTCATTCCATTTCACAGAGCGAAGACACCTGTGCATGTATTTGTTTAATGTATATCTGATGTTGCACTCCAAGAAGCACACAATACTTCACAAATCAACCAACTGATTCCAATGGCATGGAAACCACGACAATTGGAGCTCATGGATTTGTTGCAGCCTTCATCTGCCTTTACAGCCGTTGAGTTCGAAGTAACTTCGTCCGCCTGTTCCACTGTTGAGGTCTTGGTTGGATTGTTCTTTGTCAGGAACCTCACCCTTGACCTTACCGCCATGGGTGACCCTACCAGGAGTATAGCTCCAGATGGCATCGCTCTCAGGATCTCAGGACCACACAAGCTTCTCCACCACGTCAGGGTGACAATCCACGGAGAAGTGTCATCATCCAATCCAGAGTTCACGGCTTAGTGTTCAGGCCCCGATCCAGAGCCCTCATTGATAGTCATTGGTGAGCTCCAGGGACAATTCCCAAGATCAAAGCCTGGAAGTTGAGGCCCAATGGCCAGACCACCAAATGAGTGAATCTCTATGAGTCTGCTGGGGAAAATGAAGGACTGATAGCTACAAGCCTAAGTCCACCGGAGCTGGAGGTCGAAGATAGGCGGTCCTGGTATTGGAGGACTGTGTGGGTGGGTGGGAGGCTTGTTCTGCTGCTGTTGTTTTGTCGCTTGTTGAGTTTTGTTTTGTACACTGTGTCAGCAGAAGAACGTGTGGCGATACTCAAAGGCTGCCCAAGGCACATTCTTCAATATATTGGTTGCTTATGCAAATAGCACATTTCACCATATGTTTCGATGTACATGTGATAAATAAATCTGAATCTGCATCCAAGGAAAACAAACCAAGTTAACCCATTCTCTCATCGTAACTGAAGTGTCTGTTCCGGACTGAGAATTTACAGAGTTATCCTCATCATCACCTTTCCATGACCAACAGGGGATGAGTTATCGATATTAATCATGCGTTTTAATTCTATGAATATTTTCAGGATAATTTTTTTAAAAATATCATCACATTTTGACAAAGTAAAATTACAACATGAAAGCTTTAGTCACTGTAATTTGAGAGGGAGAGACCCACAAATCTCTGCAAGCAACCAAACTTATTTCCAGCTAATATTTGTTTCAAGAGAGCTTGCAAGCTGTGATCCAAGCCAGTGGGCTCAGAACAGAGCTAATGACAGGGATGTCTGGTATTAAGCAATGCTGTGCTATTGCCCCGATAGTTTTTTTTAATCTGGTGGAATGGAAATAATCTACAGGATTAATGGAAAGCTGTTCCGTCTATGCTGCTTTCACTTTCAAAACAAAGCTCAATAGTTGAACTGCTGAGTAGCTGAACTGCAATGTGCATTTTGGAGGCTGAGCTGGAAGTAACTATACTGTAGCTGTGTGCTATGTGCAGCGCTAAAATTACGACACGGAGTCGGTAACTGCAGTCGAAGGAAAGACTTTATTCGAAATCCTCAGCCTCACTTTTAAGCCTCCCTCAACCTGCCCCCCGTGGCGCAGAGGCTCCAAAGCTCTGTGCTCGCAAACCCCCGTAGGCTATCTCCCTTAGCTGGAAAGCTGGCTAATTGTGAGCCGGTTCGGATGTGCCAGGAAATGGGTCGCCGCATAACACCCCCCCCCCAGAACCGGCGATACACCCCCCAATGTCCACAGTCTGGGCCGGAACCTGCTTGGGAGGTCGGCCTCTGCGCCGAGGTGCCGGAAACTCGACCGGTTGCGCCAGGTCCACATGGGCCGGTTTGAGGCGGTCCACCGTGAAAACCTCCTCTTTCCCCCCAACGTCCAGCACGAACATGGACCTGTTGTTCCGGAGCACCATAAACGGCTCCTCATATGGCCGCTGCAGCGGTGGCCGATGCCCGCCCCTTCGTACAAACACAAACTTATGGTTCTGCAGGTCTTTGGGTATGCAGGTTGGGTTCCGCCCGTGCTGTGAAGTGGGTATGGGGGCCAGGTTACCGAGCTTCTCGCGTAGTCTGCCCAGGACTGCTGCGGGATCTTCCTCTTGCCCCCTTGGGGCTGGTAGGAACTCCCCAGGGATGACCAGGGGCGTGCCGTATAACAACTCAGCCGACGAGGCGTGCAGGTCGTCTTTGGGTGCTGTGCGGATGCCGAGTAGGACCCAGGGAAGCTCGTCCGCCCAGTTGGCTCCTCGCAGGCGGGCCATGAGGGCCGACTTCAGGTGACGGTGGAAACGCTCCACTAGCCCGTTCGACTGTGGGTGGTAGGCAGTTGTGTGGTGCAGCTGAGCCCCCAAAAGGCTGGCCATAGCTGACCACAGGCTGGAGGTGAACTGGGCGCCTCTGTCGGAGGTAATGTGGGCCGGTACACCAAAGCGAGATATCCAGGTGGTGATCAGGGCTCATGTGCAAGATTCAGAGGTGGTGTCAGTGAGCGGGACCGCCTCTGGCCATCTTGTGAACCGGTCCACAATAGTCAGGAGGTGCCGCGCTCCGCACAACACTGGCAGGGGGCCCGCGATATCCACATGAATGTGGTCAAAACGCTGGTGGGTGGGATGGAACTGCTGCGGTGGGGCTTTGGTGTGCCGCTGCACCTTGGCCGTCTGGCAGTGCATGCACATTTTGGCCCATTCACTGACCTGTTTGCGGAGTCCGTGCCAAACGAACCTGCTGGAAACCATTCGGACAGTCGTCCGGATGGAGGGATGCGCCAAGTTATGAATGGAGTTGAAAACACGGCGCCGCCAGGCTGTCGGGACGACGGGACGGGGCTGGCCGGTGGCAACGTCACAGAGTAGGGTCCTCTCACCCGGGCCTACGGGGAGGTCCTGGAGCTGCAAACCGGGGACTGCGGTTCTGTAACTCGGAATCTCCTCATCTGCCTGCTGTGCCTCTGCCAGTGCCTCAAAGTCTACTCCTTGGGAAAGGGCATGAACGGTAGGGCGAGAGAGCGCATCCGCCACGACATTGTCCTTACCCGAGACGTGCCAGACATCCGTCGTGTATTCAGAGATGTAGGCGTTGCTGGCAGGATGACCAGGGGTCGGACGCTTTCGTAAACGCAAAGGTAAGCGGTTTGTGGTCCGTGAACGCGGTGAAGGGCCGACCTTCTAGGAAGTACCTGAAATGCCAGATTGCCAGGTAGAGCGCCAACAGTTCCCGGTCGAAAGCACTGTACTTGAGCTCGGGTGGCCGCAGGTGTTTGCTGAAAAACGCCAGGGGTTGCCAGCGACCTGCGATGAGTTGCTCCAGCACCCCACCGACTGCCGTGTTAGATGCGTCCACTGTGAGGGCGGTAGGGGTGTCCATTCTGGGATGTACTAGCATTGCGGCGCTCGCCAAAGCTTCCTTCGTTTGAACGAAAGCGGTGGCGGACTCCTCGTCCCAGGTAATGTCCTTGCTCGGACCCGACATCAGGGCAAACAGGGGGCGCATGATCCGGGCAGCTGAAGGGAGGAAGCGGTGGTAGAAATTGACCATACCTACGAATTCCTGAAGGCCTTTGATCGTGGTGGGTCGGGGGAAGTGGCGGACCCCATCTACCTTAGTGGGCAGAGGGGTTGCCCCGTCTTTAGTAATCCTGTGGCCCAGGAAGTCAATGGTATCGAGTCTGAACTGGCATTTGGCAGGGTTGATTGTAAGACCGTACTCACTCAGTCGGGCGCAGAGTTGACGGAGGTGGGACAGATGCTCCTGACGACTGCTGCTGGCTATGAGGATGTCGTCCAAATAGATGAACGCGAAGTCCAGGTCCGGTCCCACTGCGTCCATTAACCGCTGGAACGTCTGTGCGGCATTCTTCAGGCCGAACGGCATGCGGAGGAACTCGAAAAGGCCAAACGGGGTGATGAGAGCCGTTTTGGGGAAGTCGTCAGGATGCATCAGGATTTGATGGTACCCTCGGACGAGGTCTACCTTGGAGAAGATCCGTGCGCCGTGCAGGTTTGCTGCAAAGTCCTGAATGTGCGGCACAGGGTAGCGGTCAGGTGTGGTAGCCTCGTTCAGCCTGCGGTAGTCGCCGCACGGTCTCCAGCCTCCTGTCGCTTTGGGCACCATGTGCAGGGGGGAGGCCCATGGGCTGTCGGACCGCCAGATGATCCCCAATTCCTCCATCCTCTGGAACTCCTCCTTCGCCAGTCGGAGCTTGTCCGGGGGAAGCCGCCGAGCGCGGGCGTGGAGGGGTGGTCCCTGGGTCGGGATGTGGTGCTGTACGCCGTGTCGGGGCATGGCCGCTGTGAACTGCGGTGCCAGAACCGATGGGAAATCCGCCAGGACCCTGGTGAAGTCGTTGTCGGACAGCGTGATGGAGCCGAGGTGAGGGGCTGGCAACTGGGCTGCACCCAGGGAGAACGTCTGAAAGGTCTCGGCGTGTACCAGTCTCTTCCTGGGCAGGTCGACCAGTAGGCTGTGAGCCTGCAAAAAATCCGCACCCAGAAGCGGTTGGGCTTCGGCGGCCAGTGTAAAGTCCCACGTGAATTGGCTGGAGCCGAACTGTAGCTGCACCTGACGGGTGCCATAGGTCCTTACTGTGCTGCCGTTCACGGACCTCAGTGGGGGACCTGGTGCCCTGCTGCGGGTGTCGTAACTCGTCGGAGGTAAAACGGTGATCTCGGCACCAGTATCGACCAAAAACCGGCGTCCCGACCTTCTATCCCACACATACAGGAGGCTGTCCCGATGGCCAGCCGCCGTAGCCATCAGCGGCGGCTGGCCCTGGCGTTTCCCGGGAACATGCAGGGCGGGCGACAACGGCGGGCTTCTGCGCCCCACCGCTGGTGGTAGAAGCACCAGTGTTCAGTGGGCCGGGGGTTGGCGGGCTCTGCGGCCGGGCCTGGACTGGTTTGCTGCTGGGAGTGTGGCTGGGAGATCTGTGCGATGGACGCCCCGCTCACCTTTTTGGCGTTCCACAGCAAGTCCGCCCGGGCTGCCACCTTCCGGGGGTCACTGAAATCCGCGTCAGACAGCAGCAGGCGTATGTCCTCGGGCAGCTGCTCCAGGAATGCCTACTCAAACATGAGGGAGGGCTTGTGTCCTCCGGCCAGAGACAACATCTCATTCATTAAAGCCGATGGAGGTCTGTCTCCCAAGCCATCCAGGTGCAGTAAACGGGCAGCCTGCTCGCGCCGCGAGAGTCTGAAAGTCCTGAGGAGCAGGGCTTTGAATTCCGTGTACTTGCCGTCTGCCGGGGGCGACTGTACAAACTCCGCGACCTGGGCCGCTGCGTCCTGGTCGAGGGAACTCACCACGTAGTAGTAGCGGGTGTCTTCTGAGGTGATCTGGCGAACGTGGAATTGGGCTTTGGCTTGCTGGAACCATAGGTTCGGTCGCTGTGTCCAGAAACCTGGCAGTTTCAACGAAACCACATGAACAGAGGCGGCGTCGGTCATTTCTGGTCCAAAAATCGTTTGGACCGTCGGGGTCACCAATTGTAGCGGTGTGCTACATGCAGCGCTAAAATTACGACACGGAGTCGGTAACTGCAGTCGAAGGAAAGACTTTATTCGAAATCCTCAGCCTCACTTTTAAGCCTCCCTCAACCTGCCCCCCGTGGCGCAGAGGCTCTAAAGCTCTGTGCTCGCAAACCCCCGTAGGCTATCTCCCTTAGCCGGAAAGCTGGCTAATTGTGAGCCGGTTCGGATGTGCCAGGAAATGGGTCGCTACAATACATTGAAATATTTATTTGGGAGGTGAGAGTTACACTCAATACCCACCAGCCTGATCCACTGGGCAATGCTGCTCTCAAATAATGAACGTTTAAAGTGATTCAGTGAAAAACACCTTCCACTTCCCATATCTAGGAAAGTATCTCACAGAAAGGCAGATTTTGATGATGAAATTCAACAGCTATTTCATGGAGCCAGTACAGACTTCAATTGTCCGAGGAAAAATATGTTTAAATATAAAGATGCCAAACCCTTGTACAATTCGCATGCTCTAACGATTCCTGCCCTCCTTTGTCTGAGATATAATATCTGCATCATGCAGTTCAGGGCGTTCGAGAGATACCACAGACACCATCTCTGCAAAGACATCTAGGTCCCCAGCAGGATGTAACACGGGTGTGGGGTGAATGGCCACACGCAGAGGGAGAGACAATGAATTGGATTGAACCGTTCACTGAATTTTAATAAGAACTGTGCAGAACAAGAGGAAAATAATAAACACGGCTTGAACAGATACATTAACTAGAACTCTCAAACTAATGGCTTTGTTGACACTGCAGCTCGTTTACAGCATCGATCTAAATAGCGGTCTTCTTTACCAGACTAAGGTAAGCAGGAGGCATTGCTTTTGCTGTGCTTTGGTCAAAATTTGAGAAGACTGATGCAAAGGGAAGGGAGTTAAACACTAATTGCCTAGACTGTGCATACTCACGAGAATGATTCCCAGCCCCATTCAGCAGCCTTCCTGTGAGGGCACCCAGACTCTGTGGCAGAGTCCTTGGTTGTGACAGGGCCATCCTTCCTAGGCACAGCTCCTGTGCTGCCAGAGACTTGTTCCAGCTGGAAGTCCCAGATGAGAGAATTGTTCAAGGACGTCATGAACTAGAAGCCAAAGAAACTTCCTCAGGGCCATGTCCCTCCCAATCAATGAGATTTTGGACCCTGCCCCACACTCAGTGAGATGCACAGAACAGATAAGGAATTCATCCACAAAGTGGGGAGGAGGGAGGTGAGCGTGACTGGATTAAGGGGGCAGGAAGTTGTCTGTTTAAACTGGGAAACACAGAACACTGGATGAATCTTCACTGATTTAAAGTAGGTGCAATCTATATATATATATAGGTGGCCCTGTTGATATCCTTTTCTACTATGCATGGTCCCATTCATAGTAGAAAATGAGGGGCCAACCTGTGCCTCTTAACCTTCAAAGGAAGATCTCTGGATGCCAGCCAGACATTCTGCCTTGGCTTGAGAGGCCTCTTCTGTCAGCAGAGCCAGTCAGCTTGTCAGGCATACTGTTTCTGGGCATGAAGCAGAGGTGTCCTAGCCCATCTCCACTTGTGCTTGTAGCACTGAACCAACTGCTCAGCAGCAGGAACTCACACATCAATCCCTTGGTCAGGGAAGAATGGTGGCTGACATCCCTTTTGCCATTCAAAGTGGGACATGCCAATGGAGGACAACTGGAGGTTATTGTGCGCTACCTCTGCCCAAACAATTTGGCAGCTCCTGGCTGCAGGGTTGTAAAGGATAAGGGAACACAGGGTTGTCACCAACTCCTGATTCACTCTCTCAGTCTGGCCGTTAGATTGGGGGTGGAAACCTGAGGAGTGGCTGGCTGTTGCTCCCAAAAGAGAACAGAAAGCCTTCCAAGATTTGAATGTGAACTGTGGTCCTCAAGCAAACACTATGTCCTGAGGAAACTGAAGTTTCTGATGGAGCGGCGATGAAAATTTGCAAATCCCATGAAGTTCCTCACCTGTTTAACAGTAGATGGTTTGGGCCACTCTGTGATCGTCTGAACTTTACATGTGTGCATTTGAACATCAGAAGCGGTGAGAATATAGTCCAGGAATGACACCTGCTCTTTGTGGGATTCACATTTCTCCGGCTCAGCATAAAGGTTGTTCTCGAGGAGCTGTCTGAAAACCCTCTGAACATGTTGGATGTGTTCCTGGCGAGAGTGGAAATAGATAAGAATATCATCCAAGTGCACAAAAACTAACGGATTCCATGTGTTCTGGAGCATGTGGTTGACTAAAACAGCTGAAGCGTAGCCTGGTGAAGGTGTTGGATGCTGTCTTCCACTCGTCCCTTTCTGAGAGGCGAACCAAGTAACACAGATCTATCTTGGAGAACATGGCTGCTCCTTGGAGATGTTCAAACGCCGAAGGAAACAGAGGAAAAACGTAGCGGTTTTTCACCGTGATGTTGTTGAGGGGCCAATAATCAATGCAGGGACAGTGCTTGCCATGCTTCTTGCTTGCAAAAAAAAAAGCCCGGCCGAGTTGGTGAGGCTGATAGACAGATAAATCTTAAGGCCCATTTTTCCTTGATGCGGCCACCATTTCAGAACAAGAGAAGGAAAAGAGCCAGCCCTGAGGAAGACACATCAGCGATGAGCTCAATGGCACAGTCATATGGCAGGGAGGTGGTCTTCTTCTTTCTGAGGAACTCGAGAAGATTATCATAACACCAGACAGTTCCACAGTTGCAGCTGGCATAGGAAGGGATATGTTGACAGGGTGGACTCCACTCTTGGAGCACCTTTAGGGACCTATTGTTTTGTGGGTTGTGTCGAGGTTGCCAGGGAAGGCCCAACACCAGCAGCTGCCTGTAAGCAGACATATCTCAAGGTTGTATAATTTATATATTCTTTGATAAGAAATGAGCTTTGAATCTTTGATACTTTGAATCAACATGATAGAAGGATCGCTGTTCCCTATTGTTGCCTTCTAGCACGTTGAAGGGATATTGTGGGAAGGTGGATCTTGCTGGTGCCTGGAGGCTTGATATCAATATTCTCTCTCAAATGCTGAGTCGGAACTCTCCACCTTTGTGCCAGAGAGATGTCAGTGAGGTTCCTCAGCTGCCCAGGAGTCAGTCAATGCCTGAAGCTCGTGAGTCTGAGACCCCAATGATAAGGAAGCTAGAAGCACTGTGGGACTAAGGGAAGATACACGCAAGGAGAGCCTATCATCAAACTACCCTTCCTACTGATGGGTATCGTTTTTTACTAAGGGCTTGGTACATGATGCCCGGAAGTGCCCAGGATTGCCACAGCAGAGGTAGCAACCTGTTCTCCTGCGCTGAACTCATTCCTCCTGTGGTAGGTGCATTTGCCCCACCTGTATAGCTCCTGCACCAACTGTATATAGATGATGAGAGACAGGGTGAAGGTAGACAGTGATCTAAAAAGATCACTATTCTCTCTCTACGCCAATCAGAAAGACTGGATTTATCCTGTTTGTTATACACTCCGATCTCATATTGAACTCCTGCCCTCACACCATTCTGGAAAGCAGCGATGAAGGATTTCTCATTTCACCATGTCTCAACTGCATGTGTGAGGGACTTTACGGCGTAGTCCCCTCACCGTCCCATTCCTGAAAGGTCGGGGGTCGGTGGGCTGCCTCCTGACCCCATAATGGAAAATCAAACACTCTCTTCAACTCAACCACGAATTATTGGAAAGACTGGGCTGTAGAGGAACCGTGTTGAGTGTTGAACAGAGTGAGTGGAGGGACCCATCCAAGAGATCCACCGTGTAAGCCGGTTTGCATACCCCATCACTGAACTGACCTGGCTGGGCTTGGAAAGTCAGCTCACACTGGGTAATGAGGTTCCCGCATCCACCTGGTAGAGGAATATTCAGCTCCGTTCCGGAAGTTGCCAAGGAAATTGGTGCATTAGTGGCTAGGACTGATGAGACTGTTGAAGAGGAGGATGTGGGAGACACTGGGAGCAGAACTTCCATGATGGAAGGCTGCTGTATTGCGGCAGTGTAATGTCAGCCACCCGGTTCTGGCTGTTGGTAGTGAGGGCAGTAGTGGCGGCCACTCGATTCTGGCTGTCGGTAGTGAGGGCAGTAGTGGCGGCCACCCGGTTCTGGCTGTGTGTGGTGAGTTGGTAAACTGTCACTGTCAGTACTGACACCTGTTCTTCCTGCTGTGATTGTGGACGCCGCTTTGCTTGAGACTCTTCCCCCAGCCTAGCCTCTACTAACTTCTCCTCTATGAACTTTTGTTTGGGCTGGGCTTTTCATTCTGCAAGTAGCTGTCACACTGAATCAGCCATCACTGCCAACGCAGCCTCCACTGAATTTAACTTCTCTCCTACCTGATCAATGAATGTCAGGGCCATGGTCAACTGCTGTCTTTCTGCTGGGTCCATTTTGGTGGTCAAACCTTCTTGACATGGATGCGCAATGAATGGCCAAGTGGCGAGGGAAATATACTGATTGAACAGTTCCCTAAACCCTAATAAGAACTGTTCAGAGCAAAAGGAAAATAATAAGCATGAGGCCAACAGGGACATTAATTAAAACTCTCAAGCTAAAAGCATTGTGGTATGGAAGCAGTAACTAAATAATAATTTATAGTGTCTTCTTTCCCAGAATGAGGACTAAGGTAAACAGGGAGCATTACAATGCTGTGCTTTGGTCAAGACTCAATAAGACTGAGACAAAAGGAAGTGAGCTCAATACAACCACAATGAAACACTAACTGGTTTGGAACATGCATACTCATGAACGTGACTGCAAATTCCATTCAGCTCTCCGCCTGCGAGGCCACCTAGACTCCATGGTAGAGTCTGTAGATGTAACAGGATGAGTGAACTGACATCAGTCTTTTCACAGACAACATCCCAGCATTGTGGCGCTAATTACAATCAATCAGCTCTGATTAGCAAGGCATTTCAGTGGCAAACTCATGGAAAAGATGCACTATTCTGAGCAACAGGAAGATCCTCGGAGAACTCTGCAGTTGAAGCAGCATTGGTAGGGGAGAGGAAATATTGATATTTCTGACCAAAAATCCACATTAGGAATAATTCCAG
This sequence comes from Hypanus sabinus, assembly GCF_030144855.1. Classification (NCBI taxonomy): domain Eukaryota; kingdom Metazoa; phylum Chordata; class Chondrichthyes; order Myliobatiformes; family Dasyatidae; genus Hypanus; species Hypanus sabinus. Next base: position 99,961,895 of record NC_082718.1, read on the forward strand.
CATCTACTGTCCCTGTGTCTCAAACACAACATGGAGTGTCATGGAGGAGCAATGGCGCTACTACAGCTCGGAGTGTTTGGAGTTCCAAGTTTAGTTGTGGAGTCATTCAGCAAGGAGTCTCTATACATCCTCCTAATGGAATGTTGGGTTTTCCTCAGGTGCTCCAGTTTCTTCCTGCAGTCAAAAGGTGCACTGGGTAAGTTAATTGGTCTTTGTAATCCGTCCTGTGATTAAGTTGGGGATAATCAGGCTTGCTGGGATGGCGTTGCTCAAAGGACAGAAGGGACTTTGTGCTGAATTGCTAAATAAAATAAAATAACACTATTCTGAGCCCTGCTGCAGTAATGGATTACTAGGTGGAAAGATTCTCGAACCTTTCTTGAAGGGATGTCATATCCCAACTGACTCCTGGAAAATGGAGGTCGCTCAAAGTGGAGAGTAGACATTCAGGATGGCATTGCGTCCACACATTAGTATTACATTAAACCCCAGATTAGTAGCAAAAGGAGTGCACAACATCCCAAAGTATGCACTTGCCTACTCCACTAAATACCTCTTGCCCCACCTGTGCATCTTATCTCAATCTCATCAATTATATCAGAACCCGTAACCTAATATCAAACTTCAAAGTGCCAAACTTAATAATACACAGGCAATGAAGGCAGAAACTCACACCAGTGTGTCTTTATCACCATAAATGGTTTTGCATTCCCAGCAATCTGACTACATTCCCACTGCTCATTCTCTAATATTTCAGCCACATTGCGCAATAAAGACAAAGCCACTTTACACTAAGTTTGAAAAGCTTCAAATTAAATAGATTAGAAAAAGCAAAGTGTGTTAAAAGTATTTGAAATTGCTTTCAGCTGGTAATTAATTTTAATACATTTGGGAAGTTTTTTCAATGTAATTTTTGCAAACATATGTTTCTGTAGTCAGCTGCAATCAACCTTTTAATAAAAATGCAAAATATAAGTGAAGCAGATGTCATAGGGTGACTGCTCCATGTCAAACTGTCAAAGGTAAGTTACTTATTTACAAAGAGCAGTGGTAATTAGCCTTTGGTACAATCGACCTATCACAAAGGTTATGACAACAAGCACCCATTACTCATAAAACAACAAAAGTCTGCAATATAGAATAGAGGCTCTATAAGATTATATTTCTTTCTTTTTTTTTGCAAGCTGTTAATCAGATCTGATCAGAATTTTAGAGTGCGTTACGGGACACTGAAGCCGAGATTGGCCTCAAGTCAAAAGCAGTCATGTTGCAGACTTTGGATCAATAAATGGCACCTGTAGAAGCCACGCTAATGGAGCATCGGTAATTGCGAGCAATGCACACAAAATACTGGAGGTGCCCAGCACGTCAGACAGCATCTATGGAGGGAAATGACCAACTGGCAACTCAGACTGTTTATTCCTCTCCATAGATTCTGCCTGACCTGCTGAGTTCCTCTAGCATTCTGTGTGTGTTGCTTACAATTTCCAGCATCTGCAGAATTTCATCTGTCTGTGATTAGTTCTTGTACTTGTGTAAGTAATAGCATGCCTGCCCTGAACTCCCACTAACCAAGCAGATAATGTCAGAGGAAAACACAGAGCAATATTGACCGTTGAGATCAATATTCCAGCCAATGGAATTTTGTACAGTTTGCTTCATGAAGTTGCACCCTCTACTGTTATTTAGAGAGGGTGGCACAGTAGCATAGTGTTTAGTACAACGCTTTACTGTAACCAGCATCCTGGGTTCAATTTCAACTGCTGCCTGTAAGGAGCTTGTACATTTACCCTGTGACTATGTGGGTTTCCTCCAGGTGCTCCTTTTTCTTCTCACAGTCCAAAGACCTACCGTTTGGTAGGTTAATTGGTTGTTGTAAATTGTCCTGTGATTAGCCTAGGGTTAAATCAGATTGCTGGGCAGCCTGGCACGAAGGGCCTGGGGGCTTCATCTATGTTGTATCTCAATAAATAAATAATTCATCACCTACTTACAATTCAGTTGCTGGCTGATTGTTATAGACTTCTGATATGATCCAAAAGTGATCAAAAGTGACACTTGATATGGAATGCAGGAACAGTGTGACAAATGTTGAACAACTTTTTAACCATGCTCACGGCTTCTGGGTAAATCTGTTGCTCGTTAACATGGGGACATGAGTAGACATTTACAATGACTGAGAAAATGAGCAGAGGTTCAAGCAGAACATAAGATATCACGAGAGTGGTTGGGGTTGTCAGTGGGAGAAAGTGCGGGATCAATTCTTCTGTCTGAAACCGCGAATAGTGGCATAAGAGTTGCCACTATTCTGTAAGGTGGCCCTACTCACGTATTCGCAGATCATTACAGACAGCACATTGCAGAAGTCACCTTGACAACATTGGCAATGTACTACTGCAAGGTGTAAAGGAATGCTGCCGACGGGCTCAGTCCAGGCTGCAGGTGGCGGTACTGAGGAACACAATAAAGGTCTGTGCGGCTAATGCTAAGGCTCTGTGAGGAAGGAACACAAATAGGCTCCTTTCACCACAGTGTACATCAGTGAAGGAGTTGGGTGGGGAAGCCCCTTGAATAATGAAAGGGCATCACCTCCTGGGGCCACATTATGTTGTGACACTGGTGCTATGTTCGTTTCAATTTTATACTCTTTTTAAAACTTACACTATTGATGCTTTTTTTGCACTGTTTCTTCCTTTTGTATATATTTTCATCACAAAGTCTATTGTTGAAGTACAAATGTTACATGCCTAGCAAGGTTATAAATACCTATCATTCAAAAAGGCTGACCGTGAATCATTTACCAGAGGCATATGCCTTTGTAAAGATTACAGTCTTCTCCATAGTGTGGGGGGCAACTGAGAGAAAGGTGATGTGTACTGACCATTAATATCACAGATGACTCTAGTGCAGGGGTAGCCAAACTTTTGGATTCCATGCGTCAATCTTTTCACGCACAAGTTCAGATGCACCATACAACTCTTATAACCCGATTCAATTCTTGTGAAAATGGTAATGGAGACATATTTACCATTTTACATGATATATTGATTTAATATAAAAACAAGGTAAATATTACTTACCTTAATGAGACTTTTAACAAATATATTTTGACTTCTTTTAATTTCTTCCTTTTTCTTAATCACATATTCTTTCTGTAACTCAGACCCAAGCACTAGCTTCAGTTTTCCTTCTATTTTAGTCTGATGTTGCGTTTTAGTGTCTATTAAGATCATGTCTTCTATTATGTGAGAAAGTGTTTTCACAAACAATGCACAATGGTTTTCCTCACGGAGCTGCTATAAATAAAGATTTTTTTTCTCTACAAATTGGTTTTTGGTTAATACTTTTTGCATGAGTAGGCTTACTTTTTATTATTATCACTGGGGTGCAATGCGCCACCTCTAATCATCCAATGTGCCACTTTTGGCGCATGTGGCATAGGTTGGCCATCCCTGCTCCAGTGCATAGCCACCTGCACAGCATGTACATACAGAAAGCCTGATGGAGGAGTATATATAGGAACTGAAGGGTCTGAGCCCAAAACTGTGACTGTCCAGTTCCCTCTGTAGATGCTGCTTGTTCCTCCAGCACTTTGTCTGTGTGTTACTGAAGAAAAGAGATCAGATGCACTTTTGTCCACAGCCAATATTTTAGCAACAGTGCTTCCACAGTGTGTATTGTATCCGTGAGTATGTAGATGGGATTGGCTGCCATATAAATGCTGGAAAGTGCTGACTCCAGGTTCTGCCAAAGTCCTGTGGCAAGCTAATCCTGAACTCCCCTCATACAAACTCTTCTCCCTCCTGCCGTCTGGGAAAAAGGCTCCGAAGCATTCGGGCTCTCACGACCAGACTATGTAACAGTATCTTCCCTCAAGCCATCAGAGTCCTCAATACCCACAGCCTGGACTGACACTTTACTGCCCTATTGTCCTGTTTATTGCACTGCTTTGTGCACTTTATGTAGACCTGGGTAGGTCTGTAGTCTAGTGTAGTTTTTTTCCGTGTTGTTTTTTTTACATAGTTCAGTCTAGTTTTTGTACTCTGTCATGTAACACCATGGTCCTGAAAAAACGTTATCTCATTTTCACTATGTACTGTACCAGCAGTTATGGTCGAAATGACAATAGAAGTGACTTGACTTGATTACTTGAGACTGCACCTTTCCTTGCTTTCCTATGCATTATGTTGTATTATACTTTTCACCTGTAATGTAAAGTGTTGTGCTAACCAGTTCACTACTGTATATTGGTTATGTTGCCTGACTGAAGTTTTTGTCCATGCTTAACAGAACTCTCGTGTGATCTTACCCACCAATAAACTGGGGCCTGTGCTATCCTTCTTGTGGTCTCTTCACACTTAACTCCAAGCTTTGACCTCCAGAAATAATCCATCCTTGACTTTCTGACCTGGGCACCCACAGATACAAGCCATGGCCCCTCCTTTCTCCTTTCATTGCCAATGCATTCAGTGCAGCATCCAATATATCCCAATGTGTGGCATTCTTCAGCTCAGCATTCAATTGTAGAAAACCAGCATCTTCTCCAGCCACACTGGATAAACATCTAAGGGATGCATCCCAGCTTGAAATGGGGAGCCTAGCCTCCAGCGACACGATCCATTTATGATATTGAGCATCCTGCTGAATGGGTCCATCCCAGTTCGTCTGTCTAAAATGCTAAAAGAAAATTCTAATTTGGAGTTCGAATAACACTGGCTTATTGCCAATATTCTGCTGAATGAGTATGGGTTAATCAAACATTATGCTTGTTGTATCTGAAGTTGAGTTTAGCACCACTCTGTATCAACCTTTCTTTTTATATATAATTACTTAATCCATTGATTTGTCCTAACTGGTAATGCAAATGCTGATAGCATACAATTAAGAAATTTAAATTATGACCCACATTTAATTTTAAAACAGATCAAAGGTCTGGGCCTGAAATGTCAACTCCATTCCTCTCCATAGATGCTCTTAGAGCATTTTTGGGGTTAGGACATGTAACAAAACATTAACTTTAGCAACTAACTTTAGCCACCAATCTTAAAATCTGAATAGGGACCATGGATTAAATTTAAAATGCAGCTCTGGACAACGGGTTCCTAAGAGCCATGAACCACAGCTAACAGAAAGACCAGACAATGCCAATTTAACATTCATTTGTGTAGCTGTAGTGTGGGTGTGAAGAAGGAAGTGAGAAAGTTATACATAATTCAAAGAAAGCATTGTAGATACATTGTAAATATAGAATTGTCCGTTGTTCTTTAATATTTAAAATGTCATGTAATATCGGATTGAACAGGCCTCTTCCTCTGAAGGGTTGCAATATGATGCCTGCTTTGTTTCATTTTGTCAAATAGACTACTTCATATCTACCAGCTGAGTCCTTCTGGTGACTTTGTTCACGTAACAACAGATGCTGCCTGACCTGCTAAGCTCCTGCAGTATTTTGAGTGTGTTACTCAAGATTTCCAGCATCTCCAGAATCTCTTATGCCTATGATGTCTATACTAATTTTTAATCTTTCCTTTCCTATAATAAGATATTGTACTTTTTGAATGACAAACTCACCTATCTCCTCATATATTTTGCTTATTTTTTTTATGGCCGTCACATACAGAAGACTCAAATATTTTATTAAGTGGACACCTATATACCTACCTTTTACCATGGAAGCATGAGTCAGAAAGATACGTACGACGGAGTAATCCATTATTGTGTTCAAGCATCCTCCTCTAAAGTGATTTGTCCATTAGTTTCCTGCTGGCATTACTTAGGTGCAAATTGGACTTTTAAAACAAAACTTCCTGGCACTTTGTCCGATAGCAATGCACTGCGCTCTGTTCTCTACAGTGAGTATACACTAGAGAGTGTGATTGATGGTGTACATTTATGAGTGGGTGGTGGATAACCCTGGCAATTTGCTCTAGTAAGTGGTAATTCTACATGGGCATCCTGCCACATTTAGCCTTGGGTATTCTCATCTCTGTGGGCCCCTTCACTCAGGTGATTTACAATACAGCTTTCCAAATTGGTGTCTTTCTGTTACTCTTTCATATATTTGCTCTTGGCAACGAGCCAGGCTCGAGGGATTGCATTTTAAAGAAAGTGTCTGAGCTGAGCCTCAACAAGCTCACAGCTTTGCAAGGACTGAGGTGAACTACACACTAAGCTATCAGATGTTTCTAGCAGTTCCAGTGATATGATTTAATCTAGTCTTATGGTTACAGATGCCAGATACTCAAGTCCACTAAATCACAATATCCATGTTAGAATGTAAATAAACCAAATACTCTAAAAGTACAAACACAACCAGGTTAAAAATGACAGAAGGTAGAGTAGTGATTCAAAGCAGCTACAACCTTGTTATGCATATCTCAAATAAACTTGCTACAGGAAAAGGGACCAAATTGTACAGTTCCAGCAACCCAGATGCTGTCTGCATGGATTTTCCATATTCTCCCTATGATGGTGTGGGTTTCTGTTGGTGTTCTGTTCCCCCCCCCCCCCCCACCTCCCATATTCAAAGAACTGGGAGCTGGGGAGGTGGTACAGTCATATAAGTAAGTTGCCCCCTGGTGTGTGGGATTTGGAGAAACTAGGGGAACATTGATGGGAAAGTGAGGAGAATAAACTGAGATCAGAATCAGAATCAGGTTTATTATCACTGGCAACGTGAAATTTGTTTACTTAGCAGCATTTCAATGTAATACATGATAATATAGAAAGAAAAAATAAATAAGTAAACCAATTACAGTTTATATATATATTAGACATAAAATAGTGCAAAAACAGAAATAATATACATTAAAAAAGGGAAAAAAAAGCGAGGTTGGGTTCATGGGTCCAATATCCATTTAGGGATCATAAGGCAAAGGGGAAGACGCTGTTCCTGAATTGCTAAGTATGTACCTTCAGGCTTCTGTACCTCCTACCTGATGGTAACAGTAAGAAGAGCGGATGCCTTGGGTGATGGGGGCCCTTACTAAAGGATGTCACCTTTCTGTGGCCCTGTTTCTTTAAGATGAGAATTGGATTAACAGAAAGGGGTGCAGACAGCAGGTTGAGGGGCCCATTTTCCTGCTCTATGCCTGCGTCTATCTGTATTTCCATAATGGAGAGTAATATGGTCTGAATGATCTGCTAACACTGTAAGGACACCAGCCGTTCCCCTCAAGTAGCCTTGATTTCCTCTCTGCACTGAAGGGTTAGCACTTTACCTCTGATGTCGCTCCGTCATACCCGGCTGCCTTTCTTTTCACACCTACTTATTTTCCTCTGGCAGCATCACCCAAGGGTGAGGTAGGCTTCCACAAGCATGCCGCTGAGAACGAGACAAGTCTGCCAGCTGACTTAACCCCTTCACGGCCTCTGGTCTGAGACTACCTATCCCCAGTCCAGACAGGATGAAAGGCAATTTCCCACTCTCACTCTCCCTGACAACATATCATAGAGATCAAAGCCATCATTATTTTGGCCTCCCACAACATGCTCCATAAGCTCCATACCTTGCCATCAATCTGAACTCTCTCACTCATGCTTTAATATTAAGGCAATCAATCCTCTGCAGATGATTACCTTAGTCTAGACAGCTTCTGGGACGTTGCCAGCCACATCCTTTCATTCCCTGGACCTGCATTAAATATCGTCTGAAATTCAATGTCAGCAGTCTTTCTCGGCCGTAGCCTGTGTAGTTCCCTTATGAGCTAACGAGGAATTTTATTAATCAATACCTACAAAGGAAAAACAATTCTGAAATCATAGCAGTAAAATTGTTATTTTGTGTGTGTAATTGCATAACGATTAACATTCTGAACAAATTGTGCAGCGTTCTGGACCTTGACTGCAAATCCCAGTTTGCTAGTCGGTAATTTTAAATTCAGTTAATTAAATAAATCAGAAATAGAAGGCTGATGCCAGTTCTGGGACCAAGAGAGCAAATGGTTCAGTGATGTCCTTGTTAGCAAAATGACTAGTCCTGGAGCATGTGCCCATGTCTGCACCTGGAATGATGTCAGAGTCTGATGCCTTTGCTGTATCCATTACACACAGCCAATTCGTGATATGTAGGTGTTAGGTGGAATTGAATTGGCTGTAGACAGGTGGACATCTCAAAGGTACTGGATAGATTGACTAGCCATTCAGTGTCTCTGGCTGAAGATGCTCGCATATACTTCAGTTTAATCTATTTGCACTCATTTGTTAGGCCCCACCATCACTGGGAATGAGAAATTTCACTGGAGACACAAGAGAATGTAGTTACTGGAGCAACAAGCTACTGAGGGAACTCAGCAGATCGAGCAGATGATGTGTTTGGGTTTGGGGGGGTGGGGGGAAGGAGTTGCTAACTTTTCAGATCAGAGCCCAGCCTGGTGCGCATTTTGTAGTTTACTTGCCCATCACCACTCGTAACTGTTAAGTCTTGTAACTTAAAAATATTAAATTACTTCAAAGGGGCCATGGGAGTCCAGGGAATACGGGTGTAGTTCGAGTTTACTTTGAGCGAAGTGAGCACTTATCTGGCGGTAGCAAGATGACGTATGCAATTAATGCATTTTTACATAAAACCATAATGAGTTATTTTAACGAACAAGAATGCTTAATCAAACAAGATTACTCAAATACTGCTGAAATATTAAATACACAACAATAAAAGAGTGTAGCAGGGACACAGGATGCAGGCATTTGATCTGCTCCATTGATTGCTGTATTGCTTTGGTCTGTCTGAAGAATGCTGACCTCCACTGATCAGTGCAGACAGCGTCACTGGTTTAGCAGCTCATTTCGCAGATGCTTCTGCTGCTGCTCCCAGCAATTCTCCCTTCAGTACTCCTTACAGAACCAGAACTGATCCCTGAGACTCACCTTCCAGAAGAGTGTTGGCATTATTGGTGAAATCTTCATCGTGTCTATACTGCAATCACTTAAGCTGACAGGTTGGCCAGACTTAATTGTACTTCTCAATTCCATTTCACTCAACAATCTCTGCTGATTTACAATCTGCAAGTATGTGCCTTACATTTATCCCCACCCTTCCCTTAGCCATAATATCTTGTATCAATCCCTTTTCAGAGATACAACCCATCAATCAAAGTGGACATCTTCTAGTATCCAAATTCACAGTCGCTCTGTTGTGAATCAGCCTTCTGCAGAATCTCTCCTGTGGGTCATTGCACACGGCATGTGCCAACGCACGGTCCTGTTAGTAAGCTTCAGGGATAATTTACAGTGGCATATTTTATTACCTGGATATGAACTGCCTCTATATTGCACACATACAGATTGGCCTTGCTTGTCTTCTAAAAGAGGATCTCTCCACAGTACATCCAGCAAAGCTCCCTATTCCCTCCAGACTCTTTGTACTGAAGGATCTAGGCTTCAGTTTTTATTACAAGCAGAAAAAAAACCAGATAGATCCATTTGGACAGTTACATACATCTTCATCTGCTTTGGTGCAGGGACCTAGTCTTTATATGAAGCTAAGAATAGAATTTCTGGGAACTAGTTCAATGCCAAGGTGTACACTGAAGCTGAAGGTGTACACAAGCTGTCTTTGCCTTTTTATTGATTTAGCTTATCCCCCATTATACATCTGAGGCTTCATTTTTAAACTCCATCAAGTCACACGGCAAAACCACTTATCTTTATAATTTTACTTAGTCACTGAAGTTACTCAGGCCAAATTTAACCATCAATCCAAATGTAATCTGGAATTTTTGTCCAGTCAAGTTAAAGATACTGCAGCCTATTTAGCTGGATCGCAGACATAGTGTCCTCCCTTCCAGTCACTCATTTCAGCAGTTCTAAAGGCAATTTCCATAATTTTTGCCAAATCAATCACTGAGGTCCAACATTGATCTCAATTATCCTTAATTAAGTAAATCATTAAATCCCATTGTCAATCATTGCATTTTCTTTTTAAAATTCAGTCCGTCAGACTCATTATTGATCTCAAGTGGTTTTTCAATGAATCAGTCTAGTCAGTCACTTAGTTCATCAGTGCAGGAACAATTTTTCATCTGCCCCTAATAATCAAATCAGTTTCATCATGAACCTTCACACTTTTCAGGAAAGAAGCACTACAGGGTTAGAAGCTACAGAGCAAGAATTTCTTCTCCCATGTCCTGATATTTTCATACAAAAGTTAGGAAAATAAATACAATTGATTATAGTTTAAGAAGCCTCAGTCTGTATAATATAGTCATCTGCACATAACTGACCGCAGTTCAAAGAATAACACACAGAAGATGCTGAAGGAACTCGGCAGGCCAGGCAGGATTTATGGAAAGAAATAAAGAGTCTATGTTTTGGCTGAGTCTTTTTCCATTGATGCTACATGACCTGCTGAGTTCCTCCAGCACTTTGCATGTGTTACTTCGGATTTCCAGCAGCTGCAGAATTTCTCGTGTTTATGCTTTATAGTTCATTTTGTATCATGACCATCTCAGGTGTTCATTGTGAGAGGGGTGGATGATGCTTGAGGGGTCTAGAGAATGGGTTTTGAGGGGTGGTTTCACTATCACTGCCTCACTGCTTGCATACTGACAGCAATTCAGCACAATTTAGCCCAGTATGCAGATTATTCAAAATGAGAAATGGGCAGACCAGCAGATTTCCATACTGAAGAAAGGAGCACAAGAAGTCGTCTGGTGCGGCGGTAAGGTACACAAAAATATAATATACAAAAATTGGTTTAAAAAGCCAGTGAGGAAGTTGTTTTAAATATTTTGTTTTCTCATGCCACAGAAGGAAGCCATTTAACACATTTCCCCACTTTTCCCCCTTCTAACCTAATGTCATATCAGAGTCGAGTTTGTTGTCATATGCACAAATACATGCTTGCATAGATGCAACAATAAAGTTACCAGCTGCAGCACCGCAGGCACATAACATTACAGATACAACATGCACATGGAAAATGCCAACCAACATCAATTTTACAAAACTACAATGGTTGGGGAGGGGAGAGGGAGTGGGAAGCACCAGAAAGACATATTGTAACGATCAATAAATAAGCTGTTTGGAATTAAATTACATTGGTTGGCACCTCAGGACTGGGTGTGTCTGCACCTGCGCGAAACAACACCCCCCCCCCCCCCGACACTACAGCGGCACTACATCTCTGTGGCTCTCCACCCTCACCATTCCTGACATTCTTTGCTCCCGCCACATTTACAAACTTAATCTCCACTTCATGTTGGCGAATTAAATACATGTTTGGCAGAGCATTGTGGGCCAAAGGGCCTGTATTATGCTGTAGTCTTTCTATATTCCTAAGTTTTTTTTAAGAAGTCTTAGATACCCTAGCTATATGTGCGTGCCTTAGACCTTTCTACAGTACTGTATATAAGAAAGAACACGAGAACAAGAAAAACAAACATGACCATCAACTCTCCACCCCCCAATTCTACTGCCACCAACCACCATGGTTATACAGTCGCCAATTAACTTACCAACCATCCCATCTTTAGCCGCTGTCTATCAGGATGTGGTGAGTAGCAAACTGTGGTTTCCTTCCCTGTTCTCCTTCAAACAGTGAACCATTTTCTGCACTGAATGGACAGCACTGCTGCTGGTGACATTATGAGCAACATCCAGCATAAATTCCTTCATTAACGTGAGAAAATCAGCTGATGCTGGAAATCCAAGGCTAAAATACAAAAATCTGGATGAACAGCAGGTCAGCCAGTATCCATGGAAAGGAATGAACAGTCTACATTTCGGGCCAAGACCCTTCATCAGGACTGGAAAAAAAGTCAGGCCAAGAAGGTGGGGGGAGTGGAGGATGAAGTACAAGGTGGTACTGGGAGAGATGGAGGGGTGAAGTAATGAGCTTGGAAGTTGATGGTGAAAGAGATGAGGGGCTTGAGAAGGAGGAATCCAATAAGAGAGGGTAGATGATCATGGAAGAAAGGGAAGGAGGAGGATAGGCAGATAAGGAGATAGGAGAGAGAGGGAAATGGGAAGGGAGAGGGGGCAATTACTGGAAGTTCAAAATGTCTACGTTCATTTCATCTGGTTGGAGGCTACCCAGACGGAATACAAGATATTGCTCCTCCAACCTGAGTGTGGCCTCATTGCGGCATTAGAGGAGGCCACAAACTGACATGTTGGAATGGGCATGGGAAGTGGAATTGAAATAGATGGCTACTGGGAGATCTCGCTCTATCTGGTGGACAGAGCATATGTGCTTGGCAAAGTGGTCTCCCAACTGGTATTGGGTCACTCCGGTGTACAGGAGGCTGCACCAGATGCACCAGATACAGTAGATGACCCCAACAGACGTTCGGGAGGGAGGAGGTGTCGGGGCAGGTGTGGCACTGGTTCCGCTTGCAAGGATAAGTGCCAGGAGGATTTGTATCATTCACCGATACCAATTACGAGGTAGCAGAAAGAGAGGCCATAGCATACATTTTCTCTCCTTAACACCTCCAGGGGCTCTCCCGACTGATTTATTGCTTATGCCTAATTAGGGCATAAGTGCAAAACTGAACTGGGAATATTCAAGTCTGTCTGAGCTTGTACATTCACCTTTTGTATACATATGGTTTAGCTCTATTTCTTGTTTAACAAGCTATTCAAATTGATATCCTTTGATAAATCACCTTCATGAATCCCAGTTCGGATAAAAAAAAGTCAAGTACAATTGAATGAAGGTACAAAGAATTCAAGATAAAACTGGTGAAAAGCTGCTTTGAAATCAATAGCTTTTGAAAGTTAGAGTGTGATTTTCAAAGAGCTGCTTGAGTAGTCAGGGGTAGTGTCGGTTCATCTCACTAAATTATTCCTAACATTCTCTGCACAGAGAAGTAGCATCCACAGAGAAACATGCAATTTGTCTTCTACGTCTACACTGTGAACGTGACATCGAAACAAACTCTTCAGGCAGTAGTGAGGGAGCACTGCTCTACTGAGGTGATGCCTTGAATGGGATGTTAAAAGAAAAATTCTCAAAAGTAGAAATATAAGAACTAATGGCATTATTTTTAAAGAAAACTAGAGGAGCTCACCCAGGTGTCCTTGCTAATACTTATTCCACAATCACCTGGGCATCATCCAGTGTTTTTACAACATACTGCGTGCAAGGTGACCACACATTTTCTCATTGACTACATTGCAGTAGGATTGATTGACTCTAAAATAATTTGGACCATCCTTAAAGAGGTGGAAAATGTGCTATGCAAATGGAGCAGAGAGAAGGCTGGAGAATGGGGCTGAGAGGGAAAATGGATCAGCCTGGATGAAATGACAGAGCAGAATCAATGGGCCAGATGGCCTAATTTTGCTGCTATATATAAAGTTCTTATTTTCATTTCATGAAAAATTCCCAAGGCTGATTATTTCAGAAGGGGAAAATTTTTTAAAACACTACAGATACTGGAAATATGTAATAAATCTAAAGTGCTGAAAACGTTCAGGAGGACAGGAACCCCCAGTGGAAAGAGAAGCAAGGTTTACATTTCTAGTCAGACACACGCCATCAGCGAGAGAAAGGAGAGGAAACGAATGAAGGCTTGTGTTGTTCTGCTGAGCATCGTGGCCATGCTATATTGGTGCTGGAATTTGTGGCAACATTTGGCTGCTGCTCCCAGCACGTCATCGGGTGTGGTGGTTGTTAATGGAAATGACACATTTCACTCTGTGTTTCAATAAACAAATAAATTTGAATCTGAACTCAAATACTTTGAGGGAAATGGAATGGATAACATCCACATGAAATTGTGTAAGTCGCAACGAAGTAAGCAGGGAGCGTGTCCCATTCCCATATGTCGGCCCATGCTCCCTCTTTTGCTAAGATGAGCTCACCTCAGGGAGGAGGAGAAACAGCTTATATTCTGTCTGGGAAGCCTCCAAACTGATGTGATGAACATCAATTTCTCCTTCCGGTAAAAAATGATTTCCAAAACCAACCGCCCAACCCCCAAATTCCTCTATTCCCCATTCTGATATTTTACCTCTTTTCACCTGCATATTTCTTCTCCCTGTATACCCACCTCCTTCCCTTTCTCCTGTAGTCCACTATCCTCTCCTATCAGATTCCTTCTTCTGCAGCTCTTGACCTACCCCACTCAGCTGGCTTCACCAATCACCTTCCAACTAGCCTCCTTCCCCACCGCCCCCCACCACCTTATTATTTTGGCATCTTCCCCCTTCCCTCTGAGTCCTGAAAAAGGATCTCAGCTGAAAACCTTAGCTGTTTATTCATTTGCAGAGACGCTGCCTGACTGCTGATTACCTCAAGCATTTTGTGTGTGTTGATTTGGATTTCCAGCATCTGCAGACTTTCTTGCGTTTATAAATTGTACGTGCAACAGAGTTCATGTGGACTGAGGGGTAAAATGGTAAGATTTCACATACCTGTATTTTTCAATCAATTATCATTTACACCTCAGGATTTTAGGCATTCTACTATCCTCAGGTGAAAGAAGTTGTGACCATCTGTTTACCATGATTATGAATTCCTTCAAACACAATGTTTACAATGGAAGGAAAAGTAATTGCAAACGTTTAGTGGACTGCAGCTACAGAAAAGGGAAATGTCCAAATTTGGTGGGTTGGAGTGTGGAGGTTTGGTGGGAAATCAATACGTTGAGGTCTTAGGTGCAACTTAAGGCACATCACGGATTTCAGGGCCCATTAGCAAGGTCAGGAAAAGGAAGAGAACAAAGATAATTGTAACTTGACCTGAGATGGAGTCATGAATCTGCACACTAATTATATTGCGTTCTAACACATAAAATCTTGCTTGATACTTGCTCAAGTGGAAATCTTGTTGCAAGAATGAACAAACAGACATCTTGTTTGGAAGGCAGTCCTACATGGCCTGTCCATGTATCAACACCATATGCAAGCGCTGTCACATAACAAGGCAGGACAGCTTTTGGCCACCAGGTAACTATACATGATCACCAATGGTGCTACTTCACAGTTTAAAACATCCCCCACAATGTATGGAGTTGGTCTTTCCCTGGCAAATATGAACACTGTGAAGACTGCTTGGCTTATATAACAGTTGGAGACACTGTGTTAGAATAAAGCATCACATTTTGCCGGAGTGAAATTATCTTCCAACTTCCTTTGTAAAACTCATTTTGTCCTCTACCTCCAAAGTTATTTTTACCTATAGTGAACAGAATGGAATCAGAGGCAGAATACGAAGCCTTGATTCTACAAACTAGTCTTGCTAACGCTCCTAGCAATTGCAGGTTTCTAGGCAGGATGGTCCAGATAAACATGGGCAAGGACATGGAGGCTGGACATTGTAAATTGCACCAAAATAAATCAGAGAACTTACCAACAGGGATGAAGAAATCTTTGGTCTGCCTTCTGGATGCTCCATGGTTCCAATTAATGGAAGATGGCATCTGAACACGTCCGGTGAGGTCCAACAAAATGAAATGCCTGTCTGAATGTCATTGTGGAGAGTCTCAGGGAGCAGCGAAACACACAGTCAAAGTGTACACAGTTACAAGAAGGCACACATAATGAGCAAACACCAGCTTCAACTTGTTTCTAAAGAATCCCACATTATTAGAGAATCACCAATCTTCTATTGGTATTGTTAAGCAACAAATTGCAATTGAACTCCAGAATGTTTAGAGTGACTGCAATTGATTATAAATGAAAAGTACAAAATATTTACACAAAACCACAATTACTTGACAGAACTGGATCTTATAACTAACAATACAGAATTTGATTTATTATAGTGAAATCACAATGGGTGATGTACAGACCTTCAATATGCAAACACATACAGATATATATTTATTAATCAATGGGGCAGACTGCCTTTCCTCTATGGGCAGCTTTAATCCACTGTTAAAATGTTCTTAAATGATCCATTAAAATGGACTCCTGGTCTAATTATGGCTTTGCACTACACTTTCTCTGTAACTGTAACCCTTTATTCTGCATTCTGTTATTGCGACCACTGGGCACTGTTGTGGTGAAATGATCTGTATGGATTGCATACAAAGCGTGTCCCTCAGTGCAGGTGACAATGATAAACCAATTTACCAGTTTATACAACACAACGTGTTTAATTCTTAAGGGAGGCTTTCCCTCCTAAACCTCCCTGCACGTGTGCTACTGTTGAAATTGAAAGGAGATACGCTGCTCTAAGTTCTACAGTTTTGAATTTGCTCTTTCTATATAAGGAATCCCACACCCCATCAAATATCTTGAGACCCCAACCCTATTCAACAATAGCCATTCCTATCCCATCAGCAAATCTTAAGTATGCCTCCCACTTCAGAGCTGATGCTCCAACTTCACCGAATACTTGCGCTCCCCAACTGAAGCCAGAAGCCCATCCACGCCCACTGTGCTACTCCACTTGATCTGTATGGTAAAACAAAAGCTTCCAATATTGTTTCCCTGAGACAAAGCATTTGACAGCCTGCCTCGCACCAATATCATACTGATGTTTTCAAACACAGATTGAATTCTGGACTACTATCTTTTTGACTTTGAGGTGATATTGTCCAACCTCAACAGGGATCTACCAGGTCATGAAACAACAGATACTCTGAATGAGAATGAGAATGAGAATTACAACTGGAAATGTGCTACACTGCTTTAAAAGGTCAGAAGTTCTTTAACTAACCATATATTTCCTTAGAGTTATGGATCTAGCATTATGTCATTGTATAGATTTCAGTGTCAGTGAAAGACATAAATTGTTCACATATGATGGGTTATGCTCCAGTGCAGTTATAAAAAGGGTTTGGTAGGTTTGTGTAAGGTTGCATTAAAGTTAGTAAGCAGATCACCGAGAGTGAAAGTAATTATTGACTCCTTAGGGAAGCTCTTCAATTACAGGAAAGCTTTGAGATTGCAAGGGACAAAGGCTTAGGCAAAGCGCCATTAGACTGATGGCAAAGGGAGACTGTTCTACAAAAGTCCAAATTAATGCAAATATTTTTTCTAGCATATGGCCCCAAGGGGGCGGGGGACAAATGTTTCTTTATAAGAGAAAGAGACAACTAAAATTTGAGTCATCTGTATTGTATGTAGGTCCCTTGCAATAATGCCATTTTCTTCCCTAAAAACTGCATTAGTCTTTTCTTTATTGAATTGATAAATTAAATATTCTTTTGAAAGCTCCATGTTTGTATTGTGGACTTTCTTTTGGTCTTCCCTTTGTGGTTTGACTAAGTACCCTTTGAAAGTCATGACATATTAAGGCTGAATTTCTTTTCATTGCAATAGATTTTCTAGTATAACTTGTGTGAAATTAACCAAACCAGCACAAGTTATCTAGGAAGTTCAATTGCAAGTGATGTCCAAGACAGCTTACATTTCCATGACCTTTTTTGCTGGTTTAAATAAACACTGCACTGGAAGCAAACCCCCACTCCCAAAACTGGGAAGGCCCATACCAGTCTAATCAGCAGAGATTTCCCAATAATTCTGCCCAAGAGGATCTTCAAGAAAGCAGTTAAATTAAGATTTGCTTAAGAGAGGAACATTATTAAAAGAAAACAGAAAATAACTATACAAATTGATGCAGAATCACACATCAGCTTCACTAGTGTACAATAGTCACTTTCTTAGCAAATGAATCAAGTTGAATTTCTAGTTTAGTTTATTGCTATTCAACCGATCGTATGTATACCACCAAACGAAACAACGGTCCTTCGGGCCAAGGTGCACAACACGGTACATATAATTCACACATATAACACAAAGTAATAGTACCACAAATAAATTAATAAATAATAAGGTACATATACCATACAAGTTAAAAGTAAACAGTAAAACGCTACTGGCGCTTCATAGGTAATGAGACCTGTGTGGGGGCAGGGAGTTCAGTAGTCGTATGGCCTGGGGGCAGAATCTGTTTCCCATCCTAACAATTCAATTGTATTAAATTACAGAAAAAAAACCCGGAGCGTTCTAAGCTTATTATTGTAGCTTTTGTAACAATATGTGCACATATATCATTTATTACTGGAAAGGTGTCTGCTGTTGCTACCAAGCTAATCATTAGGCAGATTTACCATACTGTAAAGAATTTATCCAACATCACAAGAATAAATAAAAAGCAAACCACAGATGCCAGAAATCGGAAACTGCTGAAAATTCTCAGCTGCTCAGCTCCTGAAGTCGAAGCATTAACTGTTCCCCTTTCCACAGATGCATACTGACCTGCTGAATCTTTGTAGCGTTTACCGTTTCATTTTACCCAGCTCCATGTCCACCAAGGGAGAGCCTATTTAATTATCTGCTGTGGGCAATGATAGAGAAAGTCCAGTGTTTAATTTTTCAGAAAGCGTATCATAAAATATTATGATCATCAATCTTTGGAAGAAAGTAGGAAAATAGCCAGTGTAACAATATCCAGGCCCTTCATAATTTTATACTCTTACATGTCCCCTATTAACTTTTCCGGTTTCCAAACAATTTACCAATCAGATTTACAATCCACTTTTTTTTTTAAAAACGTAACATTTAATTCTATTACAGTGCTGCCAAATAACAGTTAAGAAGGAGCTATCATAATATAAGATCAGTGTAAACTCTGGCTTCACTCCACATAGTTCAATGGCCATCAGTTCAGAGTAGTAATACTGAAGAGGCCAACACAGACCACTGAGATGCATAAACTGTAACAACTTGGAAGTTAGATTCAAACCTCAAGCCAACTTTTTCTTGTTGGCTATATGCGGATAACATTTAAATCATGTTATTACTGTCATAATGCACAAGCCAAATACAAATAACTCTGCACAATGCATTCTGATTAACAGCTTTACCTATACTGTGGTGACTGGGAGAGAATGAGGAATCAAGAAAACTAATAAAGAGGGTAAGTTTAAAGTGCTTAAACTCTGGCCAGGAGAGGAGCTGAATGAAAGCAGGAGACGCAAAGAAAAGGAACTCAGAACCCTTCATCTACCACATCCTTTACTATGACAGGACCTGGCAAAATGCAAGTTGAAGAACAAAGGTATTGCAGTTGCTGCCAAGTTCAAAACGCAAAGCAATTTATTGAGTAAAACTAATCAGGAGCTTTAACTGGCAACGATACTGGGTCCACTTTTCACTGTGATATATTTTAAATTTCATTCAGCTTGAGCAACAATTGAAACAGAATAAGGGTAAGTTTACCATTGACCAATGGGTGTTACAGGATCATTTCCAAATATACACCCTACCTGACTTTCATTCCCATTGACTGCAATGAAAAGGCACAGCACGTGGACAGTTAAACTGACATGCTCCATTTCCATTATTACTCAGAGTTCTTGTCTTTCCCCTGCCAAGTGTCATACAAGAAACTCTTCCATGTTATAGTCCTCCAAAATCATTAAAAGGGAGTGTATCTCAGTACAGGAAGATCAGAACTGTACACTTAAACATTTTTGTGGTTTACTCATCTGTATCTCATGGTAAAACTAGAACCACTGTCAAACCACAGCTGCACCTATTGAAGCATACTTTGTGGTTCCAGAAGTAACAAAGTATAATTGCCAGCATTCAAAATTATTGTGAAACATTGAAAACATGCAGATTTTGGAACTCTTAAACTCAAAACAGAAAATGCTGAAAATACTCAGTACGTCAGGTTGCGTCTGTGAGAAAAGAAAGAGAATTAATGTTTCAGGTCAGAGGTGCTTTGTCCGAGTTGGCAAGGAAACAAAACAAGCTTGTAATGACACAGGAAAAGTGGTGCCATGTTTAATAAAGTAAAACAGGACGTCAAATGATATAGGCTGTAAACAAGGATATCTGATGGCATGAACATTGATTTAACTTCCAGCAATATCTGCCACTCCACTTCTCTCTTTTCTCAGTCCCCATTCTGGCTCCCTTCTTAACCCTTTTGTTCTCCTCACCTGCCAAACATCTCCCCCTGGTGCCCCTCTTACTTCCCATTCTCCCATGGTTCACTCTCCTCTCCAATCAGATTCCTTCTTGTTCAGCCTTTTAACTTTTCCACCTATCAGATCACAGCTTCTCACTTCATTTCTGCTCCCCCCCCCACCAACCCACCCACCTCATACCTCACCTGGCTTCACCTATCACCAGCCAGCTTGTGCTGCTTCCCCTCACACTATCTTCTTATCCTGTTCCAGTTCTGTTGGCACAAAACTTAGTCTGTTTATTCTCCTCCATAGATGCTGCCTGACATGCTGAGTTCTTCCAGCATTTCCCTGTGTTATCTGGTCAATGAGTGAATGGGAGCAGATAGAGAGTGAAAATATATAGAGGCCGAACTGCCATGATTAATATACACTTCAACCATACGCTTCAACTTAAGTGAACCCAAACAACATTTGATTACAATTATTACTGAATGATTTGCATGCATAATATGATTTTTTAATCTTTTATCCCACAATCTGAAAGCTCCAGTTCAAAATAGTCAATTTGCTTGCATGGATAGAATGCTACATTATATTTGGTTCCGAGAATCAATCAACACCATATGAGTGTAACAATCTCCATGGGATTGTCAGAGGAAGATGAAGATTAATTATTTTGTATAATATATAGATCAACTACATTCTTTTACTTCTCCTGTCTTCAAACTATGTTTAATTATTGCAAGTTCCTGTGCTAATAGTTTTATCTGGAAATAATAAAGGATGCCATTGTTAATGACAAACATGAAACGTATGTTGTGCAGATGCTATCTGTTCAAGCAGAGAATGGCGTAGCAGGAAGAGCTGGACATATATTGTGCTAATTACAGATTTCTTAGAGCTGTGGTTCTGTGGAAAACAGTTTAGAATTGTGTTGTGATATGATGCCAAACTTATAAAAGGTGATTTTACCATTTAAGCAAACTGGCTTTAACAAGTATTTTTTTTCCCCCTATAAAATGTGGTAGAGTTCCAGTTAGGCTTTTATTCAACATTTCTCGAATTTCCTGAACCTGCCACAGGTCGCCAGAATAAACTCCCCCACTAGCCGCATCCGAGAAGCAGCACCTGTACAGTACTTCACCCTAGGATGCCGCCAGGCTGTTTTGACCATGTAGAATGGAGCAGCTTAGCATGATTTCAAAGTCAAAGCAGGCACGTTCCTCTGGCAAAGTTCATTGGATCACAGTTTTGGAAGGGAGACTTTTGGCTACTCCATCTTGCCTAACTCAACAGTTCAAAGGTTCAAAGGTTTAATTTATTGTCAAAGTAAGCATACACAATACACTTCTGATATTTGTCTTCTCCAGACAGCTAATACAGAAAGACCATGGGTGTGATAAAAGAAAAGACTTCAAGTCCCCCCCCCAACCAGTATGAAAAACAAAAGAAACAAAACTTGCGGATCTCAAAATCCCCCCCTTGCTCATGGCAAAAAAAAAACAGCCACAATAACAATCAATAAACCCCTACACATAACAATCCCTCACCCCATCATTCACAAAGAAGTACAGTAACTGTAGCAGTAAACCCCCAATCTCCTTCTTGCACACAAAACAATTAACAGATCACCCACCCGCCAAACATCCAAAAAAGAGAACACTAAAAAACTGGAGGAAACCAATATGAAGTACAGGCCAATAATCACATCAATCTGATAATATGGGAAACACATTTCGTCTGCATACAAGGAGAACAGCCGCACGGACTCAGTCCCTCTGTAAAGAGTGACCACTGACCCAAGGCTGAATGCGCCGATCCAGCTGCTGACTGTCTCCGTTGGAAGCCATCACTGGCCTACTCTGCAGGCATCTCGCTGCTTTGATCTTCCTCGCCGCTTTGAGATGGAGTCGTTCATGACCCCATGCCTCGACTCTGGTCTTAACCACGAGTCGGCTTGTGTGCACAGTCCCCCATCTCTGATCTCCATGGGGGAATGCTCTGTACGCAGCACAGTGCTGGATCATTTGATTGATATTCAAACTCACATCACAGTCTCCAATGGTTTCCGTGACACCAACAAGACAATAAAGAACACGCCGAAGGTACAGAAAAAGTGAAATACTTGGAAAGGTTTGCTATCTGAAAGGTGTCCTTTGAGAAATCGTTGTTCACTGATGCCACCTTGGCTGGAAATTCCTGAGCACGATATTTTATTTTAAGTTATTCTCTAATAAGATTTTCTTGTCCCTGCTGAAACCAGCATCTATTTCCCCATCCCGAATCATCCTTCGGAATGAGTTGCCAATATGTCTTCTTGAACCATTTCAAAGTGTTTCTGTGTGCCTGTACACAGGAGGCTGTATATTCTGTGGAGCTGAACAAACAGTGATACGTTTTCAACTCACGAAAAAGTGTGCCTAGAAGAGGAACTTCCAGATAATGATGTTTCTCTGTACCTTCATCTTTCAGATGGTGGGAGTTATATGGAGTTCTAGAGAAGTGGAACAAAGAATCAGGCCCTTCAGCCCATCCAAACCATGCCAAAACCATTTAGAATGCCTACTCCTATTGACCCCGACTATCCATGTACCTATCCAAACTTCACTTAACTGTTGAAATCAAGCTCACATGCATCACTTACGCTGGCAGCTCACTCCACAGTCTCACGACCCTCTGAGTGAAGAACTTTCCCCTCATGTTTCCCTTCACGCTTAAATCATGACCTCTGGTTGTAGTCCCACCAAACCTCAGCAAAAAATGCCTGCTTGCATTTACCCTATCAATACCCCTCCTAATTTAGTTTTAACCCATTTGATCTTTCCTTATAACATGGGTCCTCCAGACCCGTCAACATCCTTGTAGATTTTCCTTGCACTCTTTCACCCCTGTTTCTATCTTTCCTGTAGTTAGCTTACTAAAACTGCACACAATAGCCCAAATTAGGCCTCACTAACATCTTATACAAGTTCAACATAACATCCCATCTCCTGTATTCAATACATTGACTTATGAATGCCAATATTCCAAAAGCATTCTTTGCGACCCTATCTACCCATGACTCCATTTTCAATGAATTATGTACTCACCTTTATTCCCAGATCCCTTTGTTCTACTGCACTCCTCAGTGCCCTACTGTTCACTGCATACGACCTACTCTGGTTGGTCCTACTGAAGTGCAAAAACTTGCACTTATCCAGTTTTGTCCCTAGCAATCCTTTTGCTCTTAACATATCTGTAAAATCTTTTATGAGTCTCCTTCACCTTGTCTTCTCAAGCAACTTCATGCTTTCTTTTAGCCATCCTGATCTTTTTCTTAAGTGTTCTCTTGCATTTTTTATACTCTATAAGCACCTCATTTGTTCCTACTTGCCTATACCTGCTATGCACCTCTTAACCTGCGCCTCCATATCTCTTGAAAACCAAGATTCCCTGCACTAGGTATCTTTACCTTTTATTCTGACAGGCACATGTAAGCTTTGTACTCTCAAAATTTCACTCTCTCCACATCTGATCCCTCTATGAGAATTGGTATGTGTTCCTTCATCTTACTCGTCCTAAAGTCCACAATCAACTTTTTCATCTTACTGATGTTGAGGGCCAGGTTGTTGCTGTGACACATCTCCACTAGCTGGCATATCTCACTCCTGTATGCCCTCTCGTCACCATCTGAGATTCTACCAACAATGATTGTATCATCAGCAAATTTATAGATGTTATTTGAGCTATGCCTAGCCACACAGTTGTGGACAGTGGGCTAAGCACACACCCCTGAATTGTGCCAGTGTTGATCGTCAGCGAAAAAGATATTTTATCACCAATCCGCACAGATTGTGGTCTTCCAGTTAGGAAGTCAAGGATCTAATTGCAGAGGGAGATACAGAGATCCAGGTTCTGTAACTTCTCAATCAAGATTGTGAGATACTAGCAAATATAAATCTTTACATCAATTCAGCTAGTTATACTATTACTAACACTAGTTGTTAACGAGAATTTTTTTTTTCATATTGCTGAGATGATTTCCACATTGCATCATTGCAGGAATATATCAATTAGAATATTGACATGTTCTGGAGAACATGTCTTGAGCAGTACAGATGGGACGCTGTTGGCATTACTAACTGGAGGTTCTGGCAATCTGACTTGGAATTCCTGTTTAAGTCATTTATTTATGTAACTGTCATCTCACAGGCTTTCTTCTTTTGGAAAGAGAATTCTTGCCAGCCATTTAGAGTTTACATCAGTTTATCGCCAACTGCAGCAAATGACTCTAATTAAAACTAATCCTTTATTGCATAGTACAGCACAGACAAAGGCTCTTCAGCCTTACTGGGCGTTACTGATTACTGAAGATAAAGATGCATGGGATCGCGATGAATTGGCTGTTTGGATCCAGAACTGGCTTGTGCAGAGAGGACAGAGGGTAGAGGTTGAAGGAACTTATTCGAGCTGGAGGGCTATAATTGGTGGTGTTCTGCAGGGATCTGTGCTGGGACTTCTGCTGTTTGTGATGTATATAAATGACATGGCTGAAAATGTAGTAAAGCGGGTTACCTAGTTTTTGGATAGTGGGGTTGCAGATAGTGTAGAAGACTGATTAGAATACAGCATGATATAGATCAGTTGCACAAATGGGCAGAGAAGTGGCAGATGGTTTAATGCAAATAAATGTGAGATGTTGCGTCTTGGTAGAGCAAATGCAAAGAAACAGTGCACTGTTAAGGGCAAGATCCTTGAAAGTGTTGCTGAGCAGAGAGATATGGATTCATGTTCATAGCTCCTTGAAAGTGGCTACACAGATCAATAAGGTGGTTAAGGAGGATTATGGAATGCTTGTTTTTAATCAGTCAAAGCATTGAGTTTGAAAGTCAAGAGGTTATGTTGCAGCTTTATAAAATAATATTCAGGCCATATCCAGAGTATTGTGTACAGTTCTAGTTGCCCCACTATAGGAAGGATGTTGAGGCTTTGGAGAGGGGCAGAAGGGATTTACCAGGATGCTGCCTGGCTTAGAGGGCACGTGCTATCATGAGAGGCTGGATAAATGGGTTGTTTTCTCTGGAGTGCCAGAGGCTGAGGGAAGATCCGACAGAGATTTGCAAGAGAGACATAGATAGAGTAGACAGGGAGTATCTGGTTCCCAGGGTTGAACTTCCTACTACCAGAGGCCATCCATTGAAGGTGAGAGGGGGTAGGTTCAAGGGGGATGTAAGGGTTAAGATTTCCCTCAGGGAGTGCTGGATACCCAGAATGTGCTGCCTGGGTTGGTGGTAGAGGCAAATACATTGGAGGCTTTTAAGAGAAGTTTGGATAGGCACATGGATGTAAGGAAGATGGACATGATGTTTGGGTGTTTTTGATTTACGTTTTAGCTGCTTCAGCACAACATAGTGGGCTGAATGGTCTGTTCCCTTAAGTGTTCAAGTAGTAAAATCTGTATCATTGTAAGTTTAAAGCAAAGATACAGAAAGAGGGTGTTAAATGCTTCCAATTCAGCTTTATAAAACACTGTACATCTTGCAAACATTTTGCACACATGGTTCATTATTGTCCAGTAGGGTTTTCAATAGGTAGCAATAAAAAAAAATCAGCAGTAACAAACAGCAGGTGGGTAAAGCTTCCAAACTCCATGTGCAAGCCACAGAAAACTATCAGAAAATATAAAATGCATAGGATATTTTGCAGCCATTCATTGCAGAAGGTGAAGAATCCAGATTTTCAATTTGGGAAGAATTAGTAAACTGTGGTTTTGTAAACATGGTGTTAGGCCTGGTCAGTTGTCACTCTCTGTGCACTGCTGGTGGAGAAGTTCAACCCACATTCCTTAGGTAGGCTCAAAATAAGCAGTAGGCTTCCTGTATATGAGTGCTACATGTCTAAAATGTAGTAAACTCATTTCCTCATAACCCTTCAATAGAATGTTGGCTCTTACCTCAAATTATTCCCAGCAAATAATTCTCCTCCTCCAGCAACTAATTGGTTGAACCATGGAACACATTGTGGTACTCAATTATTAGAAACCTGCAAAACATAATGCAGCAACTTTAAGGAACCAAGGTAAACATAATTATATAATGGGCAGGCACATCATTGAGGAGTCTGCAGATCAAGGAATGCCTGCTGTTAAGGATGATCGCGTCAGCCTAATTTTACCTTGCATGACAAAGCAATTAACACATTCTGATGATTTTGTTGGGTGTATAAGGGTTATTAATGAAGATTAATGACACAGACTCCAACACAAAAAGAGTAAAAGGTGACCTCAGTTCAATGGAGCTTGAAAAAAAGAGAAAGCCGTATTACTTTATGACTTCTTGCACATTGCTTGCATTAAAATCTGTAACCAAACTTTCTAATCTGGACTTGAGTGAAGCTAGCAGTGCTGTGTGATGCAAAACCTAAATGTATTCCTCAAAGCATTGTTCTGTTAACAATACATACAAAATAAGCCACTTTCTGGTTCCACAGATACATGTCATCAAACTTGGCATTAATTATTGACATGGCAATATCCCACAACGTGAAAAGAAGGAAGCATCTCTTCCTGGTTTTTGGCTGGGAAACTAGGAGAATTACCTTTTCTTCCATTTGCACTCCCATGGGAATGTGACATCTCTGAGAATGCAGAATGCACACAGCAAATTTTAAAAAGAAGCTGAACTTTTTTTTTACAAATTATAAATGAAGCCATAATATTATTTATCTAGGTATGGAATCATAATCCAGTCTTGGATGTGTCACAAAAGTTATATTCTTGGAGCTTATTTTAAAGCAGGATTACCTGTCATAGTTTTAGTAATGGAAAGAAACGTACAATAAAAGGAAATAAATAAAGTAAAGATTAATTATAAAACATTTATAGGTATATGAGTAGCATAAATGTAACACTACGTGAAACTTGCTTTCTTTAAATAAATCCTACAGTGAAAGGTTAGTTTTTATTGATGTTGGTTTGACTTTCAATAGAATCATATTTAGGGCAGCAAAGTAGTGTAGTGGTTAGCACAATGCTTTACAGTATCTGTGATCTGCATTAATTCCCGCCACTGCCTGTAAGGAGTTTGTACATTCTCCCCTTGATCATGTGGATTTCCTCTGGGTGTTCCACTTTCCTCCCACATTCCAACAACCTACCAATTGGTAGGCTATTTTGTCATTGTAAACTGTCCCATGATTGGGCTAGGATTAAATTAGGGGATTGATGGGTGGCATGCCTACACTGCGCTGTACCTCAAAAATTAATTAAATATAAACAATTGAACATTTCAGCCTTAAAATTATTGATAGGTGCTGTTAATCAATTAAAAAGACAACATGTTGAAGGTATTCAAATGTGCAAAGGGAATTGTTACCATCTCAGATTACATAATTAAATAAAATTGCCTGAAACCAGCAATCATGCCACAACCATGGTCATTATCTCCACTAAATACAGATCCTTTATCCCCAGAGGGATATCAGGGACCCACCTCTCAATGAATTTCATGAGTTACCAAACAAACAGAAATAAATTTAGTCATGGAAAAATTGGGAACTAATTCAGCAGCAGAGACTTCTAAGTGCTAATTAAACAAGCACCAGCACAAAAGCAACTTGCAGAATTCAGGAGCACTTTACAGGATGGAATGGAACAAAGAGAGAAGGAAACATAAGTGGTAAAGTACAACTAATAAGTCTTAAGAAGTTTGAAGTAAATTTATTATCATTGTACATACATGTCACCATATATTATCCTGAGATTCATTTCCTTGTGGGTATTTACAGTAAATACAAAGAAACACAATAGAATCAATGAAAACTACAAGACTGACAAGCAGCCAATGTGCAAAAGACAACAAATTTTGCAAATACAAAGAGAAAAACCAACAAATAAATAATACCATCATCCCGCAGAGACTAGTGGAGAAACTGTTGCTGCTTGGCCTTAACACTGCCATGTGTTGCTGGATTCTGGATTTCTTGACAAAGAGACCACAGTCAGTCCGTGTTGGCAGGAACATCTCTGACTCCATCACACTGAGCACTGGATCCCCACAAGGCTGTGTGCTCAGCCCATTGCTGTTTACACTGCTAACACATGACTGTGCAGCCAGATTCAAGGAGAACCTGATCATTAAATTTGCTGATGATACCTCAGTGGTGGGGCTCATCAGCAAAAATGATGAAACAATGTACAGGGAGGAGGTCAAACACCTAGAGAGCTGGTGCAGTGACAATAACTTGATGCTTAATGTCACCAAAACCAAGGAAATGATCGCTGATTTCAGACGGTCTCAGCCTGAACACACACCATCAGCGGCTCCACAGTGGAGAGAGTGGAAAACACTCCTGTTCCTTGGGGTGCAGATCTCGGAAAATCTCACCTGGTCCAGGAACGCCACTGGAATTGTGAAATGAGCCCAGCACTTTTTGAGGAAGCTTAAACAAGCATCACTCCCCACTAACATCTTAACTACATTTTATAGAGGCATGGTCGAGAGTGTGCTGACCTTTTGCATCACAACCTGGTACTCCAGCTGCAGTGCTGCCGACAAAAAAGCCTTGCAGAGGGTGGTTAGGGGAGCAGAGAAGGTTATTGGGGTCTCCCTACCTTCTGTCCAAGACCTCTTTCAGAGTCGATGCCTCCAGAAGACACAGTACATCATTAAAGACCCCTCACACCCTCTCCATGAACTGTTTGTTCTTCTGCCATCAGGTAAACATTACAGGAGCATCAAAACTAAAACCACAAGGCTACTAAACAGCTTCCTCCCACAGGCAGTCAGACTGCTAAATAGCTGCTCTACCTGACTCTGCTTTGGACACTTTTAACTTGCACTGGACACTTATAACTTGTTTTTATCTGACTTGTGGCTGTTGTGTTTTACTATTTATTGTTATGTTTATTATTTAGTGTTGCGTTTGTTATGTTATGATTGCACTGCTCCTGGGAAACGCTGTCTCATTCTGCCCTGCAGAGCTGATGTAAGGTTAGAATGACAATGAAGTTTTTGAATCTTGAATCTTTAAATAAATAAATAAATAAATAAATGGATGAATGAATGAATAAATAAATATATTGAGAACGTGGGTTGTAGAGTCCTTGAAAGCGAGTCCATAGGTTCTGGAATTAGTTCAGTGTTGAGCTGAGTGAATTTATCGAATCTGATTCAGGAGCTTGATGGTTGAAGGATAATTGTTCTTGAACCTGGTGGTGTGGGGCCTAAGGCTTCTGTACCTTCTTCCCAATGACAGCGGCAAGAAGAGAGCATGGCCTAGAAGGTGGATAATGGGGGTCCTTGTTTTCCTGTGACACTGCACCTTGCAGGTATGCTCAATGGTGGGGAGGGCTTTTCCTATGATGAATTGGGATGTGGTCAGTACTCTCTATAGGCTTTTCCATTCATGGGCATTGGTGTTTCCATACTTGTAAATCTCAATATTACTTGATAGTACTTTTCTCAGGAATGTAAGACAATTTCCAGATGGACTCATTCAAGGGCTATACTCAGTTGCCATTGTAAGCAGTTTGTTTGTAATGGAATTGTTGAAGAATTAATATACTTTAAGTAGAAGCGCAGGTACTGAGATATTTTCTAGCCATGCATTCCTTAAAGACAATATGGTAACACATATATAACACAATTCAACTAATGATGCAGGCTGCTATTCATAGCAAAGGAGGATATAATAACAAGAGAAATAGACCAGTCTGCCCTATATGGCTGCTCTGGCTTTCAATCTGGTCATGGATGATCTTTAACCCCAATTCCATTTTTCTTCTCCCTGGCCCCTTATTACCTAAGCATTCATACAGCCTGAATATATCGAACAAGTGAGCCTCCACAACCCTTCTGAACAGAGAATACCATAGGTTCAGTGAGGTGGAGAAACTCCTGGTAATGTCAGTCATGAATGGCTGTGTCCTTATTTGGAGACTGCGGCTCCTGACTCTAGACAACAAATGAAGTGGAAGTATCACTCCACCTCCATGCTGCCAAAGTTTCGAAGATTTTTGTACAATTCAATTTGAATTACTTCCCATGCTTTCAGAGACAAAAGACTTATGTGCAATCCACATAAGTCCCGTCATAAAAGGTTGTGTCCTCTGGTCCTAGACTCCCCCACTACAGGAAAATCCTCTCCACCTCCACTCTATCTAAGGCCTTTCAATATCTGATACATTTCAATGAGATCTCGTTTCATTCTTCTAAACAGGTCCAGGGCCATCAAATGCTCTGCATATGTTAACCCATTCATTCCCGGTGTCATTCTTGTGAACCTCCTCTGGACTCTCTCCAGTGCAGGCCTATCAACCAGTCATTGGCTCTCAACCAAAAAATAAAGACCTGTGGCGACCCATTTCCTGGCACATCCGAACCGGCTCACAATTAGATAGCCTACGGGGGTTTGCGAGCACAGAGCTTTGGAGCCTCTGCGCCACGGGGGGCAGGTTGAGGGAGGCTTAAAAGTGAGGCTGAGGATTTCGAATAAAGTCTTTCCTTCGACTGCAGTTACCGACTCCGTGTCGTAATTTTAGCGCTGCGTGTAGCACACCGCTACAATTGGTGACCCCGACGGTCCAAACGATCTTTGGACCAGAAATGACCGACGCCGCCTCTGTTCATGCGGTTTCGTTGAAACTGCCAGGTTTCTGGACACAGCGACCGAACCTATGGTTCCAGCAAGCCAAAGCCCAATTCCATGTTCGCCAGATCACCTCAGAAGACACCCGTTACTACTACGTGGTGAGCTCCCTCGACCAGGACACAGCGGCCCAGGTCGCGGAGTTCGTACAGTCGCCCCCGGCAGACGGCAAGTACACGGAATTCAAAACCCTGTTCCTCAGGACTTTCAGACTCTCGCGCTTTATGTGGCGACCCATTTCCTGGCACATCCGAACCAGCTCATAATTAGATAGCCTACGGGGGTTTACGAGCACAGAGCTTTGGAGCCTCTGTGCCACGGGGGGCAGGTTGAGGGAGGGTTAAAAGTGAGGCTGAGGATTTCGAATAAAGTTTTTTCCTTCGACTGCAGTTACCGACTCCGTGTCGTAATTTTAGCGCTGCGTGTAGCACACCGCTACTGACCCATCTATTCCTAATCCCTGATTTCTGTCCATTATCCTCATTCTCTGCCAACTTTCTAACTCCAGTACTGTGCATTCCAATTTTGCTCAAAAGTGAGTTGGGGACACTGTCAGTACCTTGGGTCTGAAGCAGCAGTTTGCCATAGATTCCCATTCTTATAGAATTATAATTAGACAACTGAGAGGAGGAAGGAGCATACTTGAAAGATCAAGTATAGTCCACAGACATGTGTATGTTTATGAAAAGAGCAACGTACTTTAATTCCATGACTCATGCTGAAAAGAAATTACAAGACATTTATAAATTAATTATTGGGAAAACAGTGAATTTTATGAAAGGTAGAAATTTGATTAGTTTTACAAATCATGGTGGCACCATTCTGGGTGTAAAATTAATTTTGCACACTGCTGTCAAACTGAAGTTCAAGTTCAAGTTTAATTGTCATTCCACCATGCATGGATACCCCTGAATGCAGCCAAATGAGACAGCATTCCTCCAGGGCCAAGGTGCAAGAGACAGTACCAACAATCACACACAGCACAAGCACATATAAGACTGCAAACACATATCAAATATCGGTAAATTACAGTCGCACAAAAATAAAAAGAAGATATTAATATTGGTATCCCATTTTTGGATTGGAGAATGCTCATCATTCTTTAATACATTACGCATTATTTGTTGGGTCAAATTAATAAATAGTATCAATGCACAGTCTGAAGCCATAATCTCTGCTTTCAATTCAAGCGCACAAAGATGAGAGGAAGTGAACAATGGCCACTGACCACTTCCTTTGTCAGCTTTACCACCAATTCTTCGCAAAGGGATGAACATCAGCTGACTCTGCAAACCACAGGAGAAGTTTTAAAAGCAAACAACAATGTAGGTTTAATATTCAGCTCATTCCTGTAAGGTGTTTTAGCAATGAATAATTCCAACTCCCATCACGTAAATTCAGGAAATATTTAGATAGAATAAAACGACAATCAATAAAACATTTGATGATTGAATTATACCAAACTTTTCCCTGGGAACAATTTTAGCCAAAACATCTTATGTAGCCAGAAGAATACCCTTTCTACCCCATCTCCCCCATGATGGTTGATTTTTATTTCAGCACTTTCAATAAGATTTGGAGAAGATTCTTGCACCTGCATTGTGCAAATGAGAAAAAAAATAAATTGAACAATGAACCACACCAAAGTACAGGTACACATTCATAGCACCACATGTAACATTTTGCTGGTCAAGTAACCAAAGAATGGTGAAGAATGTCACTGCCTCCCAAGTACAGCAGGTGGATGGGCTCTAAAGTGTTTGAGTGCTCGCTGACTGCTGTGAATTTGCATATTAACGAAATCATGTGGAAGAGAACACAGTGACATCATTGTGGATTATAACCATATAACAATTACAGCCCGGGAACAAGCCATCTCGGCCCTTCTAGTCCATGCCGAACGCCTACTCTCATCTAGTCCCACCAACCTGCATTCAGCTCATAACCCTCCATTCCTTTCCTGTCCATATACCTATCCAATTCTTTTTTAAATGACAGTATCAAACCTGCCTCTACCACTTCTACTGGAAGCTCATTCCACACAGCTACCACTCTCTGAGTAAAGAAGTTCCCCCTCGTGTTACCCCTAAACTTTTGCCCCCAACTCTCAACTCACGTCCTCTTGTTTGAATCTCCCCTACTTTCAATGGAAAAAGCCTATACAGGTCAACTCTATCTATCCCTCTCATAATTTTAAATACTTCTATCAAGTCCCCCCTCAACCTCCTACGCTTCAAAGAATAAAGACCTAACTTGTTCAACCTTTCTCTGTAACTTAGGTGTTGAAACCCAGGTAACATTCTAGTATATCTTCTCTGTACTCTCTCTATTTTGTTGACATCTTTCCTATAATTCAGTGACCAGAACTGTACACAATACACAAAATTTGGTGTCACCAAGGCCTTGTACAATTTTAACATTACATCCGAATTCCTGTACTCAATGCTTTGATTTATAAAGGCCAGCATACCAAAAGCTTTCTTCACCACCCTATCCACATGAGATTCCACCTTCAGGAAACTATGCACCATTATTCCTAGATCACTCTGTTCTACTACATTCCTCAATGCCCTACCATTTACCATGTATATCCTATTTTGATTAGTCCTACCAAAATGTAGCACCTCACACCTATCAGCATTAAACTCCATCTGCCATCTTTCAGCCCACTCTTCTAACTGGCCTAAATCTCTCTGCAAGCTTTGAAAACCTACTTAATTATCCACAATGCCACCTACCTTAATATCATCTGCATACTTACTAATCCAATTTACCACCCCAGCATCCAGATCATTAATGTATATGACAGACAACATTGGACCCAGTACAGATCTCTGAGGCACACCAGGGATATAAGATGTAAACAGCACATGATCTTGCAGTTTGAAGATGATATTTTTATTTTTTTAGAGAAATATCACAAAACAGGTCCTTCCAGCCCAATGAGTGGCACCACCCAGCAACCCACCTACTTAACCCTAGCCTAATGACAGGACAATTTACAATGACCAATTAACTGACTAACTGGTAGGTCTTTGGACTGCGGGAAGCCATTGGAGAAAAGAACCAGAGATTTTTGGGAGGGTTTAAACTGACTTGGCAGTGGGATGGGAAATGGAATGTTAGTACTGAGGATGAGTTAGTTGGCTTACAAACAGAGGCAATGTGTAGTGAGACTGCTAGCAAGGAGAGGCTGATGATAGGGTAAATTGCAATCAACAGGATGAGTTGCAATGTAAAAGGTGGACAAAATTGAAAAGGGTAAATACTGGACTGAAGGTGTTATATTTGAATGTGCGCAGTCTACGGCATAGAGTAGATGAACTTGTAGCGCAGTTACAGTTTGGCATCTAATATATGATATGTAGGCATCTGTGAATCATGGCTGAAAGAAGATTACAGCTGGGAACTTTACATCCAAGGATACACAAAGAAGGAAAAGATGGAATACGAAGGTAAACTAGCCAATAATATTAAAGAAGATATCAAAAGTTTCATCAGATATATAAAGTGTAAAAGGGAGGCGAAAGTAGATATCAGACTGCTGCAAAATGAAGCTGGTGAGGTAGTATTGGAGGACAAGGAAATGGCGGGTGAACTAAGTAAGTATTTTGCATCAGTCTTCACTGTGGAAGACACCAGCAGAATGCCAGAAGTTCAAAGCATCAGGATGCAGAATTGTTTGAAGTTGCCATTACCAGGGAGAAGGTTCTTGGGAAACTTAAAGGTCTGAAGGTAGATAAGTCACCTGGACCAGTTGCTATACACTCCAGGGTTTGAAAGAGGTGGCTGAAGAGATTTGAAGAGATTTGGAGACATTAGTAATGATCTTTCAAGAGTCAATTGATTCTGGATTATTTCTGGAGGAACGGAAAATTTCAAATGTCGCTCCACTCTTCAAGAAGATAGAAAGGCAGAAGAAAGGAAATTATAGGCCAGCTAGGCTGACCTCAGTGGTTGGGAAGATATTGGGGTCAATTGTTAAGGCTGTGGTTTCAGGGTACTTGGAGGCACATGATAAAATAGGCTGTGGTCAGTGTGGCTACCTTAAGGGAAAATCTTGCCTGACAAATCTATTGGAATTTTTAAAAAAAATAACAATGAGGATAGACAAATGAAAATCGGTGGGTATTGTACACTTGGATTTTCAGAAGGCCTCTGACAAGGCGCCACACATGAGGCTGCTTAACAAGTTAAGAGC
Source organism: Hypanus sabinus (assembly GCF_030144855.1). NCBI lineage: Eukaryota > Metazoa > Chordata > Chondrichthyes > Myliobatiformes > Dasyatidae > Hypanus > Hypanus sabinus. The sequence continues at coordinate 99,996,536 of NC_082718.1, forward strand.
CTATGTTATTACAGGAAAGATGCTAGAATGGTGAGCATTAGCTGATTACATCCATGAAACCAATTAACCTACTAATCCGTCTTTCAAATGTGGGAGGAAACTGGAGCACACTGAGGAAACCTGCACAGTCGTGGGAAGAAAACACAAACTCCTTATGAACAGTGGCAGAATTTGAATACAGATCTAATAGTTGGTGCTCTAAAGCTTTATGCTAAGCACTACACTACCATACTGCCCACAAAATTCCATCCCTCACACACAAGGGGCAATTTATCTTGGCCAATTAACCTGCGTGTCATTGGGATGCAGGAGGAAACCAGAGGACCATATGGAAATACATGTGGTCACAGAGAGAACATGAAAATTCCACACATACATTGTGCTGGAGGTGAGGACCAGAGACCGTGCCACTGGTAAACTTACTGAACCCAGTACTAAGTACAACATGGAGCAGGTACAGTACTGCACAATTAGTGCTTCTCGTCAAATAAATTACTTCGACCAAGACCATTCTAAGGATTAATGGTTTCTAAATTCCTAATCTGAATGTGAGGAGAGGTGGTTGGGTTAGGGCTGGGGCTTTCTCTAGGAAATAGATCCAACAGAATGCAGCCTGATTTTAGCTTTGAAATATGGAACCCCGCATGATAAAGGGATGAGAGTCACATATGGGGGCAGTTTTAGTCAATTTGTCAATGTAATATACCCAACAACTGCCTGAGGAATTACACAGGAGCTTCCACTGTATTCACATTGTGAGTATGCAAGCTTCCCATCCAAGCATCAAATTATTGCTTCCTTGACTGATAGTCAGGAGGTTTCCATTATGGGAACTGTTACAACAGATTTGCTCAACAGAGGGCATGTTAAAAACCTAGCTCATCATTTACATTGCATTGTGAACTTTCCCAGAGTGGAAAAGTACACATAAATTACATTTCCCAGACCCGGACATTAACAATGCAAAAAATGTACTGTAACGTTAGCTGTTCCTCTTTCCACAGAAGCTTCTTGACCTGCTGAGTGTCTCCAGCATTTTCTGTTTTTATTTTAGTCTTCCAGCATTTTCATAAGTTGTCATTATCCTGTCTTAGAATGGAAGAGCACCCACAGCAGATTTGAAAGCCTGATTTAAATTTTGGTGGCAAGGTGGCTAGCATAATGCTACTACAGTGTTAGTGACAGTGAACTGGGTTCAATTCCACTGCTGTTTGTAATGCATTTGTACATTCTCCTCGTGAAAGGCAGCGTCCATTATTAAGGACCTCGAGCACCCAGGGCATGCCCTCTTCTCATTGTTACCATCAGGAAGGAGGTACAGAAGCCTGAGGACACACACTCAGCGATTCAGGAACAGCTTCTTCCCCTCTGTCATCCAATTCCTAAATGGATATTGAATCTTTGGACACTACCTCACATTTTTTTTCAACAATACAGTATTTCTGTTCTTGCATGTTTTTAAAAAATCTATTCAATATATGTATACTGTAATTGATTTACTTGTTCGTTTATTATTTTTGAATATTAATTATGATTATTTGTTTTATTTATTTATTTTTCTCTCTCTGCTGGATGATGCATTGCATTAAACTGCTGCTGCTAAGTTAACAAGTTTCACGTCACATGCCAGTGATAATAATCCTGATTCTGATTCATGACTGCATGACATGAGGAAATCTGCAGATGCTGGAAATTTACACAATACACACAAAATCCTGGTGGAATGCAGCAGGCCAGGCAGCATCTATAGGAAGAAGTATAGTCTACGTTTCAGGGTCTTGGCCCGAAACGTCGACTGTATTTGTTCCTATAGATGCTGCCTGGCCTGCTGTGTTCCACCAGCATTTTGTGTGCGTTGGCTGATTCATGACTGTATGGGTTTCCTGCACGTGCTCTTCTCCTCCCACATTCTAAAGATCTTCAGGTTGATTGGTCACATGGGTGTAATTGGGTGGTGAGGGCTCATGGGCCAGGCTGGCCTGTTACTGTGCTGTATATCAAAATAAAAATAAAAATAAATGTAAGTGCTGTTGAATAAGGTGTCAAGGGTGTGGGAAAACCCAATGAGGAAATTGAAGTTGGTGCTTCCCTTATTGGGTAGAAGGAGCAAAACTGTGGCTCAATTATGTCCAATACCTGGACCTCATGAAAAGCCACACCCTTTGACGATCTTTTTCTTGCCCCTCTTATTAGCGCTTTCAGGATGACTTAACCAGAATATCAGACTCCCACTTCCTGAAGGCTTCTTGCTGAACTAACACCTCTAGGGGTGCTCCATTTACGGAAAAGTAAGAGATGAACAGAAAAAGTCCTTGGGGATATTCTTAGGCTTCATGTATGTCCAGGGCTTAAAGTAATTAGCATTTGTGGACTACGCAGGAAAGTTCAAGTTTATTGCCGTTCAAGCATACACATGTAGACGGCTAAATGAAACAGCGTTCCTTCGGGGCCAAGGAGCAAGAGACAGTACATATGGTTACGATCCAGCAATTACAGTCTCAAAATAATATTAACAGAAGTCCCTGAGTGACATGGCCTAAAAATTACAGTCCTGCTGATGGGTCTTGGTCCCAAACATCGACTGTTCTCTTTTCCACAGATGCTGCCTGGCCTGCTGAGTTCCTCCAGCATTTTGTGTCTATAGCCTGAATATTGACAGGTTGGCATAAAGTGTGAAGTGCATGTTTATGTAAGACAGTGCAATGTTACTGACACTACTGTGATAAAGCAAGCAGTCATATAAGTATGTGAAGCTCAGCAATAAAAGATAAAAAGTGGCCAATGTAGGATGAGAGGGTGTCTGCCAGTTGGGGAGTTGGGGGAGTGTGGCAGGGCATTTGTGGAGTGTATATATTTGCTCGGTGGCAGCAGGAGATTCAAAAGTTTAACAGCCTGGGAGAAAAAGCTGTTACCCAGCCTGGTAGTCTGGCTCTTATGCTGTGGTACCTTTCACCTGAGGAGATCAATACTATCCCCTTACCACCCTCCATCATTTATGACTTACGATGACTACCCTGTGGACTCCTGCCACCACTTTCCGGGCTATGCCCAAACACAGATGATAGTAAAGGGGATTATATAGTATTATATTAAAGATAGCAGGCTGGCTCAGTGGGCAGACTAAATGGCAGATGAAATTTAATGCAGCAGAGTGTGAAATGATGCATTTTGGCAGGAAGATTAAGGAGAGATAATAAGTGGCAGGATTGTGAAGTACATGCAGAACTTCAGGCTAAATGCTCATAAATCCTTGAAAGTGGCAGGGAAGATAGAGAGTGGTTAGCAGAGCACATGTGATCCTGCAATTCAATAGATCATGGAGCACAGACAGAGGAAGGTTAGGTTGAACTCCCATAAAATACTGGTGAGACCACAGCTGGAAAACTGCATCCAATTCCAGCCATTTAACATTGGAAAGAATGCAAAAGGTCCCAGAGATAGGATTTACTAGAATGGTTCCAGAGACCGGGAATTTCAGCTGTAAGGTCAGACTAGAGAAGCCAGGGTTGAAAAGAAATTTGATAAATGTGTACAAGATCATGAGTGTTTTAAATATGATAAATATAGGGAGATGCTTTTCCCATTAGAACACACAGATTTAAAATTTGAGTGAAAGATACAGGGGGGGATGTGGAGATATATTTCAAATCGGAGCAGTAGTACAAATAGAAGCAGGGGAAACAGAATCAATCAAAAGGGATTTGAACAGGCAGGGTAGAGAGAACAGTTTGCAGAGCAATAGGGGAAGACCAATGTGATTGTCCTACTGGACTTGATGCAGCAACGGTTCTGTGGTTTAGATATTCTGCCATGCAGGTAGATCCTGTGAATTTCTGGAGCCCATCACTTCACTTTCCTGGTCAGGAAGAAACACCAACATGCAATTAAGTTGGAAACACATGAGGCTGCAAATGCTGGAAGCAGGTGCAACAAACAACCTGCTGGATGAACTGAAAGAGCTAAACAGCATCTGTGGGAGGGGAGAGGAATGATTCCCGTCTTAGGTTGAGACCCTGTATCCTCTGTATAATGACTATCTTCTCTCTCAATCTCCTCATAAAATTCAACAATTCCTTTCCCCCAGTAGATGCTTCTTGGCCAGCTGAGTTTCTCTAGCAGATAATTTGGACCAACACACGATTATTCCCTGATCTCCAAAGGAGACAGAAATACAAATCACCAAGTGATGCTGCAGGAGGTGGACTTCCTGTCAGATCACCAGCAGGTGGTAAGAGTGGGCTCCCTCACCACTCAGGGCTGGGTCCTAAGCCCCCCCTTTACTCTCTGTATACCCATAACTGTATCGCCACCCACAGCCCCAATCTGCTAATTAAATTTGCTGATGACACTACACTGATTGGCCTAATCTCAAATAATAATGAGGCAGCCTACAGAGAAGAAGTCATCACCCTGATACAGTGGTGTCAAGAAAACAACCTCTCCCTCAACGCTTCAAAAACAAAGGAGCTGGTTGTGGACTACAGGAGGAAAGGAGACGGGCTAACCCCGATTGACATCAATGGATCTGGGGTTGAGAGGGTGAACAGCTTTAAGTTACTTGGCATAAACATCACCGAGGATCTCACATGGTCCGTACTTACTGGCTGTGTGGTGAAGAAGGCACAACAGCATCTCTTTCACCTCAGATGGTTGAAGAAGTTTGGTATGGCCCCCAAATTCTAAGAACTTTCTATAAGGGCACGATTGAGAGTATCCTGACTGGCTGCATCACTGCCTGGTATGGGAACTGTACCTCCCTCAATCGCAGGACTCTGCAGAGAGTGGTGCAGACAGTCCAGTACATCTGTAGATGAGAACTTCCCACTATTGAGGACATTTACAAAGACAGGTGTGTAAAAGGAGTCCAACGGATCACTGGAGGCCCAAGTCACCTCAACCATAAACTGTTTGAACTGCTACCATCCGGGAAATGGTACCGCAGCATAAAAGTCAGAACCAACAGGCTCCAGGACAGCTTCTTCCACCGGGACATCAGACTGATTAATTCATGCTGACACAACTGTATTTCTGCATTATATTGACTATCCTGTTGCACATAATATTTATTATAAATTACTATATTTACACATTTGAATGTGACATAACATAAAGATTTTTACTCCTCATGTATATGAAGGATGTAAGTAATAAAGTCAAGTTTCCTTGCTTATCATTTACAACAAAATCCTAGTGAGGAGCCAACTTGTAACTGATAAACCTGGCTGCTGGACTGACAATTAGCTAAGAAACCCAAACAGAGCAGTTTTCACACCACCACTGTTCAAATGTAAGAATTTGTTTGAAAGGCTGTGTGAAGGAGTCAAAACTAATATTTGGGATTGTTGAGGAGAGGGTGATTGATGGTATTGTTGATTGAAAGAGGTTATCTGTTACTACAATATATAAAAAAAACAGGGGTTTTTGCTGTTCCATCAGCTATTGTACATCACCATCCCAAGCCAAAATGGTAGATACTAATCTACTGCTACCTTCCTCTCTACATCTAATTTTGTCAAACTACAGTTCCAAAACTTAAAGCATTGCAATTTATTGTAAGTGAGTGGAAGTGTACAAAGGATGCAGGAATATTTAAGTTTCACACACAGACACACACACACACACACACACACACACACACACACACACACACACACACAGACACACACACACACACACAGACACACACACACACAGACACACACACACACACACACACACACACACACAGACACACAGACACACAGACACACACACACACACACACACACACACACAGACACACACACACACACAGACACACACACACACACACACACACACACTCACACACACACACACACACACAGACACACACACACACACACACACACACTCACACTCACACACACACACACACACACACACACAGACACACACACACACACACACACACACACACACTCACACTCACACACACACACACACACACACACACACACACACACACTCACACTCACACACACACACACACACACACACACACACACACACACACACACACACACACACACACACACACACACACACACACAATACTGGAGGAACTCAGCAGGCCAGGCAGCATCTATGGAAAAGAGTAGAGCCGAGACCCTTAATCAGGACTGGGAAAAAAAGATGAGGGGTCAGAGTAAGAAAGTGGGGGGAGGGAAAGAAGAATCACAAATTGGTAAGAGAAACCAGGAAGGGTGGAAGGGGTGAAGTTAAGAGCTGGGAGTTGATTGGTGAAAGAGATACAGAGCTGGAGAAGGGGGATTCTGGTAGGAGAGGACAGAAGCCATGGAAGAAAGAAAAAGGGAAGGACCACCAGAGGGTGGTGATAAGGTGAGAGGGAAATGGGAATGAGGAATGGTGAGGGGGCGCATTACCGGAAGTTTGGGAATTTGATGCTTATGCTATCAGGTTGGAGGCTACCCAGATGTAATATGAGGTGATTCTCCTCCAACCTGAGTGTGGCCTCATCACGACAGTACGGGAGGCTATGGACTGAAAATATTTAGAAGTGCCCAAAGCCATACTTTACTTATTAAGTCAAGTCGTCGATTTTATTGTCATTTCAATCATAAATGCTGGTACAGTACACAGTAAAAACAAGAGAATGTTTTTCAGGACCATGGTGCTACCTGAAACAATACAAAAACTACACTGAACTACATAAAAACAACACAGAAAAAAACTACACTAGACTACAGACCTACCCAGGACTGCATAAAGTCCGCAAGAGAGTGCAGGCATTACAGTAAATAATAAACAAGACAATAGGCACAGTAGAGGGCAGTAAGTTGGTGTCAGTCCAGACTCTGGGTATTGAGGAGTCTGATGGCTTGAGGGAAGAAATTGTTACATAGCCTGCTCGTGAGAGCCTGAATGCTTTGGTGCCTTTTCCCAAATGGCAGGTGGGAGAAGGATTTGTATGAGGGGTGTGTGGGGTTCTTCATAATGCTGTTTGCTTTGTGGATGCAGCGTGTAGTGTAAATGTCTGTAATGGCGGAAGAGAAACCCCGATGATCTTCTCAGCTGACCTCACTATCCGCTGCAGGGTCTTGCGATCCCAGATGCCGATATTTCCGAACCAGGCAGTGATGCAGCTGCTCAGGATGCTCTCAATACAACCCCTGTAGAATGTGGTGAGGATGGGGGGGGGGGGTGCGGGTGGGAGATGGACTTTCCTCAGCCTTTGCAGAAAGTAGATACTCTGCTGGGATCTCTTTGCTATGGTGCTGGTGTTGAGGGACCAAGTGAGATTCTTCACCAGGTGAACACCAAGAAATTTGGTGCTCTTAACGATCTCTACCGAGGAGCCGTCGATGTTCAGCGGAGAGTGGTGGCTTATGAGTTTGAGATGAAGAAAATGAGCATGGACTATGGATATTTATTACTTTTAAATCAGAATGATACTAAACAAAGCTGAATTTTCCAATGAAAATTCTTTTTAATAATACTGATGAATAATGTATAGCTTGATGTACAAATTAAAATGTGTTATATGGACATTTGCTAGAAAGATCAAAAGTTTACTGCAGTGATATATACTCAGTGTCAACTTTATTGGGTATACCCATACTCCTGCTCGTCAATGCAAATATCTACTTGGCCAATCACAAGGCAGTAACTCAATGCATAAAGATGTGCAGACATGGTCAAGAGCTTCAGTTGTTACTCAGATCAAACATCACAATGTGATTTAAATGACTTCAACTGTGGAATGATTATTGGAGCCAAACAGGGTGGTTTGAGTATCTCAGAAATTGCTGATCTCCTGGGATTATCATGCACAACAGTCTCGAAAGTTTACAGAGAATGGTGCGAGAAACAATAAAAGCATCCTGTGAGTGGCAGCTATGTGGGTGAAAATGAGAGATGTCAGAGGTGCATGGCCAGACTGGGTTAAACTGACAGGAAGGTGACAGTATGGAGGTGATTGGAAAAATCTGCAGAAAGTTGTAAGCTCAGCCAGATGCATCTTGGGCACAAGCCTCTCCAACATCAAGGATGCCTTCAAAGGCCATGCCTCAACAAGCCAGTAAGGACCCTCATCATGGTGCCTTCTTCTCATTGTTTCCATCAAAGAGGACAAAAGCCTGAAGACATGCTCTCAACATTTCAGCAACATTCCCCTCAGCCAGCAGATTTCTGAACCCATGAACACTATCTCAATATTATTTTTTGCTTTCTTTTTTGCATTATTTACTTAAGTTATTTTTATATATACTCCTTGTAATCTATAGTTTTTTAATTATTATTATTATGTGCCGCAATGTACTGCTGCTGCAAAACAACAAATTGCATGATATGTGCCAGTGATTCTGACCTTGAAGTGGATGGACTACAGCAGTAGAAGACCATGAGCATACACTCAGTGGCCACTTTATTAAGTACCGCCTGCACCTAATAAAGTAGTCACTGAGTGTATATTTTCCTTACATCTCATAGAAGACTGTTACCTGTATCACAGAGTGCATCATACAAAAGATATCTTTCTATTGTAGAAACCATGTCCTACCAGTGAAAATGGTCCTCTGTGTTTGGTCTGGAATTTACCCGAAAACCTATTGGATAGCAACTACCCGCACTGGGAAAAGTGCCAGGGGTATGGCACTAGAAAATTCCAAAATATTGAGCTACAGTGGAAAGTGACTTTCTAACCATCTATTCTGCTCATTCTAGCTTTACAAGTCAGGTCTTCTGATGAAGAAATAATCAGCTCTGTGTTTTGCTTCCTATCACATCTGTAGAAATCTGTTTGGTCACCTTTTGTCCACAGCCCATTGATACATCCAAGAGTTTAAAACTTGCATTGAATTTAATTTCCATTATCTCCTCGGAGTCCCAAGTTTTTGAGTTTTAACATCATTACAAAGTTGTAACCGCCTTGAGCTTGGCACTTTAACTGTCTATTAAAACATTCTATTTGGTGGCACAGAATGGCTGCAAGCAATCTAATAGAAATGTTATTTAAAACTCTGTGCACATCTGCCAGCCATTTTCTACGTCTGGTGATCCATCTGTTATGGCTCATTCATCAGAGCCATCTGTTACTCAACTCAGTGTGCAAAAATAAATACCCAAGTCAACATGCAACTAGATCAGAAATAAACTGACATGACAATGCCTGAGAAAAAGTTTTCAGTGTTTGTGGCACTGGCTTGGTCATTGAAAACACAGGTTCCTCCAAACTTGAAGTTGAAGTACTCAGAAACAATGGGCTCAGAATCAGGTTTAATATCAATATATTTAATATAAATCGTGAGATTTGTTAACTTTGTGACAGCAGTACAATGCAATACATAATAACAGAAACTGTGAATTACAGTAAATATATATTTATGATGGCAGAGGTGAAGAAGCTGTTCCTGAATAGTTGAGTGTGTGCTTTCAGGATCCTGGATCTCCTCTCTGATGGTAGCAATGAGTAGAGGGCATGTCCTAAGGGATGGGGGTCCTTAATGATGGATGCCACCTTTTTAGTCATCGCTCCTTGAAGATGTCCTAGTTGCTGGGGAGGATAGTACCCAAGATGGAACTGACTGAGTTCACAATCTTCTGTAGCTTATTTTGATCCTGTGCAGTGGACAACCCCCCACCATACTAGACAGTGATGCAGCCATTTAGAATGTTCTCCATGGTACATCTGTAGAAATTTGCGACTTCTTTGGTGAGCTCCTAATCTTCTCAAATTCCTCATGAAATATAACTGCTATGGTGCCTTCTTTGTAACTGCATCAGTATGCTGGGTCCAGAATAGATCCTTAGAATGCTGACACCCAGGAACTTAAAATTGCTCCCTCTATGAGGACTGGTGTGTATTCCACCACCATGGCAAAGAAAGTGACAAGTTCAACTTGTTAGAGTTATTGTAAATGGAAATATGTCCTGAGATCACTCTGTTTAACCTTCCCTCGGTCCAGGGGAAAAAAGTCATTTTTGAGAATTAATGTCTTCCCATCACAGCCTGAATGTACAATAAACTCTTTGTTCTAGCAAAATTTACAGAAATATTTTAATGTTCTAATTACATGAAGAATGTTTACAACACAATACTGTTGATTCCTGCTGACAAAGCCAATGTCATTTGCAAATACCTAGTAGGCATTGATGGTTAAACCCAAGATTATTACCCATCAACCATCAGTCTCCTGAACAAGTATGTATAACTTCACTCACCTCAACTCTAAACTGACTCCACAACCTATGGAGTCATTTTCAAGAACTCAATGACTCATGTTCTCAATATTATGTTTATTTCCACAGTTTGCCTTCATTTGCACACTGATGTTTGTCTGTGTGTACTTTTTCATTGATTCCATTGTATTTCTTTGTTTGACTATGTATGCCCGCAAGACAATTAAACTCAAGTTAGTATATGGTGGCATGTACATAATATGATAATAAATTTTACTTTGAACTATGGAATTTGAAGTTATCTCATTGAGAGAAGTTAAGTAGTAAATACTGCCACCACATTGCTGCAGGGACTTCAGCTTCAGTCTTGACCCTTGTGCAAATTTTGCATGTACTCTGAGTGACTGTGAGTCTTCCTTGAGGTGTTTTGCTTCATCCCAAATCCTAAGGCATGTTGGTAGTGCAATGCCTGGGTTTAAGATTTTTACTGTTAAGCTGTGAATTAGTTTAGTTTAGCAGTTCTCTGTAAAAGCAGTGTGTCCAGCTCGAAAGACTGTTTTGGCTTTGGCTGAAGATAAAGGGCCATGTTGGCCGACTGAGGAATGTTGTGTCAGCCATTCAGGAGTGGGATAGCATGGACGTTCTCAAGAGCTGGGTGAGAAGAGATTTCTGAAGGTAGTAGTCCGATCTGGGGTCTTTTCACAGACAGAAGAGCACCAGGGAAGACAACAGGAGATCCCTTTCAAAGGGGACACCCTTTTGAAAGCAGTGCTTTGTGAGGCAGCGGATTCCAAGAAGAGAAGTTCTACCGTGATTAGTAATGAGAATTCAGTGCCATGAGTAAAGCAATATACTCAGTTTCTACAGGAACGAGCTCCAATTTTTATGTGCACACTTAGATTGGTTTAACTCTAATGGGCCATTTTATTTTTTTCTTTCTTTATTAATTGTTTGATAAAGTTGAAAATTGGTAAATATGCTTTCTTTACAATTTTATGCAGGGGTATGGTCTACAAATAACTGTTTATTGGCAATATTTATACAGCATTTGCTCAAATTGAGGTTCCTTTAAGTGGAACATCATGAAATTTCTGTTTGGTTGAACCCCAAATCACACCGGCCGTAGACGTATGTTGCTTATGAGAGGTGGCATTCTCACCATGGCTGTTAGCAGAGTTAGCTAACAAGCCAAGTAGTGTATGAGCCCCAGTGAAAGGGTTACAGTTGGATAATCAACTACCCAAAAGTGCAGCTATATGGCAAAAGGATCAAAAGGGGAAGTGAGAGAGAGGAGCAGCAGTGCTGAGCGGAGTGCTGGGAGCGGTCTTCGCTACATGGGGCTGAAAGTATTCAATCTCTATCACTGTACGTATTCTGATAGTAATGTGAAATCCACTACTGGGAGAATAAATGAATTGATGTAGAATTAAATTTTGCCTTACTGCTAAATTTTGAGGCAGAATCATCAGTCATCATCTAGCAACATAAGAATTCTGTCGCAATACATTTTGGACTTCCAATAAAGTGCAGTACAAATGCATTGATCCTGAAGCCATTTTGGGAAAGAACTGTAATTATGATGACGTATTTGCTAGACATATTGTACCTGAAATAGTAAATCTTAGGACAACGGATTGTCTGTTTTCCCAAAAACAAATGTCATTTTAATTTCATCTGAATGAAGCTCTCTGCGCACCTCTTGGCTTGAATGAATAAATGCATCTTTAGACCATAAGATATAGGAGCAGAATGGGCCATCTGGCCCATTGAGCCTGCTCCTGTTCTGCCATTTAATCATGGCTGAATTTCTTAACCCCATTCTCCCTCTAACTCTTACACTCCTCATCATCAAGAAGCTATTTATTCCTTTAGCAATTCAGTGCAGACTAGACCCTTCTGTCTCTTTGAATCACGCCACCCCTGCTGCACCACAACCCAATTTACCCTAACCTAATCATGGGACAATTTATAATGACCAATTAACGTACAGTCTTTGGACTGTAGGAAGAAAGCAGAGCACCCAAGGAAAACCCATGCATTCCACAGGTAGAGTGTATAATGACTTCTTACAGATCATGCCAGAATTGAACTCCAGACTCTGGGAACTGCCCAAGTTGTAAGTGTTGGACAACCATGGCATGGCTATCAATCTCTTTTAGGTACACCCTTCACAGCCTTCTGTAGCTTCAGACTCATCACCCTCTGTAAAATCTAATCATATTTCATTGTCGTGTCTCATTCAGATTCCTAATAACATCAAAACCATCTTGCTGCAGGGAACAAAGTTTTGTTGAAAGCTGTAATTCTAAAGTAAGGTACGCCATCAATTCCCTCACCAGTAGTGATCTGAAACACCAACTGTTTTCTTCCACCGATGCTGTCTAACCCTCTAGCATCTTACTTATTGCTCTAGATTCCAGCATTTGCAGTGTTGTGTCTTAAGTCTGGTAACTTAGTCACTCTTAGACTGAGGCCAGGTATGTAAATTGCCAAGACCTATAATGTGAACTGCCCATTCAATGCGGTCATCAGATAGCACTGACTGTAATCATGGAGATCTCTCACCGTGATTGCTGTTCCACATTCTCCAGTGAACAGACGTAACTTGGAGATACTCGGCAACTAGCTCACACAAAAATCAGTTAAGTACGAAAACAAAACAAATCTCAGCTCAAGGAGCCATGTGCTCAAAACTCAGCTCGCACAGCTTGTTTTTCATTTGACAGCACAAGTCAAGATACCTTGCAACGGAATGAGTGTCAACCACTAGGAGATGATAGGAAACAGGCTGAAAGTGCAGGTAAATACAATTAAGTTTCCGTTCTGGAGATGAGGAGTTGTCACAACCAGCAGACAGAATGATGTGTATTGTAACACACACAACTGAACTCACTGAACTGTTTATCAATGGCAGAGTCAGGGAGATGGAGGCAATACTTTGTGTTCCATTTCAACATTTAAGAGAAGTTTCAAGAAGATAATGGATGATCCAGGTGCAGGTCAATGGGAGTAAACAGAATAATAGCTCGGCATGGACTAGATGCATCAAAGGGCCTATTTCTGTGCTATAGGGCACTATGACCCTATGACTAATACATGGTATATCAGAGGTGGAGGTGTAAAGGGCACGTACTGGAGAGAATGGTAATGGCAGAAGAGAGCAAAGCATTTAGCTGGGAGATAGGGTCATTGAGAACAGAGCTGAAATCAGTATGGAGCAGCACCAGGAGGGTTTGAATACTGTTAGAACTCTGAAGATTGCTGAATTGTGTGCCTGAAGTATTAAGGGTGACAGAGTGATGTAGGTAAGGACATTAACGAGCAAAGTTTGGTGATGGAAAGTATTGATCAGTTGCAAGTTTGAAGCTCCAATCGATGGTTACCCTGACCTTACAATTAATGGGAGTGTCAGAATTACCTACACATGGCTTTAGTCTTGTTCATCTTGAAGAAAATGGCAGCTTTTGTAGGACTTAATGTCAGTCAACACCACAAAGGCAATTTGAGTAGAGTTTGGTCACAGCAATATAAAAATGTATCAACATTCAACAAGGCAGCCGGTGTAGGCAGGGCTACCAAGAGGTCACAAGATCTGGAATACAAGTTAAAACTTTGTCTTTCCTTTCAAGGGTAGGCTAACCCCATGTGGATTGAAGAATAAAGTTCACAATTCACATTTACCAAGCTACATATACAAAAACGGAAAGTGAAAAAAAAAACACAAACACAGGAATGGAAATCAAAATGAGCTAAAGAAAATTCTGAGGACAGATCTGCATCCTGAAACACTCAGACTGCTTCTCTCATTCTCCATCCATAGATGCTGTGTGACCTGAGGAGTGCTTTCAGTTCTTTCTGTCTTTATTCTAAATTCACAAAGATTGCCCTGCGAAGATGGGCATAGCTGTTTTCAGAAATTATTATTTTCCAAGTATGAATGCTCATTCTAATGGTTGCACAGAACACCCAAATCTGTTAGAACTTGTCAGTACTCTAACAGAAAGACAACTGTAAAATATTGTATGCTGGGTAAGTCTTGCAGTCATAGTCATAAATCACCAATGTACATTTCTTATTCTATATCTCAGATGTGTTGCAACCTGAACATTGCACCTACATTTATAATTAAGTATCTAAAGGTATAAACATACTTACAAATTCCAGAGATATTCTCCCTTTTAAAACTCCCGCCCTCCAGCAAAAAACAATTAATTAGGTATAAAATACCACCACTTATTACATGTCATTGGGATGAAATCATAGATAAGGATCTAAGTCTGTCAAGGTATGTCCCCAATTAGTTACATTATAATTCATAAATTCATCACCTGGAGATGATCATCTGGAATCCCACAAGAAGAAAGCAATGAAGAATGTTTTGCCAACAGCAGAGTTAGTATATTTTGTTCAGCATCAGGCATTTACTCTCCTTGGTTTTCAGCTGACAGATTTAAATACTTGCTTTATCTTTTCCCAAATCTAGTGGCAGCACTGCAGATTTCATTTTGGAATTTCTCACTTCTACCTGCAAAAACCCTGAAATTTAGCCCAATTCTGGGACAAACGTTTTTTTTAGACATGAGACCTCAGCCTTGCAATTAGTCTTCCTATAACTTAGGCACTGATCAAATAAAGTCAATAGATTGCATCAGGGAGGTATGTATTTTTTCACCAAGTGTCTGTGAGTTCCTTATTGCTCTGTAACCCTTTGAGAAATATGCCACCTCTTCAAACTGTCATCTACATCAGTTAGCTGAACCTAACTTCAATTCAGTCCTTCTCCCTTGTGCTTTCATTTCTACATAGCTCTAAAAGATACCTGGTAAAGGTACAGTATTCCACATTGCTGAGTAGAAGACTGGTTCATTGCATTGAATAGGGATTAGGATGAGAATAATTATCAGCTTGAAATGGCAACTGCTTTTATTTCTCTCTCTGTAGAACTTACCTGACCTGCTGAATAATTTCAGTGATTTTCGCTTACATGAGAGGTCATCCATCGATCACGATCTCCAAGATCAGGCCACCTTTTCGGTTTCCTTCAAACTCACCTCCTCTATGTGAACAGCTTTCACCTGTCAGTGTTGGAGAAGTGCCATCCACCTCATTTGGGCTGCACCCAGAAGTAATGCTGCCTAACCTGGAAATTCAAAGGCCAAAAATCAAAATGAATTGGTACCGTTGAGTTCAGTTTGCTATGTTTACTTATCCAGTTACATTCTGGGTTTCACGCAGCGAACTCTAATGATAGGATGCCACCCTGTATGGAAAAAAAGGTCAAAACTCTTCTGTGTTCCCACATGACCCAAAGTTCTTTTGCAATACATCACTGAGCCATTGAAAACACTGAGGTAAAACAAGGCCAAAACTGCTTTATTTCTTAAAAAGACATTGATGGCTAATGAATGTAGAACATAACTGCTACAATCAATTCACACCAATGAAATGTAAATCCTATCTCTTCAATTAAATTTAAGTAACCTTGCCATATTATTCCACGTAGGCGCATTATTTCAAATTTTCTTCTGGTGGCCCTGACTAACGAACTTAAAACTGGAGAATGTTTCTTTGCTCAACCACAAATGGGAATGGCTTTTCCTTTTCAACACTGCAAGCATAGTTGAAGTTGGCACATACTTTCCAAGAGAATTTAATGAATCCATCAATCCTTCACATGGAAAGAACTTGCCACCGTTGTACACATCGACAAAGACGTCCAGTATCCCTGACAACTACAACTATGCAAAGTGCATCCAGCTGCAGCTTCTAACACTCTACGTTAAGGGGTTGGAGCTGGAACTGGATGAACTCTGGATCATTCGGGAGGCTGAGGGGATGACAGATAGGACATTTAGAGAATTAGTTATGCCCAAGGTGCAGGACAAGGGAAACTGGGTGACTGTCAGGAAGGGGAAAGGAATTAAGGAGCCAGTGCAGTGTACTCCTGTGGGCATCTCCTCTCAGTGACAGGTATATCACTTTGGATACTATTGGAGGGGTTGACCTATCAGATGAAAGTCACAGTGGTCTGTCTCTGGCACTAAGAAGGGTAAGGGGGAGAAGAGGCCCACTGTGGTGATCGGGGGTTTGTTAGTTAGGGGAATGGACAGGAGTTTCTGTGGGCGAGGACAAGATTAATGAATGGTATATTGCCTCCCGGGTGTCAGGGTCTCAGCATACTTAAGTAGAAGAATGAACAGCCAGAAGTCATGGCCCATTTAGGTACCAATGAAATGGGTAGGATGATTGATGAGGTTCGGCATAGAGAGTTCAGGGAGTTTGGTGCTAAGTTAAAGGGCAAGACCTCTAGGATTGTGATCTCAGGATTGCTACCTGTGTCACATACTAGTGAGGCCAGAACTAGGAAGATTATACAGTTTAATACATAGCTAAGGAGTTGGTTTAGGAGGGAGGGCGCAAGATTTTTGGATCATTGGGCTCTCTTCCAGGGAAGGTTGGACATGTAGAGAAGGGACAGTTTGTACCTTAACTAGAGGAGGACTAATATCCTAGTGTGAAGACTTGTTAATGCTCTATGGTGGGGTTTAAACTAGAGTGGCAGGTGGATGGGAACCAGAGTGCCAGAACAGCTAGTGGAGAGATTGTGGTGGCAGATGTTGGTAAGAATTCAGAGAAAGTGAAGAATTGAAAGGTTGAGGATGGTACAACTAGTGTGCTGAGCTGTGTATATTTCAATGCAAGAAGTATCATAGGAAAGGCGCATGATAGTACTGAAGATGAGATAACTGGTTTACAAACAGAGGCAGTGTGTAGTGAAGAGAGGCTGCTTACAGGATAGAATTGCAGTCAACAGGATGAGTTGCAATGTAAAAGGCAGACAAAATCAATACAGGTGAATACAAGACCTAAGGTGTTACAGTATATTTGAATGCATGCAGATTAACTTGTAGCATGGGTGCAGATTGTCAGGTATGATGTTATAGGGATCACTGAATCATGGCCGGAAGAGGTGGTGGAAGAGATTGTGGAGGTATTAGTAATGATCTTTCAAGAATCGCCAGATTCTGGAATGGTTCCCAAAGACTAGAAAAATGCAAATGTCACTCCAATCCTCAAAAAAGGAGAGAGGCAGAAGAAAGGAAACTATAATTTCAGTGGTTGGGATGATGTTGGAATCGATTATCAAGGACAAGCTCTTCGAGTACTTGGAGGGACTTGACAGAATAGGCTGTAGTCAGCATGGTTTCCTCAAGAGGAAATCTTGCCTGACAAATCTGTTGGAATTCTTTGAAGAAACAACAAGCAGTATAGACAAAAGAGAATCAATTGATGTTGTGTAGTTGGATTTTCAGAAGGCCTTTGACATACATGAGGCTATTTAACAAGCTATATCATATTACAGGAAAGATCCTAGCATGGATAAAGTAGTGACTGATTAGCATGTGCCAAAGTGTGGGAATAAAGGGAGCCTTTTCTAGTGGGCTGTTGGTGACTAGTGGTGTTCGCAGAGTCTGTGTTGGGACATTATTTTTACTTTATATGTCAATGATTTAGATGATGGAATTGATGGCTTTGTTGCAAAGTTTGCAGATGATATGAATATAGATAGAGGGGCAGGTAGCTTTGAGGAAGCAGAGAGGCTACAGAAGGACTTAGAGAGATTAGGAGAATGGACAAAGAGATGGCAGATGGAATACAGTGTCAGGAAGTGTATGGTTATGCACTTCGGTAGAAGAAATGAAAAGGTTGACTATTTTCTAAATGGAGAGAAAATACAAAAACTGAGGTATAAAGGGATTGGTGAGTCCTCATGCAGGATTCCCTAAAGGTTAATTTGCAGGTTGAGTCTGTGGTAAGGAAGGAAATTACAATGTAGCATTCATTTCAAGAGGACTAGAATACAAAAGCAAGGATGTAATGTTGATACTTTATAAAGCACTGGTGAGGCCTCATTTGGAGTATTGTGAGCAGTTTTGGGTCCTTCTTCAAAAGAATGTGCTGAAACTGGAGAGGGTTCAAAGGAGGTTCATGAAAATTATTCCAAAATTGAAGGGCTTGTCATATGAAGAGTGTTTGATGGCTCTTCTGGGTCTGCATTCAATGAAATTCAGAAGAATGAGGGATGACCTCATCGAAACCTATGGAACGGTGAAAGGCCTTGATAAAGTGGATGTGAAGAAGATGTTTCCTATAGTGAGAGAGTCTAAGACCAGAGAACACAGTCTCAGAATAGAGGAGCGTCCTTTTAGAACAGAGGTGAGCAGGAAATTCTTTAGCCATAGAGTGATGAATCTGTGGAATTCTTAGGCCCAAGCAGCTGTGGAGGTTGCCCTTATGTATATTCAAGGCAGAGGTTGATAGATACTTGATCGGTCAGGGCACGTAAGTTACGGGGACAATGCAGGAGATTGGGGCTGAGATAAAACGTTGTTTACATTTACATAATTTATTATTATATTGTAATTTGCCCTTTAGTGTGTGTATTGTCTTGTTTATAAATTATTGTATTGTTTTGCACTGTTTTGTGCACCTTATGAAGTCCCGAGTAGGTCTGAAGTCTAGTTTAGTTTGGTGTTGTTTCAGGTAGTCTAGTGTAGTTTTGTGTTGTTTCATGTAGCACCAGGGTCCTGGAGGAACATTGTTTCATTTTTACTGTGCACTGTACCAGCAGTTATGGTTGAAATGACAATAAAAGCAACTTGACTTGACTTGACTTGAGATTAACCATGATGACATGGCAGAGTAATCACAATGGGCCAAATGGCCTAAATCAGTTCCTATATCTTATGGACTTATATTCTTATGATTATATGTATTTCTTTTTTCTATTGCGAATGCCTAGTTTTTGTCTATCTCCTCTGAAGGTGGCAAAATTTTCCTTCCAATAAGTCAATTGAATAATGAGCTCTCTGGCCATTACTCCTAATAAATCACTGTTATGGAGGAGTGGTAGAACCTCTCTTTAAGAATATGTGGTTGGGCCTGCCATTCACTGTCCAATGGATGGGTAATGTATCTTCCACACTTTTATTTCTATGGGAACTGAGTATCATTGTGCTGAAAGCTAAATTATCAATCATTACAGGCTGTTGACTACAGAAGAAGCAAAATAAACTTTTAAACTTACAAGTGTTTGTTATTTATTAAAAAATAAAAAAAGAACTACAGTCCCTTCCCAGCATACCCATTAACTATTAACTTCAAACCTTACCTCCTACCCATATAAATTAAACCACAGTAGAATGATTACCTATGAGTATAATTGAATAAGTTAAATTATGTTTGGCCTTTTGATATCTTGTAATGTAATTTCTCCTTAATAAGATTACCTCATTTAAGAAAGCAAAACAGGATGTCATCAAATTGCTTAAAACTTGCTACATAGCTATTATTTAATTCACAGTGTTTAGCAAAATGCAAGGTTGCCTTCAGTCTCCGTTCACCATTGACAGATGCCAACAACCAAAGTTGTTTTCATTGTTTGAAATACAAGAAACAAAGAATGCTTGATTAAAGTGTCTCCTGCTGTATAAAAGTGTAATAAAATATATTAAACAAAAGACCAAGTCAGTGGCTTTGTACAAATATTGCATTTTGCCCCTGACCCCATTTTAAGAAGTCACAATTGTTACTGTAGCACAGCTGATTTCTATCAGTTAAGTCAGTACATTTGGAGGCTTTTTCATGCAAATACATCCCTAATATATTCTGGAGAAAACATTGTGTGAGTAGAAAGAGGAATCAATCATTCATTTGGTAATTGAAAAGGTAGTTAGTTGTGAATACTCATGCCTACACAAATTCTATATTGGTTCTTTTTTCTTCACAAAATTTATAATTACAATGTAAATATGATTAGTAGTTCCACTACCAACTACATGCTTAGTCAGTTGGATCAAACCTCACTTTTGCTTCATGACCCAGTCTTTGCTCATATGGTATAAATCCACCTTTTTATTGCATATGCTAAACATTCAGAGGAACAGTGTAAGCTCATTTCACTCCAGCTCTGAAATCCAGTTCCACTGAAGCCAAAGTGATAGAATACTTCATGGTTAGTACATCCAACCAAGACTTTTTTCAATCTTCATGGTTTTTGAATACAACATTTATGCCATCTTTAGCGCTCAAATACACACACAAAAAAGAGAAAACATCTACAAGAGATTGTTTCTCACCATTTGGAACCTTTGGTAAACTTTGCTTTTAGTTTGTTCATTAATAATATTAGATTGGAAGGCCAGCATTTATTTTCCATCTCTAACCTTCCTGTGAAGATATTGGAGAGTCACCTTCTTTAGTCAATGCAGCCCACACGGTGGGATTACAGTCCTGTTAGGTAGAGACATGCAGAGTATCAACCCTCATAGAAAGATAGAAAACTTACAGCACAATACAGGCCCTTCGGCCCACAAAGTTGTGCTGAACATGTCCCTACCTTAGAAATTACTAGGCTTACCCATAGCCCTCTACTATTCTAAGCTCCATGTACCTATCCAGAAGTCTCTTAAAAGACCCTATCATATCCGCCTCCACCACCGTTGCCGGCCGCCCATTCCTACCCCTGACACCTCCTCAGTATCTACTCCCCAGCACCTTAAACTTGTGTCCTCTTGTGACAACCACTTCAGCCCTTGGAAAAAGCCTCTGTCTATCCACACAATCAATGCCTCTCAGTGATGCTGAGATTGTAAGATATTTCAGAGCCAGAGTAGAGAGATTGAAAATGGCAGGATTCCCCTGAGCCAACTATTCTTGTGGTGGCTGTGGGTTTGGAGCATGCGGTAGACAAAGTATTAGCAAGATCTTCACTCCAGTTTGAAGATAGTACATGTCAAAGCCACAACGTATTCATGGTTGGCATTCATTAAGGTTAATACTTGACTGATTTTATTCAAGTGGACCATTTTCCATCATATACTTGCAGAGGGTACAAAATGTTTGAGGAGTCAAAGAACAAGTCAGTTGGCATAGGATATCTAACCTTCAGTTGTTGCTACACACTTTGTGTGCCAGCTCCAAATATAGATTAAAAAATCTGATCACTGGTGGCCCCCCTTTGTATTGTTCCAATAATGCAGTTGAACATATGTAGTGAGAATTCTCTGTCACTAGCGTCAGAGGATAGGTAAGGGATGCAGGACCAAGGTCAGGAGGGTAGATGGCCGGTAGTAGTTGATTGGGGGGGGGGGGGTGAAAATTGGCATCTGAAGAGCATAGGGTAGAAAGTGTAAATAAGGTCACCTATAGAACTAAAAGGAAAGGATTCTAAAAGGACATTGGTAGCCTAAGAAGGTGGTTGATAGATTGTAATCAGTGGTCATGGTGGGGAGCTGTAGTGTTAGATGGTCAGAAAAGATGGTCAGTAGATTGGTAAGCTTGAGCAATGGTCACTAGCTGGGCTGCAGAGGGCAGGTTAGAGTTCCACATGAAAGAATCAGGATCAGATTTATTGGTGCTGATATATATCATGAACTATGTTGTTTTGAGACAGCAGGACAGTGCAAGATATTAAAATTATAATATAAAAGTAAATCGTACCAAAGAGGAGTAGTGAACTAGTGTTCATGGACTGTTCAGAAATCTGATGGAAAAGAAGAAGAATCTTTTCCTAAAACATTGAGTGATGGTCTTCAGGCTCCCATATTTATGGGGCCCAAAGGAGAGCCAGAAATGTTAATCGTTTAAGTGGATTTCATGGAGTCACGTTCCCTCTGCTGGACTATAGAGTTTGAACCTTCTCCAGCAGTTCTCTTTACGTAATGCTGAAGCAGTGGGAAGATCACATCTGTATGAGTGGCCTCCATCATTCACAGGCCATACTTATACCTGCTAAAAGTGGCAGGTTTCATCTAGCCAATCACCTCTATTTATGGTCTGCAAAAAAAAACTTACGTGTGGCATGCACATCACATATTCGTAATTAATTTCTCATTGAAATTAAACCACATTGCACAATAGATCAGATTTCTATGCAGATGAAACAAATTGTGTCCAATTATATCATGATATAAAGAGATTCAGATCTGATACAATGAAATTCATTATTTATACAATTAGTACCCATTATCTTCACTAGAAATGAGATTTCTTACCTTGTTAACTGTGATCAGCTAAAACGATTTCAGAATAGTAATTTCAGCTGTCATAATTTACCAGTTACTGCAATAAACTAAATTTTAATAACTTTTCTTGGTAATACACACCAATTATGAGAATAAAAGTTAAGTCTAACTGTTCAAGTCAGGGCATCAAATATCTGCTGCAGTGGTACTGAACACTGGTATGGTCTCCTGCTGTGCTAGTCGATGGTGTTAAAATACAGATTTATGTTTTCAGTTTTCCTCATGCTGAGCTTCCAACCTCAAACCAGCATAACTGGAGGAACTGACTGAAGCAAAATCGCTCCAGAAAGCCAAAATTCAACCAAAATTACACATCCAGCCTTAGCAATGAATAGCTTCTCAGTGGTTATAAGAAGGTCATCTGTCTGAATAATCTAGATGATAATAGTAAGTCTTAAAAGGGAAAGAAAAGTTTCAGTTAATGAACCTAAAAGGTTGTGACAATTCTTCTTCAGCATAACCAGCCTGCAGAGAATCTAATATACACCAATTCTACTAAAGGAACACAGTGTGATCTTGTGTTTTAAATGTTTCAGTGGATTTATATAAAATCAAAAGGATCATTAATGTATAGGAACATGTTGATCAGATTAGTCTCTTTTTAAATCACAAAGATCTTATCTACACAGCCAACAGAATTCAGATCAGACTTGCCGACAAGATTCAAATTGAATCAGAGAGCATAAGGCTATCATTTTCCGGCTGGTACTTTTTTGGTTTTATTCAGGATTTTGGTTCAATATTTCCAACAGATGAATGTGTTTCATGCTGGTCTTCACTTTATGCAGACAAGAATTTATGAGCTAATTCTTAGAGATTATGTTGTCTCATTCATTCATAAAGACCAACATCATGCCTGTTGACATTAGGGTCCAAATTTTCCATTGTGCAATGTAACTTTTTTTTTAGAACAACCTGTGGCGGGTAGGTTTTCTGGAATTGCTCTCAAATTCCGAGTGCTAATGTCAGGACTGGTGTTTGACTAAGGAGATAAGTGCATGGAATTAATCAAACTAAAATGTACAAAGTAACAAATGTGTGCAGAGCCAGAGTAAAGACCGAGATAACATCAAAGCTGCTTGAAGAGTTGTGTCTGATCCTTGCAACACACACAAAATGCTGGTGGAACGCAGCAGGCCAGGCAGCATCTATAGGAAGAAGTACAGTCAACGTTCCGGGCTGAGACCCTTCGTCAGGACTAACTGAAAGAAGAGATAGTAAGCGATATGAAAAAGGGAGGGGGGAAATCCGAAATGATAGAAGACAAGAGGGGGAGGGTAAAGCTATGAGCTTTACCCTCATATTTGATTGGCAAAAGGGATAAACAAAAGGAGAAGGGAAAGGACCATGGGCGAGAGGCCGAGGGAGAAAGAAATGGAGAGGGAAGAACCAGAGGGAGATGGAGAACAGGCAAGGAGTGATTGTGAGAGGGGCAGAGAGAAAAAAAAAGGAGAGAGAATAAAGAAAGGGGGGGAGGGAATAATTAATTAATTAGTTAATTAATAAACAAACAAACAAATAAATAAGGGATGGGGTAAGAAGGGGAGGAGGGGCATTAACGGAAGTTAGAGAAGTCAATGTTCATGCCATCAGGTTGGAGGCCACCCAGACAGAATATCAGGTGTTGTTCCTACAACCTGAGTGTGGCTTCATCTTGAAAGTAGAGGAGGCCATGGATATCCTCCTGTTTCCTCCTATCATTTCAGATTTCCCCTCCTCCTCCCATTTTCATATCTCTTACTATCTTTTCTTTCAGTTAGTCCTGATGAAGGCTCTTGGCCTGAAATGTCGACAGTGCTCCTCCTTATAGGTGCTGCCTGACCTGCTGCATTCCACCAGCATTTTGTGTGTGTGTTGCTTGAATTTCCAGCACCTGCAGATTTCCTCATGTTTGCGTCTCTGATCCTTGTTCAGAACATGGGTAATTAAAATGCTGCGTTGGATAGCAAAACTCTTTCAGGGCTCTTTTTGTATTAATTTTAAAGTAGCAGCTGGAAGAAATCACATCTAGATATGGAGTCTACCAATGAAGGGTTAAGGAAAGTGTAACATGTATCATGCATATCTACAATAGGTTCAAATGCTCAAGCTCTGATCAGAATGATT
This sequence comes from Hypanus sabinus, assembly GCF_030144855.1. Classification (NCBI taxonomy): domain Eukaryota; kingdom Metazoa; phylum Chordata; class Chondrichthyes; order Myliobatiformes; family Dasyatidae; genus Hypanus; species Hypanus sabinus. The sequence continues at coordinate 100,020,886 of NC_082718.1, forward strand.
GCAGTCCGAAGTAGATGGAATCACTCACGGATTTTGGCCATTCGCACTGATTGAGTTCTTTCTTCCCAAGTTTATTGTTTTCAGTTTTATCTGTTTAACTTCTGGTTATGGTGCGATGATCCCTCCTCACCAACCTGGGTGTGTAAATCTCTGTCTGTAGATTTTAAAAGGACTAATTGCTGAAGCTTGCAGGAACTCCAAGAACCCCATGGGAGGCCTCCTTCTAAGTGTCTCTGGATTTACCCCATGTGAAAGATTCTACCCAGTCCGCAACAGCTCTAGAGTATGCCTTCATAAACACTCTGATGAGATCTAGGATTACATCTATGATAGCGGTGTAACCAGATGTATTACAAGACTAATCAGTCAAAAGTCTGGATTAACAATCCAAAAGTTTAAATTGAAATGTTATCTCAGTAACTATGACACTTAAATTACACAATTATTCTTCATAATATCAAAGAACATAAAATATAGAACATCACAGCATAGTTACAGCCCCTTTAGCCCATGACGTTGTGCCAATGTACTGTGAGGACAATCTAACTCATCCCTCCCACAGTACATAAACCTCCATTTTCCTACCATCCATGTGTCTATCTAGGTGTCCCGAATGTATCTGCCTCTACCACCACTCCTGGCAATATGTTGTACGTACTCACCACTCTCAGTGTAAACACTTAACTCTGACACACAAAAAAGTTTAAAATATTTCAGAAAATGCTGGAAGCACTTGGCAGGTCAGGCAGCATCTTTGGAAAGAGGAATAGTGCCAACATTTCAATTTGTGAAGGTTTTCAGCTTGAAATATTTCCTCTGTTGTTCTTTCCACAGGTGACGCCTGACCTGCTAAGTGGTTCCAACATTTTACTTTCAATAAAATATTAACATTTTTTTACTTCAGAACTATATTACATTATTCCACTTCCAATCAATCATTATTGTAGACACTGTTTTACAATTTTTATTAGATAACATTGTTTGTTACGTGAAATTCCATTAAACAAAATTTCTGAATCAAGATCAGAGAGAGAGATTGCATTCATTCTAGGTTTTAGCAAGAAAACAATTGACTATGCATTGCTGTCATCGGAGATGAAACCAAAGGACTATCTGCTTTTTCAGGTGGAGATAAAAAAAATTCCTTGACAATTGTTTGAAAAACTACAGGGAGGATCCTCCCAGTTTGCTGGTTAATTTTTATTCCTCAATCAACGTCAATACAAAAGACCCATCAAACCATTGCACTAATGTAACGAATCACAGTTAGTTGTTTAATTTGAAAGTGTTTAAAATATATCTGATTTGCTTTTGATACAGTTCTATCATTCATTTAGAACAGCCAGCTGTTCCAAGTTGTCAGAGTCTTCGAGAGCCCAAGGCTCATTTATTATGCAAAGTTCACCCAACCTCATGTCTACATAGGTTGCTGCATCTCCTCATGTCATTGGGTTGATTCATGATCATGTAAAATGATACTGAAAACAACATTTTTGTTCTTACTGGCAAATATTAATAGGCAAAACAGTCTCAGCCCAAAATGTCAACTGTACTCTTTTCCACAGATGCTGCCTGGCCTGCTGAGTTCCTCCAGCATTTTGTGTGTGTTGCCTGGATTTCTAGCATCTGCAGATTTTCTCTTGTTTGTGATCTCAACAAAGTCCTGATTCTCTGAATAGAATCTGTAAGTCTAAAAGATTGTTAATAGGCTTATCACTGCAAGAAGTTAATGTCCCCATCATTTAAACTTGCTTCTTCGATGTTACTTCAAGCCAAATTTTGACTGATCTCATTTGCAGTTTTACCTCAAGCAGTCCACAAGACTGGAAGATGCAGTAATATTCTGGGCCAAGTCCTAAATCTGCTTACAAGTCATTTGATTGCACTTTTCATGCTAAATTCGGGATATCAGATAGTGGATTGTTAATTGGAAGATAAATCCAATCAGAAAGCTTAGATGGTTCTAACAATTGAACGTGCATGAAGGAATGTGCCTCACCACTTAATTCAACAGACCAGATCTGTTCTTACTTATGTCACAGAATGTCTGAATGTGTCCTGATGTTTTTGCAACTTTGGTTTCGTGATAGTAATGTGGATGAAGCTGAGCAAACTGGCACACAACAAACAATTTTTAAATTTGACATGATTTCTGTGACCCTTTTATGCAGGCTGAAATTATTGTAAATGTTAAAAATCAGCCATTTTTCAAGTAATGAGTGTTGCTGGTTGCTGCTAGTGGAGTGAGCTTGAGGCCATCCAGAGATTTAAAATGGAATTCCTTTGGTAAATGGGCAATAAATAGACACCTTATATGCTACAACTAATATTTCTTAATAAATTGACCAATGTGTATTGTTTAAACCAGTTAAAGGTTCAGCAGAGTTTATTTTTAAGTAATCTTTCAGTGATTTAAGATTACACCCTCATAGGTTCAGCATAAGAAGCACTAAATAAAATATTTATCACTTTTTTTTAAATGGCAATAACAAAAAATAAAAATGGTTCTGTGCAGCTCTGAATTTGTTAATGATCCAGTGGGTCTCATGGACAGCTGAGACCTTTATTTTGAGAGAAATAGCTCACTTTCAAATTCAACTTGCATCCAATTTCCACAACATTTTCAAATGGAAAAAAATTGATATTTAAGCATTCAAATTACCTGTTGCAACTTAACAAAATCATGATATAGAACTTTGCAGGAAAATGGGTCAATTTTGAAGGTGCACTATTGAATAATCACTAATGTGTGATGGAAAATAAACACAACAATTTTATTCCTAAAGGGGTAACAACATGAGAAAATGAAATGACTAATATTACAGCTCTGGGACCCTTTATCAAATTGTGCTTTATGATGAGATAGAGGTGTTAACTTCCCGTTAACTTTTATGAACTTTTTTTAAAGTGTGCTTTTTAACTAGTTATGGCCTGTAACGATCAAAGCAATGGCAAAAAAAAAACTAACAGGCAATTCAGGCTGAGAGCTCTTATGAATGAAAAGCTCCCACAAATTAATTTCTTTTTAAGTTATTAATTTTTTTGCAACAAGCAAGATATACATATGCAAAATTTAACAGTAAAACAAAAGAAAATATAATCCATAACCCTTAGATTGGATTGCTGTGTTTTTGAACCAAAGTCGAAATGGGCAACCCATTGTTAGACTCATAATTGCAAATGAATTAAAACCAATATGCCTGACTCTCAGCATTAATAAAGAGGCAATGTTTGACCACAACTATTTATTAGAAGCAATTTAGAAGAATTTGCATAGAAACAATGCGAAAGATGGAGGGCAGTGATACTGATCAAACACTTATTCTATTCATGCTGTTCTACTGTGCAAGCACTCCCATGAATGTTTGCACATCCACATGATTAGTCACAAGACACATGGGCAGCAAGGCATTCCACAGAGGCACTGTCTGTGAAGGAAGCAGCTTGTCTAATGGACAATTTGTTAGCTGGCTCCTCCTGCAAGCTCTTTTATCACTTCTCCCAATTTGTAAGAAAACATTTCAGTCAGAAGGAATTGCCACTGTTTAATAATCCAAACCTTGTACAGAGAAAGCTGACCATTGCCCAAATCTTTTTGTTTGCTTTACACTGCTGAGGACCAGAAGTGCAATTTCACCGGTAATGTGCTGCTCACTGAAAGAGGGCTCAATTCTCATCTTGTTTGGGGTATTTGAAGCCACAGCTCCATTTTCCATTTTCAAAACTAATCTACCAAACTATCTTTGAGTCAGACGAAGTGCTGACAATCAAAATACAAAAAATCTGAAATAAAAGACTGCTAGCTTGAACACTTTTGTGTAAGAAAAATATTTAACATTCCTGGTCCAGTTTTTACATTCCTTATAATTTATGCAAGCCTTTTCACACAGTGAGGGCTCACAAAGTGGTATAAGTGGTGAGTTGGATTTTTAACCTGCCTCCTGTGAACAAATCTGAGGGAAGAGTTCACACAATAGAAAGTTGGGTGACAAGCTGAAAGTCTACCTGAATCCCCACAATGTGAATGAGATAAAAGATCCTGTGTGGTTTCTTATACGTAGCTGTTGGGTATATTACATTGAACATTGACCAGAACTGTCCCTGTATGTGACTGACATCCCTATAAAGAGAGGTTCCATAGTTCACAATTAACTCAGTCTGTGTTCTATTAGATCCAACTTCTTAATTTGAATTTAGGACATCTTCAAGAATAGAAGAATTTAAACTTTGTTCCACGTAATTACCCTCCTCCCTTGAAAGAGGTTAAGCAGTTCAGCCAGCATCCATGGAAAGACAAAGGGTTAATCTTTCAGGTCTATGACCTTTCACTCCTACTGGGATTCCACAAAGTAAATAATGGATCCAGATCATGCTAAGCTTTATCCACTGCCCAGAGCTGCTGCCAGTGGTGTCCACACACCCATATTTAACTTTCCAGACACAGGAGGATGAATGAATTGATGCTTGGACCCAAGTGGTGACACACCAGGTGGACCAGGCACCAAGCAGTGAGCTGAGTCCAGCCTGGGATCCAAATCACCCTGATATCCATAAAATTTCAATGCTGTGAAGGGCCTTTAAGCTTAGACACTAGCCCCCAGATGTTATTGAGAACTTTGCGAAGTTGGCAGAGCTGGGAGCTACTTCACTGTAACTGAATTTGGTGCCGATGTTGGTGTGGGATGTTTCTTCTTTCACTATTTGAATGGAATGGTAATGATATAACTGGGAGGCCTGCAAGTCAAAGGACATTTAAGGACCAACAAAGTAGGATGGGTCTGCAATCACAAGTAGATTAGATTAGAGAAGAAAGGGTGGTGGATTTCCTCTTCTGAAGGAATATATGATGCCATTCCCATTAGTTTATTTTAAATGCACAGGCCTTACAGTCTGAGAGTTTCAACCTCTGCATCCAGCAGACAAATATGAAACAGCCTGTGGACTGTTATGACCAATGTGGAGTCACGTAGAGCCTGGCTCTAACATCCATCATGTGCAGAGCTCTCAGGGGAATTGGGGGTGGTGGTGGGGAGGGAACTTTCAAACCTGCGCAAAGGACCCCGTGTTAATTACGCACTGGATGAAGATCCTAACGTGAACAGCCTGGAAATTCACCAAGTTTCTTTCATTGATCCTATTGTGGTTATTATTCTATTGAGTATGTCTGCAAGAAAATGAGTCATAGGGTTGTATATGGTGACATATGTACTTTGATAATAAATTTACTTTGAAGTTTGAATGCCTCACATCATTTATATAATCCCTTTAACAGAGCAAAATGCTCAAAAAGAACAATGGCAGGTAGCAGAAAGTCCCCACATTTCCTTCATAATTTCCTTTACAGACACATTGTGGGGTCTGGAATGCACTGCCTCAGAAGGTAGTGGAGGCCAATTCTCTGGATGCTTTCAAGAAGGAGCTAGATGGGTATCTTATGGTTAGGAGAATCAAGGGATATGGTGACAAGGCAGGAACCGGGTATTGATAGTAGATGATCAGCCATGATCTCAAAATGGTGGTACAGGCTCGAAGGGCCGAATGGTCTACTTCTGCACCCATTGTCTATTATCTATTATCTGTCTATTTCATGCAGAATCTACATATGACACTCTCTGTAATATAATTTAAGGTAAGAAGCGGTATGTTTAAAGGAGATGTGTAGGCGAGTTTTTAAATGGAGAGTCGGGGTACCTGGAATGCACCATCAGTGGTTGTGGAATAAAATACAATTGAGGCATTCAAGAGGCTCTTAGACAGGCAATAGAAAGATATAGACATTATTCAGTGAAATGTACAGCCCCTTCTTGGACTGATGCTTCCTATGTAATTCCCTGGTACGAAGAGGATTACAACCCACCCGCCTGTGATTTCTTTCACTTCGCATGTTACAAAGTTCAGAGTTCAAAGGACATTTATTATCAAAGTATGCAAACCGTATACATCCTTGAGGTTCAGCTTCCTGCAGGCAGCCATAAAACAAAGAAACACAATGGAATTCCCAAAGAACCTCACACCACAAAGGCAGTCAGAATCGGAATCAAGCTTAATCTCACCAGCAGACGTCATGAAATTTGTTAACCCAGCAACAGTGGTACAATGCAATGCATGAAAATATAGAGAAGAATAAATATGTAGATAAATTACAGTAAGTACTTATAAACGAGTGTGTGTGTGTGCGCGCATGCGCGCATGTATTAAGTAGTTAAATTAAAAATAGAATAAAAACAGGAATAATATAAGTGAGGTAGTGTTCACGGGTTTGATGTCCATTTAGGAATGTGAGACAGCACGAGGCTACACCAGACTATGTAAAACAACATAAGAACTGCACTAGACTGCAAACTTGCACAGGACTACATAAAGTGCACAAAACAGTGCAGGGCAGTACATTAATTAACAAATAAGACAAACATTTTTTTACAATGTGTGTAAAAAAAAGCCAACAAACAATCCACAGTATATGAACCACAAAGCCCCCAAAAGTAAGTCCACCTCCACAGAGTTAGTCCAGCACTGCAGCCAGTCCAGGAGCCCAATGGCTGCAGGCCACAGCCACAGGGTCGGTCAGCACTCACACGACTGCTGATGGCTGCAGGCCACAGCCACAGGGTCGGTCAGCACTCACACGAATGCTGATGGCTGCAGGCCACAGCCACAGGGTCGGTCAGCACTCACACGACTGCTGATGGCTGCAGGCCACAGCCACAGGGTCGGTCAGCATTCACATGAGTGCCGATGGCTGCAGGCCACAGCCACAGGGTCGGTCAGCACTCACGTGAGTGCTGATGGCTGCAGGCCACAGCCACAGGGTCGGTCAGCACTCACACGACTGCCGATGGCTGCAGGCCACAGCCACAGGGTCGGTCAGCACTCACGTGAGAGCCGATGGCTGCAGGCCACAGCCACAGGGTCGGTTCAGCACTGAGGTGAGTAAAGCCTTACAGAGTAGTGAACTAAACACCGATTCGTCCATTGGCCTTGACCTTGACAGTTTAAGTTTTTAAATTGGTCTCAGTGCTTAACTTGGCCAAACATCAGTTCACTAACTGCTCTTTGGCTAAGGCCCCACCACTTCAATCCACTCAAAGTCTGAATCTGGCCTCAAGTCCAAGCCAGCAATGGCCACTGGGGCCATATCTGCATTCTTGAGAGTCCATTTTGCCAAAACCACAAAAATGCCAGGTCTTACCGTCAGTTCAAAAGCACACATCCCAATGGAACATCCCCTAGTAATGAATGTTTACAAAGACTTTTTCTTTGCCCTGAAATGATAATCTATTTTTCTTTCCACAGTTGCAGCCTGACCTGTTGACTATTTCCAGGAAATTCTGTTTTTATTTGGATTTCTAGCACCTGCAGTTTGATGTCAAATAATTTTGACACAACTGGTTTGGGAGATGGAAACATACGATTTTTTTTGCTACATCCAGTCATAAGGAAGGCTCTCAGCCCAAAACGTTAACTACTTGCTTCCCTCCATAGATGCCGCCTGACCTGCTGAGTTCATTCAGTATTTCATGTGAGTTGCTCAAGGTTTCCGGCATCTGCAGAGTCTCTTGGAGCTCCTGACCCTGTAACATCTAGTTCCCTAACCCTCAGAGTTTTACTGACACTCCATCTGACCCATCTCAGGCCAAGGTTTGGATGAGGATGCTTGTTCTTTATTCTATTGTGTGAGATGCCCCTCTCATGAACACTCTCTGACGAGGCCATTGAGGAGTTCTCCTCTAGTCTATTCCTTTGTTACAGCTGATCTTCCAATTAGCATGGCCAGTTTTAATGCCTCTGTTTGATGTTCGCTGTACTGTGTGAGAACTCAAACAAAAATGAAGGGATGAACAATCAAATATCAAAGAGAAATTTGCTCAGGAAGAGAGTGAAGGCTGCACACCATCTGGTATGGTGGTGGTGGGTTGCTAAAGCATGGCATCGAAGTAAGCTACAGAGAGTTGTAAAATGAGTTGGCTCCATCATGGGCACAGGCCTCTGTAGTCCAGGACATCTTCAAAGAATGGTGCCTCAAAAAGACGGCATCCATCATTAAGGGCCTTCATCACCCAGAATGTTCTCTCTTCTCATCAAGAAGGAGGTATAAAAACCTAAAGGCACACACTCAACATCTGAGGAAAGCTTCTTCCTCTCTGTCATCCAATTTCTGAATGGGCATCGAACCCATAAACACTACCTCACTACCTTTTATTTCTATTTTTGCACTACTTACTTAACTATTTAATAAATATACTGTAATTCAAAGTCTTTTTCCTAATACTATTATTATGATGCATTGTATTGTACTGCTGCTGTAAAGTTGTCAAATTTCATGACATATGCTGGTGATACTGAACCCGATTCTGATTCTGATTGGACTCTGCGTAACAAATTCATAGAACGTAAGAAAAGAAAGGGCCATTTAACTAGGAACTGCAATGGGAACAAAATAAGGGCAGCCTAAATAATGTTATAAATATTTTAAATTATATTTAATTCTTAGTAATATATTATTATTATTATTATTATTATTATGAGAGCTTACTCATCAATCATGATAAACAGGGAAATGGTATACTTGACCTTCGAAGGCAAAAACTGAAGTAGCACAATGGGGAGGGGAGGGTAAACAATTCAGCATTTGTACATGTGGGGGCTTGCCTTGAAGTTGACAACAATTCAGTGAGCTGTTCTAAAAAGTGGTAACCTACAGGGTAACAAGCATTGCAGGCTTTACCAGCTCCGCCACTTACCCACTTGATTAAGATGAGTAACACTGCCCAAGAGCAAAGCTCACCACTGAAGCTAGCGGGAAGCAACAACAAGAAATCACACGCAGCTGGACGCTCTTTATTTTTAGCATTCTTTGTAAACATGAGCAATCAGCATTGCTTAAAATGGCTAACTGAAAGAAGTTGTGTTTATTTGAGTCTTTTGCAGCCCTCCTCTAATCTCTCTACAGATAATAAAACAATATTGAAATAAAAATTCGTATTGCAGGAGACTTAGCAACTAACTCGTAGACAACATGATCTCATGTAAATGGCAATGAGATAATAAAAAGATAACCTGTTGGTTCCAACTGTTACTTTGAAATGATGATACTTGATTGGTTACATCCACCCAAGTGGGTAAATATTTTAAGTTCAAAGCTCAAAGTAAATTTATTATCAATATACCTATACGTTCCCATATACTACCATATGAATCATTTTCTTGCGGTTACTTACAGGATAAAAACAATAGAAATGTATGAAAAATTAGTCATAAACAGAAAGAGACTGATAAACAACCAATGTGCAAAAGAAGTCAAACTGTGCAAATAAATACTGGGAACATGCGCTGTAAAGAGTTCTTGAAAGTGAGTATGCCAGATGATTTATGATTGTATATTTCTAATCCCGAGGAATCCATTCCTGCAGTTTTTCCTTTGTTAGCTCAGTTTAGTAATTTTTCGGGTTACAACTGAACCTTAATAAGAGCGAATTATTTCCTCTAAATATCCATGTCCCAATATATGGACGGTTACCTTTTAAATTGGTTACTGACTATTTTAAATATTTAGGGGTTAAAATTACCAAAAAAAAGATTTATTTAAGGCTAACTTTTTACCTTTAATTGATGAGATTGAACAGTTATTTACTAATTGGTCACTAATGTCTTTGTCATTGATAGGCCGGATCAATGCTATCAAGATGTTTATATTACCGAAATGTTTATATTTCTTTCAAGCGGTACCAATTTTTATTCCGAAATCTTCCTTTGATAGTGTTGATTCTAAAATCTCTTCTTATATTTGGCAGAATAAAAATCCAAGGCTAGGCAAAAAATACTTACAGAAGTCTAAAAAGGAGGGCGGTCTGGCGCTGCCGAATTCCAGATTTTATTATTGGGCAATTAATATTTGTTATTTGAAATTTTGGTTATGGGATTTGGATATAACTTCAAGCCCTCACTGGGTAAATCTTGAATGTAACTCGGTACAAGGGCTTTCTCTGGGTTCTATTCTAGGGACTTCGCTTTCCTTTGCTCCTTCTAAATTGTATAAACAATTAGATAATCCAAAAGTTAAAAATGCTCTACGAATATGGTTTCAATTTCGGAAATTTTTTGGGTTAAACCAATTTATTCTAGCAAGTCCTATTATATCTAACTATTTTTTCTATCCTTCTATTATAGATGAAGCTTATTTGATTTGGAAAACTAAGGTATTTCACGATTTTATGATTTATTTTTGGATAATTGTTTTATGTCATTTGAACAATTATCTAACAAACATAATTTACCTAGATCTCATTTCTTTAGATATTTACAGGTTAGAAACTTTTTAAACACCGTCCTTCCTACTTTCCCGAACTTATACTCTACGGATAGTTTGGAAAAAATCTTAGATTTAAATCCTTCTCAAAAAGGTGCAATAGCATCTATCTACAATATAATTATGAAAATTCATTCAGATGTATCTAATAAAATTAAAAATGATTGGGAAAGTGAACTTAAGCTTACCTTACCTATCGAAAAATGGGAAAAAAATTTCAATTAGTTAATTCATCCTCTATACGTGCTAAACATACGTTGAAACCGTTCAAAGTAGTTCATAGGGCCCATATGTCCAAGGACAAATTAGCTCGTTATTATTCTCATACAAGTCCAGTATGTGACAGATGTCATTCTGAGACTGCTTCTTTAACTCATATGTTTTGGTCATGTTCTGCTCTGAAAAAATATTGGGAAGATATCTTTGATAGTATTTTCAACTGTTTTGAATATTGATTTACAACCTCATCCTATTACAGCAATTTTTGGTTTACCAATGATAGAAGCACACCATTTAACCTCTTCAGCGCGTCAGATGATTGCATTTCTCACATTAATGGCTAAAAGATCAATTTTGCTGAATTGGAAGGAGATTAATCCTCCCACTACATTTCATTGGTTCTCTCGAACTACGTTACGTTTAAACTTAGAAAAAATCAGAAGCCTTATATATGACTCTTCTATTAAATTTGATCAGACTTGGAGGCCTTTTATTCAACACTTTCATATGATGTGATTTTACCTCTTTCCAAACCTATATTTTCCGTGTTAATATATGTAGGGAGGTTTGGAGTGGATGACACTAATGGTCCTGTTTTTTTTTAAAGCTATAAACAGCCCATGTTCTTTTCCTTTCTTCTTTTTTTCTGTTAGGTTAGTATTGGTTAGTTTAGTTCTTTTTTGGGGGTATATTTTTTTGTTTTTTTTCTTTTTCATCTTTTTGGATATGTTAATCCTTTCTTTTGTGAACTCTACTTTTGTATTTTGAACATTTTTGGGAGGTTTATTACCCTTGTATTAACTGAATATATAACTATATATGTTACCTATTAACAATGTAATCCCAACAATTGTGTAACAATACTATGTACATCTATTATTTTGATATTAATAAAAAGATTGAAAAAGAAAAGAAAGAAAGTGAGAATGCAGTTTATGCAATCAGTTCAGAGTAGTGGTGAAGTTAGATTCAGGTACCTGATGATTGTAAATTTGTTAGGGAGTATTCTGGAGTTATGTGAATATAGCAGATATTAATTTGATTATTAATATGGATTGTAAGTTGTTTGCAGTAAACTGAAGTTAAAAGCACACCTTTGCAAATAAACAGCCTGGTCCACAGACTAAGAGATTGCATGTACATCAGCTAAATGTTAAGACAATGGTGTTGTTTTAATTGAGCTGCAGCAATCCAGGGAACATGAGCTAAGTTATTTGCACAATTATGACTTCAAAGTTCAAAATTTCGATGTTAATTTATTATTACATTACATATATGTTACCGTATACAACCATGAGATTCATTCTCTTGTAAGCATACTCAATAGATCTATAGAATAATAACCATAACAAATCAGTGAAAGACTGCCCAACCTGAGCACAGAAGAGAACAAACTGTGCAAATACAAAAAGAAAGGAATTACAATAATGAATAACTAAGCAATAAATATCGAGAATCTGAGATTATTTCCTCGTTGCTATCCCTTTTGGTTATTCCCTTTTGTTCAAGAGCCTGATGGTTGAGAGGTAATAACTGTTCCTAAACTTGGCGGTGTGAGTCCTGAGGCTCCTGTAGCTTCTTCCTGATGGCAGCTGAAAGAAGAAAGCATGTCCTGATGATAGGAAAGCAACAGCATTTCATATAGATGTGCTCAGTGGTTGGGAAGGACTGGGCCATATCCACTACTTTTTGTAGGATCTTCCATTCAATGGCATTGGCGTCTCCATTCAAGGCCGTGATACAACCAGTCAATATATTCTCCATGACACATCTATAGAAGTTCGTCAAAGTTTTAGATGGCATGTTAAATCTCCCCAAACTCCTAAGGAAGTGGAATTGCTGCTGTGCTTTCTTTATAATTGTATAAACATTCAGGGCACTACATAGTTCCTTCAAAATAATAACACAGAGGGATTTAAAGTGCTGGCACTCTCCACTGATTCATTGATGAGAACTGACTCATAGACCTCTGGTTTCCTGCTTCTGAAGTCAATAATCAACTCCTTGGCCTTGCTGAAATTGAGTGAGAGGTTGTTGTGACAACACTCAGCCAGATTTTCAATTGCCCTCCTATATGCTGACTCATCACCACCTTTGATTCGGCCTATGGCAGTGCTGGCACAATCTAATTTGAATATGGCATTGGAGCTGTGCTTAGCCACACAGTCTTGAGTGCAAGTTGCCAGAGCAGGCAGATGTTCTCACTTAGAATATCAAACCGGGTCACAGGTATAGACAATAGACAGGTTTCTGTGTGCTCAGGATATTTTGTATACTCAAAGACAGCCCTGACAACATTAATTCGGAGTGTCTACGATTTCTGTCCCCAGAAGCTTTTAGACTATTGTGTGAATTAATTTATGACAAAGGTGTTTAAACATTCAGAGGTGTAGATATGTAATTCAAGGGGGTTTGACCATTTAGAGGTGTACATTTGTAATTCAAAGTTCAGTGTCTCTCTGGTGATTGTGATCACAGCCACAAAATTTCATCCTTAGACTACTTAAACCACTGGCCACACAGGAGGCTACAAACATAACCTGGACGAGTCCCAAAATGATGTGACTGTGATCAAAGTCACCAGAGAGACACTGAAGCAGGTGATACAGAAATCTTTGTTCATCACAACCAGCAGGCATTCCTCTGGAGACAATCTCAGTAGAGGGTCAGAAACCCTGACTCACCCCTAAGATGCTGTCAGGACTACCTCTGAGTACGCAAACATCCCAACTATTGATTGCCTATATCTATGACCATGTCTAATATGCTAAGTGACAACATCCATCCGGTCTGCCAGCTTGAACTCAAGGATAATAACTATTCCTAAACCTGGTGAAACATGTTACCTGGTTACAGAAGCTGGCACAGCAAGCCATTGGAATAAATGTGATACGGAACTCATGTGTGAACAAATCATAGTGCAGGGTAGCAGCAGGAGTATCAGGCCCAATTCAAGTTATACAGTACATTTTCAATGGCAATTAGAATAAATAGAATTTCCGAGCAAGCAAAACAGAGATTAAATTAATCCATGAAGGGAGAATGTGATCAATCATGGAGTGGCAACTTAATTAATTACTTCAAAATTGTCATGAGCCTGTCAATGCTCCTAATGATATAATGACTAATGGCATTATGTTTTATTAAGTGTGTATTAACAACACTGAGTCAACCAATGACTTAGAGGCAGGGCAGGGCAAACATCAGTAACTAAATCTACTCAGCAAACAGGATCTACTCAAGAGTTTAGGAAAACAAACTGCACAGAGAAAATAATTCATCAGAAAACAAAACTGACTGGTAGCCCGCTGAATGCACAGTGATGGACTCGGGCGTGATTAAGATTAACTCTTCATCTCTCACTCTTTATCATCATGGCCCTTGCGATGTTTTTGTCTACATGCACTCTACTTTTTCTGTAACTGTAGCATTATATTCTGAACTTTGTTCCTGCTTTTTCTTTTGTACTACCTTGATATACTTCGAGCTGATGCGGGCAAAATTCCAGACCACAATGCACAAAGTTCACTACGCAACCAATCAGTGATGGGTCTTCCTCCCTGCATCACAATTGACTTTCTGTAAAGATGACCAATCAGCTGATTGATAAGTACATAAAGGCCAAGAGTTCTTAGGACACACCACAATTAACAGTGCACTGATGATGTTTCCTCAACAGGTGACAAAACACTCACATGTAAATTGCCAAGATCAGAGAACAACGCAACCAAACCATAAACTTATGTTTGGAATAAGCTGTATAGTTGGCATGGAAAACAAAGCTTTTCACTGAATCTTGATACATGCAAATAGGTCAATTGATTTATTATTGTAATGAGGTGCAATGAAAAACTTATCTTGCATAGCCCACATGGAATATTTCATTTCAACAGTACTTTGATGTCGTGTAAGGTTAAACAATAACAGAATGGAGAATAAAATGCCACAGTTACAGAGAAAGTGCAGTGCAATTATACAAAAAGATGGAACTCCATAATGACCTAGATTGCGGGATCAATAGACCATTTTATTGAATAGGGGGACATTTAATTATTTTATAAAGCTGTCCTTTAGCCGCGTGTTATGTGCCTTTAGGCTGCTCTATCTAATACCCGAGGGCAGGGGAGGAGAAAGCAGCATGTCCTGGGGGGTGGGGGGGGGTGCTTTACTTAGGCAGTGAGAGTTGTACACAGAGCGATGGAGGAAAGGCTGGTTACCATGACTTGCTGAGTGTGCCCACAACTCCCGACAGTTTTTTGTGGTCACTGCAATTATGAGTTGCGATGTTATGGTGTGTGGCAGCAGCGACTAAACCCAGGTGCTAGGGAGCGATGGGCTCCCGTGTAGAGATGGAAGCAATACGTAGGAATTCCAATAGAAAATCAGAAAAATACAAGAAGACAAATCATTCTCAGAACAATGACCCCGTGATGAGCACTAATCAAGAGTCTGCTTTAAATAATTATAGTACACAGAAAACCCATACTAGTCAAAATAAATTTGACAAGATTAAACAGGAAGCACAAGGGCTTAATAATTCTGGTTAAAACAACAAACACAGGTGCTCCAGAAACCTCAAAGCCAGACGATCTGCAGCTCTGCACACAGGCCCGCAGGGCTCATGACAGGAGATGCATTTAGACAGGATGCTGTCCATGGAGCATCAATAAAAAACAGTGAGGGCCAAAGGAGGCATGCCAAATTTCTTTAGCCTCCTGAGGAAGTAGAGGAGTTGCTGTTTTTTTGGCCGTGGCATCAACATGGTTGGAATTGGTGATGTTTGCACTGAGTCATCTGAACAGCCTAACCTCTCTACCTCAGCACCATTGAAGCATGTGCACCACCACCTCTCCTGAAATCAATTGTCCACTCTTTTGTTTTGCTGATACTGAAGGAACGGCTGTTGACATTGCACCATGCAACCAAGCTCACTACCTCCTTCCTGTACACTGACTCATCATTTCTTGAGATGTGGCCCACTACAGTGCTATCATCTGCAAACTTAAATGTAGACGCAGCTGGCACAGAATCTGGCCACACAGTCATGAGTGTAGAGGAGAAGAGAAGGGGATCAGAGTTGAGAATAATCATTGCAGCCTATCCTTACTGATTCTGGTCTGTTGATCAGGAAAGCAACGATCTAGTTGCAAAGGAAAACACTCATTTCCAGGTTTAGGAGTTTGGAGATGGGTTTGCTTGAGATTATAGTTTTGAAGGCAGACCTGTACCCAATAAGCAAGCCGAACATAAGTGTATACTGTCCAGATGCTCCAGAGATAGTAATAAATTATTGTCATGTGACAATAATAAACCAATAGCCAATAAATTATTTACTGCAATGAACTCGACTGAAAAAGGGAGTACCCTTCTCCACTTCATCATCAGTCTGGCTGGAAATTGTGTTGGTCTATACTTGAACCATAATTAAAATGGGAAAAAGCTTAAAATACTAGGATGACACATGTGAAAAGTTAACTCTGTTTCTCTTTCCACAGCTTCTGCTGGCCTGTAGAGAGAGTTTTTAAAAAAAATTATTATTGACTTTTATTTCACACTTCCAACATCCATTTTTGGTTGTTTCAGCCATTTCTATTTCAAATTTCTATTTTGAAAGAAAGGACAAGAAAATGTGAAGGCATACACAGGAATGCTGCAAAGAAAGAATATTGCAGTGTTGCAATCAACTGCCTCCGGCGAAGTTAGGTGAAGCAGAAGAAATTATTGCATCAGGAGGTAAAGCTCCAGTTCAGGCCTTAGTTAAGATTCATGGTGTTAATATTTACTTTAGAAAGTGCATTAAGTTTAGTGATCATTTTTATTAAGTAGTAAAAAGTTTGGCACTTAAGCATTGAAATCAAGTTGGTTTGAGCATTGGGATCTCTCTACAATTCAGGCTAAGGAACTGGGGAAAGTAAAATCAGCATTTAAAAAAAAGTGTGTGTAGTGTGACGAATCGGAAGGACACCATTCTGAGCACTGGAATATATGGCAGGACGTGTGAACAGAAAACATGACTTTCTTTGCACGTGTCTTCAGACATTGAAAGGTGTAACGTAGGTTCAATATAAGGACATGCAAGTTACAGACATGCAGGAGAGTAATTACTATCTGTGCACATGGCTCAAAAAGAGGTGTGAAAGATATAAATCCTCGCAATGTCAGAAAGGTGAGCGTGTACCATCTGGTAAATGCAGCTGAAATACACAGAAAACCATTATTCAAGCCTAATTTCAACAGAGTGATTTTTTTTAAGGGAGGAGCTGGATGATGGATGAATCAAGCATAAAATTCCACATAACCAATTCGGATAGTGCATGGGAATTATCAGTCGAAACAAGATTCCCTTATGTTACTCTGTGTGAAACAGTCCGCAACTGTAATGAATTAGTCTCTCTAGTTCTGATAATTAATCTCTATACCAACGTGCAATTATTTAGTGTGCTGCAAGCTAAATATCCCATATCACTTCAAAGTGCGCTTATGACATGTATTTAAATACAATTCAACTTTGCCATATAGATGTTAGGACAAGGAGTGTTTATGAAGAATCTTAAGAAAGAGAGATAGAAAAAAGAAACATAGATGAATTTTAGAGCTTAGAGTAATTGGTAACTGCAATGATAGGTGTCAATGCTGAGATGTCAAATCAGAACACATTTCTTTAAGCAAGTTTATTCTTTCTTAAATGAGGAGAATCAAAACAGTACACACTGTTCAGCATGTCTTCACACTGAGGCTGGTTTAACTGAAATGAGGTTGTTTTACTCTAAACCGTTTATAATAAAGACTAAATATATTCTCTCCTAATTGCTTGATATTTCTGCATATTATTTTTCTGTGATGAACAAGCATCTAGTCTGAACACTGACATTCTCCAGTTCCTCAGCTTTCAGATAACTTCAGATTTTTCTACATCATGTTCTGTCTGCTATGTTCTTGAAAGCAAACTTACTCTGTTGTATCTCTTTAAAGTAACTTTACATCGCCCTCAAAAGTTAATTTCCCGTCTAGCTTTATATCATCAGCAAATTTGGGTGTGCTGTACTAAGCCCACCTCACCTAATCCACTGATGTATTCCGGGTTCAATCACTGACCCATGTGGCTCTCCACTTGGTCTTTGCCTTTCAGCCTGAAATAATGTGTTCATGCCTGCTCTGATTTCTGTCCCTAAGCTAATCCTCAGACCATATTAATATCACCCCCATCCCATGGGATCTATCTGAGCGCTGTTGCAGGAAAGAAGCATCCATCACCAAGGACAACCACCACCCAGGCCATGCTCTCCTCTCACTGCTGCCATCGGGAAGATGGCACAGGAGCTTTAGGTTTCACACCACCAGGTTCAGAAACAGTCATCAGCTCACAGCCATCAGAGTCCTGAACCAGCCTGGGTAAGTTGACTCACCCCCAACACTGAACGGATTCCACAGCTTATGGAATCATATTCAAATATGCTCGCAGTATTTGTTTATTTGTTTGCTCGTGTGTTTGTTTGATTATTATTATTTTGTTTTTCTTTTTGTATTTGCACAATTTGTTGTCCTTCGTTCATTGGTTGCTTGCCCATCTCTCCTTATGCATAGTTTTTTTTTATTTATTCCATTGTGTTTCTTTGCACCTACTGTGACTGCCCTCAAAAATTAATCTCAGTGTAGTATTTGGAGATATATATGTATTTGATAAGTTTACTTTGAACATTGAACTTCAAACTATTTTTGACTATGCCTGTGCCATCTTATCAATTGCATGTTTTAAATTTAAATACATTTGATCTAATGGTTCCTCCTTATAATATTCTGCTGGTCACAAACTAAAAAGAAAAACTCTAGCTAATTTATCAAGCAAAATCCATTTCATCGATTCATGCTATGTCACCCAATCATATTTTGATTTCCTAAATTCTGGATAACCAGCTCATCGTTCCCCATTTTGTCTGTCCTTCCTATTTTGAACTGCTTCTGCTTATAACTACAATATTAGAAGGAAATACAGCTTTCAAAGGGTCAAAATTCTCTGTGTAGCTTGTTTGCTGCGATAACTGCTGAGGACAGCTTCACCTCTTTACCCTTTGAATGCAATTTGTCTTGTGTTCAACAAAGCAGCCTGGTTTGCAGTACTTTTAGCTATAAATCTAATAAAAAAATAAATATTAAGCAAAAGCAATTATCGTATTTTTGCTTGGGTGCCCTGGAGGAACGTGAAAATGTAAGACAAGCCACTGTAGGGGAAAAGACCTGTACTTTTTGAGCAAATTCTTCACTAAGGTACCTTGCTACAACAACCTGCTAGGATTATCTACGTTCGTATAAATCACAAATATCAACAGTTAAATTAGCTCTTGGATATATTTATACCAGTGTTTGGCAGGTAAATAAAAACATACTTGTTTTGTTTGGCTTGTATCTTTATAGAAATGTGGTTGATATTAGCCTGATATTTTAACCTGTAACTGTACTAATAAAATGCTCGGTTAACAGCAACATTGTGTGCGTCATTTTGGTGCGAGTTAAGTACAGGGCTGAGAAAATAAAACTCACCGTACCTCTTTTTAACCCAGGACTTATTTTCACTGCACTTTTTCTATTTCCATGTCAGACAGCATGCCAGCTGAATGGGAGACCTGACATTTGCTCATGAACGACCATGACCAGCCATTAGGAGGTGCAAGAGAGCAGCCAAATGAAGCAGCTCTGCCCAAGCTTTCACATTTAAACTCGGCATTGTCATCATGTCTCCTTAGCAGGAGAAGTTTCAGAACTGCCCAGAACTAATTCAGTTACAGGTAGTGTCATTAAGTGTTTAATTGTATCATTAGGCAAATGAACATAATATTGAGGAGTAACATAAGGTCTCTAACCCTTACATGCTCTACTGTTCAATAAAATCGCGGCTGATCAGATTGTAATCTCAACTCTCATATACCCACCATCCCTTTCGCCATACCAACTCCTTATCTACATTATATCTGCCTTAGAAATATTCAAATACTAGCTTTCATTGACATCGGGAAAGAAAATCCAGACACCACTGACTTACCCAGAGAAGAAGAATTGCCTCATATGGCAAAATTTGATAAATGGACACGTAAAGAGATAGTCGAATGAGTGAGGAAATGTTTGGTTAAAAAGTTTGATTTGAAAGCTCAAACAAGACTGGGAGAGAAAGAGAAATTTAGGAAGGATGTGGTAGAGTTTAGAGTATTTTTTTAAATGACACATATGCATGGTATCCTTCAGAACACCACAAAGTGTTTTACAGCCAAAGAAATAATTCAGAGTTACAGTCATTGTTGTAAACCAGCCGAAGGAACTTTGAGGATGGCTCAAGTGCAGAACTGGAGGAACACGTGGGTCTAAGAGAACTGCTGAGAGGTGGTAGATGCCAATTCTGGTGAGTGATTTAAACATGAGACGCAATTTTAAATCAAACTTTTGTCGGGTTGCTATGCACCAGTGAGCAAATCCGGACTGAAGAATTTGGACTTGGTTCAAATTAGGATAGGGATGGAATAAACAGATTCACAGGATATTGTTGATATTGGTCAGGATTCAAATTTCGAGATTCAAGACTGTTTATTGTCATTCTTCAGTACACAAATGTAAAGGAGATGAAACTTTAGTTAATCTAGATCTGAAGCAGCATCACAAAACAACATAAGTATAAAGAAGACAATTAAAAACAATATATATAAATACATAAGGTTAGCTTATATACATATACTGAATGTATGTACATAAAGGTGTTCAGACAAGCATCTGTACGTAAGGCGATTCTGATAGGAAATGATAAAGTAATGATGCTGGTGGGGTGGGGTGAGAATAGATTTACAGAGGAGACAAGCTATAGCTGGCAAGCTAACGAATAAAAGTTCAAAGTTCAAAGTAAGTTTTATAATAAGAGTACATATATTTCACTCAATACAACTCTGAGATTCATTTTCCTACAAGCATACTCTGCAAATCTATAGAATAGTAACTACAATGGGATCAGTGAAAGATCGCGTGCAGAAGACATCAAACTGTGCAAATGCAAATTTAAATAAAGAGCAATAAATAACAAGAGCATGAAACAATGAGATAATGAATCCTTAAAGTGAGAGCATTGGTTGTGGGAACAGCTCAATGGATAGGCAAGTGGGTGTAGTTACCCCTTCTTTTTCCAAGCACCTGATGGTTGAGGGGTAATAACTGTCCTTGAAACTGACACTGTGAGTTCTGAGGTTCTTGTACATTCTACCTGATGAGTGCAGTGAGAAAAGAGCATGGCCAGGTGGGTGAGGATCTCTGATGATAAATGCTACTTTCCTACAACAGCATTTTATGTCGATGTACTTAATGGTTGGGAGTCTGGATTCAACATCCTACTTCCTCCAATCAAATTCCACTTAATATTCAGCAAGTAATGATTTGACAATGCTAATCTAAATTTGTGATTTATCCAAATCAAAGGAGGGTTTAGCTTTTTGAGGAGGCCAGCACTTATAAAAAAAAGGTATCTCATAAAAAACTGTAAGTTGTTCGCTAACGTGACATCCATTAGTGATTATGACAAATGGTATGTGAGGTAAAATGACATCTTAGAACAGGGCTTTCCAACCTGTTTTTTATGCCATAGACCAAAACCATTCAGCAAGGGGTGAATTCACCTCAGTTTGGGAACCCTCTTGTCACTCCAAGGACAAGAATTCCAAAATTCATTAAGTCAGAATCATCATGGTGTACTATCTGTCATTCTTTCCTGTCCCAATCAGAGACAGGGGAAGGGCTTGCTGAAAAACAACCACAGTTTTCATTTATATAGCACTGTTAGCAAAGCACATCACAGATGCTCTAAGGAATCCTCTTTGAATGAAATAATTTTCTTCTAGAAACAGAAGTGAGCAAAGGCTTAGGTAACATAATATCTTTTCTAGGGGAAAGATGAGTGGAGTGATGGAGAGTTTTTGTCACAATGTGCACGGGCAAATTCAGAACCCACGTAAGGAAGAAAGGCTAACTCCAAAGTAGAGCCGGCAACTAGAGTTCATTCATAATAATTCCAAAAGAACAAGCAACACCACAAGAAGTAACATTCTCAAAACTAAGACCCCACAATTAGCACTAATCAGGCGACTGCTTAAATATAAAAAGTGACACGGAATCCCCAAGCCTAGTAAAATAAAGTTAACACGCTTAAACAGAAAGCACCAGGAGACTGTATTAAAAAGGGCGAGTCATTTGAGAAAAGCACAAAGAACTCTAAATGATTAAAAGGCTCTTGATAAGCAACAATTAACCATTTCAGGTGCTCTAAAAGCCTGGAAACTCAACGCTCTCTGGCGGCCCACAGGGATCAAAGAGTTCATTGCAGGTTTAGGGACTGAATCTGGAGATTAAATCTTTGTCATGGTCTTCTCAAAGCTTTGTGGCATATTTTAAAATGTAAAATAGCAACAGAAAATACTGCATTCAGCAGGCAAGGCAATATATGTAGAAGGAAAAAACAAGTTAAAGGTTCAAGGGAAGGTTCATCATCAGAACAAGGAACAAGAGAAAACATGTTATATTTATATTGCAGAGAGGAATGGTGAGGTATAGTCGAGGCAAAGGGATTACCTGGGGATAGGGTGAGACCAAGGTAGCTATAGAATTTAAAAGCTATGAAATGAGGGCAATTAATTAAGAGGGAAAACACAAAACAAAAAAAAATAGAAATCTGCAAAATGCAATAATGTGGCAAATGGCCAGCAGATTGGGCTGGCCTTTTGCCACAGGGAGGAAAACTGAGACAAGATCCCAAATGGATGACCTACTAAAGAATCTGTCACTTTTGATATATGCAGAGAAAGCAAGTTGTCGGGAGTTGTTATAATTTGGGAATTTTTTGCTCATCCAATAGTGGACAGCAAATGGCATCGACACTTTGGGGGAGTTGGATATCATATGTGGATGTGATCCAACAATTCGCGATGATGTAACTGAGAAGCAGCATGGACATGAGAAATAGGAGAGGACTAAGGATCTGTTTTTAGGATGTCTGGAAAGCATCAACGTGAAAGGAGAAAAAAGAACCATTGCTGGTGATCCACTAGGAACAAGAGAATGAACAAGAAAGAAATCACCTGCCCACAGGATGGTGGAGACCTGTTGAAGGAAGAGGATGCCTGCTGACAGATTTTTACACCCAAAAAAGGAGGCATCAAACTAAGTCGCAATGCGAAGGCAATTGCCCAGTCTCTGCCTTGTTCCTGGTGCTAAATTCATGGGGACAATTTCATAGGAGTCCTGGGTAAACACCAGTAATTAGGATTAGGCCCTGAGGGCATAGGTTTGAGGTAAGTATAATATTAATTGTAAAATTCATTTGTTAGTTATCAGGGAATCAAAAGCATTCCATCATCACCATAGGTAGACCCAAAGACCACTCCCTGAATTAACCAATGAGGCTATTATCATATAATAACCCCTTATGCCCCCTTCATGTCGTTGCCAGTGGAGGCACGGCCCACACTGAGAGATCATCCAATTTACTTAGCTGGAGTCCAAGGACAACATTTCCTGACATTTCCAAGCTTCTGGCTTAGGGTTGAGAGAAGGGATCCAGACTGATTTCTATTCAGGAACAATCTCTGTTTTTGTCTACTTGGTCAAATGTGCTGTAGATGAAAAGTCGAGGGAACATGACTCAGAAAAATATACAACTAAATAAAATATTGCCAGTGATTTATAATGATTAATACACTTCATTTGTAGTTAGTGAAAACAAATTAAAGAAAGCAATCACAGCTCATTTACAGGAAAGCTCAAATTGTTTTCTGTTCAATTGACTTTCATTTTCATGCACCTTTGGGGCACCCAAGCAGAAGTATGTTAATTGCTTTCTCTTATTTTTTTAATATTGTACATGCATCAGATTATAGCTGAAAGCACGCAAAGCCAGCTGCTTTGTAATGCACACGACAAATTACGTTCTAAGGGTAAAGAGGTAAAGTTGTCTTCAATTGTTTTTATACAACACGTCAAACAATGAAGTAAATCTCTGCTCAACAATTATTTCTGATTGAATGATATTGTCTTCAAGGGGTTTCGATTAACATGAATAATGAAATTAAGCCATCATAAAAACATCAATGGAATTATCCACGTCCCTCTTAAGTGGAGTTTTTTTCCAAATAAATTTAAAATCTGACGTCCCTTTGGTGTTCATGTTCGTCTAATGAGAATGGATTTAACTCCCTTTTCTCCTATTGCTGCTTATTGATTAAAAATTCAGTCTCCTTACTGTAACCTTTCATTGATCCTTTCCAAATACTTTCATGTCATTTTTAATAAATGCATTCAGTTGGAACTTCACTCTGTGCACTTGTGTAAAATGGGTGTTATCATCCACAGGCCCATCTTACAACTTATTGCTGACTGACATCAATAGAATTATAAAAACTGAAGGAATCGACCACCAATGACTACAGACAGGACTTCACAAAGTGGGGTCCATGGGCCGCTTGCTTAATGTTATCGGTCTATAGCATAAAACAGGTTGGGAACCCCTGACTGTGAGAGGGAATTCTTGTTCAATGATTTGGTACACCTCCACCATTTTAACTACCTTTTATATTATTCTGCCCAGTTATTAAATGTCTTTTATCCCTCTGTACAAAATGGCCTAGAAATCAGTTGTCCCTGGACAGGTTTATTAAAAAGATGGTATCCAACTATGCAAAACATAATGGCCTAGGGCATTATCAAATCATACAACACAGAAACAAGTCTTTTCAACACCCCCCCCCCCACCACCTCATCCCACCCATCATGGCTAACTACTGTAATCTTATTTGCCTGCATTTGGCCCATCTCCCTCTGTTCCTTGCCTATGCAAGTACTGCTCCACAAGGTTTATTCATCTCTACACTGAACTGAGGCTGAGGCCTGCAACTAACAGGCTTATCAGCTGTGGACTCGCTTCCATGAACTTCAGCTATGACCGGTGCTTGCTTAACGTTACTGCTTTATTTTTTTGCATGAATAGTTTGTTATTTTCTCTGCACTTTGGGTGCTTGGTGGCCTTCTTTTGTTTTAATGTGTTACATTGGCTTTCTTTGCCTTGTGGTTGCCTGTACGGAGACAAATCTCAAGCTTCTACAAAGTATTCGATAATAGATGCAATTTGAACTTTGTCCAGTTGCCTCTTAAATATTGTAATTGTATCTGACTCGACCATAACAAAATTTAACACAGTGGTTGATAGGTTCTTGATTAGTAAGAGCATCAAAAGTTACAGGAAGAAGTCAGGAGAATGGGTTTGAGAGAGATAATAAATCAGCCATGATAGAATAGTGGAACAGACTCAATGGACCAATTGACCTGAAATCCTTCTGCTTCCATACGTTGTTATGGTCTCTTCTGGAAGCTCAATCCAGATAACCCCTATGTTACAGTGGAAATAAGCCCAGTTTATCCAATCTCTCCTTGTATCTGAAGACCCTCCCCACCCCCATCCCCTGTTTCACGAAATACACTGGTGAATCTCACTTGTGTTTTCCATATTGCTGCCACGTCCCTCCTGGTGCCTGGCGACCAGATCTGTCAGCGGTACTCAGTGCAGTCTAATCGAAGCTTTGTGCAACTGCAACATGACATCCTGACTCTAAGCTCAAAGTCAGAGCCAAGTTCATTGTCATATGTACAGGGTGTCTGCAAAAGTGCAATGAAAACTTACTTCCAGCAGCATGCATGTGGCATTATATAGGCAGCCTCCACAAGAAAAAAACTCATTTTTTTTTTACAAGAAAGAACATGATTAGAACAAAAAAAAAACGCCCACTTCTTCCAAGGCATTTGCTTCTGGAGGCATTGCTGAAGCTTAAAATGGTTTATGAATGGAACTGGGATTCTGGCTGATGGTCTGGAGGGTTATTCAATATGACACTTTTTTTCCCTTCTTCTATATTGTGTATTGCGTTGAGCTGCTGCTGCTAAGTTATTAAATTTCACGACAATAGCAATGATATTAAACCTGATGCTGAATAGAGACAGCCAGAGTGCTGAGGCTTTTGAGGTCAGTGGGCACATCCTGGGAAGGAAACTCATCTTTCACGATGAACCGGGTGGTGTGGAACTTCAGGCGTCTGTGCCTCCTGCCTGTTGGTAGCTGAGAGAAATTGTGCGGCCCAAATGGTGGAAATCTCTAATGGAAGATGTTATCTTCTTGAGGCAGTGCCTCTTGTAGATACTACTGATGATGGGGAAGGATGAGCCCAAGATGTACTGGACAGAGTCCACTATTCTCTGCACCTTCTGTGCATTCCTGTGCACTCAAATTGCCTTAGCAGACCATAATGCAATACTCAATGTCTTGGCCTATGAAGGCAGGCATTCACTAGCCTATCCACCTATGTCAACTCTTTCAGGGAATGGTGATCTCTCTGTACATCAACATTTCAAAGATCCTTTCCTTGCCCTAATAGAATTTAACCTCCCAAAGTGCACTACCTCGCACTTGTTTGGACTAAATTCCATCCACCCTGCTATGCCTAGTTTTTCAATAAATTTATGTTCTGCCGTGTCCTTAAACAAACTTCTTCACCAACTACAACTCAACCAGTTTTTATATCATTTGCAGAATTACTAATCATACCATGTACATTCACAACCAAGCAATTGATGTATTATAAATGAGGCTAAGTCATTTGTGGGCTATAAAGCTTACGTATTTAAAGTACAGAATGAACTTCCACTCTGTAGGCTCTGTCTGTGCAATATTGCACAAAGAAAAAGAGTTGGAACTGAGGTACAGCAGTTGTCGCAGATTTTGGAGGGAGTGGTGTTCAAGTGGGGATAAGCTGCCACTACCAATAGCATGAGCCTCCCAATAGCTTCTGACAACCAAGACCAGCTTCCTGGCCTTCACGTGTGGCTTAGCTGCTAAGCCTGGCAGAACTGTTTCTACTGATAGGAGAAGGGGAAAAGACAGGTTACTGGCACCTTAAAACCAGACTCTTCGAGCAAATGGGGCTCATCAGACATAGTTGGCGGTTCATCTAGGAGAAGGAAAACGCTGATCTCAGGCCACTGCTGCCTTGCAGCTATACCCACTCATGAGGAAAGCTCCGGAAGCAAACCCTGGGGGAAACTCTGGAGCTAGGGCCCCTAAAGCAGTCCTAAATTGAGTTCAATGCTGACGGGCAACCCTGTGATGCAGTTGGTACCAAACTGTATTGGTCTCTGCAATTCATTTGGATTCATCAGCTGTGCAGAGACGGGGAGCCTGCTACATGTACAACAGCTTACTCTCCATATCCTACTGCTCTGGCTGTTATATCGTGCAGACAACTGGGACACATCATCTATGGTCGGCCCCAACCAACAAAGGCCTCTCTTCGGTTTTCAAGATCACCAATCTTCAAATTTAGATAAAAAAAAACAGGGGTTCCACTGGGTTAGTGAGAAAAGTATTATTAGCATAAACAACTGGGCAATCAGTGGGAGCCTAGCAATTACACACCAGTAGGAGAAGTAGAGAGAGACCTGGGTGCCAGTATTGAAGGTAGTTACTAAAACTGGCTAAGGAAAATCAGTAAATCAGTAAACCAGTCTCAACATGTGCAAAGTCAAACCAATGCAAAAGCTAGAGATGGTGTGTCAGGCAAAGGGAAATTAATACCTTGAGGGTCTGTCTCAGAGCTTCAGCAGTAACGAGTGGATGGTTGACAATCAAATTGCCATTGGTGTGAGTATGGATTGAAATCAGCTACTGTGGGGTGGGTCAGCGAATCATAAACATCAGAAATTCCAGACCCACACACATGCAAAATATTAGAGGAACAGCAGGTCAGAGCATCTATGGATTGGAATAAACATTCCACCTTTCAAGTCTAGACTATAAACCTCTACGGATGTTTTGGCCCAAAACATCGACTGTTTATTCTCCTCCATAGATGCTGCCTGACTTGCTGAGTTCTCCCAGCATTTTGTGTGAGTTGTTGTGGAGTGGGTGTTCATGTTAAAATTTGACAAATTCAAGAGACAGCCAAAGCAAGAGGTTTTAACAAAGTGGACTACCTAAGAATGTTTCACAGTGCTAGTCCTAACTGTCTGAGGCAAGTGTCAGTTCCATTCTAACCAACAACAAATCAGCCTGGTCTTTGCATCAATGACTTGTACCAGCCTTGCTCCTGGCATGAATACACCAAATTCATCATACATGCCACTGGATGCTGGAGGGCACATCCCTTCCCCTCAACACACCAGTGTATCAGCTGCACAGAGCACCAAGAAGAGAATCGCAGACTTGGCAATAAAAGTAATGAGCCCCAGATTTTCTTTAACATGTAACTTTTTCATCGAATTTCATTTGGGTGACGCCCATAAACATTGTGCTCTTGGTTAGAGATTCTCCATCTTCTAATCCTGATTTTCCACACAATTTAGCATCATTTGCTAACTTATGTAACCTAGTGAAAATTCCACAATCAGGATCATTAATCAAGTTATGAACACGTTGTTTTCTTTCCAAATATTCATTATAGAAACTAAATATTTAAAACAGCTTAACAGAAAATACAAGTGATAGCCACTTCATTATTTTCCATAGATATATTAATAATCCTAATAACAATTTAATCATGAATTACATAAGATTTCAGCATCAGTGATTTCAAACATTCCCTCGAGGTCAGTATCAATGCAGACTTGAATTCATCCCCTTCATCCTTGTCAAAATGTTCAACAACTATTTGATTTTCATGTAAAGATGGGTTGGAGTTGTTGGTGCTTTTCTTCACAAGCTCTTTTTTGTTATTTCCTTTGAAAATGATACACCGTGGAAGGTCGAATTGGAAAGCAAAGTACAAGGTGAGATTCTTAGCAGTGTGGAGGGAAGAGGGATCATGGGGGTTCTTGCCCATGGATACCTCAGAGTTGCCATGCAAGTTGATATGGTGGTTAAGAAGGCATATGGCGTGTTGGCTTTCTTTCATTGGGGGATTGATTTCAAGAGCTATAAGGTAATGTTGCAGCTTATAAAACTCCAGTTAGATGACTCATGGAGTATTGTTTTCTGTTCTGGATGCCTCATTGTAGGAAGAATGTAGAAGCTTTAGAGAGGGTGCAGAGGAAGATTTACTGGGATACTGCCTGGATTAGAGTGGAAAGATTGAAGGAGCTAAGCTTTTCACTTTGGAGCGATGGAGGCCGAGAGGTGACTTGATTGGGGTGTAATTAGATGATGAGGAATAGTAGGAGTGGACAGCCATTGGTTTTTACTGGGGGGGGAGAAGGAAGAATGACTATACTGTTGTATGTACTACATTAAGGCTGTAATTGATACAGTAACAGGAGACAATTTAAATCAGGCTTAAGAACATACAGACATAAATGTAGGTGCAGTAGTAGGTCATTCAACCTACAAACCTGATCCATAGTCAATGTAATCAGGTTGATCTGCCCCAAGGTGTAATCTTCTCTCTATGCCCATTTTCGATAACCCTCAGTTTCCTCATCTTTCAAATAGTTCTCTAGTTCTTTAATATATTCCCAGTGATCTAGCTTCAACAACCCTTTGCACAGAGATTTCCAGAGTTTCAGCAGCCTCTGCGAAAAGATCTATATCTTAATTACAAATGACTGCGAGACAAATCTTTTATTCTTCTTCTCCTTGTTTTCTTCAAAAGTACCTTCACCAATCTTTACTCTGCCCTATGATTGACAGCAATAAGCTTCTCAACTTCTTCTGTCATCAATCCTCCAATTCCATTTCTGTTTGTGTACTTTAACAGATTGTGTCTCTCTCTTTTGCTTAGGTGGAAAAGAGGAGTGAGTGGAGGAGGGAATGGGAGGGGGAGAGAATCAACTAATTCTAAACATACTTCTAAACTCTTTGAAGTATGGAAATTGATGATTTAGCTTCAAATTTTTTAACCTATTTATAGATAATTAATAGGGGTCTTCCTACCATCCACTAGGGGCATTTATCCCACCCATCCATCCAGCATCCTCTTTGACATTTTACCATCAGCCAAAGGATTCCAATGTGTAATGACATGAACGGTCAGGATGGGAACAGCATTTTCCCTCAGGCCAATAGGCTTCTGAACTCTCTGTCACATCGTATTCAAAGTGTCACTGGATAATTTGTACAGTACTGTACAATATTCAATTTTTGCATTTTACTGCGTTTAGCTACGCATAATTCACTTGTAGATTTAATTCTTACTTTCCTAAAGTTAATGGGTGCATATCTGTGTTACATGTGCTACTGTGCTTTACTCCCTGGCCCAGAGAAATGTTGTCTTGTTTGACGGTATACGTGTATATAGTTAAATGACAATAAACTTGACTTGACTTGACCTTGAGGTCTTTTCTCAATGACCCCAATGTCAAAAGTAGATTGGAGGATAGATTCAAAATTATCTCCTTACTTTAAGGAAACTACACCTTAAATAATTATGATTATGTTAAAAAAAACAAATTTCAGTGGGGTAATATACCATAAAATGGCACAATAATTTCATTCTACATGGTGGAATAAAAAACGCAGTTTGGGACGCAACACTAAAGTGGCATTTGTTACTAAGAAAAGCAATTATTTACTGGTGCATTCTCTCTACCCCAGTTCTGTTAGCCTCAAAAGGTCTTTTGCTTTTTGCCTGCAGAATTTTTAAAAGTTCTTTAAAAGGTAGTGACATTGCAAAGCAGCACAAACTGTGCAGAGCCATTTTCAGCACAGTTCACAATCTGTACAGCATAATAATATGCTATCGCTGCATCCTGGAACGATGCACAGGTATTGTTGTCAGTTCTCCTGCCATGCCATCTTGATTTGATCTCAGTAATGACAAAATGAAATGCATCAATTTAACTTTGCTTACCATTCAAACTCACGTATGAGAAACCTAGCCTTTATAAGCAAAAAGGCCTAATTCTTCTCCTTCTCCTCAAACCTGCTCTGAAATTTCACCATGGCTGGTTTATTATCTCTCACCTGCCTTTTTCCCAAAACCTTCGATGCCATAATAATCAAGAACTTCTGCTTTTAATATACCCAGTGACTTGGCCTTTGCAGCCATTTGTGTCAATGAGTTCCACAGATTCGTTGCCTTCTGGCTGAAGAAATTCCTCCTCATGTCTGGTCTAAAGGGATGTTCTTATATTCTGAGGCTGTGCCCTTTGGTCCAAGACTCCACCTGGGAATTGAGTTGTGGTTATGGAGAAGTTCAAGACCTTAGCACCACCAAGTTCAATATTCTTTCTCTGTACTATTTCATTTATACCACAGGAGGATTACAGGTGACAAATGAAGGTAAACTGAAATAAATGGTCAAATTATTGCAATTACATAAAGGAAAAGGGCCAGTCCTTTAGCAAAATGATGAAAGACTGTATCTTGAGAAAATCAACAATGTCACAAATCAATTATATAGCAAACCATTGGACCCATTTAGAAAAAAATCATCTTTCATTCAGAACAGCAGAGTCTTCAACAAGAAAATAATCAGTGTAAATGTCAGAAGAGGGATAAAAATAATATCTATTTATGTGGAGATTTGGTTGAACACAGAATATCTTAACAGGGAGCAGTTGATATAAAAAAAGCTTGAAGCATATTATTGAGCTTTTCAGTTGCTGAAAACCTCATCTATGTTTCAGATCCTTCTATTTCTAGTTTCCCAACACTTTTCTCCAAGCCTCCACTCTCCATAATCTTAAACTCCTCCAAAACCTTGTAGCCTATGTGCTAATCAATATCACGTTCCACACATCCCCGATCCACCATCAATTTAATTGCACCACATTTAAATTTCTGCAAATTTTCATTCCTCTTTATCTTTTCCACCTCATCAAAAATCCTACATTCATTCAACTCTGAATGCTTGCCTATTCCTCTACTCCCTTCTCCCAACCTTGGCACCTGTGCCTACAACTATCCTAATCCTGAGCTCAAAAACTTGCTCCATCTCCCTTTCATGCTTCTTTAATGTACAGTGGCATGCAAAAGTTAGGGCACCCCTGGTCAAAATTTCTGTTACTGTGAATAGTTAAGTGAGTAGAAGATGAACTGATCTCCAAAAGACATAAAGTTAAAGATGAAACACTCTTTTCAACATTTTAAGCAAGATTAGTGTATTATTTTTGTTCTGTACAATTTCAGAGTGGAAAAAAAGGAAAGGAGCACCATGCAAAAGTTTGGGCACCCCAAGAGATTTGAGCTCTCAGATAACTTTTACCAAGGTCTCAGACCTTAATTAGCTTGTTAGGGCTGTGGCTTGTTCACAGTCATCATTAGGAAAGGCCAGGTGATGCAAATCTCAAAGCCTTATAAATACCCTGACTCCTCCAACCTTGTCCCAACAATCAGCAGCCATGGGTTCCTCTAAACAGCTGCCTAGCACTCTGAAAATTGAAATAAATGATACCCATAAAGCAGGAGAAGGCTATAAAAAGATAGAAAAGTGCTTTCAGGTAGACGTTTCCTCAGTTCATAATGTAATTAAGAAATGGCAGTTAACAGGAACGGTGGATGTCAAGTTGAGGTCTAGAAGACCAAGAAAACTTTCCGAGAGAACTGCTCATAGGATTGCTAGAAAGGCAAATCAGAACCCCGGTTTGACTGCAAAAGACCTTCAGGAAGATTTAGCAGACTCTGGAGTGGTAGTGCACTGTTCTACTGTGCAGTGACACCTGCACAAGTATGACCCTCATAGAAGAGTCATCAGAAGAAAACCTTTCCTTCAGCCTCACCACAAAATTTAGCATCAGAAGTTTGCAAAGGAACAAGCCTGATGTATTTTGGAAACAAGACCTGTGGACTGATGAAGTTAAAATAGAACTTATTGGCTGCAATGAGCAAAGGTACGTTTGGAGAAAAAAGGGTGCAGAATTTTATGAAAGGAACACCTCTCCAATTGTTAAGCACGGGGGTGGATCGATCATGCTTTGGGCTTGTGTTGCAGCCAGTGGCACAGGGGAACATTTCACTGGTAGAGGGAAGAATGAATTCAATTAAATACCAGCAAATTCAGGAAGAAAACATCACACTGTCTGTAAAAAAGCTGAAGATGAAAAGAGGATGGCTTCTACAACAGGGTAATGATCCTAACCACATCTCAAAATCCACAATGGACTACCTCAAGAGGCGCAAGCTGAAGGTTTTGCTGTGGCCCTCACAGTCCCCTGACCTAAACATCATCGAAAGTCTGTGGATAGATCTCAAAGAGTAGTGCATGCAAGACGGCCCAAGAATCTCACAGAACTAGAAGCCTTTTGCAAGGAAGAATGGGCAAAAATGCCCCAAACAAGAATTGAAGGACTCTTAGCTGGCTACGGAAAGCATTTACAAGCTGTCATACTTGCCAAAGGGTGTGTTACTAAGTACTGACCACGCAGGGTGTCCAAACTTTTGGTTTGGGCCCTTTACTTTTTTTGTTATTTTGAAACTGTGAAAGATGGAAATAAAAAAGTAATTTTGCTTAAAATATTAAAGAAATGTGTCATCTTTAACTTTATGCCTTTTGGAAATCAGGTCATCTTTTATTCACTTAGCTATTCACAGTGACAGAAGTTTTGACTGGGGTGCCTAAAATTTTGCATACCATTGTACGTCTCTTTCATCAAGTACTAATCTCCTGCCCACGTGTGTCCATTGGGTCAATGGAAATCATGTCATTAAACTCCAACAAGCCACCTGAGGTATTTTATTATGTTATTGGCACTCTGTAAATCCATGTGGTTATGTTGCTAATTGTTCTAGATGTATTTGCACTACCCGGCTATAATGCTGAAATACTTTGTTTTAACTTCTGTTTGTAATTTAAATAACTTTAAGAAAGCCAACAAAAGTTGGCTTTATGGTAATTATTTTGTCTAGAAAATTCAAAATGGCCATTTGCTAATGAAATTTTTTTAACATTACAATGATAAAAGTGGTCAATGAGTTAAAATAAGAATACCAATTTTATTATTTCATGCTATCAAATGAGAAAGCAAAATTGTGTCTCTATAATATCTGATCAGTTTTTAAAGTTTGAATATTGTTTCAATACAGGCTAAATAGGAGTGGCAGAGAAGGAGAAAATCACAGAAACAGACATATAATGTCTTTGACAAATAAACTCTTCTCAGGCATCCAGATGGATACATTTATTCATTATAACTGATGCTTTGATGACAAACTCTGCCATCTTCATCAAGGATGATTCCTGGGCATGCCTACCCCCATCGTCTATGCCTCCTGATTGGTTATTCATCATCCAATCAGGTTTCCGCTCTCCCATCTTGTTTACAATCGAATTCCAGTTCTTACTTAGAGCGTAGCCTTCATTTTTGTTAAATTTCTTTTCCTCTAGTTTTATTTCAATGGCTTCCTTTATCAAGCAGTCCCAAAAGCCATTGGCACGGAACAATAGTTTTGTGCCGAAGTCAAATTCAAGGCCATTGTGAATGCAATGTTCTGCTGCTGCCAATCTCAAACAGATACACCCCCTGTGCACCTTGATGTATCTAACAAAGAACTGGAATTTGACTGTAAACAAGGTGGGAGAGCGGAAACCTGATTGGATGAGGACTAACCAATCAGGAGGGATGGACTATGGAGATATAAGTACCACTGGACTGAACACGCCCAGGCATTATCCCTGGTGAAGGTAACAGAGTTTGTCATTGAAACTGTTATAATCGATACCTGCTTCCGGAAGCCCGAGAAGAGTTTATTCGTCATATACGCCAGGAAAGCACTAGAACCTTTTTCATGTAAAGTCTTTCCTTAATTTGAAATATTTTATCTTTCTGCAAAGATATGCAGTATATCCTCAATATATTTAGAAAATATATTTTATATAAGAGGAAAATATATTTTAACCGAGACAGGATTTGACTAGCATCCTATTTAATGTTGGCTTTTGACTTAAGAAAGAGAGATTCATATTCATATCTAAAAACCTATAACAAGTACTTAATTTGAAAATAACAGAGATTTTTAGAAAGTTATAGATCACTGTTACTGATCTGTGCAAATCTCCTTTACCCACTCTATCAAGTCAATATTTTTCCTTCACCGTGGTCTCAAATATCAAAGCCACAGATGGATATTGCAGTTTGCTCTGTCCCAGAACATATCACCACATGCATTACTGCAAAACCTAGCTGTGGTAACAAACATCAAAGCCATCCAGACATTGCCTAAACACAATTCTTTTCCCAGTGCTCCAAACTATTCAAATTCACCCTGGGATCATCTGCGTTACTTCCCTCACCATCACACATTCCATACCACTGAAGTGTATAAAACTAAATGTACAGGGATGAAGAGAATCTGTTGACATTTGTATACACCTTCAGTAACAGTGCCCAAATATTGACAGTCCACCCAACAACCCCTATCGCACCTCATATTCCATTTGTGCAGCCTCCAACCTCATGGCATGAACATCAATTTCTCTAATTTCCAGCGATTTCTCCCCCTTCTCCCATTTCTTTTTCTATTCCCCTTCCTGGCTCCCCTTTTACCCCTTCTCCTCATCAGCCTATCACCTCGCTCTGGTGCCTCTCTTCCTTCCCTTTCTGCAATGGTCCACTCTCCCTTCCTGTTACATCCCTTCATCTTCAGCCCGTTACCTTTTCCACCAGTCACCTCACAGGTTTCTCACTTCATTCCCTCTCCCCCCGTCACCCAGCTTTCCCCTCATTTAGCTTCACCTAGCATCACCAAAATTGTTCTCTTTCTCCATCCCCCACCTTCTTATTCTGGTTTCTCCCCCTTTCCTTCCCAGTTCTGATGAAGGTTTTGGCTCAAAAGATTAATCCTTCATTTTTTTCCAAAGGTTCTTTCTGACCTGCTGAGTTCTTCCACCATTTTCTGTGTATTGTTTTGGATTTTCAGTATCTGCAGAATCACATCTTTTAAAAAAAATGGCCTTTTCTTTCCCATTTTATTAATTTGTAAGTACTGAATTAAAACTAAACACCCAGGCTGCTCCACAGATTAACAATTTGCATATGCAATAGCCAAACATTAAGACAATAGCATGTATTAATTTTCTTGATTCAAACCAGGCAACATGGCTGAGTTATTTGCACCATTGTGACTGAGTTCAAACTGGCAAACTAGACGGATGCTGTCTTGCAGCATATCAAGCATGGTCACAGATATGGGCAATCAATAGTTTTTGCATACTTATGATATTTACAGGCTTGACAACATTAATAAACACAAAGTGCACTGCAGATGTTGTGGTCAAATCAACAGGTACAAACAAGCTGGAGGAACTCAGCAGGTCGGGAAGCATCCATTGAAACGAGCAGTCAACATTTCGGGCCGAGACCCTTTGTCAGGACTGAAGAAGGAGGGGGCAGGAGCCCTATAAAGAAGGTGGGGGGGAGGGAAAAACCAGTAAGAGGAAAGATCAAGGGGTGGGGGAGGGGAAGCAGGGAGGGGATAGGCAGGAGAAGTGAAGAAGGAATATAAGGGGAAAGCACTATGGATAGTAGAAGAAGGCAGAATCATGAGAGAGGTGATAGGCAGCTGGAAGAGGAGGCAGAGTGAAAGTGGGATAGGGGAAGGGAGAGGGAGGGAACTACCGGACGTTGGAGAGTTCGATGTTCATACCAAGGGGCTGGAGACTACCCAGACGGTATAAGAGGTGTTGCTCCTCCAACCTGAGTTTGGCCTCATCACGGCAGTAGACGAGGCCATGTATGGACATATTCGAATGGGAATGTGAAGCAGAGTTGAAGTGGGTGGCAACCGGGAGATCCTGTCTGTTGTGGCGGACAGAGCGGAGGTGCTCGACGAAGCGGTCCCCCAATCTGCATCGGGTCTCACTGATGTAGAGGAGGCTGCACCGGGAGCACCGGATGCAATAGATGACCACAACAGACCCCAACAGACTCCAGCATATTATCCTCTGCAACTTCTGCCACCTTCAACAGGACCCCACCACTAAGCACATCTTCCCCTCTCTACCCCTCTCCGCTTTCCACAGGGATCGTTCCCTTCGCGACTTCCTGGTCCACACGTCCCTCCCCACAGATCTCCCACCTGGCACTTATCCCTGCAAGTGTAAGTGCTACACCTGTCCCTACAGCTCCTCTCTTACCACCATTCAGGGGCTCAAACAGTCCTTCCAGGTGAGGCAACACATCAATTATGAGTCTGTTGGGGTAATCTATTGCATCCGGTGCTCCCGGTGTGGCCTCCTCTACATCGGCGAGACCCGACACAGATTGGGGGACCGCTTCGTCGAGCACCTCCGCTCTGTCCACCACAACAGACAGGATCTCCCGGTTGCCACCCACTTCAACTCTGCTTCACATTCCCATTCGGATATGTCCATGCATGGCCTCCTCTACTGCCATGATGAGGCCAAACTCAGGTTGGAGGAACAACACCTCATATACCGTCTGGGTAGTCTCCAGCCCCTTGGTATGAACATCGAACTCTCCAACGTCCGGTAGTTCCCTCCCTCTCCCTTCCCCTATCCCACTTTCACTCTGCCTCCTCTTCCAGCTGCCTATCACCTCTCTCATGATGCTGCCTGCTTCTACCTATAGTGCTTTCCCCTTACATTCCTTCTTCACCTTTCCTGCCTATCCCCTCCCTGCTTCCCCTCCCTCACCCCATAATCTTTCCTCTGATTGGTTTTTCCCTCCCACCACCTTCTTTATAGCGCCCCTGCCCCATCCTTTTTCAATCCTGACGAAGGATCTCGGCCCAAAACGTTGACTGCTCGTCTCAACGATGCTGCCCGACCTGTTGAGTTCCTCCAGCTTGTATGACAACATTTAATTTTGGGTGTCTGGGATTTCTGCCCCAAGTAGCTTTTAAACTATTTGTGTGAATTACTTCATGACAAAGGTGTCACAACATTCAGTGATGTCTGTCACCGTAGATACGTAATTCAAAGGAAGCCCTATAAACCCAAAATATTGAAGAAAACAATATCATTGTAGCTTTTGAAATTGTATTGTATCAGCTATTTCTGCCTTTGATCTTAAGGGCAAAAAATGTGATGAACCTTTGGGTTTGTGAGTCTCTTACCGAGAGTGTCTCCAGAATAATGGCCTGCTGGTTGTGCTGAATAAATATTTCTATATCACCGGTTTCAGTGACTTCAATCACAGTCACAACATCTTTTTTAGCTAAAGCCAAGCACAAATACAATACTCAATGCTTCAAGTCTCCCTTACTTATAAAGATACTATTTTGAGGACCATGCAGACAGTCAGTATTAAGTCAATTTGTTTTTAGTATGGAAATACATTTCGATAAGGAGAATTGCTTGTCTCCATGGATAAGCTCCCAGAATGGCAATTTCCTGTAGATGTTTGCAAATACCAGCTGGACCTTATGTTGCATTAAGCAAATTAGAAGTGACTAGCTGCATTCCATCTATAAATCTGAACTATATGAATAATCTTGCACATTGTGTTCACATCCTGTACACAAAGCTTCCCTCTGTTGACTCATATATTTTAAGATTAAAATTAACTATAGAAGAATTTATTGCAAGAGATTTGTTTTGAAGGATGTAAACATTACCAATGTAAACATTTCACAATCAGAGTTTCTAGATGATATAATCACATTAAGTTTATGAAACTGTCGCTATTTTCCCACTCTCCAACATTTGTAATATCCAAAATGGGATTAAAGTGGCATTTGAAAAGCTAAAAGTGAAAAAAAAACTTTTCAAGTGTGATTATTTAATGTAGGCCCATTATTTCATGGTTGATAGCACTCCTATCAAATTTTATATGGAAAAACTAATATTTTAGCAAATTCTGGGTTAAAGACTCCCTCCAAAGCCTCAAGCATTAAGACCTGCTCAGGCATTTCATCCATTACTGAGGGTGGAGGTGAGGGAGTTCTACTGACTTCTAAGGTGGCACCTTCTTGAAATGTTAACCTGATACCTCATCACACTTCTGGGTAATTGCCACTGATCTCTTCACATTCTTTTGAAGACCGATGGAGTTAACTCTTGGGCTGTAGCCAATATTTCTCCCTCAATTGACATGACAGAAACAGATTATGTGGTTGATACCGTGAAGTATGCTGTGGCTCCTTCATTAGTGATCAGAACTAAAAATTATTCCAGTGGCTATAAAATGGAATACACTAGAGAAATGAATAGGATTATATGAATTACTGTTTTGCCTATTGTAGCTAATAATATCTTACAAAAGTTTGTTATGCCAAGAATCAAGCTACCAGTGCATTCCTAGCAATATGAGAGGGCAGCATAAGCTGCTGTTTTAGTATCCAGGGCATAGTACTGGTGACATGTTCAAATCCTACCTCAACAACTCAGAAACTTATATATGTCTTACGGACTTAAGGGTGTGAAGAGCTGCTAGGGGTGAGGTTGGGGGGAGGGGAATTATAAATCAGCCATGTTGTCACGTGAACGAAGTCACTAGAAAGAAGTGCTGGTAGATATGATGCATTCTCTTTATTCGACAAAATGAGACAGAGCAGGCTTCATATTGAGACCCTTTGAGAGGAAAAAGGTCTGCCTGACCCAACTCTGCATGTCATTTTATATGCTAAATATCAAAGGACAATTCAGGCTAAAGATCAAAAGACCATTCCATATTTTCAATGCTTCCTTTCAACTACACACCACCCACACACCTCCCTCTTCGCACCCACACAACAGACACCCAAATAACACATTTAATCAGCATTATCTGGTCTTCCATTTAACTGTGGCTCATGCTCTTAGAAACCCACTGTCCGAGCTGCATTTTCGATTTAATTCACAGTTCAAATCTGGAGACTAGTGACTGAAGTCAGTTGCAGAAGTCATTTTGCTGTATGTGCTGACAACCCATGATGGAACGGTGGAGCAGACTCGGTGGGCTGAATGGCCGAATTCTCCTCCCATGCTTTATGGTCTTGTGTGTGATTTATTAACGCAGCCATTACACGTACAGGAACTGAAAGAAGGATGTCTGCTTAGTGATTTTGAATTTGAGATTTTATTTCTTTCACCTGAATTAACCTAGAGATGGAATGTTCATTTTGCTCATTTGGAATGGTACTTAAATTCTTCAGGAGTTGCTATCTGTTTAGAACCCATGCCTTAAGTGAGATAAATTTAGTGAGTACAACAGGAATTGCCAAATGTACATGGAATTCCTATATTGTCCATCACAAACTTTGGGATCTCCATATGGAAAATCTCTGTATTATGATGAGAAAAAGACACAAAGGGAGATACTTTGGTGAATGGGTAAAGACAGATGCTAAATTGGGAACTGTGATAAATAAGGCTTGTATGCTAAAACTAGACTTGTTATGCTGATTCTGCTCATTTAAAGTTTCCTGCAAATACTAAAACCGGGATCTTCAAGTTCAGCATTCAAATGCAGTCCCTGGATCAATAGTTCCATGCGAGCAGCACTTGCAACACGACATGGAGCTTACATCACTGGCAATCAACTAGAGCTCAAGAAAAGCAGCTATGATTTGCGCAAAGCTGTTGAGGCTGCAAAACAACAATATATGGAGAAGATTGAGTCGAGATTCACAATGAATAACACACCCATCTCTGAGGCTGAGGTACATAGACGTTTCCAACGGGTGGACAGTCGCCAGGCATCCCAGGGCGGGTACTCAGGATGTGCGCAGCACAACAGGCAGGTGCGTTTACGGACACTCTTAATCTCTCCCTCTCCCAGTGTAGAGTGCCCTCCTGCATCAAATTATCCACCATTGTCCCTGTACCAAAAAAGACCAGGGTAACATGCCTGAATGACTGGCATCCCGTCACACTCACCTCAATAATAAGCAAATGCTTTGAGAGGCTGGTCAAGGATTACATCTGCAGCTTGCTACCACCCAAAATGGACCCTTTCAACTTGCCTACCGACACAACTGATCAACAGATGATGCAATATACCGTCCTTACACATCTGGAGAAGAAGGATGCTTATGTGAGAATGCTGTACTTGGACTACAGTTCGGCATTCGACACCATAGTTCCATCCAGGCTCAGCAAAAAAATTCAGAGACCTCGGCCTTGACCCTGCCTTGTGCAGCTGGATCCTGGACTTCCTGTCAGATCACCAGTGGGTTGTAAGAGTGGGCTCCCTCACCTCCAAAACTCTGACTCTCAATACGGGAGCCCCTCAGGGCTGAGTACTGAGTCCCTTCCTTTACTCCCTGTATCCCCATGACTGTGTCACCACCCACAGCCCCATTCTGCCGATGACACCACATTGATTGGCCTAATCTCAAGCAATAACAAGCTGGCCTACAGGGAGGAAGTCATCTCTCTGACACAGTGGTGTCAAAAAAACAACCTCTCCCTTCAGGTCGCAAAACAAAACAGCTGGTTGTGGATTATAGGAGGAATGGAGATGGACTAAACCCTATTGACATCAATGGATCTGGGGTTGAGAGGGTAAACAGCTTCAAGTTCCTTGGCATCCACATCACAGAGGACCTCACGTGGTCTCTACACACCAGCTGGCTGGTTATAAAGGCACAACAGTGCCTCTTTCACCTCAGACGGTTGAGGAAGTTTGGTATGGGTCCCCAAATCCTAAGAACTTTCTACAGGGGCACATCCCGACTGGCTGCTTCACGGCCTGGTATGGGAACCGTACTTCCCTCAATCGCAGGACTCTGCAGAGAGTGGTGCGGACAGCCCAGTGCATCTGTAGTTGTGAACTTCCCATGATTCAGGACATTTACAAAGACAGGTGTGTAAAAAGGACCTGTAGGATCATTGGGGACCTGAGTAACCCCAACCACAATCTATTCCAGCTGCTACCATCTGGGAAGCGGTACCACAGCATAAAAGCCTGGACCAACAGGCTCTGGGACAGTTTCTTCCACCAGGCCATCAGAATGATGAACTCATGCTGACTCGAGTGTACTCTTTATTACATTGAGAGTTCTATTTATTTTAAATTATTATGAATTAATATGATTGCATATGGCACACTTAGATGGAGATGTAAAGATTTTTACTCCTCATGTAAGTGAAGGATCTAAGAAATAAATTTAATTCACTACAGAATGCAAATTAAACCCAAAAGTTCACTTGTAGCAATCCTCCCACAATTCCACTGCAGGGGGACCATGATCTGTCAGGCCAAGGAAGTACTTTTTAAGATTGCTCAATGTTAAGTGGATGCAGAAATTCTTGGGCACAGCTTTGGAAGGATTAGTGGAACTACTGCAGAGGAGGCGAGTTGTCCACCTTCCCTCCTTCCCCATTCTTTGTCTGAACTTTTGTCCACTTCCCATTCCTCCTGTAAAACAAGGCTGTCCCTAGTGA
Organism: Hypanus sabinus; assembly: GCF_030144855.1. NCBI lineage: Eukaryota > Metazoa > Chordata > Chondrichthyes > Myliobatiformes > Dasyatidae > Hypanus > Hypanus sabinus. Next base: position 100,062,670 of record NC_082718.1, read on the forward strand.
GATGTTGATGTTCAAGCATTCAGTCCTGGTATCTCCTGTAATACATTCTGTAGTATAGGCTTAGGAAGCAGTGTATTTTAGCTGAAGTCCTCAGAGAGTTTCCAAAGTAGAGAGTTGATGAAGAGTCAATAAAGTGTACAAGAGAATCTCTGACGGTAGTTAAACCTCTATTGACCAGTGAACAGTAAAAGTTCCTTAAGTACCATGGTTCGTTGCAATCAGATAGACGGTCACTATGAAGGGACGGCATTAGGTCAAGCATTATCCACCAAAGTCTTGTGCAATATCCTCACTGTGCACTCACAGACAATTAAAGTGGCCTTTTAACAATCCCCAAGATAGTCATTCACAGCACCAATTGCAATGCCTATACTAAGATGGCATCTCAGCTGAATTAACATTTCAGCTTAGCAACCAATTTTCACAACTATGGAGGCTTTTTGACTTTTAAGGTATTTGCCTCCACTAAAAGGTATTGTTTCCATAACAATAAATTAAAATATATATTTTAAATGACGTGTTTATCATGATTTTCATATACCATACAAATTAAAAGATACCATTTAAACCATACGCATCATTCTTAGGAACCTAATGAACAATTTTCTGCAAATCCAGAATTAGTTTTGACTTTTTGTCTGAACTGAAACATATTCACATTAAGGCAAAAGTTTATATCAATTTGTAAATTAATCAGGATGTTAATTTTGCAACAAAACAATATTTTTGTCCAAACTGAAACCTATTTCTTAAGAATATGGTCTTTAAAAGTTAAATATTTTTGCAGTTAGAAACAGAAATGAGGAGCAAACAGTAATTCTTAGTTTGTAAGCAATTATCGTTCTGATTAATTGGTTAAAAAGTTCCATAGTTCATAAGCACTCATAATATAGTTAATAAGACATATAATCTTTAGACCATCCATAATTTCAGCCATATAATGTTGGTGGTTTAAGGCAGGAAGTGATTTCCATTTGGAAACTCAAGCCATACAGTATGTCACTGTAATATATTGTTGGTACATTTCTTCATAACTGCTAAGGCTTTAAACATAGTACAGTTGTGTTTCCATGGAGCCTGTACATATTTTTTTATTTTCTTCAGAGGCGTGTCTGCTGTCAGGTTGTTCGGTGCGCTGCTCCTCTTTGATCTGTAGACCAGGTCGGCATTTCTTGTTTTTTTAAAAAATCAGTTGTTAGTAATATTTTGAACTGTGTGCAAAGCATTAAAGCTCCAAAATGTTCCAAATTCCCTTCGCAATCATTAAATCATTTTAATCTCGAAGAAGGTGAACTGTTTGCTCACCTTATGAGACCTTTAATTGCAATTTGAAGCAAGAGCTTGGCATCTTTTACGAAAAATAAATTGTTGCAGTCAGTTAATCCTTTATAGCCTGCTGTTTCAAGTTCTTTATTGTAGACAGTTGGGCGCCCCAGTACAGTTAAGATCAGAGGTGCTGATAACCTGGGCCATGATTTATGGGAACATGGGGTTGCAATCACTTAATGAGGGAAACTAGAGTGTGAACATGTTTATTAAATGCAGGAGCACATCCAGGAGGTTCCATTTGAGTTAATGTGTTCAAAATAATTTTATTTTTATATTTCTTTTTCTGAATCACTTTGAATTTTAACTTCAGCATAACTTCTTGCGCAGATTTGCCTTGACATTTACTGTGAGCTGCCCGGCAGCTTCCCAGTGTCGTTACTGCAAGTTCAGTGTTCGAAGTCAACTCCCAAAATAAATACTTACACCTCGTAATTCTTCCCTAAAGTCAAACAAGTCAAGAATTACTCCCCAGTGCAAGTAAATTCAAAACTAACACAAGTACAATTTCCTTTTATCTACATATTCCATTGCTTACGTTATGAAGATGGCAAAAATAACAGAAATACAACTTCTTTTCCGCCTCTTCTATGTATCTCAAACACGAGATAACTAGTAATAGACAGCAATCTCAACTTACAAATACACAAATCTTGCAAAACTTCAGTTTGAAGTTACTTTGAACTTTGTTGAATGAATGTCCTTTACCTTTGCCCTCCATTGACCATTAATTTAACATCAAGCAGAATCTTATTAAGTGTTTCTACTGCATTAACTCTGCAAGCTCTAAATATATGAGGAAATGCTGAAGACTGATGAAGAGAAGCATTCCAGTGGACAGGAAAATGAAATATTAAAGACAGAGTAAGTCAACATCCTGCAAATTTAAAATTCAGCCATGAAAATGGCTTTGCCTCACTGCGGTGCCACCAACTTGAAACCTCATCAATTTGAAGCACACGCACTAATGCTCACTTCTGAGAGGGAAAAGCAGTCAATTTCCCCATTCTTATTTGCAGACTAGTTACCTCAGTTGAATGTGCAAGCGGGCAGGCTGACCACAAGATGAACGGGGTTCCTCCCCGCAGTTGGTTATCCTACCAATATTTAGGTAAGAAAATTAGGTGGTTCGCACTGAGTCAGTGATCTCACGGTCTAAGCAGCATTCAAAATGCTTGAGAGGGAAATAAATTAATAATGATGTAAAATTGGCTGAGAAATCTGCACCCACCAATCCTTTTATTTCAATTCAACAATGTTGAAGTGCAGAACTGCAGTTACAAATTTATTTGTGTTTAAGCTAAATAAATTGATTTAAATTTATTTAAATGTTTAACTGCTTCCCACTATTTCTATTTATTTTTTTTTAATAAATTTTAAAGTTTTATTGTTGTTCAATACTGTGAATGTGAAAGCTCTTCACCAACATTCAATCTCTTTGATAGCTTTAACAACCGAGATGCCTGAGGGCAGGGTTTAACCAGATCTCAAAACGATTTCAGGCGCTGTGACAAGTAGTTCCATAGGTTTCGCTGATCGATTGGAAGTCAGTTTCACAGGACAAGGCTACCTGAAGACCTACTGCAGGTAAGAACAGACTTGAAGGACAAAACAACGGTGACTTCAAACAGTTCTTCAGAATATCCAAGCCATTGTAATTAGTTAAAGAAAGGTAGGAACATTCTTGTGATTTGGAATTCATAACCTAAAAGTAGGATTTTATTTCACTGTTATTTTGGGGGATTTGGCCAGTGCTGCTCAGGCCAACATCTATTGCCCACCGTTAGTGATCTTGGGAAAAGTGGTGAAACTAATCACTTTCATAGCAATGGGATCACGGGGTGAATGGGTTTTCTCTACCCTGTATGATTCACTGCTCCTAACCATGATAAAAAAGAACTATATTTTGCATTTTAGTTTAAAGATATTAGTCCCTTGCTGGTGCATAGCTTCATAATTAATAGACACTGGCCAACTCCAAACATAAACAGTGACATAGGTATAAGCATAATTAAGCTAGTTCCCTAGTGTCCTCACAGACATGCTTGGTATTGTCCTCACCTGATGGCCATGTTAGGGCACATTTTGGACTTAGGACATTTAGCAAAATATTAACCTCAGCAACCAATCTTCAGAGCTGAATGTGGACTGTAGGTGAAATTTAAAGTGCAGCTCTGGACAATAGATTCTTAGAGCTGTGGACAGTAGGTTATTGAAACACCAGACAATGCAGATCAACATTTATTTTAGGAGTCAGGAGTGTGGGTATGAAGGAGGTGTGAAAGTTATATGTAATTCAAAGGAATTGTAGATACTTTGTAAATACAGAGTTGTCCTTTGATCCTTAGCATATAAATTGTCATGCAATAGTGGGTTAAACAGGCCTCTTCCTTCAGAGAGGTCTCATTCTGTTGAATAAAAGACTACTTATATCTACCAGCTGCATCTCTCTGATGACTTAGTACACATTACAACAGCCCATTCAAGTATGCTGAGTGGATCATGAGCAGACCCCATACTACTGACTCTTCTGCAAAGACAAAATGTCATCATAGCTGAGGCCAATTAAGTCACGAGACAGAAACATAATAGGATAGGAGCTGGAGTCGGCCATTCGGTCCTTTGAGCCTGTACCAAGCCTGCTTCTTGTATCCACTCTGTCGTCCCAATGAACATTTTGTTTCAAGTAGATGAAAGCCAAAGAATACAGCTCTAGCTACCCCATTTTCTCCTCATAAAACAACCTTATCACCTCAGTCATAAATATGGTGGCCCTTTATGGAAAGGAAGCTAAGTCTGCAATACTTCTCAAGCAAGACTGTATAATTGAAATAACATCTTGTTGTTCCTGTATTTGAAGGATCTCACAATGAAGAACAACACATGCTGTTTGCCTCCTTGATTGCTTGCTGCTCCCACATTGGAATGTCAGCAGGTCAGAGAGCATATATGTAAAGTGAAACAGTTAATATTTCCAGTCTGGCACCCTTCAACACAACTTAGACAGAGAGAAACAGGTTAGTCTAGGTAGCAGAGAAGGTGAGGGAGGGAAATGAGTGGAACAAAGGAAATTTCTTTGCTTTGGTGTAGTAGATGACAGTCTGAACAGGGGTTCCCAATCTTTTTTTCTGCCATGGCCACTGTGGACCCTGGGTTGGAATCCTTAGTCTAAAAGGCCCGAGACCTGAAATGGTAACCATTTCTCTTTCCACAAATGCTGCTTGACTTGCTGAGTTTTCCAGCATTTTCTATATATTTTACTGTACATTTCCAGAATCTTCCATTTTTATCTTTGTTTGCTATACCTGAACTTTCAGTGTAGAATTTGGCACTTTTAGCTTTCAGCTTCTGGGGTACAAGAATAAAACACCCCTTTGCACGTTAACATTTCCCAGTCTATCAGAGTTCCCCTTCCTGTTATTCCCACCAAAGTAGATAACTTCACAATTCATCTGTGTTATGCAGCATATATCATGATTCTCCCGCTCATTAAATGTGAGTAATTCCTCCTTACAGCTCACAATCCCAACCAGGTTTGTCATAGGAAAATATTTAAATATTATCTTTAGTTCTTTCATCCAAATCATTGATAAATGTTGAAAATAAAGAGGGACAAGCCCTGATCTTCAGTGTCTTCCTACTCATGAGTGCCTGCCCACTTTAATCCTGTTTGCTCTTCCTGTCTGCAACCAATTTTCACTCCATGCCAGTGAGTTACCCCTAATTTCCCCTTAAATAGGATTCTATCAAAGGCCTTCTGAAAATTCAAAAGATGTCACATTCCTTAGTGCCCCTCAGAAGCTACTGACACAATGAAGGTAGCCGTGAACACCACCGGAGATGGAGGGCCTTCATTGCTGCCTTGGCATTCACCATGGCCTAATGGGCAAAAGAGACCGAGCCCCTTATCCATTTTACCAATTGCATCCTCAAGGAAATTCTGGTTGGTTAACAAACATAATTCCTCTTTCATTGATATACGTTGATTTTCATTAATTCTATTGATATTTTCAGAACGCCCTGTTATCAAATCCTTTAATCTATGGCATTTCCCCAATTACTGATGTTAGGTGAAGCACTTAATACTTCCCTATTTTTGCTCTTGGCTTTTTAAAAAATACCTTGATTACATTTGACACCGTTGAACTGCAGGAACCATTAATTCGTCAATAGAGTTTTGGAAGATGACAACTAATACATGTAGCATTTCCCTTACTAAGTCTTTTCATACTCTAGGATACAGAGTCTAAGGCTCTAGGGAACTATTATCCTGCAGTCACATGTCTCTTAAGAAGCTCCCTTATTTACCCACTCCTCCCATATTTTGCATTTACCTTTTTTTAGATTAAGACTCTAGTCTTGGAGTAAACTACTTTACCTTCTATCTTTGTGAAGATGTTTATCATGTCATTATGTTCCTACACGAAGGATAGTGCACAAGATTATTGACTAATCCCTTCTTCAAGCACGGTACCAAATCGACAATAGCCTGTTCCTTCACTGATTCCTCAACATAGTGATCAAAAAGGTTAGTTAAGTCTTTCTCACTTTTGTGTCATGGTTGTTTGGTGGATATACTTACAGAATTATTACAAAACTTTTAGGAAAACAAAAACGGATAAGAAAACTAAAACTATTCACAAACACAAAAATGAAAACACAGCAGTTTAAGGCACAATCAATAAGACCAGGCGTCTAGATAGATTAGAGGCATTTACAAAATTCTTATATAGGCACATGGATGATAGAAAAATGAAGGGCTATGTCGGAGGGAAGGGTTACGTTGATTTTAGAGTAGGTTGAAAGGCAAGCACAATATTATAGGCCAAAGAGCCTGTACTGAGCTGTAATTTTCTATGTTCTATAACTAGGGTGCAGATCATGTAGGGGTATCACCTTTAGTCAGAGGTATCAAGAAGTTGGGTGCAGGGGTAAAGTGTGAGTAATATTTATTATAAAGCTTTCCTATTTCTTCAAGGGAAGTGTTTTTTTTTCCAGAAAGCATACTGTATTCTTTCCATTGTGCAGTCTGGGGCACTCTGAAACTTTGGTTGTGTTAATAACTATTTTTGGAGAGATTCTTGATCATTCCAAATATTCTTACATTTAACTGAGCAGTAGGGTTTGATGCAGTTGGGTATTTTAGATCATGTGAAATGTGTGATATCACATTGCATACCGGCCACTGTACAAGAAGCACTAGAAAAGAGGTGGCCACCCCTGAGCAAGTACAGAAAGGTGGAGGAGTGAGAAATTAGGTTTAACATCCATAGGATCTGAGTACACTGTCATTTAAAGAGTAACATTAGTTCTGGCTGAGGGGTGATTTCAGCAATCGTTCAAGTAAAGCTTAAGATTTCTAATAACATGTTGCCAAGACAATTAGGGAGATGTGATTATGAACAATAATGTTTTGGTGGTGATGTGCCTTAAGAATGGCTTCATGGATGAAGAATGTGGTAATTATCATGTAACCTGCCATAAAGCCAGAATACAAGCACTGGACTTGAATTTTTTCTAGTTAGAAAACTGAGGAAGTTAAGGCTGAAATGAAATACTTGCATACATGAAGGAGCACAGGAGAAAGGTGCTACATTGGGAAGCCTGTGCCATTTTGTGAAGGTCATGGGAGATATTTCTTTTGGGGTAACACAGAACGCGACATACAAGCAAGCAATGTGAAACCTGGCCCTTTGTCTCAGTTACATGCAGCAACTAGGTGCTGCTTCCAAAGCCGTGTGCACAACTGGGCTTGAAAGTGGGATCCTTGTAATGATAGGAGCTTTAAAGTGGCAAATCTCCATGGGAAATTCTTAAAGAGGGGATATTTGTGTGCAGGTTGGAGATGGACATCATGCCAAGAGAGGTAGAGACTGGGAAATGGCTGGAATCATCAGGGTCTTCCAGTTCAGAAGAAAGCTTATTTCCAACATCAAAAATAATGGGACCATACTGAAGACTCCATGGTCTTCATTTTTACACTCTCAGACGGTGGCTTAGATAAAATTGAACACTTTAAATGATACTCAAACTTGAACCTCATTGTCACAGTTTTCTGACATGTGTATACAGCCGTAAATGTCAGGGCAACCAAGATACATTGCACACAGAGTGAGGTCAGAGTCTTAGGCACAGAAAACCGCAATGTAGTTTCTCATTGGGCATTATGTCAGTTTAAGAATGCCTAATGTTTTTAGCAACTGATCCTCAACTTCTTTTCTATTGTGAAAAACCAATTCAATATGCAACACAAATAAGACCATCTGCAGATGCTGGAAATCCAAGCAACACACAGAAAATACTGAAGGAATTCAGCAGGCCAGGCAACATCTAGGAAGAGATGTTCTCCTTCTCCTGCCAACCCACCCCCCACCTTCTTTATGGAGCCCCTACCCCCTCCTTCTTCAGTCCTGACAAAGGGTCTCGGCCTGAAACATTGACTTCTCGTTTCCACGGTTGCTACCCGACCTGCTGAGTTCCTCCAGCTTGTTTGTACGTGTTGATTTGACCACAGCATCTGTAGTGTACTTTGTGTTATCTAGGAAGAGAGCAGAGCCATCATTTCAGGACTCCTGATGAAGGATCTCAACTCAAAACATTGACTGTTGATTCCTTTCCACAGATGCTGCTGATCTGCTGAGTTCCTCCAGTATTTTGTGTGTGTTGCTCCGGATTTACAGCTTCTGCAGAATCTCATGCGTTTGGCACTTGACAAATTAACATATGAGGGAGAAGCCAAGTTATCCCAGCTTGTCCCAGCCAAGTTTCCTCTAACATCCTAACACATGTGCAGAATCACTCTGCATTCCAGTGCAGATGGCCCTTACCATTTATTTGGTATTCTTTATTTGCATATCCATGTCCTATTTCCTCCTAGCCATAGGACATATGAATTGTTCAACGATAGGGGTGCTCAACAAGGTACCATCAGGGATGAGAGCTACTCCATGTTTGGATATATGCTCAGGGGAACGGAGAAAAGAAAGGTGGATGAGTTGAAATATGATAACAGGCTATTCTCCGCCTCCTAAATGCCAACACAACAGCTCCCTGAAGCCCACCCAAGATGTCATTGAGTTGCTGAAGGCTAGTGGAGGTCTTGACATTTTTCCCCGCCAGTAAGTTGAAACGTAAAGAGAAGGAATGTTCGCCAAGTAATGTCACAGCCAGCAGGTAGCTATCCTTGCTGTTACAAAAGCAACACCAAAGTCGACTTTATTCAGGAATACCACTGATAGGCAATAGCATATATGATAAATAAATTAAAGTTCCAAAAGAAAAGGCATCAAGCCCCAAGTACAGTCTTTGTTTGAATATTCTTCAACAGAAAATGTTTTACTAGTTGAAAGCAGCTTCAAAAAATAGCTGAAAATCAAGTTGAAGTCAATGGGGGCTGTGATTCTGCAGATGTTCTTATAGGTTTTAAATAGATACCTGATAAATAGTTTGATTGAAGAGCTGCTTCTTTGATCATGTTTATTTGAGTCAAAACATTTAGCAATTTGCAACAGCCTTGTTTCGCTTCTCTAAGAACACTTTTCAGTTTCTATTACAAAGGGTCACGGAAAGTTTCCCCAGCAGGACTCAAGTGCCTGCAGGCCTCACTATCTGCAGTAGCAATCACATGGTCCAAACAAGCCCATCGCTGGCACATTCCCATCCTTCTTTTGCTACTAATATCAAAACATTTTTTTGAGTGTGGCGCTGGAAATGGGGAAGTAGTGAATCCCTGGCTTTAAATGCATTAAAAATACACTTTTATTTTAATAGCTCTGCCAACAAGGTCTTGGCTATCCCACCCCTCTTTAATGTGCTGAGTTCTGTCTGTATCAGTACACAGCATTATGTGCTATGTTTAGCTTCAGTATAAACCAGCTTTTGCTAAATATAGTTCAGTCTAGATATTTTGAAGTACAGGAAAAGATCAATGGCAGAAGTTCGTCAGACCACTAAATCTTCCACCATTAACATTGAAATGAGTATTCCACAAATATAGAAATCTATTCTTGCCAACTTTCTGTTTTAATTTCTTCTAGATTACAAAAGAACAAAAAAATGACTAGCATTGAATAAACTAACATTGCATTTTATAACAGACTTATTATGCATCATGTCTAACCGCCTCGAACAACGTTGGCAACAATCAATTAAGACTGAGTGAGTTATTTACCATTTGTTTCGATGGCAATGCCTCTGTAAAATTATATTTTTCAGCCCAGTAATGTCTGAAAGTTACAAAACAGAATTATAATTGTCACTGAACTACATAAATTGTATTTTCATTAAAAAGTATGTGCTCTACATAATTCTAAAGGAATGCAGATTGTTTAAATGTGCTGCTGCTAAGTTTTTTTCTCTATTGTTTCCAAATATCACAAAAAAAGCTTGAATTGATTGCATACGCTTATACACTCAGCGGACACTTTATTAGGTACAGGCACTGATTATATGTTCATGGTCTTCCGCTGGTGTTGCCACCCACTTCAAGATTTGACATGTTCTGCATTCTGAAATGCTCTTCTGCACACTACTGTTGTAACCTGTGGTTATTCGAGTTACTGCCACTTTCCTGTCTGCTTGAACCAGTCTGACATTTCTCCTCTAATCGCTCATTATAAAGCATTTTCACCTACAGATCTGCCGGTCACTGGATTTTTTTTCCTGTTTTTTTGCAACATTCCCTGTATTCCCTTTATACTCTAGAGACTGTTAAGTGTAAATCCCAGGAAATCAGGAGATACTCACACCACCCTGACTAGCACCAACAATCATTCCATGGTCAAAGCCACTTAGATCACATTTGATTGATTGATTGTGATACCACACTGAATAGGCCCTTCCAGCCATTTGAGCCCCACCGCCTAAAAATCCCTCGATTTAATCTTCACCTAATCACGGGGTACAATGACCAATTAACCTACCTTTCTGCTACGTCTTTGGATGGTGGGAGGAAATCAGAGCACTCGAAGGAAACCCACGCAGTCACGGGGAGAACTTACAACCTCCTTAGAGGCAGCAGCGGGAATTGAACCTGGGTCTTCAGTACTGTAAAGTATTGTGCTAACCACTAAGCTACCAATATCTTCCCTATTCTGATGTTTGATCTGATCAACAACTGAACCTCTTGACCGTGCCTACATGCTTTTGTGCATTGAGTTGCTGCCACGTGACTGGCTAATTCGATATTTGCATTAATGAACAGGTGTACCTAAAAAGCGGCCATTGAGTGTGGAGTTAATTTGGAAACTAGCATTTCTCAGTAGCTGGTTATTCTGGTTCCATAATTAATACAGATGTGTAAATCATTATATAATCAAAAACATAAATACACAAACACACACATGCACAAATAGCTGTACAGAATATGCATGCATGCACCTTCAAAATCTGCATTCCTACACAAACAGAAGAGTAAACCTCTTTGACTTGTAAAAGAAGAGAGGGCTATTTTGTGCCTGGACACATACTGTAGCATAACAACTATTTATTTAGCAAAGAACACTCAAGAGTACATTTTGCTCAGTCACACAGAACAGAGTATTTTAGCTGGGCAAATAGAAAATCATTGGCTCGTAATAAACTAAATATAAAGAAAAAATAGAAGTGTGAGAGAGTGCCATTATTTGATCTCTGCTGTATTGTACCTACTTACAGGGACAATATTTTCATGGACTTTGAACTTAAACCACACCAGCAAGTACGTTCCTGCAAAAAAGTAAATACTGAGCAGCCTATAATTTCCTTTCCAAGCAATGCCGGGCTTTGCACCAATGTTAACGTCTCAGGATTACTGACTCATTCCTCAACTTCATTTATGGAGTTACATTTATGCAACAGATCATCCAGCTCAGATTTAATTCAATTTTTCACTTACGAAACCTTTAATCCCTCAGAGACTGCTTGACTAAGCTTTAATAGGAAGAAAATGGGTGGTTGCCACAGCAGAATTGCGGCAGACTTGTGATATGCCAGATATTTTGGGATTGAGAGAAGAAGATGATGCTGAAATTAAACAAAACAACAGAAAAGTAAAGTGGAAAAAGTGGAAAGCAACACTCACAAGATAACAAAGATAAAGGAGTGAAGAACTTCAGCTCCTCCAAGAACCCAAATATTTGAAATTCTGATTTTATAAATAATAACCATATTGTATGATGGTAAGATAGCAGGCCAAACCAGTTAAATGTATCTCATCAGAAGACCTATTGGAAGCAACTTTCACTTCAGATGTATTTTACAACAGATGTACATCAGCCCATTGCATTTGGATGGATATCAAAATTAAGCAAAAATCTTCAACTATCTTCTGAATCGGGGATCCCAACCTGGGGTCCATGGACCCTTTGCTTAATGGTATTGGTCCATCAACAGATTCCAGCTGTAATACTCAGCTAATGGGGACACTTTTATAATTAATTCCATCCTCCCATCGACTTCTATCGCTAGGCTATTCAAGTACTAGTCTGCACACCAGTGGGGAGAAGATCCAGGAGCCTAATGACTCAGAAACAGTTTCTTTGCCTTCTGATTTCTGGACAGTCTAAAGATGCCACCTATTACTTCAAGGGTGTTTTTTTTTTGCAATAATTATTTATTTTAGTAACTTACAGTAATCTTATGTCTTTGCACTGTACTGATACCGTATAATGACAAATTTCATGTCATATGAGTCCCTGGTAATAAATTTGATTCAGATTCACTTCATAAATGCTTTAGGCAAAATTGCTTTCACCACTCTCTCAGGCAGTGTATTCAAAGCACTCACCATGCTCTGGACAGATAAAGCCCCTCCTTAGAACCCTTTAAACTTCTCTATCACTTATTCTAAGTCTTTATCTACATCTAATAGGGGCAATGGTTTCCTGCAGCCCACTCTACCTACACCCCTCATAATTTTACATCCCCTCTGTAACCTCCCCCACTCCAGGGAGAACAGAGCCGGTCTCTCTAGTCTTTCCACATAACTGAAGCGCTCCATCTCGGTATTATCCTGCTGAATATCCTCCACACCTTCTCCTAGGCTCTCACATATTTCCTGTACCGTGGAGCCAGAATTGCATATTGCACTCCAGCTGAGATCTGACCGAAGTTTAATAAAGATGAAGCGCATCCTCTCTGCTCTTGTGTGTTCAGTGTCCCAAATAATGATTGGCAGATTCCCATGGGCCTCCTTAACCACATTATCTGTCTATTCCATCACCTTCAGAGATTTTTGGACTTGTACACCATTGTTCTCAATGCTCTTCATAGTATAAGTCCTCACCTCTTGTTTACTAATTATGAAAATAATCACGATGCACAAAAAAAATCAGCAGGGTGAGCTATACAATGACCCCTCCTGACATAATACACAAATAGGATCTGGAAACCTCATTTGATGTGAGGATAGGAGTTAGCAGACATCCTCAGTCACATGTAATCAGCATTCTAAATAGTAGCCTATGGGATTAATAGTGCATTTTCAAAGTTCTATTCCAAGGAAGCAAATACAATGCACAAATAATAGTAAGCATTTTGCAGATGCAGTCACAGGCAGATAGTTATTCCCAAATTGTAAAAACACTGGAATGAACTGTTACCATACTTGATCAATACCTCCTCTACTTTTCTTGCAATGTTTTGCATTATGTGAAACAACTTGCGTAGAAAAGAATGTAAGACACTGGCATTTATCTCATCTAATGATAGGCCAAGTTTACTTCTCCAGCTCACAGGGTGGAGTGCATGTTAGTTTTTGCATTTGTTCTGCTGTTTGCTTTGGAAGCAAGTGGCCAAGTTGTATTTAATGTACAGATTGTTCTTGCGTTAAGCCGGAAGTAAGCTTCTGGTTTAAGTTGGCGTTGGAGAGATATAGCGACTCTTTACTGGAAGCAAACAAATCTACTAACTACTCTATTCATCACACTTTTACTGGGCAAGGATCACTGCAATCAATAGCCTGTAAATTCCCTTTCAGACTTGTGCTTTTGAACTGCCTGTGTGAAATAGAGCCTCAGTAGTAAAGCTGCTGTGTGGTGGGTATGGGCCCATTGGAGACTGCAGGGCCCAGGCCCAATGCAGGTTACAGGGCCCAGGCCCGACAGTGTCAGGGCCAGAGGCAAAGGACCAGCTGGTGTTCAGCTTGCTCCTCCCCGAGGTGTATTCATCTCTTCACTAAAGTGAGGCTATGGTCCTCCTGGACCGACTGCAGCAATGAACTGGCTTTGTGGCTGTTTGGGTGTTTAACAGTTCTTTTTTAATGTGTTCTGTTGGGTTTACTTTGTTTTGTGGCTGCCTGTAAGAAGATGAATTTTAACTTTGTATACAGTATACATACTTTGACAATAAATGCACCTTGAACTCTGAAATGACACAAGGAAAATCTGCAGTTTAATTTCGACACTGTGAAATACAAAATAATGTCAACATGGAGAGTCAGAAAAATTTGGCAGGGTGCTAGGTACATGTGAGCTCCAGGTATCTTGAAAAGGACAATTTGACTGAGCGCTGAAACACTTGGAATTCTTTTTGAAGATTGTTATAGCCTGGGATGTAGATAGTATGAGCGTTTCTGGCTATTAGACAGCACAAGTCTAAGTAGTACCCAAAGCTTACTATTGACAGGCATAAACTGAAAATGATTGGAAAAAAATAATACCCCTCCAGCAGTGAGGGTCCACAATGGTCTATAACATTGGTTTCTGACAAATACAACTCTTCATCTAGATAAGTTATGAGACCAGCTCAACTTATATTGGGAATAGATATTCGGCTTGCAGTGCATGGCTCAGGAGGAGTTTTGCCATAGTCCACTTGCCATTTTTGTCATCCTTGCTTGTAGAAGGCTCCAGTGTTTGCTGTCAGATAAACAGCTGCCATTACCTATCGCAGAGTAGAGATGGAATTTCCCTTTGGACTTGAGCACACTTTCCCCCTCTTCTTGCTTGTTGCGGGAAAATAGAATGATTTGCGAGTGCACTTGAGAGAAGGTGATGGGTCTGCCTAGGCCTGATGGGAAAACTGCGCTCCGTTCACATGGCAGGAGGCGGAGGCAGTTGCTGAGAGCTACACTCAGGTACAAATCACAGGTCTAGGGGCAAAAGCAAACAGACAGCACCAGTCTGAGCCACATACTTACTCCTGTATGTGTTCACTTGAATTAAAAAAACTGAACAATACCTCTGCAAACAAAAAAGCATCGCCTACAATGAGCTTTGCAGAAAATTTGATGTAGCCGCATATCAGAAGCAATCACTGCTGATCATGGGACTTGAGGTTAATAGCTTAACTGAACCACTATTTTACTGTGGGTAATCAATAAACCAACCAGCTATTTTGATTTTCATTTCATGGGTGGCAAAAAACCTTCCCATCTGTGCTATTGGCTCTCCTAAAACTCCACTTGCTTCAAATACTTAGATAAATTTTATCGTAATCACCTTCAGTGAATCTATTCAAACAAATGTTGACTGGTGCCTGAGGAATTCTCAGTTACAAAGTCTAACTAAACAGGGGTGGGGGTTAGAACCATGGAACCTTGCAAGTGAACAGTGTGCTATGGATTCAGCATATCTATTTATAAACACGGTATAAAATATGTACATGCCCAGAGACATAAAAGTTAAATTAATTTGGTTTCATTCAAAAAAGTACTCCTTGTGTGACATAATTTATGGTGTTTGGAAATCAGATAAATATGTGCCAACTTCTACTTCTTATCTCAAATCAAAGACAAAGTTTGTGCTGCAAAATAAAACACTGACACTGTAACAGCATCCAGAATGACCTACTCATGAGAAGTAAGAACAATGTCAGTCATTGGTACTTGTATTGCCTGCTGCCCAGTTAAGGTTGTGCATCACTGTAGACACAGCAGGAATCATATTGCAACTTTTTCAGAGAAAGAGGCCTGTTCGACCCAATATGTATGACATGTTATATGCTAAAGGTCAAAGGACAATTCTATATTTACAATGTATCTTACTGCTTCCTTTGAATTGCAAATAATTTTCACACCTCCTTCTTCACACCTACACACCAGACACCCAAAATGAATGTTAAATCAGCATTGTCTGGTTTTCCAATTAAACTGTTCACAGCTCTAGAAACCTATTGTCCAGAGCTGCATTTTAAATTTAATCTACAGTCCATATTCAGGTTTAAAGGTTGATTGCTGAAATTAATATTTTGCTATATTACCTAATTCTAGAATACTCCCTAACAATCACTATTTTCTCTTATTCTGTAAACCATTTTGAGTGAAACTGATATATATATCAACACTTGTCAATATACCTACTGAATCCCAACAGTGACTATACTTGTGTAATCACTGGAGTTTCAGTAGTTCTGTCCACCCCTCTCTTTCATACAAGGATTTTCACCTGAACTTAATCCTGAATGAAACATCCTTTGCAAAACTCAACTTTCTTAATCTTCTGTCATCTGCTCCAATGTTTCCTCTAATTCTTAATGACCAGTGTGTGCAAAAATCTTCCACTGTGCAAGTTTTTGCCCAGTGACAACATGTGCACACTGAATTCGATAGATATATATATATAGAGGTATTAATTTTAACATATGGCAAAACACTGTCAATAAGAACTTTTATCTCCTCTGGGTTTGATAGGTTTCACTCTCGTTCATCTGCACTTTCACAAAACATATACAACAGACCTGAAGGGGGTAAAGAAGGATTTTCTCACCAGAGCTTTTACACACTGTCCATATGTAATTTGCTGTATTGTCGCGATGCAAAGGTTGCGAGAGAATTTGCAAATGGAAGCAGTGGAGTGTTATTTGGAAACTTCATTTTTAAAGCATCATTTAGCATAGTGAATCAATAATTTCTTCAATAAAATGAATATAAATAAACCAGTTGTAAAATCTGCAGACCGATCATTGCAAACTCCACATTGTCAACACCATCCACGTCAAAAACCAGAAAAGGAAATGTGATTGTGTACGATCGTGAAATATACTTAACAAGCTAATGAGGCAGAGGGTGCACAGTTTAAATTCCTTTGTGTGCTAGTAGCAAAAGATGTGTGCACCCGCACATACGGGTACCTTAGAGGGAACATTGATCTACACATATTTTAAGAAGGGAAAATCCTTTCCATGTTGGATCTCCCCAATTCAAGCTGCCTTCTGAATGAATTCCTCTCCCATTTTTAGAACATAGAATAGTACAGCACAAGGACAGGCCCTTCAGCCCACAATGTTGTGCTGAAACAATTAAATTAGTAATCAAATGGCCATCTACACTAATCTCTTTCACCTACACAGTGTCCAAATACTTTCCATTTTTCTCACACTCATGTGCCTATCTAAAAGTCTCTGAAAAGTTCTGCCTCTACCACCACACCAGCCGGCATATACCAAGCGTCCACCACACTCTTGCCCCTCATATCCCCTTTGGAATTCCCTTCTCTCACCTTAAATGTCTCCCCTGTGGTATTAGACATTTCAATGTTGGGTAAATTACACTGTTTGTGTACCTTAGTGAACGCTCTCATTATTGTAAAAGCCTCCAGATCTTCCTTCAGTCTCTGCTGCTCTGGAGGAAACAACCACATACTGTATGTCCAATCTCTTGTCACAGCACATACACTCAAATACAGGCAGCATCCTGGATTAGATTTTTATCTTATTATTTATGTCAAATGATCTTATTTCACACTCTGTCTAATTTTACTCTAGTTTCCCCTTCATGTCCTCCCAACATTTACTGTTACTTCCACCTGGTCTACACTTTTCAATATTCAGGCAAGCATTATAATTCCCAGGCATTCAACGTGGCAGTTGTAGAAACACACGTGACTGATCTAACAACCATTCCCTATTTATCTCTATTTATTCCTTCACTTCAACCAATTATTTTTATGAGCTTTCTAGTGGTTGGGAAAGATCTTCAAATGTGCATGAAACTCAGACTTCCTTTGGCCATCTTTTCTGAGCTTGCCACATTTAAAAGTACCAAGTCCCTCACAATCAGTGACTTTAAAGAGTAAGAACGATAAAATACAATTAGACTGGACACTCCTTCAGTTGGTTGTGTTCTGAATTTCCTAGGATCTCAACGTAAGTTGACAAATACATTGGTGGAAAACTTAGAAACTGATTGGGTAGATCATGAAGTTCATATTATTACAAAATCAGAATCAGGTTTAATATTACTAGCGTATGGTGTGAAATTTCTTGCTCAGTGGCAGCAGTATATTATAACACATAATTAAAACTGTAAATTACAATAAGTATATACAGTATGAAAATAGAAAATTAAATTAAATAAGTAGGTCAAAAGGAGAGGGAAAAAGTACTAAGGTAGTGTGCATGGGTTCATTGTCTATTCAGAGATCTGATGGCGGAGGGGAAGAAGCTGTTTCTGAAATGTTGAGCGTGTGCCTCAGGTTCTTGTATCTCCTCCTTGAAGTTAGCAATGAGGAGAGGGCACACCCTGTGTGATGGGGAGGTCTTAATGGTGGATGCCACTTTTTCGAGGCATTGCCTTTTGAAGGTGTGCTCAAGTGCTTGGGAGTGTTGTGCCGATGATGGAGCTGGCAGAATTTGCAACTTTCTACAGCTTTTTCCAATCTGGTGCAGTCGGCTCTCCATACCAGACAGTGATGCAACCAGTTAGAATGCTTTCCACAGTACATCTGTAGAAATTTGCAAGTGTCTGTGGTGACATACCAATTCTCCTCAAACTCCTAATGAAATATAGCCACTGTCGTGCCTTCTTTGCAATTGAATCCATAAGTTGGACACAGGGTAGATCCTCAGAGAGATTGATACCCAGGAACTTTGAACTGCTCACCCCTTTCACTTCTGATCCCTCGATGTGGACTGGTGTGTGTTCCCTCGACTTCCCCTTCCTGAAGTCCACAATCAATTCTTACTGACATTGAGTGCAAAGTAGTGTGAAAACACAACTCAACCAGCTGATCAATCTCAGTCCTCTACACCTCCTCATCACCATCTGAAATACTGGCAACAATAGTTTATTTTAAATAATGCCAAAATCCAGTTCCACAAGGTTAAAATAACCACCAAGTCTGGTGTAACCAAACATAATTTTTACATCGCAATTTTCTCTTGACAGACACTTTCTTCCAAACATCCCTCAAGTAGAAATCATCCCCCAGCTTCGCTATAAGTTATTCTCATTGCATAACTTTTCAGCAAGTAAAGAATACTGTTACATATTAATATTTAATTACTAAGCTAGTACCTTCCTTTCAGGAAGAGAAATCAGAGGTGCAAAGGGACTTTGGACTGTTCATGAAGGATTTCCTAAAGGTTAATTTGCATTTTGAATCAGTGGCTGGGAAGCCCAATGCAATGTTACCATTCATTTCGGGAGGACTAACATATGAATGCAAGCATGTAATGTTGAGGCTTCATAAAACATTGGTCAGACCATATTTGGAATATTGTGAGCAGGTTTGTGCCTCATATAGAAAGATGTCCCTTTAGAACAGAGATGAGGAGGAATGTCTGTAGCCAGAGTATGGTGAATCTGTGGAATTCATTGCCACAGACAGCTGTGGAGGTTCCTAATTAGTGATGGCGTCAGGGAGAAGGCAGGAGAATGAGAGAGAAAATAAATCAGCTATGATTGATGATGGGGAAGACTCAACAGGCCAAATGGCCTAATTCTGCTCTTTTGTCTTATGGTCTTGCCTGTTATCTTCAAATTGCTGGCTATTACATCAAGGAATAGTTGGCAGGGTAGAAATATGTCTCTACCAAAGGAGGTGTAAGGCACTCCTTCCCTCCACTAGCCCACTGGTCACCTTTAGGTAAGATGTAGTACCTGTTTACTCCCCCAGTCCCGTGGCAGCAGTTCATGGATGGTCATATGAATAGCTGGTGCATATCACATCCAGTTTGTGGCATTCCCTCCTGCACAGATTCCAGTTGTGGTCACAAGTAATCAGGAACAGAACAGAGAAAAGAACTGTTTGTCTTCCCAGCTCTGGTCAATGGTAATGTCCCAGGTAAGAAGATCTCCAAGCAAAAACTGGGAGAAAAATTGCTTTCATGAAGCTCCTAACATATTAAGTGACAAATGAGGAATGCTTGATAGCCCTGGGCCTGTATGCACTGGAGTTTAGGATAAAGAGGGGAAATTTCATTGAAACCTATTGAAAGGCATAGATTGAGTGGACATGGAGAAAATGTTTCTTAAAGTGGGGCAATCTAGGACCAGAGGGCACAGTTTCAGAAAACAGGGACATCCCTTTAGAACAGAAATGAGCAGGAATTCCTTTAGCCATGGTGGTGAATCTGATGAACTCATTGGATATATGTAAATCAGAGGTTGTTCGGTTCTTGATTAGGATGTCAAAGGTTACAGGGAGAAGGCTGGGGAATGGGGTTGAGAGGAAAGATAAATCAGCTATAATAGAACGCAGAGTAGAATTGATGGGCAGATGGCTTAATTCTCCTCCTATGGCTTATGACCATATAATCTATTATCTAAATTATAGCAACTGACAATCTGGCTATCCACTAAATCAGGAGAGGATTTCCCAGTAAGTGATGCGCAACAATTATTTAACACATCTACATGAATTGCTGTCATAGGAAAGCAACATTCATCATCAGAAATCCCTGCCACCCAGATTACACCTCCTTCTTGCTGCTGCCATCAGGTAGAAGGTGCAAGAGCCTCAGGCCTCGTACCATCAGGTTCACAAATAGTTACTACCCCCTAACCATCCAGCCCTTGAATAAAAGGGGATGACTTACACTCACTTGCCCCATCGTTGAAATGCTTCTACAACCAATTATCTCATTTTAAGGTTAATAATCCAAGGTGGCGGCGTGACACAGTTTGCAGCGGCCTCTCCAGAGTTGATATCTGTTATTTGTCAAGCGGGATGCCGTGCACAATCCTAATCTGATGAAAAACGGACGTGGGAGCACAGAGGAACGTCTGGAAATCTCCAGGAAGACCTTCTTCGTTGCTGTTGCTGTTGTGAGGTCCGGGTCTCTGCTGGGAAGAACAGGCCCCCAGTCCTCGGGGTCGCGTTGCCAGTGGCTGGTGGCGGGGATGTCGTAGTGCGCTCAGCAGAGGATGATGCTTGGAGAGGCTGGGCCAGAGGGGATGGTCAGAGGCTCGGAGGTTCGACGGACTCAGAGTCCACTGAGGTTGGAGCGCTTTCACTATGTGCTGCGTTTGCGAGGCTGGGTCCGGCAGCGCTGTGGAAGTCCATAGTGGGGGTATTTACTTCTGCCGCCTGTGTGGGATGACGTGTCTATCAGGACCCTGAGCACTTGTGGAAACTGTATGGTGGTTTCTTTCAAACTTATAGTCTTTTAACATCTTCGGACTATTTTTACTGTGCCCATGGTCTGTTTTTTAATCAATTATGGTATTGTTTGCACTGTTGTAACTATATGTTAACTATAACTATATGTAACTATGTGGTTTTGTGTAGGTCTTGTAGCTTTAGTTTTTGGTTTGTTGGGTGGTAGAGTTGGTCTCCTGACTTGGTGTGTCTGGGTAGTCTTGTTTTGTCTGGTGGATTCGGAGCTCCTTTCCGGGGAACGCACTAAGATGGTGGTGCAATATTAATACACAGTAGCCTCTCCGGACTCTGAATTTGGGGATTGCCAAACGTTATGTGGATTTTCGGGTGTAGTCTATTTTGTCATGTGGTTTTGTGATATCATTCTGGAGGAACATTGTTCCATTTTTTAACTGCATTGCAGTTGTGGTTTCTAAATGACAATAAACCGAAATTCAAATTGAAATTCAAAATTCGAAGTTATCCCATTATCTCATGTTCTAGTTATTTATTGCTACTTATTTATATTTGCATTTGTACAGTTTGTTCTGTTCTGCACTCTGGTTGATCCTGTTATAGTTACTGTTCTATAGATTTGCTGAGTATGCAAATAGGAAAATGAATCTCAGTGTTGTATATGGTGACATATATGTACTTTGATAATAAAATTATGTTTAATTTTAAACCTAAAAGGTGTTTACAGTTTCATCTGAGTAGTGTTTGGGGGGAATCCTCTATTACAGTTGTAGTTCTTGATTAATTAAGTGAAAGGCTAGTTCTAAAAATAAATGTATGTGGAATGTCAATTACTCACTGTAATGAACACAGTTAACATGATTACACATTGACATACAAATCTTGTATTACTGCACTTTGCATGACCAGAATACACAGATTACTGGGAAAAAAACTTTCATGACACATTTGACAAGTAACACCCAGATAGGCTACTTTCCTTAGTCCAAGCTGCCCCGTGTGAAACCCTGGATTCCCTCTCCTCCCAACCCACTGCCTTGACATTAATCAGCATGCTGGAGGAAAGGCAAAACCAGCTGATCAATGCTCCAAATGCTGCTGCAGTTCCATCTGCTGCTCAGCAGGAGCACCTAGGAGAAGAGGGGAAAAGGCTTTCCCTGCTCCTCATATACTTTATCATCTTCGCTTTTCCTCCCCCATTCTCTCTCCCTCTGTATTGTCTTCACTCCCTTTCTCCACAGACCCTCTCTTGCTCCAATTTCTTCTCTTCCTGTTCTGTCCTCTTTCTCTCTCCTTCTCTCTCCCTTTCATCCCAAAGCTTCTTTCTTCCCCTTTCCTCCTCTCTCTGCTTAACTCCTTAATCCCCATTCCCTTCTCTTTCTTTTTCCACTCCTTGTAAAGCTTGATATCTTTTCAGCTCCTCTCGCATTACAATATATCTTCCAAAATAAATTATCTTATTAGCAGTGATGATAGGTCCCATGTTATTCTCTGTTGGACCAAATGGGGTTTATATTAGTACTGTTACAGTGTAAACAAAGTCACCAGAGAGACACGTATGGTAGATATGAAGTAGTCCTTTTTTCAACAAAATGAAACACAGCAGGCATCGTATTCAGACCTTTTTGAAGGAAGAGGCCTGTTTAACCTAACATTACATGAGATTTGATATGGTAAAGATCAAATCACAATCCAATATTTACAATGTATCTACAATGTTTTCTTTGAAGTACATATAACTTTCACACCTCCTTCTTTGCACCCACACTCCAGACAATGTTAACCAAAATTATCTGGTTTTTAAATGTTGTTCACAGCTCTTGGACCCTATTGTCCAGAGCTGCATTTTAAATTTAATCTACAGTCCATGTTCAGGTCTAAAGATTGGTTGGTTGTTGAAGTTAGTTGCTGAATTTAATACCTTGCCCTATACCCTAAGTCCAGAATATGTCTGAAGAATTACAACACAGAACTCTGTGAGTTTAGAATGAACCGGATAAAGGGGAGCTTTGGGAAATAGGTGTAAGCTTATAGAATGATGTAATTGTGGTGAGATCTTTAAATCATCTTATTCAAGGTAATTACGGCATTTTCGTGTTGTCATTCAGCTATAATTTTTAAATGGTTAACTTAAAGATAATTATTTTGTATGATTGTGTGTTTTTTTTCTTACGCATTGTAATGCTAAAGTGTAAAATTTAGTACAGAAATGAGAAGGGAAAATTAAAATTACAAAACAATATCGGTTACAAAACCTTTCACATAGTCAGCCTTCAATTTGTATTATTGAAAGGATATTGACAAATCAACAGATTAGTTTGAGAATCGTGCAGCAAACAACTTATCAGAACAGTTCTGAATCTTGCTTTTATAAATCTCATGTTGATTTTCTGTCTGTGCTTTATAAGACTGTTTATTAAGATTTGATTAACTATACTGCAAATCAAATGTGTATGGAGGAATATTGATGTGAAAGCAACAGAAGTCAAATAATTCTAATTCATCTGACTAGAGAAAAATAAATTAAGGGGTGTAATACCATCCATGTGTTCAAAATCTCTCTCCCCAATATTTCTGGTCATATTTAGCATCTTTTGCACCTTAAGGCCATAAGACATTGGAGCAGAATTAGGCTATTCAGCCCATCAAGTTTGCTCTGCTATTTAACCATGGTTGATCCATGTCCCTCTCAACCACATTCTTGCTGAAATCTGTGCCATAAGCATATTTAACATTAAAGATCCAATGCTTCAAAAAGTAGCCACTTCTAAAGTGATATCCATGACCATTTGTACCCTAGAAGATTCTCTTGCAAATATTGTGGTGTTGTAGTGTTTTTGGACTGTCCAATGAACTAAGGATTCTCCTTAGTTTATGCACTTGAAGAAGAGGTGGGATAGAAGAATATGAGGAAAGGACACCAGATCACATTAATGTGTGCTAGCCATTGAAAAAAGCCAACCCCACTTCATCAAATGGTTGAATAGAAATCAAGACATTAATAAAGTGTATGGATTCTAATATAGTCATGAATTGGTACTATCAGTCAGGTATAGCCACACATGTTCTTTCAAACCTTTTCCATTACCTACATTATATCCTGTAAGCTGAAAGCATCTCCTTACCCCTTTTCATCTCCATGTTGGCACTCTGCATTTTAATGTCGGCAGTCACAGATTAGATCCCTATACCTAATTACTATTATCCCAAGCATGTCAGGTATTTTTATGATTGTTCAACTACATGGGCAGAAAGAATAATTGTCCTACCAGCCTCTTAAAAATCAAAGTGGTGAATTCATGTAACTTGCTACCATAGACAACTGGGGAGGCCAGGTCGTTGGGTGTATTTAAGGCAGAGTTGGATAGTTTCTTGATCATAGGTCATGGGGAGAAAGGTGGGGAGTGGGTTGAGGAGGGGAAAAAAGGATTAGCCATAATTGAATGGTGGCCAAATGAGCCAAATGGCTTAATTCTGCTCCTATGTCTTATGGTTTAATAAACATATTATTTTCCATCTGCGGCCAATTGCTTTTCTGTTGTAGAAACATTTTAAATTTATTCCACATTCTGTGAAGGAAATATTCAGGCACAATGGAGTGATTTGAGTACCAGATGCCACTGGAAATCAGGGAGCCGAGTAGGTAAAATCACTCAAGTCTGACGTTCCAGCAGTGATCAGTTAAAGTTTAATTTACTCATTGAATACATGAAAACCTCTGAGGATGGATAATCAGCCTGAAGTACTAACATTGCTTCCCTTTCCGCAGAAATTCTCTGACCCACTGAGTATTTTCAGCATTATCTATTTTTATTCATACTGATAAATTACCTCACACCACTTTGTAATGCAGAGGTTAGCTTACTCAACTAACAATTAACTCACTTTGTATCGTGCACAGGGACTGACTTGCTACTTCTAACAAGCTGGTGGATTACTGAGCTTGAATCTCCAGAATTTTCTCATTTCCGTCACTTGTATCCATACTCGCACTCATATAATTTGGTAATCCTATTTACAGAAGCAGACATAGTGTGTGTTAGGGCGTTTTTGAGGTTAACACATATAGTAAATAACAGCGCCCAATCTTCAAATATAAATAGACTGTAGATTATATTTAAAATGCAGCTCCGAACAATGGTCCTAAAAGCCATTAATCACTGTTAATGGGAAGACCAGACAATGCTGATTAAAATGTTGTGGTAGAACAAAGGACCCAATGGAAAATCCTGGCAATTCTGGACAATGTTTCTCACCCTCTGCACACCACCTTGGCTGAACAGAGGGGAACTTTTAGTAACAGACTAAGACAACTGCATTGCTCCAAAGACCACTATATGAGATAATTTTTACATTCAGCCATTAAGCTCTATGATAAGTCAACCTATAGCTGGGGAAGTGATCACCCCCTCTTGTTAAACTGGTTGAAGTGACTTTTTTTCCCCTCTTGTCTTCTCATAATTGTATACTTGAAAATCTGCGCACTTGTAATGCCGCTGTGACACTATACTTTCCTTTGGGATCAATAAAGTATCTATCTATTTAGACATCTGTGGCGAGGGTGCGAAGCAAGAGGTGTGAAGTTTGTGTGTAGTTAAAAGGAAGCATTGTGGATGAATTGTGAATATGGAATTGCCCTTTGATCTTTAGCACATAAAATGTTGTGTACTGTTGGGTAAGGCAGTCCTTCTTCCTCTGAAAGGGTCTCCATATGATACGTGTTGTGTCTCATTTTGTCAAATAAACAGGCTGCTTCATAACTACGAGTACTTCTCTCTGGTGGATGAAGCCAGAGTAAATACTCCCGCCATACCTCACCACAACATCTTCCTTCCATCCATCTCCTCTCACATCCACCTGACTATTCAACTCGTCACAGAATCAAATACAAAATTCCAAGCCTGCACACTTCAGGACTCAAGATTCAACGTCTTTTAATGTCATTTCCAATACAGAAGTGTAAAGGAGATTGGATCTGGTCCAGCATAAAAAATAGAATCAGCGTCATAAAGAACACAATATTATCTTACATACATGCACTGGTTGTATGTACATAAAGTGACACTAGGTACAGGAGAATCTATACATAAAGTGACTCAATGGTTTAAAGTACATTTACTTTCAAAGTATGGTTGCAAGTTACAACCCTGAGATTCAACTTCCCCACAGACAGCCATGAAACAAAGAAACACCACAGAACTCATTCAAAGAAAACCCCAAACACCCAAAAGTGCAGAAAAAAGAACAAATCGTGCAAATGGCAAAAAAAAACAAGCAAATCTCACACAGAATATTAAACATCAAACCACCGAGTCCCAGAAATAATCTAGGAATGTTCTTCAGTTTAGTTCATTCAGTTCAATTTAATGCTGTGTTGTTCATTGACTGCAGGTTGCAGAGCCAGTCCACCCTGAAAAAAATCACCCAAAATAGCGATAAAGAAACACATACTGGATGACACACACAAAATGCTGGTGGAACACAGCAGGCCAGGCAGTATCTATAAGAAGAAGTGCTGTCGACATTTCGGGCCGAGACCCTTTGTCAGGATTAACTGAAAGGAGAGATACTAAGAGATTTGAAAGTAGTGGGGGGAGGGGGAAATGTGAAATGATAGGAGAAGACCGGAGGGGGTGGGATGAAGCTAAGAACTGGAAAGGTGATTGGCGAAAGTGATACAGAGCTGGAGAGGGGAAAGGATCATGGGACGGGAGGCCTCGGGAGAAAGCAAGGGGGAGGGGGGAGCACCAGAGGGAGATGGAGAACAGGCAGGGTTGTTGTTCCTCCAACCTGAGTGTCGTTTCATCTTGACAGTAGAAGCCTCAGTCAACACCTTATATACCGGCTGGGTAGTGTCCAACCTGATGGCATGAACATTGACTTCTCTAACTTCCGTTAATGCCCCTCTTCCCCTTCTTACCCCATCCCTGACATATTTAGTTGTTTTTCTCTCTCTCTCTCTCTCTCTCTCTCTCTCTCTCTCTCTCTCTTCCCATCACCCTGCCTGTTCTCCATCTCCCTCTGGTGCTCCCCCCCCCTTTCTTTCTCCTGAGGCCTCCCGTCCCATGATCCTTTCCCTTCTCCAACTCTGTATCACTTTCGCCAATCACCTTTCCAGCTCTTAGCTTCATCCCACCCCCTCCGGTCTTCTATCATTTTGCATTTCCCCCTCCCCCCACTACTTTCAAATCTCTTCGTATCTTTCATTTTGGTAAGTCCTGACGAAGGGTCTCGGCCCAAAACGTCGACAGTGCTTCTCCTTATAGATGCTGCCTGGCCTGCTGTGTTCCACCAGCATTTTGTGTCTGTTGTTTGAATTTCCATCATCTGCAGATTTCCTCCTGTTTGCACATGCAAGATGAACTGCAGAGTCCTCTAAAAAGAAGTCCAATCCACAAAGGAAATGATAAAGTAGTGGTGGTGATGTGGGGTAATAGAAGGAGGTATTGGTCAGCCTGTTGGTTTTGGGAGAAGTAAATGTTTTTAAGTCTGGTGATCCTGGTGTGGATGCTGTGTAACCTTTTCCCTGACGGGAGTGGGACAAAACATCCATGGGCAGGGTGGATGGGATTTGTCCCCATACTTGGAATACTTCTATACAATTTTGTTCAAATTTCTTTAACTGTATTTTAACATAATTTTTGACCTAGGCTCTCTATCAATACAATTAAACTAACAAAGGAACATGAAATCCGTTTCAACCCTAAATCAAGGATTGAGTGTAATCATGACGGTGTTTTGTGTTACATGGTAGTCTTGCTGATTCATTGGTGCCAGGATGTATACAAGGTCACATATCAAGTTACACTACTTTTTTCTTCAATCTACACTCCCGAGGTGGGAAATTTTGTTCTGCAACCAATTTGCAGTAGGCAAATTCTAGTATTTACACATTGCAGTACCAGTACTAATTCGATTCAAATCTGACTTGTTACCATATAAATGGAATAATTGGTGTTCCTGTCATTTATGCAGTGGTGATAAAATCACAGAGGAATTCATGGCTCATTCAGAGAGTCCCCTAGCCAAAAAGTACAGTGTAGAGGCAGGAACTCAACCGGGAACTTGATTTAACAGTTACAAAAAACATGAGTTAGACTTGCAGCTTTATGATTTCGGCAAGGAGGCATTCTGCTCAAATGTTCCTTAATTT
Organism: Hypanus sabinus; assembly: GCF_030144855.1. Classification (NCBI taxonomy): domain Eukaryota; kingdom Metazoa; phylum Chordata; class Chondrichthyes; order Myliobatiformes; family Dasyatidae; genus Hypanus; species Hypanus sabinus. The sequence continues at coordinate 100,090,402 of NC_082718.1, forward strand.
CAATGGAGGAAAGCTAATTATGTATGTTCCCTATAACAGTAACATTTGCCAAAAATTTAAATTATATATTCACAACTATTAAAGGGAATAACAGAGCTGATGTTTACCTTTATGTTGTGCAACAGATGTTTGGCTGCAGTTGTTGGTGTAAATTGATATCAGGCTCTGTGGATGAGGTACACTCCACTGAACCGCCAACAATTGGCACATATGGCATGGCAAGTGCTTGGAGACTTGGCCAATATCATATATATTTTACCCCATGGCTTGCATTTCATTTCACTTGGGAACCAATTTATCAATTCAGTGCAAAAAGAAGGGATTAAAATTAGTAGTTATATCTCTAAAAGGAGAGAAATTTAAAGCATAGTAAGGTATACGGAGAAAAACAAATAATGAGTGGGGGACGAGGTCAACTGGCCATTCCTTTTCTGTCTGTTAGATTACGTTAGATTTCACATTGTGAAAGAAATGTGACCCTGTTGAAGGGAATTAGGCAGGGAGACAGGGGAAGTGGGGACAGGAGAGTGATTAAAGGTGCAGGAATTTCTCGCCTCTAATGACCTGCACTCCATGAGGAATGGAGGAAATGAATGGAAGTTCAGAAGCAAGATTAGTGATTTAGAAACAAGGCAGAGGCCAGTTTAAATGAGGCAAAGTTCAAGGGAAGCTATGTAGCAAAAATAGAAGGTGAGGAAGGCAACAGTCGAAAAGGGAGTGGGCAGTTCAAAGAGGAAGTATTAATAGACAAGAAGGGTGAGGATAATTAAGAGCAATTAGGGGGCAAGTAAGAAGGTTGCTGAAGGCTAGATTTTCTCCAATATCCCACTGCTAACTCAGGCTGCAGACACCAGTGGCTGAAACAAGCTTCAGTTGTATCCACAGGCAAAACTAAAAGTAGCCAACTTTAACCAAAGAATACAAACATCATTAAAGTGACAAAAGAACATGAGGTTTGGGGAAAGCGTGGAACGGAAAGTAACTTTTAACAAGTAATGATCTGATAGGCACCATCTGAAAGGCGGAGGGAAGCAGATTTTAAATGAGGTTATTAAATGAGGAGGTGAAATTTATAAATAAAGGAGAAATTTACAGGGCTAAGGCAAAGAGTAGGAAAGCTGATGTTATTGGTCATTGCATCAAGAGAGTCAGCATTGGTTACCCATGCCCAATAGTCTACATCTGTGCCAGATGGGTACCTGTGTGTACTGTAGTATTTTAAGCAGAACGTGCCCCCAGCACATCATTGGGTGTGTTAGTTGTTAGTGCAGGTGGTGCATCTCAGTCGATGTTTCAATGAGCATGGGATAAATAAAATAATCTAAAACTGAATCAGGATGTTGCCTCGTATGGAGTATTTCAGTTGAGAGTTTTCTTTGGAGCAGAGGTGGTTAGGAGGAACATGTCTGAGGTGTATACATTGTGAGGTGTGTAGATAGGGGACTGTGCAGGAAACTATTCATGGGTAAATTAACTAGAGACATACACCCAGTGGAAACTTTATTAGTACACATTAGGGCAAATATGTAATCAGCCAATCATATGTCAGCAACTCAGTGCACAAAAGCATGCAGACGCGACCAAGAGGTTCAGTTGTTCTTCAGACCAATCATCAGAATAGGAAAGGAATGCGATTTAAGTGACTTTGACCATAGAATGTTTGTTGGTGCCAGACGGGGTGGTTTGAGTATTTTGGAAACTGCTGATCTCCTAGGATTTTAACAAATGGCAGTCTCTAAAATTCATAGAGAATGCTGCGAAAAGAAACAAGAAATATCTAGTGAGCAGCAATGCTGTAGCTAAAAATGTATTGTTAATGAGAGAGGCCAGAGGTGTATGGCCAGACTAGTTCACGCTGACAGGAAGGCAACAGTAACTCAAATAGATATGTGTTAGAACAGTGGAATGCAGAAGAGTGTCTGAACGCACAACATATCGAACTTTGAAGTGGATGGGCTACAGCAGAAGAAGATTGTAGACATACAGTTAGAGGCTACTTTATCAAATACAGGAGGTACCTAATAAAGTTGCCCCTAAGTGCAAATTTAGAGTAAGTAGTAAGAGATTTAGAGGAGGTATGAGTGGGGCCTGCTTTGGTGAAGAGATTAGCATATACCTATTAAGCACTGTCTGAGAAAGTGGTGGAAGCAGAGGCTAAAATTTGGGGTTAGCAAGGATGGGTGCCCACTAATTGTGGTGGATTTCCTGAATCGAATTTCCATTGTGTTTGACCGTATAACACTAAAAGCACTGAATTGAAAACAAAATGATGGGAGATCAATTTAATAACTTCCATGTTCAATGTCAGCACAGTTTTATTGGAGGCAGTTCAGAAAAGGCAGCTCCAGCGATGAAGGGACTGTCTTTTGAGGAAAGGTGAAAGGTCACACTGCATTCATAAGAGATGAGAAAAAAAAGCATAGAAGATTTTATGTTTATAATTACTCAGGAGTAGTTTGACTTGGTTGGTGCTGTAAGAATATTTCCCCTTCCTAGAGTTATATAGAACTAAGGGGAACTATTTCAGAATGCAGGATCAGCATCAAAGACAGGGATCAGTGGGGGAACTATTTCAGAATGCAGGATCAGCATCAAAGACAGAGATCAGTGGGGGAAGGGGGACCAGTCCACAGACGTGTTGGAATCAATCACGAATATATTTAATGCTGTGCTAGTTTCTTGGATCTATGATGGGAAATGTGGAGTTGAGGCTAAAATGAAGAGGCAGCTGGCCTATTGATGCTCCTCGTTGTTATATAACATTACATCAGTTAATATTGATGGGCTTTACTTTTCAAATCAGAAGGACAATGCTTATATTGGTATTTGTTATACAGAATTAGATTTGCAGATTCAGTAAGTGGGACAGAAGGCACTGATTGCAAGTAAGCATGTTAAATATTTACTTACAAACAGTGAAACACTCAACCAAGCATCAAAGTCAAACAAGTACTTATCTAAGTCCCCTAAATTACACAACTACAACGCTAAACCTTCAACAAACAGATTTTTATCTAAGTCTGCACACAGGCCCTACTGTCAGTAGCACTTTTTCCCGATGGTCCTTCAGCCCCGGATTGAACCCAGTCTAAACAGGAGCCCCTGGACAAAAAGACTTGCATGCACTACACCCCTGGGGTGCTTGGAACCAAAAACTAGTGCCATGGTTCAAAAGCCAGAGGATAGGACAGAGCTGCTGCATCCTTCAGATGGGCCAGTCAGTGGCTGGCATAGCGGAAACGGCTACTGACCGACCGGAAAGTTAACCCTTCATCTTACTGTGCTTATTTTGCATTTCTTTCATTGTTACTTCAACACCAGTTATTATCCAGCTAGTTCTCCACTACTTCTCTAAAAGTTTACTGGCGTTATTATCACTATGACACCACAGATATTTCTAATGAGTTCTCTGGGCAAAAATTATTGTTTTGTTTCTCCAAACATGTGATAACTCACTACACTCAGAACCTCCATTACACTACCCTGCATCGTGCTGATTCGTTACGATTCAGTTAGTAAATTCTTGATTGAAAATTTTTTAATACATTTGGAAGCTGGTGAGCGTTAGGTTGGTGCTGGCGCCTCTTTGAAATTGGCTACATTGACAATCGGAACGATTATTAAAAATGCAGACAAGATAAAACCTGCTGTAACGATGACCTCAAAGTTATTGTCAACAAAGGTGACTCTTTCAAGGAGCTATTTGCCTGAAAAAATGGAAAGTAGACTAAATATGGGTGGATGACCAAACAGAATGAAACATGCCCCTAAGCCAGCAGATAATAATGTGTTGCTGTTCTATTGATGGACAGGTTAGGCCTATGTGCGTGTTTGCTACTCCATGAATTACTGGGCATACATAAAATAATATATCATATATCTCAAGTTTGATTTTTTTAAATCAGGCACATGTCTATTTATGTAATATTATAATGACCCCACACAGCACTCCACCTCCGAGCAATGCATCTGCAGCATTGAGCAGGGTCTGAGTGTATAGTGAAGTTAATATGAACCAATGAGAGCCATGGAAAGAGTTTCAAGGGTTTAATTTAATCTGAAAAAAAAAACACAAACATCAGCAGAAACCTGAAATTCAGTTTAGTTCCCTACACAACATTGCTTATAAATACTGTGGATTCCGGTTAATTTCTTTCCTATGCAACTTTGGTTAGAAATACAGGACAGAAACAATATGCTCAGTCGCCCAGCTTGATGTAATATTTATTTACACCATCACAACTCGATTTATTTACTTCTAATGCATGCCACTGATGTTCTTCTTAACAAAAATCTGTCAATTCCAATCTTGTAATTTGCTGTAACTTCTACAGCCTTTTCCATCACGTTGTAGTGGCATTTTTAAAAGAGAGAATACATTAATTTACGGAGTGGATGGTGAAATAGATTTTATTATTCATACATCTGAACTGAGAAGAGCTCCTTTGACTTAAATGACAAATGGACTCAGAAATACATCACTGATTCTCCATTTTCCAAGTTTCAGAACTCCCAAGCTGACATAACTGTAAGATCTTCACTTCATCTGTCATAGTCCCCGATACAACTAGCCAAAGATATGCTCTCTATCACTTTATCAAGTCTAATTAAGGCAGACAACAAGTAGCTTTTCCAGAAATGCCAATACCCATTAATTGATGATCAAATAGTTAAACATCTCTGTTTTCAACACCCAGTGGTGATTTTTGGATATGTGGAAGTAACTGATGCCAACCATGAACTGGAGGGGTTTATAGTTGCACAAAAGTCTCCAGATGAGAAAAAAAGCCACGAGAAGCCGTGGACACCAAGTCAGTTGGGTGTATTTAAGGCAGAGATTGAGAGATTCTTGATTAATCAGGGCAGGAAGGGATATAAGGAAAAGGCAGGAGAATGTGGCTGAGATCAGCCATGATGAAATGGCAGAGCAGACTCAATGGGTCAAATGGCCTAATTCTGTTGCTATATCTTATGGTCATAAAGAATATATCGTCTACAGGTTTTAAACTTTGCAGCTTCTGTTGGTTCGAAAGTGTATATCTGTGCATAGTTGTACTAGGGATTCAGAGAATATTCATTCTTTGCTGTGCCCCCAGAATCAAATTATCTCATCAATGCCTTAGTATAAAATCTCAGACACGTGCAAAGGGAGGCTGTTATTACACAAGGAATTGTGTGCCTTTAATCAGCAACTCCATCTAGATAGAAAAGGCGGGGGAACTAACATTAAGTATAAATACAACATTCTATCCATTGTGGATATGGGACAAGGTGTTATGTCATTTTATTTAGATCTGTACAATGATCTTAACACCATTACTGACATCTTTTCAGTTTCTTCTGCTGTAATGTGAACAAAGTTGTCAGAGAGACACTAGATACAAAAGTAGCCTTTTATTTAACAAAATGAGACACCATCTGAAGGTGGAGGCCTGCTTGACCCAGTATTATATGCCATTTTATGTGCTAAAGATCAAAGGACAATTCTATATTTACAATGTATCTTTAATGCTTCCTTTGAGCTACATATAACTTTCACACCTCTTACTTCGCACCCACACTCAAGACATCTAAAATTAATGTTAATGCACATTGCCTGGTTTTTCAATTAACTGCTGTCCACAGCTTTAGGAACCTACTGTCCAGGGCTGCATTTTAATCCATATTCAGGTCTAAAGATTGGTTGCTGAAGTTAGTTACTTAAATTAATATTTGCTATATACCCTAATTCCAGAATATCTGCCTGACCTGCTGAGTTCCTCCCGCCTTTTGGATGTATTTCTCTGGATTTCCAGGATAGATGCATGATGCTGGTTCAGATTATCTGAATATATCAGTACAGGGATGTGTCAACAGTACTCTCAGGGAAAATCAGGAGATTGTGGGTGATGGAACTCTGCAGTAGTACATCAGAGGTACTGAAGCGCATCAGAAGTCCAGTCAGCAGCAATGCAGGAAAATATACACTCAACAGAAAAGCATGCTATTTCATTATTGGCAACTGTCATCTGTAACTGTATTTTAAATTAAGAGAATGTCAATTTCTTTAAAGAAACTGAAAACAATTAGTGAATCTGATAATTAGAATGTACTGTATTCTATATTCCAATTGTATTGAAATGAAGCTCATTAGCTTCCTTCCTAACTATCTTACACAGTTTATAGCTTTCAAAATCCAAGCTCTTTAATTTGCTACTGTTTTTCTTACTCTTGCCCTTCTCTGTAGCACTGTGCACTGCTGGCTTTAGCCATTACAGCATCTAAATAGAACAAAGCTCAAGAGTCTGCCTTTGTAAACAGGAGATACCAGTTATATCCTGTCACATCTGTCTCTTATGTCAAAATGTTCCCTCGGAGGCATTTCATCAACCTTAGCTAGTATGTCTGATATTTTTTCCTCTTTAAAAGCAAGTGAAAGATCTGATGTTGTTGTGCCATTCAAGTGCCTTTTCTCATTATCCAGGTACACAGCGTGAACCAGAGCACAGCTAGAGGTTTCCAGACTCGTGACTGTGAAGACAATTGTGCAGGAGGAGAGGTAATGAGGAGGAGGGAAAATGACAATAAACAAATTCAGCAGAAGAGATTTGCATCTTCCTGCTGCGAGGAAGCAGAGATGGAGACATTTTGTACTTAACAAATAACGATGAATGATGTTGGCATCTCATGAACATTCAGCTCCAAAGCAAATGCTGCATATTCAATCTGTCCAAGTGCATAATACACAATGTCTTAACTAAGTTATTATAGTATTCATAAATGTAACCAGCAATATCATGGTAAGGCATGAAGGCAACAGGAGAAAGGATGGTAAACCATTGCATTATGTCTGGTTCACATGGCACTCATTTGCAGTTGATCCAGTACTTGAGCCGGGCAAATACAAACACAGCTGGTCTGTGACTTAACTGGGAAGGTCAGTAGCAAGAGTTCTATGACAAAATCCAAGTGATAATCCAACTCTAGTGCCTGATAACAAAATTGCTTTTCTGCGCTTTATTACACCGAGCATCATTAAACAAATGTAACAGAGGTGCGACCAATCAATCCATAAACAAGAGAAAATCTGCAGACGCTGGAAACCCTTCAGCAGGTTTTGGCCTGAAATGTTGACTGGACTCTTTTTCCATTGATGATGCCTGGCCTGCCGAGCTCCTCCAGCAGTCTGTGTGTGTTGCACCACCAATCAATGCCTGGATTGCACAAAAAAAAATCTCTTCTGGGGGGGGGGGGGGTTACTTTGGGGTTCTCAAGTTTAATTGTCGTTCATTCTTTGGGGCACTTCTCTGTTTTCATGGATGTTTTGCAAAGTAAAAGCATTTCAGGACGAATATTATATACATTTCTCTGACATTAAATTGGACCTTTGAACCTTTCTCTTAATTCATGAGTAATCATTTGTAACAATTCATTATGTAATTGTCACCGCCAACAGCAATGGTAAGCAATGCAATTGAAATGACCAGAAATACATCACAATGTTAGAAGAGCGGTACTATCTACTTGCACTGGAAAATAAACTTTTATAAATAATAGTTGAAATATTAGCATCAAGTATTGTAGATATGACATACCATACCAGGCTGCGGCACTCAGTCCATCACAGATAAAGCCCTCCCCACCACTGAACACATCTACACAGAGCATTGTTGCAAGAAAGCAGCATCCATCATCGGGGAACCCACCACCCAGGTCACACTCTCTTCTCACCGCTGCCAGCAGCAAGAAGGTACAAGAGCCCCAGGACTCACACCACTGGGTTCAAGAACAGCTATTACCCCTTAACCATCAGACTCTTGAACCCAAAGGCGATAACTTCACTTTCAAGGACTTTTCATCTCATGCTTTTGATATTTATTGCTTATTTATTTATAATTAGTAGCATTATTATTTCTTTTTGCCTGTTGCATACTGGTAATCCATCCTGTTGGCACAGTTTCATTGACTCTATTACAATTATTGGATTATTTGGGTATGCCTGCAAGAAAATAAATTTTGGGGTTGTATATGGTGACATATACGTACTATGACAATAATTTTACTTTGAATTTTGAAATGCTGATTGGCAGTAACACCTCTGCCTCGCTTGCTAACACAGTTCATAGGCATTGTGTAGATAAAGCGTTGCTCTGCACACCTGTCTAAAGTGTTGCATTGATTGATATGGGGTTAGATTTTCTCAAAGTTGCTGACTAGTAACAGTTACAAGTTTAATAGGGCAACAAGGACAATAGTTTTAAGAAATAAGTGGCTATTTAATTCGGAGTAGGGAACAAATTTAAAAGCCTCACTCGAAGACAAATCACGCAATAAACTGTTGGACTCATTATTATTTTGCTGCAGAGAAATGCATCCTTGAATTGCACAGCCAAATGCACCAAATAGTCTCTTTAGCACGTTGCACTCTGCCTTTCTAATTTATTATACTGCAATCAATGGAATGAACTTCAGAAGCAGAATATAAAATGCTGACACAACCATTCAGGGCACTTAGTATGACTGAACAGGGATTAATTCTTAGGCAAGAAAGTATTCATCACAGTCTTACTCCAGAGACAAAAACTGTGAACAGAAAATGGATTGATGCCCAATTGTGAGAAGCAAGGGAGAAGTGCATCGTCAAAGGTTCCCATTGTCACTATCTGTGCAGATTGGTGATAACATCATCTTGTCGATGACGATCAGCACTGGTGCACCTCAGGGGTGTGTGCTTAGCCCACTGCTCTACTCTCCCTATTCCCAGGACTGTGTGGCCTGGCATGCCATCTATAAATTTGCTGATGATACAAGCATTGTTGATAGAATCTCAGATGGTGACAAGAGGGCATACAGGAGCCAAATATGCCAACTAGTGGAGTGCTGCCACAGCATCCTGGCACTCAACATCAAGTCAAAAGAGCTGATTGTGGGCTTCAGGAAGGGTAAGACGAAGGAACACGTACCAATCCTCATTGAGGGATCAGAAGTGGAGAGAATCAGCAGTTTTAAGTTTCTGGGTGTCAAGATCTCTGAGGACCTAACCTGGTCCCCACATATCAATGCAGTTATAAAGAAGGCAAGACAACTATACTTCATTAGGAGTTTGAAGAGATTTGGTATGTCAGCAAATACACTCAAAAATTTCAATAGATGTACCGTGAAGAGTATTCTAGCAGGCTGCATCACGTCTGGTATGGCGGGGTGAGGGGGGGGGGGCTGCTGCTGCACAGGGCAAAAAGTAGCTGCAGAAGGTTGTAAATTTAGTCGGCTCCATCTTGGGTACTAGCCTACAAAGTATCCAGGACATCTTCAAGGAGCGGTGTCTCAGAAAGGCAGCATCCATTATTAAAGACCTCCAGCACCCAGTGAATGCCCTTTTCTCACTGTTTCCATCAGGTAGAAGGTACAGAAGCCTGAAGACACACACTCAGCGATTCAGGAACAGCTTCTTCCCCTCTGCCATCCAATTCCTAAATGGACTTTGAACCCTTGAACAGTACCTCACTTTTTTAATATATATTATTTCTGTATTTTGCACAATTTTTACTCTATTCAGTATGTGGTGGTGGCATCCGTTAGTCTGGCGAGACCATGGATTTGCATCTGGAAAGCCTGCTGGAGTGTGCTCTCCAGGGCGCAGGCCTGGGCAGGGTTGTATGGAAGACCGGCAGTTGCCCATGCTACAAGTCTCCCCTCTCCACGACACTGATGGTGTTCAAGGAAACGGCAAGGGCCGATACAGCTTAGCACCAGTGTCGTCACAGGAGTTGTCAGAGCGAGGTTGAAGACAACGTCGGACTGCCTTAAGGACTCCAGCTCCAGATTTGCCCTCAGAGTTTACCCCCGAAGCCTTTCCCATGAGTGGGTATGGCTGCAAGGCAGAGCAAGTTTGAAATCAGAGTTTTCCCTCTTGTAGATGGACTGCCTTCCCAGTCTGACGAGCTCCATCTACCCGAAGTGACTGGTTTTAAGGCACCAGGACCCGCCTTTGCCCCTTCTCCTGTCAGTAGAAACAGTTCCGCCGGGCTTAGAGGCTAAGCCACACAAGAAGGCCAGGGGTTGGACTTGGTTGTCAGAGGCTATTTGAGGCGCATACTGTGAGGAGCACTTTTAGGTTGTGAGAGCTTGTCCCCACTACCACTCTTCGGCTTGACAACCTTGGAACCTCATATTCTGTATACGTATACTGTAATTGATTTATTTATTTACTTATTACTATTATTATTATTTCAACTTTTTCCTTCTATATTACGCATTGCATTGAACTGCTGCTGCTAAGTTAACAGGTTTCACGACACGTGCCAGTGAGAATAAACCTGATTCTGATTCTGAAATGTTGTACTCACCTGCCTGTCGGTAAACACAAAGGATCCCATGGCACTATTCCAAGAGAAACGACAGACATTGTGCCACAACAACATTGCAGTTAGCGTGACACTATTACAGCTTGGGGTGTTACAGAGTTCTTTCAATTCTGAAGTCATTCTGCGAGGAGTCTCTGTACGTCCTCCCTTTGGAATGTGTGGATTTTTCCCTGGGTCCTCCATCTCCCTCCCACAGTGAAAAGACGTACCAGGTAGGTTAACTGGTCATTGCAAATTGTCCCGTGATTAGGCTAGGATCCATTGAGTTTGCTGGGGCAGCGTGGCTCGAAGGACTGGAAGGATTTCTAAATAAAAAATAAAGAGTAGAAATAAAAAAAGTTATTTGTTCATTATCTTCCTTGTACTTGTGGAACATGCTGTGAGCAAATTTCCTGAAAAGCAAAGGTGTGTTCAAGGTGTGTTAGTAACACGAGGAAACGAATTGAAGCAGCAGAGATGTGGTTTTTGAGGAGGATGCAAAGAATATCATGGACAAAACAAATATCTAACGATGATGTCATGAACAGAGCAAGCACAAAAAGGGAAATAATGTATGAGATCATGAGTGATTAGGAAAGAGGAGTTAGAATGCACAGTAATTATGGGAAAGATTGAAGGGAAGAAAGCAAGAGGAAGGCAAAGACAAATGATGATGGAGACAGCAGCCAGAGAACTGGAAATGAAGACCAATGAATTGATCCACTTGACCCGAAATGGGAGTGTGTGGGCTATGGCAGTCAAAGCTCAAACTGGGCATGGCAACTGATGATAATGATGATGATGTGTTCAGGTCATCCCCAGGTATAGGTTATCTGATTTATGCACTTCTGCCACATATGAACCAGCTCCTATAATATTAAATTCAATATCCCATTTATTTGTTGCTACCAACAGTAGAACTAGGTTCCTGCACCGCAGCCCCCTCCCCCTCTACTTTTTACAGTTGTTCACTCTATCAGTTTTGTGTACATTACCTTTGAAATGTCATTCATTACAACACTGAGGAGGTGTGGTTACCATATCGAATGAGTTTTGCATATTCTCCAACATATGGACAAAATCAACTCATGGACACCTGTAAGAGCAGAACGAGCTTGTAATCTGAGAACAGCCTGTACCCTTCGGGGTATTTAATTGACAATAAAAAAAATGTCATTTCAGCAGGCCAGGCAGCACCAATTGAAAGTGAAACAGGGTTAACGTTTCAGTTTGGTCTGCTCATTGTAGTGTTATATCAAGGAAGTATTGGTCACATATGGTGAATCATGGCTACTGCCAGACTTCCCACACAAGATTTACCTTTAACTGACTGCAGGGCATCAAATAATCCATCTACTGGACCAAAGGTGCATCCCATGGGGTAGATCAGGCTCAAAGTTGTGATGGGACCTCAGGCATAGTTTCCTGGGGTTCCAATGCAAGATACCCTTAATACTATCACAGCTTGCTCTTAAAACTTATTAAAATGTTTCAAATAGTTGTAAAAGTTAATACTTTCTGAATATGTTTGAATAATGTTAAAAATATCTTACATATAAAAGTTCATATATGTTTTAAACTACTGGAAAATACAAAATAAAGTTAAGATCATTAAAATGAAGCAAAAAAACTAACTGAAATGCCCACATGTGTTTAGCAGTTTTTGATGGAGTTGACAACCCTTTGGAGCAGATGAGGTCACTAGTGCCCAGGTGTGAAGATAGTGCTGTGATGGTGGGCTCAAGGTGAGTTCAGTGGTGGAACGAATGGAGCCACTCCTCCCTCTCCATCATCCTCAACACGGTTGCCACCCCTGTCCTTGTGCTGTACACTCGGCTCACACACGACTGCGTGGGCAAACAGCTGAGTAATCACATGGTCAAGCTGCCAACGATACGGCAGCGGTGGGGCTCATCACCAGCAACGATGAGTCCGCCTACAGAGAGGAGGTGGAAGAGAGAGAGTGGCCTGGTGCCAGGCAAATAATATCTTCCACCATGTCAACAAGACAAAGGAGATGGTCATCGACTTCAGGAGAGCTGGCACCGCACCACTTCGCTCTTTATCAGTGGCAGTGGAAACTACAAGCAATTCCAGACTCCTAGGAGGGCACATCTCACACAACCTCTCACGGTCCCAGAACACATCCAACGCAATCAGGAAAGCTCACTAACTCTTCTACTTTCCGAAATGGCTGAAGAGCACTGGACAGCTCTGCTCAGGTCTTTCTACAGACGCACAGTAGACAGCAGTTTAGCATGCTGCCTAACTGCACAGTACAGAGACTGCACTGCGGGGCATGAGAAGGCTTTACAACAGGTAGTCAAAACTGCCCAACATATCACCGGCACCAGCCTACCTGCCAACTTATACACAGAAAGGCGCCAGAAAAGGGCCAGTAACATCATGAAAGATAAAACCCACCTTGCTCATGTATTGTTTGTCTTATTCCTATCAAGTAGGAGGCTATGTGGTATCTATACCAGGACCACAAGACTCAAAAACTGTTACTTCCCCAGTCAGTAAGGCTCAACACCTCCACCCACTAACCTATCCCTCCACACCCCCCACCATCACTACTTGATCATTTCCTGTCAGTTACCTTATGTACAGACACTCCTGTGCCTAGTGTCACTTTATAGACATAGAACCAATGTATATAAGCTATCTTATGTATTTATATTTAGTATGTTTTTTAAAAAAATATTGTGTCCTTTATGCCATTTGGCTTTGGTTTGTGCTGCATTGGATCCAGAGTAACAATTATTTCATTCTCCTTTACACTTGCATGCTGGAAATAACATTAAAACAATGCTGAGTAAGTCACAAGTACCAGCATCTCACCTCAGACTTCCATATATGGCCAAGTCCAAACCAAACCGAGCTATGAACAGCTGACAGCCACCAGTCCTCTTTGGAAACTCGTAGCTGTCAACTAGTTCAAACTAGCCCATTATCCTGCATCCAATGTCCAACCTGAGCACCACTTAGCTTGCAGTGGAGTGCATGCAAAAGTGGGAGAAAGTTCATATTCCACTCCTAATATTTAGATGAACCCAAGTTCACAAAAACCTAAAAGAAGCATGCTTATATTATCAGTATACATTTTGCTTAGTATCTTTACTGCTCTGTAAGTCAACATTCACCAGCCATGTGAAAGTTTATTTTTTCAGTTTATCTAATAGCCCACCAAGGAAATAGCATTTTTCTTGCATTATAACAATTATCCACTTTCACATGAAGTTAAACTGATTGTTAACCCCTGTGGAACACCCGATTTCAGAGATAATAGACTGGAAGTGTACGTTACACAAAGCAGAAACAATATTCATGACACCATAAATCAAAAGGACAAAGATTTTCATTTTCAGAAAGCAACAGAAAGATCTTTGGAGAAATAAAATGCTGAGGGGGTGGGGGGAGTTGGTTAAAGGATGGTGGGAGGAAACTGGACCACCAAGATACTGAAGGAAAGGCGGCTGAAATCAACTAAAGAGGACATATCTATGCTGGGTCATTTTTAGATAAATATTTATACTGTGTAAAGACTGTCTGTCTGCAATAATGACCTTGTGGCTAGTATTAATAGAGAAAATGCATACTTCTAAAGCATGCCGAAGACAATTCTGCCTTCATAAATCAGACAAAGTTACTTTCTCATTATAACTTTGCCCATCTTATATTAAACTGACAATGGAAGTCAGTTGATGTATAAACAAATGGATCAGAGGTGCAAAATATGACAAATTATGGAAATGTAATACTACAAATCACCAGCCCAGTCATTTAAAAGAAAGGCTGCCTTCAACTATGGTCACACAGGAACGTTGAGAATAATTTTAAGTTAAAGGAAAGGGCTACAGGTGGAACATGTTGCATCGAAAAATAATTGTTGCAACTGGTTGCTTCCGGTAACCACATACCCACATCAGGTGCACAACTCTGTACCAACTAGCCTGAGGTAAGTGCGGAGAAAAAAGTTAGCCTAACATTTTAGATAACTTGCATTCTACACAGTTAGCCTTTTAATAAGCATTTCATTGTGGTGATAATCTGTCTTTCGGGCATCATAGTGTTTTTTTTTTCTCTTCTTTATCTACGTTCAATGAACACTCACATACATAGCTCAGATATAGAACATTTGATCCTTAGAGGATAAAATTGTGCTGTGATTCCAGATAAAATGTTTTCCTTCAAAAATATAAAGAAGACATTGAATTATCTTTTTTTTGTATTTTGTAATGAAAGATATAAAGGAGTCTACAAGACATTTGTTGAAAAGATACTTGGATGTTTTCATGCAATAGCAATTTCTCTGCAAGGTCATGTGATCTAGGCAGACAAACCTCTACAGTTCAGAGTAGATGGTTCCATGCAGTTGCATTTTATGGTGAAATGATTGCCTGCATTATTTCTGCTGGGGAAGGGTGTATCACGACACTAAACTGATATCGATTGATTGTTTAATTTTAACCTCTATTATTTGTAAGAACTAAATTTTACTTTCAGAGTTGAATGAGAAAATAAAGTATAAAACCAGTGAATTCTCCATTTTAAGAAATATTTACACACTTAGCTGGACTTGAAGAACAGTTGAGTTTTGATTTCAGTTGCAGATAACATGTCAATTCTAACAATTATTTTCCCTTCAATTACATTAAGGGTCATTGACGGGGCAATTCCATCTAAGGCATCAGTCGTGAAAGCCAGCTGACACATTTGCAAGTTATTCAATTTTGCATTTTGAACAGAATACATTCATGGCCTTAAAAGACTTACGCTGCAGAGCTATAGGAACACCTGGCACAAAAAGTTTACAAATAAATTAACCATTGGAAAACACAGATCACTGCAGAAACTTGGCATCTCCCTTTTGCTGTGTCTTACATAGAACAGCTCTGCTTTGTCTGAACCCAAAAAAGCATGTCCCCAGTTTTAACCACGACCACTCGGTGTGGAAGACTTGATGCCATCAGCCCAAAATGTTCATTCTGCCAACTGCTGGAAATAGGCTCACCATAAAAAATGCAACTGGATGGAAACATCTACTCCAAACCATACAGCTTACCAGCCCAAGGAGTTGCATATAGGTGAGCAACTGTGGCCACCAGTCTACCCCACCTGTCATTCTGTGACAACATATTGTAAACTCATATTCAAAGCATCTGCTCCTCCTGAATATGACAGTGGCACAATAGGGGAGACCAACATAACAAGGATCTGTATATCTAGGCATTTGCAGGAGTTCATTCCCATATCCACACTAACATAAATTAACAAATCTCATAATGAATGAGCATCATAGAAAGAACAATTAGCTCCATAAAACAGACAAGATTTCTGTAGTTTTTTTTTTGGACAGGTTTTGTAGAATTTGGGGTAGATAAATGAAGGTAAATGCGCCCTTCATTTATCGTGCTTGTGCTTCATTACCATTGTGTTTGGATCAACAGCTTGATTCCAACAACTCAATTTTTTATTTTCTGAGGGGAAATTTATGCATCATTCATGATATCATAAGAGGAAGTCAGAATTACCTCACATAATAGGCCTTGAGTTCCCATATACTTAGGTATAATATTTTTGATTAATTATCAGAGTCTATTTCAACCTGGTGATGGACTTGTAATATGGTTGAAAACAAGGCCCACTCAGCATGCCATTATCAACCAGAAAATTAGCACTAGATTAGCATAGTGGTGTTTCTTGCTTGAATTTGCGGTAAATGTTACAGCTGCAATGTGATTGTTGATATTGCCATGACGATATGTGGGGCTGTAGCACTTTGCAGAAATTAGATTTGTAAATTTTTGTTCCTGTGCTAGGTTTTAATGAAAAACGTCACATATTTCTCCACAATAATATTCAGGCACTTTTTTTGTGCTTTCAAAGTGTTTTACGATTCTGATAAAAGTGACACATTGGATTTGGCTGAAAGTGATAACAAAAGATGGCTGAAGTTCAGCATAGTTGAAGGAACCCCTCCCCCCCCCCCCGGGAGAAGCTCATAAAGATATTATTTCTGAGTCATTCCTCATGTACTGACAGCTATTAATATTTTATATTTAATTTCAACTTACATTTGTTAAGTCATTTCATTCCTCAATAGGTCAAGAACAGTGAATGAATCAAGACAACCACAAACATTGCCTGGTTATCAAAAGGCCACAAAGTAATATTGGATAGTGCAGCATAATATGGCTTTATGGCAGATCACAGTCTTCTTCGACACTCTGCAATCCCTCAACACTGACTCATACCATATCTGATTTCAGCAGTGCTTATTGCACCTTTCTTATACTGAGGTGTTTAGAGCTGATGGCTACTAGGAGGGTAGTTTATTGCTCAAACAAAATTTCACAGAATGTCGCTGCTGAATCCAATGCTTGAATCGCTGACGTGCTTGATTGCCACTGGCTTTATTTCAGTTCTTTGAAGGGTGAATATCGGGAATAGTCTCCAGCTGGGGTAAAATGGTGAAAACTCTGGGATATGGAAGTAAAATCCAGCAGGTCAAATGTACTGTCAGACACCAGGTTCTTCCCTCAATTTATTGTATCAAAGAAAAGTGTGTACTCCTTTATATAATTTCTCTGAACTTGAAGCTTTTCTTTCTCAGAAGGAGATAAAAATAAATAAATAAGCTATAAGTATTGAGAACTTGTGACAAAGAGTCCTTGCAAGTGAGTCAATAGGTTGTGGTAACATTTCAATGATGGTGCAAGTGAAGATGTGTGAAGTTATCCCCATTATTTCGGGAGCCTGATGTTTGAGGGGTAATAACTGTCCCTGAAACTGGAGGTGTGAATCCTAAGGCTCACATACCTTCTTCCTGATGTCAGCAGTGAGAAGACAGCTTGTCCTGGGTGGTGGAGGTCCTGGAAGATGAATGCTGCTCTCCTGCGACAACATTTGGCGCAGATGTATTCAATGGTAGGGAGAGCTTTAGCCGTGATGGCCTGGACCCTATCCATTACTTTCTTTAGGATACCCTGTTCAAGGGAATTGGCGTTTTCATACCAGGCTGTGATGTAGCTAGTCAATATCACTATACATCTATAGAAGTTTGTCAAGGTTTTAGATGTCATGCCAGATTTTCACAAACTCCTAGAGGCACTGCCATTCTTCCTTTGTAATTACTCTTAATGTTGGGCCCAGGATAGGTCTTCTGAAATAATAATAGCGTTGAATTTAAAGTTGTGGATCCTCTCCATCTCTAATCTCTCAATGAAGAATGGCTCATGAACCTCTGGTTTCTTCCTCCTGAAGTCAATGATCAGCAATCAGCTCCTTGGACTTGCTGACATTGAGTAAGAGATTGTTGTTATGGCACCACTCAGTCAGATTTTCAATCTCTCTGCTATGTACTGATTCATAACCACCTTTGATTCGGCCTGCGACAGTGGTGTCATTAGCAAACTTGAATATGGCGTTGGGGCTGGGCTTAGGTACACAGTCATAGTGTAAAGCGAGTAGAGCAGGGGGCTAAGCACACAGCCTTGTGCTGATGGGAGCAATGGGAGATGAGAGAGGGGGCTAAATATGAATATGAATAATGCAAAAATATTTACCCAATTGATGCAAACCTGTGAAAAATGTGAAACTATTACTTATTCATTATCTCTTTTATCAGTAGTACTGTACTAGAGAATCCCATATTTTAATCTCCCAGCCAAATTTTTCTGGATAATGTCACGTGTTAAAAGCCCAATTCTCATAAAAAGATTATTTTAAATATTTTAAAAATTCAAAACCATACGTGTATGCTAGTTATGTGACACAAGTAATTAGCTAACCTTTTCGAAGCTTGAAGTAGGGCTCTTCTTCAGGAGTGGTCTATGTCTTGGCTCAATAATATTCACTGGGGAAGTTCATTTCACAACTGATTACAACCCTATGAAAAACTGTACACTAAGTTAGGCTTCTCTGTTCATTTTCAGGTCAGGATCTGTTTGTCTAGTCCCTGTTCAGCTCTGTTAAAGCTCACTCAACAAGAATAGTTGATATTTCATTGGCAAATCCGACCTCGGCTTCCACTTCTGAGCCTTTCAGAGCAGTTACTTGAAGCTTAAATTAACTCAGCATTATCATGTTAATCTCACTCTGTTTTTCCTTCAAAATATTCTCTCAATACCTTAAACAGATAACAACAGAAACTTCAAAAAATAAAACACCAGAAACACATTCTGAACACCTTAAGGAGTAACCCTATTGGATGGCAATTTGTTACTTGATGAAGAACCATTTTTTGTTAACAAATCTGAGCTTTATTCTTTTGACATTCCACTTTTGGGGATGTTACTTAAAATACCAGCTCATCCAGTAGCATCGGGTTCGCACAATAATAACTCTATGAATTGGATTAAGGATCCCTCATTTTCATTAATTTATCCCTGCCAATATGCTTTTCTCTAAAAATGAAAAGAGTATGTTTAGTTTCTTTTGTTGTTTTAACATGAGAATGATTGGGAGTTCCCAATTTATGATACTTATAAGCATTATTGTTATGCAATCTAAATGGTTGTTAATTAGAAACATCCTTTGAGCTCTTTTCCTTTCCGTTGCTTAACTGTTGGTACCTAGGATTGGTTTGCATGAATAGCGCTCACCAAGGATAGCGATTTCCTGGAAAATAACTCCATGTTTCAATTTTCATCTACCAAAGAATGAAGTCAGAATAGGAATGCATATTGATATATAGGCTAAAAATCTTCAAAGGTATTGAGTGGCATGTTCACAAATTATTTTATAAAATGCATCTGATTTTGCTAAATGCCCATTAATGCAACTTCCTGTTAATTAATTTTACTATTAAATTCTGACAGGGCACCATAACGGTACAATTTATAAAGATACAGCTATCTATAAAATAACGGAATCAATTAAATATAACCTCTGTAAGAGTTTACGTATACAGTACTGTAGTCATTTTATATATTGCAATGTACTGCTGCCACAAAAAGAACAAACTTTATGACATATGTGAGTGATGATAAACCTGATTCTGATATGGGTCTCTATTGTGGGCTGAGAGTGGGAAGGGGGCAGGGAGAGGGGAATCATGGTTGGGAAAAGGGAAAGGGAGAGGGGATGGAGCAGAGAGATTTTCTGTAATGAACAATAAACCAATTGTTCGGAATCGAATGTCCTTGCCTGGTGTCTCAGGGCTGAGTGTGTCTCCACTCTTGCCACCTCATGCCCCAGCATTCTTTCTCTGCCACCTGTCCCCACCCCTCCCATGGCGCTCCACCCTCGCCATTCTCAACATCCTTTGCTCCATCCAGATTTACAAACTCGCTCTCTGCTCCACGTTGACAAATACGACACTGTGCAAAAGTCTTGGGCACCCTAGCTATATATGCAGCTAAGCCTTTTGCACAGAACTGTGCGTTTTACATTGTTATTACTTACCTCAAGAATGGTGTCCTTTTATCATCGGGAGTCACAATGGAAATCAGTCACAGAAATTGTGAATCATGAATAACAATTAAATTAATTTGAAATATTATTGTTCACAATAACAGCCAGCTTGTATAAAGACTTGAACTCTGTGGTTGTGTTTTGGTCTTGTGATGTTCTCAAGCTTAGATGCCCAAAGTTGTCTTTATTTAAACACAGTGCATACTGATCAGTGAAAAAGTCTATGTCTTGAGGAAGGCAAAAGTACCTGAGAAATGCAGCGAATTTTACTTGTTGAATCTATTGTTTTTTAACCCATACTTTATCCCCACTATAAATGGTCTACATATAAATACTGTCAAAGAGTCTTACAGACATTTGGCCTGAATTGTAAATGTCGGCAGTGTTGCCCAGTGTGCTAGTCCCAGCTGCCTGCGTCTGGCCCACAGAGCTCTAAGCCTTGTATGCTGTTGCAAGTAAGATTTTCATTGTAACTGGGCATACATGTATTTGTGTACATGAAAATAAACTCGACTTTGACTTCTCCTCTCCGTGTACCTATCTGGGTGGCTTTTAAATGTTGCTAACGTGCCCACCCCGACCGCTATTTTTGGCAGCCCATTCCAAATACACCATGTCCCTTGCATGGAGAAGCCATCCTTTTAAATGTCTTTCCTTTGATCTTAAACCTGTGCCCTCTAATTTCAGCACCTCTCCCTCTTTTGAGGGAGACAATGTGCTTTCATCCTGTCCGTGCCTCTCACAATCTCATACCGTATACCTCTGTACTTTTAATAATGCCTTTTAATAACACAACTATGGAGAATTTTCTTGGCAAAATTTCATGTTTTTAAAATGTCCCAAGACACTTCAGGGGAATGCTACAAAGCAATTTAAAATATGACCAGCTGAGGGGCAGACCATACAAACTCTCCAGCCCTCTCTGACATTCAGAAATGGTCATGGCTGTTCTGATCTTTACCCCCAACTCTATTTTCTTGCCCAATCCCCATAATTCTGATTTTGTTACAGTCGAGAAATCTTTCTTTCTCAGCCTCGAACATATTTAGCAAAACATCATCCACAGTAACTTGGGGTTGGGAATTCCAAAGATAATGACCGTTAGAAAGAATAAATTCTTCCTTATCTCAGCTTTTATTCTGAGAGTGTGAAGACTCAGGTTATGTCCACACTACACTGGATAAATCCATAACCGAAGCCTTTTTCTCTTCATTTTTACCCTCTGTCCACACTAAAACGGTGTTTTCGTCCCCTGAAACCAGAGATTTTCTGAAACGCTCTCCAGGGTGTGTAATTTTGAAAACGCTGGATTGGCCAGAGCAGTGTGGATGGGGTAACCGAAGAAATCTAAAAACGCTGTCATGACGTGCCGGAACAGAAGATGACTGCAGCGCGCCATTTCATTGTTTTCTTGAACACAACCTAACAATTTCAGAACAGACGGCAATGAGACTGAAGCCAGAAGAGTTAGAAATGTAGTCACCAAATATTTTGGCCCATAACTGACTGAATAAGTAAGTATACTCACTTTGCCCTGTTTTCTGTCCTTGCATGTATGAAGGTGGTTTATCTATTTATGCAAGTACTTCATTGTCAATAGATGTGTAACAGCCTAATGTAACATTGTATGGAAATACAAGATAATACTGATACAGACATGTTTCATACATTTAACAAGGGGCTTTATTAATGCAACAGAATTCCTCAGTTTTTCAATGTTCGTCATCAGCCAGGTCAATCTGTCCATGAACTCCCAGTTGGTTGCCTCCAAACGCTCCAGTATTTGTTTTTTTTTACTTTCCTCCTGTGCGAGAGCCAACAGCTGTCCATTGTTTAAGATTTTCTAGTCTGTAACTACACAAACGCACACCGTCTTTCACAGCGAGATTCGACACCAAACATGTCACTTGTTTTCGGTAGATGTGTCTTGCACATGTGCCATAGGAGGATATTTGCCGAAATATCCATTTTAATGTGGACAGAGATAGTTTTAAAAATGCCTGGTGTGGATGCCTATCGTTTTTACGAGAAACCGGCATTTTCAAAATTATCCGGTCTAGTGTGGACGTATTTAAGCACACTCTGTGGAGTACTACACTTCCTTATCATGGAAAGTTACCTAGCACAAAAGCAGACCCTTCAGCCCATTGTACTGTCTGTTGTGCCTACCTACACTAATGCCATTTTCCCTCATTAGGGCAGGTATCCATCTGTGCTTTGGTGATTCCAGCGCTTGTCTCAATGTTTCATTCATTTTGTGAGTGAAACCATCCTCGCAATAAGTGTCAAGCTGTGTCAGTGTCATATACACTCAGTGGCCACTTTATTAGGTTCTCCTGTACACCTGCTCGTTAATGCAAATATCTAATCAGCCAATCATGTGGCAGCAACTCAATCCATATGTGTATTCAGACATGGTCAAATGGTTCAGTTGCTCTTCAGCCCACATATCAGAAGGTGGAAGAAATGCGATCTGTGTGACTTTGACTGTGGAATGCTTGTTGGTGCCAGGCAGGGTGGTCTGACATTTTCACAGAAAGCAGTCTCTAGCGTTTACAGGGAATGGGGTGAAAAACAAAAAAAAAAATCAAGTGAGCAGCAGTTCTATGAGCAAAAATGCCTCGTTAATGATGAGAGGTCAGAGGAGAATAGCCAGACCAGGCAACAATAACTCAAATAACCTTAGGAGAATCAATAGTGCCTAATGGTCACTCCTTCACTTGCATCTTCAGAAACAGCTCTATTTCCATCTTTAATATCTCTATTTTTCTTTTGAAGGGTTCTTTTGACCCTGACCTGGAGTTACATGCTGTCTACGGTTCTTTGCGGGAATGGGAGCCGCTCTCGGGGTTTCACGACTGGCCGTCACTCGGCACGCCAAGGGCACAGCCTAAGAGCTTCACTCGCCTTCGGAGGTCTGAGATTTCATGGCTCTGGAGACAGCGGGGGGGGATCAGAGGTCGGTGTCCGGACAGGAGATCGGTGTGTCATGGGAGTCAGAAGATCTAAGGTTGTGTGCCCGGAGACCCGAGATTTTTGGGCACAGAGCTTGGAAAAAGCAACATAATGGACTTCTAACATCATAAACCAGCAAGTTGTTTGCTATGTCTCCCCTCTCGCTGTGAAACAGAGACACCTCTTTCTCCCTTATTAGGGGGAGGGAGAGAGCCTGGGGTATGTCAAGTACCAGGTGCATAAGTAGACTTCAGAGTACTGCAAGTCTGTGTCTTTGCTGTTGCTTTGCTCACGCTTGAGTGCTCTGTGGTGGGTGACGATGCTTTTTTTGCTGGTGGGGGGAGGGAGGATCATTGCTTACACGCGGGAGGGAGGGGAGCAGAGAGGTCTTTGGGGGTCTAACATTTAACTGTCAATCAGTCTTTGGGGGCACTCCTGTGTTTTTCATGGATGGTTGCAAAGAAAAAGCATTTCAGGATGTGTATTGTATACATTTCTCTGACAGTGAATGTGCCTTTGAAACTTTTGAAACCTTTAAATAACCACACAGTGGTGTACAGAAGAGCATCTCTGAATTCACAGCAAGTCGAACCTTGAAGTGGATGGGCTACAACAGCAGAAGATAATGAACGTACAGTTACAATCAGCGGCCTTTTTATTTGATACAGGAGGTACCTCATAAATTGGCCACAGAGTGTATCTTTCACAAAGGTCATCTTGAATCTTCTAAACTCCAAGTAAGCTACCAAACAAAATGCCATCAAACTAAACAGAGTTCGCAAGGAAACGCTGTTAGGAATGTAGTTGCAGATGGAAAGTTCATCAGGATTTAAACATAATCTGAAGTTTATGTCTGTATCATAATGTAAACATTCATTTCCCCAGGATTCTATGACTTTGCTGCACCTCCCCCACACCATCTCATAAAGATGTTGAATCTTAATGGAGTTATGGCTTCCAAATCACCAAAAGCTCTTAGTTCCTTCCCTCATTCTATAGCTATGAGTCTAGACGGTGAGGTGCAACCATCGGTATTGATGCAGCCGTGGATTCCGCCTTCACCCAACAAGCTCATTTGTACGTCTCCCAGCTGGATCGACCAACTCTGTTTACTTCTTCTTGGTCTGGGTGTGAGGAGGCTGAGTGTACTGCCTTATATTCCCATTAATTATTTGTAGGCATCCTTTCCCAGTATCATGTTTGTTTAAACACGCCTTTTGCATTATCCACCAGAGATAATCAACTAACATTTTTAAAGAATATATATGGCTACAGAGAAATGTTAAATGCAAACGTGGATGAAAAACTGACTACTGTTTGCAGATTTTACACCAATGGGTGTTATAAACCCCAGCAACTGATATAGCTCCATCTTCAATAGCTCAGTGGGTTGTTTTAGGAGAGAAGCCAGATTCTGTGTATACTGTACTTAGTTCCATTATAATTTTATTATAAAACTATAAAACAACTGAACTAAAAACTGCCGTGGAAATTACATTTCCTATCCAGATGGATACTGTTAGAAATTTAACAGCTTGGTGTTTATTTCACTCCATTCATTCAAACGTGATAAAAATATAAAGTGCTGAATATTACAGCTCAATATATGGTCAATTTTAACCCTTTTCCTGCCACAGATCCATAAGCTCATTTCCTGTTGACAAAGGAAAAAAGATCATTGCATCTATTTAAGTATTAATCCAGGTGGCGTTTGGACAGGAGACTGCTTTACTCATAAAACTGTTCATTATTTATGCATCTTTTATAATGCTTTCAAAATGGTCATGTTTTCAGTATCCCAGGGACCTATGAGACCTTGCTGACAGATGACCCCTCCCAGGTTTCTATATTTCAAGCAGTGACATTCATTCATGTTTGCAGACACTGATGCCATCAATAGCCCCAGGTCTGTTAACATGAAAGTATATCTAATCAACATACTAATAAAAAAATGGAATATGCTATGAAACAAGTAAAAAAAAACAAAATTGGTTCAAAGAAATACAGTGTTTCAGCACTTGGTCAATTTGAATAATTTTTACCTGCATCTAGCCCCTTGATCACAATTTTCTCTCTGCAATCACTGGATTTTCTTACACCTGAGTTCTCAGATTATCTTGCACATCATGTCTTCGATCTGCAAAATCAAAACAAAAACACAACTTTGAGTTAAAGCACCAACTTTTTTGTGTCAATTGAGAATACAACGTTTATATTCCCAGCAGCAAGATTTGACAAATGGTGATAACTTGCAGCAAATGAGCCTTCATTACGAAGAAGCCAGCGGCTTCTAAGATCTGCGTAAGTGCATTAAAAAACAGAAATCTTGAAGATAGTCATTGAAGTGCTCTCACTCCACTTGGTGCAACAAGGCAATCTCAGTGACAAAATCACCACTCAAAGTGATTTGACATGAATTTCAACATCTTGCACACTATTCCGGCCATAAAATCTAAGACATGATGTTGGGTGAAAGATGACTGAGTATTTAACTCCCCAATACAATCAATGTCTGTTTGATGTGGTACCTCCTGTAGCTAATACCTAAAGTGGCCACTGAGTGTATGTTTATGGTCTTCTGCTGTTGTAGTCCATCCACTTCAAGTGTTGACGTATCGTGTGTTCAGAGATGCTCTTCTGCACGTCACTTTTGTCCCGCATGGTAATTAAATTTACTGTCACCTTCATGTCAGATTGTACCAGTCTGGCAATTGTCCTCTGATCTCTCTCATTGCCAAGGTATTTTTGCCCACAGAACAGCCGCTCATATGATTTTTTTTTGTTTCTCAGACCATTCTCTGTAAAGTCTAGAGACGATTGTGCATGAAAATCCCAGCGGATCAGCAGTCTCTGAACAACTAAACCTCTTGACCATGTCTGCATGCTGTTGTGCTGTGAGTTGCTGCTACATGACGGGTTGACTAGATATTGACATCAACAAGCCGGTGTACAGGTGTATCAAATAAAGTGGCCTCTGTGTGCATAAGCACAGTAACCAGTATCATCTGTAATCATTTTTAATGTAGTCATCATTATGATTCAAGAATGTCACTGGGCCTCAGTAAGACTCACTCACTCCATTCAATGATAAAACATGGCTTTTAAGCAAAGACTTTTTTCTTCGATTTTCTTTGTCATGTCAGTTTTCATTCCTATATCACCTGTATGTCTCAACCTTTGTTGTCTATGTTTACACAGCTCTTTTACATTGCTGATTTGCTCTGCGGAAGGTGCCGAATTGAAAATTATATTGGAGTGTGAAGATGCTCCTGATCCTTCTGAATAATTATTACAGCATCCAAAATTATTGTATGTGCTATTTTTCTTCCAACGCTGACTGCAAAATAAGAGGATTAAGAATCCTCACAAAGGACAGAATGAGTGAGAAAGGGATCGAGAGGTTATCTTATTATAATCTTAGCCGCAACAAAATGCAGCTCTACGAAAGAAAGTGCGGGAACTGATTTAAATAAAGAAGGGCATGATAAGGTGGGCGTGCAAGGGGGGGGGAGATCAGGTAAATTAGTACAGGTTTTAAACAAGCTATTTGTTGGGGTGGCTAAGACTCATTCACTGCACCTGGCAAAAAAAATGACATGCTCTCTTCCTTGCTGCTGCCATCAGGAAGGAGGCACAGGAGCCTTAGGACCCTCACCACCAGGTTCAGGGACAGTTGCTACCTTTCAAAGGTCTGGCTCCTGCACCTGCGTGGATGACCTTTACTTCATTTATGGCGACACTGTGTAGAATAGGCCTTTCCAGTCCCTCGAGCTGCACCCTCCCGACATAATCCAAGCCTGATCACAGTATAATTTGAGGAAACCCAGAGGAAACACATGCAGTCACAGGGAGAACACATACAAACACCCTACAGGCAGCAGTGGGAATTGAACCCAGGTCTCCTGTACTATAAAGCATTATGCTAAGCTCTACACTATCGATGACTTACCTCAACACTGAACTATGAACCAACTTTCAAAGACTCATATTCTCAGTATTCACTAGAAATTTGTCTATCTATCTATTGCATTTGCGCAGTTTGTCTTGGACATTGGGTGTTTGCCAGTCTGTGCGTAGCTTTTTAAAGAATTGATTATATTGTATTTCTTTGTTCCACTGTGAATGGTGACACACAAGTACTTTGCTATTTACTACGATTTACTCTGAACTCTCCTTAATGTTCCCACCCACAAAGTTTAACTCCACAAAAAATGATATTGATTTTCCTAAATATAACAATTCCATTGACTTTGCGATGTGTTCCGCCGATAATCACTCCCAATCTCTCTGTCTTCCCCCTCTCCCACCCTCTGTCCTTTCCTCCATCCTTCGAAGTTTCAGCCGTTGAGTTGATTTGATCCCAGCAGCCCGCGTGTGCTGAAGCGCTCAGCAAAAGTCACATAAAGCATTTGACTTCTGGCGGAGGGTGAGCGTTAAAGACCTTATACCATGCAACTTTCAGCCCTGGTCTCGGAATCCAGTCTGATATATTATATATTAGTATTAATGTCGCGACAAGCTTTTTTTTTATAATGAATACATGCATCTTAAAGTATTTTTTTCATTGAACTTCCACTATGCTAATACGGCTTTCAAACCAGTTTTAAAGAAGTGATGCTGGGGCCTTTTTTTTAGCCTTCGGACAACCTTTCCCCTCTACCCCCGGAGTGTGCGTGATGAATTATGAGCCGGCATAGACTGATTATACAGCCGCTGGCCGCAGGCTGAGCATTATGTCACTTTAAGTCGGTAAATATTTGCAATTTATCCCCGAGATGAGCCGAACAAAGTGCAGCTCCGCAGCACCACCCCGCAGAGTTCCTGTCTCGGCGTCATCCACACTCGGGGGTTTCGGGAGCTCCAGGGTCTCAGTGCTCGGCGCTGCTCTCGCCGACCCGCAGTCACCCAAGGTCTAGCTGCATCTCTGTAAACGGGCGCGCTGCTAGCAACGGGACCAGGGTTGCTCCTCTCTGACCTGCCGGCCCTGCCATTGAGTGGACGTGTCGGTGCCGCCACAGAATAAACAAATATGTGGAAAAAACCTGAAATGGCACTAGGCCAGTGACAAGCGTTGAGTTACAGGAATCGTGTTACTGAAGCGCCAAATAGAACGAGCCGTGCACGTTAATTACAGCGTCTTTGCAGAAACGAAATCAATATTTGGATTTGTGTACTTTTCCTGGTTTGAACGTGAATTATTAATTATTTCACGGCAGATTTTTAAGAGCGCTTTTGAAATGACTTAAAAGGACCCTGTCATAACTATACACAGAAATGCTGAGATTTACGACTTCAAGTAAATTGTTTTTGTGTTTGCACTTATCTGCCTGCAATGCACTTTCTCTTTAACTGTTGCACTTTTACTCTGCGTTATGTTTTATTTTTACTGCCCCCCCCCGTACTTTTGCATGACATGATCGGTCTGGATGATACGCAAAACAAAATCTTTTCACTGCATCTGTCCTTGTGACAATAAACCAATAGTAATAATAAAGTTGAAAGTCTATCAGTATTAGTCCTCATTTGCGGGAATCCATGGGAGTTCAGATATTATAATAATATTAAGGCAATGTGCCGATAGGCAAAGAGAAACGTAATAACAATAATTCCGGCGTGCATTTATTAAACGTAGTCGTTCGCATGGACAGCGTAACCATTCCTTCCAGATCTGACTAGCAAGTCCATAAACTCACAGAAAAAAAACCTTTAAATAAGTAAACAGCTTTACTACCGACCGCGGGATTAATGTTTAATAAGAGACGCGTGCTTCTGAGGTATTCCGTTGAAAGTAAAATACTACAATCTAGATGAATAAACATTTGCTGCGAACAAACTGCTGATAGTAGAGCGGTTAAATCAATATATTTCCCGGACTGAAGAGCCAGCAACCAGCCAAATTTTAAAGATCTGCTGTGCAAATCTCACCGATTCAACAGTGAAACTCCAGTGCCACAATGTGAAGTTTAATTCCACTTTAGGCACGGTTTCCGTCAAACACATCAAGTTTCACCGGCCGTTTTGCTGCAGCTTCGGACCTCGCGGGTAGACAACAGAGCATTAAACACCCCAGACAATATTTATTGATTATTTTCAGTCTGCGCCTAAAGTTGATGGTCCAACAATTATATAAAAAGAACTTAGGGAGATGGGAGTGGGGTTACTGGGAAAATACCCACCCCAAGCTCCTCGTTTCTGTCGTCGAAAATTCTTTAGCGCTGCTTAATTCATTCACGCGCAAAGTACTGCAGAGCTTTGAAAATTCTTAAGTATAACACTATTGGTAATCGTTCGCCGATTTTTAATTTCTATTCACAGAAAGAATGGACGCCCTTTATAGATTTTACTTTCGTTTCCCGCGTGATACTTCATTCTTGCCAGTAAATGCGAGGCTATTTGGAAGTAACTGCACACTTCGACATCAGTTCATTCGCTCGAATAAAATTGTTCTCCCGACAATAATAAGAGGTAAATGTAAAATCCTTCTAAGTTCATTTAACTTTACCTCTTTGCAGAATATGATTTTAAACCCGCTTCGTTAACTGCTTAATTAACAATTAACTGGTTAATTAATCAGACGTGTGTTTATTATTTTGTTTAGACCAAATTATTTGTGTATTCCTTTCGTCGACAGTTTAAAAATCAGTTCTATGTTGCACTTGTCTCAACAATTATTACCGGTACCTGCCGGAAAAGGCACTCAATAGATTTAACACTTTTGCTCAGCTTTGCGCTTTCTTCTTCAAAGTACAAGCTGATCGGCTTTTCTTGAAAACGCAGTTATTCGGGGTACCAAGCGACAGTGCAGGAGAAACAATTCAGGAAATATTATAACGCAAGTCCTTAATGAGTGGGGACGCACAAATACAACTAAATAACTTCAACTAGCCGTTTTTCCTTGAGAAAATCATATGTAACTGGTAGAAAAAGAATTAATAAACGGACCGGTTCTAAAGCAATTGAAGTCGCAATTTGCCCATTAATTTGTTATAAGTTTATTATTATTAAAGTTGCATCCTATTGCTGCATTAAACTGGACTGGCCGGACACAAACAATGCAACTAACTAAGCATTTTGTTTTGTTTCCTTCAAAAATTGTAACATTGAAATATTGGTGTCACAGGACCTTGGTGAAGTCTGAACCCAAGAATATTCCATAACTCTCCCGTCCAATATAGGTTATTGATTTCCATTAAACAAATTCCATATAAAATAACAGTATCTACTCAGCTAAATTATGTATGTAAACAGCGCAACGCATCGATTTTCTTGCTATTTGCACGAGAAAGGACGTCTGTTTCTAACCAGACAAGTGACGCGAACTCTGTAACTTGAGAAAGTCTCGGGATAGTTATTTATTAATAATCGCCGTGGAAATAGAATTTTGAGCATGCCAGTAAATTGTGAGCTCTGCATAATTACTGCAGAATAAAACAGATTCTATTTATTGTTAAAATGGTGGATGAATTTTAAGCCAGCAAAATTGCAGAAACACCAAGCTGAGCCACGCAAATCTCTATTTATCTGTATACAGTACATAAATAAGGCAGAGATAAATATTGTTCCCAAGATTATTTTCTCCCTGTAGTCTGAAATTATTAATATTATTTTAATTGTTTAAAGAACAATTCATTGTTGGCCCTTTCTCTAAACCATCCCCTCGTTTCTGAGAATGCTTTCAGAAGGACATCGGGGGGAACTAAAACTTATTTCATTTTAATACTTCCTGCTTCGTTCCAGTTTTTACTGGCAATATTTATACCATCATCTCCACTTTAAACAGGCGGCTGCTAATTGGCAGGCAGTCTGAGATTTTTCGGAGAATGACAGATCTGGGAAACCTGTGGTCTCCGTCGCTGATTTCGGAAGTGAGATCGTGAACAAATGCATATTGATTGTGATTGTATAATCTGTGGCCGGATTCCTTGAAATGTAGACTGTAAACATCCGCCCGAGTGCAAAATATACGCTAAACATTGTGCTTTTGAATTTTCTTACCCTTTTGCTGAAAACTTAACTTTCCTTACTTAGCATTATTTATTTCATGAGAACTGGATAACTGCAAATTGATAATGTTGTCACCGCAACCCTTCCCCCCGCTATTGTCACAATAATAAATGCCTGTACGGGCGGACGCAGCAAATGATGATGTGTGTCTGTGTGATGATCTGAACAAACACGCACTTACATCGTGAAAGTACGGGCCATTTGTGGGGCTGCTTTGCAATTTCCCCCTTTGTTATCGCCTGGTTCGGAGAAGTGAAGGCAAAGCCCAATCCCGGAGCGTGAGCTAACAGCGCCCTCTAAAGGACAAAGGGAGAGTAGGTTACCACCACCCCACGACCCTCCTCCACCCCCAGCCCAGGGACATCATCCTTGCCTGACATTAATGCTTCACTAAAACTAAAAAGGAAAAGGAATATTAAAGCAATCAGGAGACCTTTAATGCTTCGCGCCATGCCGGCAGAGGAAAAGTGCAAGAATAATTTCCGACCGATTAACTTACTTGAGTAAACTGGATTTTTTTCTATTAACTCAATGGCAGTCCGTGTATGTGTAATAACGAACGCGTTAGAGTGCCGGGTATTAGAGAACACATACACAGCGTCTATCTGCAACTCTGAATACAATGCCGGAGTGGCGCAACTCTGAGAAAATAACATGATTTAACTTCAATGAAAATACATCTATCCAGTGACAAATACAAAAAAAATGCGCTTTTTGCTTAAGACTTTAGCGATTAATTCGAAGCATACGCATTATGTCTGCTTACTTTGCTATTAATTATGTAGTCTGGTGTAAGATTACAATATTGCCGTAACGGAGCGATATAGTTGTCTTTAAAGCGAATGACATACTATTTGGAGTTACTTGTTTTTAGCGCGCTGGAACCTTAACATCAATTTATTTTAAGGCCTCATTTCGTTTTCTTCGAGCGTCTTCTTAAAGCCGGGCAGTTCTCCATCTTAATACACGGAGTACTGCAAGTACTCCTGCAGACTCAACCGCTCGCATGAAGATAATCCTATCTCCTTGTCAACATACAGTGCATTTCAAAAATTGGTACTATTATTTCGTGATCGCAGTTAAAATAAATCGCACTCATTTTTTTTTGTAATTCTACAATTGGTGCAGAATTCATTTACAATATGCAAATATCTAAACCGACCGGACTGAAAATGTATCAACTATTTTATCGATTATGCGACAACAGAAACTGTAATACACAATATTACACTGATCCCTAGCACAAAGCAATGGAAGGAAATTCCATTATCTCTTTGCCCATCTATGGCACAGTTGCCGATGACCCACAACTTGGCGATCTTAAACAGACTTGCTTTCAAAATTTCATTTCAAGCCGAATTTGTATCCATTTTAAGACTCTCCGCGCACTTCGCACCCTATGTATTTAGAGTTACTGTTATTTTTTTTATTCTGTGAAAGTTTAAAGTTATCAGTTGCCCATAGGTGATTAATCTCGTACAAAAATATTACATTCAGGAAAAACAACTCATTTCCTGATTGAGTTAGATTCTTGTCGCTGCGCGGAGAATGATCCAAGCGTACGGACGGGTAATTACCAACCTCGGAAAAGTTCCGGAGCTGACGCCTTCAAAAACAATGTAAACTTGAAACGTTCAATTCATACTTTCGTCAGACGTGCTTCGAAATTGGGAATACTTAACCACACAGCAATAGTTAAAACAAAAATTACAAGCTTACAACTTCGCAAATGAAAAAAAATGCCCTTTTAATGTGAGTTTTTTTTTAATTAATTTTGCTTTAGCCAGCGCCGCGGCAACGACGTTTTTCGTCTCTCTGTGAGGAAGTGGGAGTGTTGAAAACTGTTAATGTGTTTATTGAGTTTAATAGCACTTGAAGTGAGTTCAGTCCCTGAATCCACACTTTGTTACTTATTAACCTAACAACACGGTCTCAAAGCACGTGCCTAAAAAAAATAATTCTGACCGGTTAATTCAGAATGGCACTACGAAAAATATTTTAGGGCAAGAAAAAGTACTTGTGTCGAAATATTTTCATATAATTAGCAGCTGCTTAATCATTTTGATTTTATAAATAAGTTCATTTGCATTCATTTTATGTTTTCCTACTAGCGAAAACATAACTTTACTAATATGCTCCGCAATGTTGTGCATCGGAAAATATTTCAATAAAATATCTACAATGCCTCATAAAGTTTGAGTCATGGAGCGTGGTTTTTATATAGCTGATAATATCCAACTCTAAAAGAAGCTCAAGCTACCGTCTTGTGGAATGGTTTGCAAAATAAAAGAACCGTAATTGTTACAGAAGGGTATCAGGAAATAGTTGTTGGATCGACTGGACAATTATTCAGATTTCAGATAAAGTTTCCACTGTACCACTGGATTATGTCGCTGGGAACTCACTACAGAGAAATCTATTAACCCTGCAGAGCACACACCACTGTGGAATAAGTACTTTCGTTGACAATTATATTGAATTGTCACATAATCACTCTGCCCAGCAACAGGATTGAAGAACGTCTTCTGAATCAGCCCAATCAGTCATCCTTAGTCTGGCCCTGGTGCACCCACGTGATTTGAGTCTAATTGCCTCCCAGTTAGGAGACAGTTAAAGATGGACAATAAATACTGGCATTGCTATTTAATTCTTTATTATTTCGTCAGTGTTCTGACCAACATCATCTACTTTACATTACAGTTCTTTGAAAACTGAACACTGAAATTTGAATTTTCAGGTTATTTACTCCCCCTGTTCCTTTCCCACCCCCGGTCAGCTCCTATCAGATTCTCTGTCCCTTTGCCATTGCTGACCTTCCCACCATCATCCTCAGCCCTCTTTACCAAGCCTTATTACCCTCCTCCACCAAGATCTATCTGCCTGTCACCCAAACATCTAACCATCTGGGTTCCTTCCCCATTAGTTCAGCATTCCAAACACTTCACACCCAGTTCCTTCTGCCTGTCATCTCTTATTTGGATCCACCTGTCACCTAGCGACCTCTGTCTACTTCCTGTAAACGTTTGTTTCTACCTATCATCTACCAGCCTCGGTTTCAACCCTCACCCCTCCCTCACCCGGCTCTATCTGCCTGTTATCACCCCCAACTGGGTTTCACCGACCAGCCTCTTCCTCACCCCTCCCTGTCACTTTCATATTCTGGCCTGTTTCCTTCTGATGGAGGGTTTTGACACAGAAAATTGGTCATCACTTGGCCTTCACAGAGTTCATTCAGCAATTTGGCAATTTGCAATTGGTGCCATATTCCAGCATTTACAGCCCCTTGCAGCTCTGTCATTTCCTTGTCCTAGCCACAGAAGGTACATGAACATTTAAAATGTAATACATCTGTACTTCAAAACCCAACAAATTTGAAGGTTTTAATATAAAATAATATTTTATGGCTAGAACATTTGTTTTCTAGTCATTATCATCTCCATTAACATAATGTGTCATGTTGTATGACATGGACAATCATGGTCCCATGACCATGATTGGTCTTGGCAAATCTATCTACAGAAGTGGTTTGTCGTTGCCTTCTTCTAGGCAATGTTTTACCAGATGGATGACCCAGCCATTATCAATATACTTCAGAGATCGTCTGCTTGGCGTCAGTGGTTGCATAACCAGGACTTGTGATATGCACCGGCTGCTCATACGACCATCTGCCACCTGTTCCCATGGCTTCATGTGACCCTGATCACATGATGATACACCTTGCCTAAAGGTGGCCTGCAGGCTAGTAGAAATAAATTATGTCTGCTCATGTTAGCCATTTCCACCCTGAGTAAAAGTCTCTGGCTGTCTACTCTAATGTCAATACCTCATATACTTAATCATAAATATCTATGTTTCCACCAGTTCAAATGTTTTCTTTGATTCCAGTGCAGAAAAATGGTGGAGGGATCTCCTTGAAACCTATTGAATTTTGGAAGTCTTAGATAGAGTGGACATGAAGAAGATGTTTCCTATAGTGGGGGAGTCTAGAACCAGAGGGCACAGCCTCAGATACAAGGATGCCCCTTTACAACAGAGATGAGGGTGAATATGTAGAATTCATTATAGATGCTTGATTAGTAAGGCCATCAGAGGTTATGATGAGAACACAGGATAATAGGGTTTAGAGGGACAATGAATTGGCCATGATGAAATTGCAGAGTAGACTCAAAGGGTCAAATGGCATTATTCTGCACCAATGATTATGGTCCAATGGAGAAGACTGCAAAACAATGCAGCAGAGAAAGAGTGAACTCCTAACAGCAACTTTGCCATTTCTGTTTTTTTATTTAGAGACACAATGCAGAACATGCCCTTCTGGTTCAAGGAGCTGCACTGCTCAGCAGCTCATCTCTTTATCCCTAGACTAATCACAGGACAATTTAGTGACCAATTAACCTACTAACTACATCTTTGGGATGTGGGAGGAAACCGGAGAGCACCCAGTGAAAGCCTATGCATTCCCAGGAAGGACGTACAAATGTCTTATAGATGCTGTTGGAATTGAACTGCAAACTCTGATGCCCCAAATTGTAACAGTATCATTCTAACTGCTGCCCTACTGTGGCACCCCAAAATATTCATGTCTAGATATCCCAGGGTTATTATCAGTTCCAAAGACTAATGACAGCAAGCGAGTTTCACAAGCATTACGCTGGTAAAATCTCATTCTCAGATACATGAATCTAAATGATTTAACCTCACTGTGAACAGTAAGCAGAACACTCCAAAAGCCAGTCATTATGGTACATTTATTGCTTAAGAGGTCATCCAAACACAGGCGAGAAATTTCTACTATGGTATTGGCTGGACAGTTGAAAATCTAGCCAAGTATTTTAAATGTATTTTTCTCAAGATCTCAGACTTCTGAAGCATATTATAGCCTTTGATTTCCTTTCATCTTGCAATCAACTGGTTTATAATTAAGAACATTTCTCTAGTTCTTTTCATCTGAATGCACTGGTCATAGTGTTGTAGCATGAATGAAATCATGGGTGAGAGAGTTACTGGTAGGTACAAAGCAGCATCTTTATTTGACACAACAAGGTACAGCAAGCATCACACGGAGACCCTTTGGTGGAAAACGTCTGCTAGCCCAATGTGGACTCAATATTTATTTGCTAAACACAAAGGACAATTCATATTTACAAGTATAGACAATGCTTTCTTTTGAAGCTACATATAAAACATCACATCTTCTGACTTCATCCATTCCTCCCGACGCCCTCATATCTGGGCTGATATTCACAGCCTTTAGGAATGCAAGTTAAATCTACAATACATTTATTTGGTATTTTATGTGCTAACATAGAGGACAATTCATAATTACAAAGTACAGATAATGCTGTCTTCAAAACTACCTGTAAACTTCACACTTCCATCTGCAGCGTCTGGGCCAGTGTTACGGTATTCACAGCTTTTAGGAACAGCATTGTTACAAAAGAACTGGGTTCACAACTTTTAGGAAATGCATCATTAAACAGAAGACTGCTGGTCGAAAGCCATTTACTAAGTGTGAATGACCTAAACCCAAAATTCACTCTAACAATAGAGTACCACAATCCCTTCAGCCCATCTAGTCCATGTTGATATACTACTCTGCCCAGTCACCTTGACCCACATCTAGACCATTGCCCCACATTCCATTCTCATCTATGTACTTATCCAAACTTCTCTACAATGTTGAAATTGAACCCACATCTACCACTTACACTGGCAGCTCCCACTGCCCTCTGAGTGAAAAGATTTCCCCTCATGCTCCCCTTAAACATTCCACCTTTCACCCTTAACTATGACCTCTAGTTCTAGTCTCACCCAACCTCAGTGGAAAAAGCCTGCTTGCAATGACCCTATCTATACCCTCATAATTTTGTATACCTGTATCAAATCTCCCCCATTCTCCTGTACTCTAGGAATTAAAGTCCCAACATGTTCAACCTTCCCTTAAAACTCAGGTTCTCAAGTCCTAGCAACACCTTTGTAAATTTTCTCTGCATTCTTTCAATCTTATTGATATCTTTCTTGTCAACAGGTGACCAGAACTGCACACAATAATCCAAATTAGGCCTCATCAACATCTCACACAATTTCAGAGTAACATCCCAACCCCTGTCTTTAAATTTCACTTCTGCTTTAAAAGGGGTGAAATTTGCAGGTGCTCCAGGAGGACTTGCTGCCATCAGTGGTGGCAAAAATACCTCTGCTCAGTATGTATTTTAGAGGCGGAGGAAGCATTTGCAGCAATGCACTGAAGATGATAACACAGAAATGGGAATCAAAACTGCAGATGCTGGAATCTGAAACTGAAAATGATGAAATAACTCAGTCAATCAAGCAAAGAAAACCCAGTCAATGTAGTCAGGGATGCTTCTTCACCGCTCTTCTAAGGAAAGCGCCCTGATCTGAAGTGTATATTGGTTTCCCTCTCCACAGATGCTGCCTGACTAGCTGAGTCCTAACATTTTATGTTTTTGTTCCATTTACATCATTTGTACAATCCTTCACTGATCTTGAGGAGTTAAATGAAGAATTCCATTATTATTAATGTGCCAACATATTTCCCTTTAACTGTGCATTAATTACTGAAAATTTAGCCATCAAAGGCATTCTTTCCCAGTGTTTTCAACTTAACTGATTTGCACTGTAATACCAGAATGGCTTTACACCAAGTTATGCAAAAAATGATGCCATAACTACCATTGAGAGATAGCTACCAGGTAATGCAGCTGAGAATTACAGCTGCAAATTTACCTACCAAGGAAACAGTATGTCCTCTTCCCCTATTTCACCAGGTGAGACTTCATCTGCTCGAAAAAGTGAATCTCACCTTTTTTTAATAGAAATAATAACAATGCACAGAAGGAAAACGGGTTTGGAACATTTATTTTTAAGCAGACCTGGTGAATGTCTGCTGGAAATCACCATAAAAACGTCCTCACTAAGGGTGCTAACTTTCTGCTCAGAAGCAAATAAGTAGTCTTGGAGGGCTGCCTTCTTTTTAAACTCAAGTATGTATTTCTCAGGCAAACCAGACTGAATTGAATTACTCTTATCATGTTCACATTATTAATGTGCATTAAATATGCATCCCAACTGTGCAAATACAATCAATTTACTGTAGGGCAATTACTGTTTGGATTGAGCTGACCAACTGATTACCAGCTCAGAAACCTTGCATGATCATTTGCATTTGAATAGAAGATTTAATATAGCAAAGTATCCCATGAAACAAGCACACAAAAATTGGCAGAGAGCAAAAGGTGTTTGTCTGGGTCACTGGTAAGCTTCCAGAGTTATGGAGTGAAGTGCCTTAGGGAGGGAATTCCAAAATTCAGGGCCACAACAGAAGGAGGCGCAGCAGCCAAAAGTGCAGAGAAGGGAGTGAGCATGCATGGTGGTCTAGAACTGCATGAAAGCACTGATCACAGAGACATAGAAACATGGAACATAGAAAACCTACAGCACAATATAGGCCCTTCGAGCCACAAAGCTGTGTCAACCTGTAAGCTACAGAGATAAGTACAAGGAGGCATTTGAACTTGACAATGAGAATTATAAGAGAAAGATGTTGGTGAGAAAATGAACAATATTAGAAAATTCAGGAATGATTGATAAATGCAACTTAGATAGAATTAGGATAGAGGAAACATAATTTTAGAAGATCACAAATTTATGGTAAAAGAAAAATGGGAACAGGTTCAGAAAATACTGAAATTAGATGTACTAAATCATAGAAAAGGGTTTATTAGGTACACATATACAACTATAAGATGTAGGAGCAGAATTATCCCATTTGGCCCATTGAGTCTGCTCTGTCATTCAATCATGGCTGATCCTTTTTTCCCCTCCTCAGTCTCACTCCCCACCTTTCTCCTCGTAACCTTTGATGCCGTGTCCAATCAAGAAACTATCAGTCTCTGCTTTAAATACACCCAATGACCTGGTCTCCATAGCTGCCTTTACCCTCCGGCTAAAGAAAGTTCTTCGCATCTCTGTTTTAAATGGACGCTCATCTATCCTGAGACTGTGCCCTCTTGTCTTTGACTCCCCCACCATGGGAAATATCCTTTCCACATTTATTCTGTCTAGGCCTTTCAACGTTCAAAAGGTTTCAATGAGATCCCCCTCATCCTTAAAAATTCCAGCGAGTACAGGCCCAGAGCCATGAAACATTGCTTGTACGATAACCCTTTCATTCCCAGAATCATTCTTGTGAACCCTCCCTGAACCTTCTCCAATGCCAGCACATCTTTTCTTGGATAAGGAACCCAAAAAGATGCACAATATTCAAGGTGAGGCCTCATCAGTGCCTTATAAAGCCTTAACGCTACATCCCTGCTCTTATATTCTAGACCACTTAAAATGAATGGTAACATTGCATTTGCTTTCCTCACCACTGACTCAACCTGCAAGTCAACCTTTAGGGTGTTCTGCATAAGGACTCCTAAGTCCCTTTGTTTCTCGGATTTTTGGAATTCCTCAATGTTTTGAAAATAGTCTGCACATTTATTTCTTCTACCAAAGTGCATGACCATGCTTTTTCCAACATTGTATTTCATTTGCCACTTTCTTGCCCATTCTCCTAATCTGTTTATGTCCTTCTGCAGCCTTCCTGTTTCCTCAAAACCAGCTGCCCCTCCACCAATTTTCATCTCATCTGCAAACATGGCAACAAAGCCATCTATTCCATCATCTGAATATCATTGATATTCAGCGTAAAAAGAAGTGGTTCCAACACCAACTCCTCCAGAATACCACGAGTCTCTGGCAGCCAACCAGAAAAGGATCCTTTTTATTTCCATTTGCTACCTCTTACTAATCAGCCAATGCTCTAACCGTGCTAGTAACTTTATTGTAATACCATGGGCTCTTAACTTGGTAAGCAGCCTTATGTGTTGGTGCTTACCTGTACACCTGCTTATTAATGCAAATATCTAGTAGGACAATCATGGGGCAGCAACACAATGCATAAAAACACTCAGACACGGTCAAAAAGTTCAGACCAAACATCAGAATATGATCTAAATAACTTTGACTACGGAATGATTATTGGTGCCAGGTGGGGTGGTTTGAGTATCTCCGAAACTGGTGATTTAGTGGGATTTTCACACTCAACAGCTCTCCTGCAGCAGAAGACTACGAGCACGCACTCAGTGGCCACTTTGTTAGGTGCAGGTGGGACCTAAAAAGTGTTCTCTGAGTGTATGTGGTCATCATGATGGGCAGAACGCAATGTTGGAAGCAAAGTGCAAAACAACATAGAGTACCCTGAGCAGCAAAGTGTCTGGCATTGCCTGAAATCTGAGTTGCTTCATTACACCCAGGAATACAAGTACTACTTGTGTTTTGCTGAGAAGAACAAAATGTAAAAAAAATCTACAAGTAATTCTGATGATATTCTAAACAAGATTTTTCTGAAGGAAGATTGAATGTGATTAATTAGGTGCATAACCCCTGCTACCACCTGCCCTCAACCTCAGCACCCCAGAAAACAACTGGTGGCAATCAATAGACACACACAAAATGCTGGAGGAACTCAGCAGGCCAGGCAGCATCTACGGAAACAAGTACAGTCAACGTTTCGGCCCAAGAACCTTCAGCAGGACTCTGTTGATTGGTTTTCCAGCATCTGCAGATTCTCTCTTGTTTGTGACAAGTAATAGATTCCATCATCATTTTCACTCAGTAAGATTCATAGAAAATAGCTATCCTTTCGTGGATGAAATCTTTGCTATAAATGACTTCTCCAAAACGGTCTCAAAATAGTTATCATCGCAGATCCAGCTTGTGGTTTCAGAATTAGTCATCAACAATATTACTAAAGTAACAACAGCAAAGTCTAAGTTTTGACCACACTCAAGGACTCAACATTCAAATATCTTTACCAGTAGAGCTAGGTACGTGGACCAGTTGAGCTTATTCAAATTCAAGATAAATAATTGGACTACAAAATAATCAAGATTTATAGAAATCAAATAGAAAATGGCCTTGAGATAAACCTCAAATCAGGCATGATCTCAATGAGTAGTCCGCACCTGTGCCTATTTCTTATATTCTTGTCAATAAAGCAAATTAGTTGATTATTATTTATTGGCAGGTTTTGCTGGCTGGCATGTGACTATACTTGAATTAAAATATAATGGCTATAAGTACTCCTCAACATTGTAAAATCATGAAGAAAATGCTTTATAAATGTGAGTTCATTCTTAACATGGCTCTATCACTTAACCCACATGACACAAACTTTGTTTGGTCAACTAACTTAACTACATTACTGTGGGTATAAGTCAGGTTTCAACATCTCTGTGTGCTTTCAAAGTATGATGGAAGCCATGAGAACTTAGAACCAATTTTCGACATATAAGGGCTGCAATTCATAACTTCAGGCAGTTGTTCAAGTGGATAAAGCTGTATCAATAGAAATGGGCCTTTGAAGTGCTGTAAATAAGAAATCCTTGATTATAATTACCGATTAGGCAAACTTGTTTTGGATGGTTGAACCAGAGCTGGAAAGTTATGAGGTGGTGCTTCAATTAGGGTCTTGCTCAGTTGTTTGGTGTTGTTTGAAGGGTGTATTTATGTTGCAATATGAGTGATAGTCACATTGCAACAGGTCCCAATTGGCAGAGCAAATCCACACTCAGAGTTTAACATTTGCTTCCGAGCAAAGGGAAATTAAGGGGACAGCTGCATATCTCTTTGGATTTTCACCAAATGGGTGACAAGTCCTTGCTAGAGGCAGTAGAAATGTTGCAAAGCTAGCCAGCCGTTGAAACATTTTGAGAGCGGGCATCTTCTCTTTATCATTCCTTTTTTCTTCAGCCCTTTTCCACCTATCACCTCCCAGCTTCTCACTTCATTCTCCCCCTCCCTCCCTCTCCCACCCACCTGGCTTCATCCAACACCTTACAGCTTACACATTTCCCCCTCCCCCACCTCCTTCTTCTGGCTTCTCTCCCCTTCCTTTCCAGTCCTGATGAAGAGTCTTGGCCCAAAGTGACCATTCCTTTGTATCGATGCTTTCCGACATGCTGAATTTCAAAATAAATTACAGTTTAAAAGAGTAGGGACATTACTCATGTCTAGAATCTCAGTGTGCTTGAATATAACTACTTCTTCTAAAACTAGCCTTGATATTTGAATTACATTCTGAGCAAAAATATCAAACTAGATACCCATCAGTCTATTCACTGAGTGCATGTTCTGTCTTGTACTTGGTTAGCCTGCACACTGAGAGAACAATAGAATATGAAAACATACGGCAGGTCTATGCTGCGAGAAACAGTTTCAGTGTGCACCAGCAGGCAAAAGTGGCTGCAGACGCCGGAATCTAGAGCTGCAATATAGAGGCAGAGGCATAGTCAACATTTCAGGTCAAGACCTTGTGTCAGTACCAGATGTCGGATCTCAACCCAAATTGTTAACTATACCTCTGTATCCACAGAAAGTGCTTGACCCATTGATTTGCTCCAACACCTTGTTGAATGTTTCAGATTAACTTCTGATGAAAGTTTGTTTAAGTAAAGATCAAAGTTTTGCTTCTGTTCCTTTCTCTACAGACGCTGCTTGAGTATTTCCAGAATTTCTGTTTTCTTTTTGTTTCAGATCCCCACCATCTGCAAAACTTTCCTTTTGCACACACATGCTTTGTGATTGGCTTAATTGAAAAATTGCAACAATGTGCTATTAGTGTTATAACAGGGAAAGAATGCTATAGTAACCCTGCTTCACAGATTGCATCTGACTTTATTTTGATCATGCAGACGTTAAAATATACACTGGAAATGCTTTTCCTGTATGACACTTTAAATCATAAACTCGCAGGGGCATCTAATATTGGTTTCTAGTAGAAATTTCAAAATAGAGCTTCTATAAACTAAGTTATTAACAAGACACTGTTACCCAGACAATCTAATTGATTTGACCTCAGTTTGCAGCATTTGAGAATATAGACTCTATATTACAGAGGTTAGCAAGCAGTGAGTAATTTAACCCATTCAAACTCAACCACACTCTTCGCACATTATCAGGAAATATGAAGGAACCAGAAGACAACCTGGCCAAGCACATGTTCTGAGAGGAAAAATGTAACAAAGGACATATATTTGTCAAAAAATAAATTGTGAAAATGTTTGAAGAATAAAATCTAAAGATGTGATTAACGGTTATAAAAAATAAAAGAAAATATAATTGAAATCTTTAAAATTTATTAATTTGGTGTACCATCTTTGAACTGCTGGGTGAAAAACCAACTTAAACAAGTTGGTGGAAGCTATTGCACACCCCTAACACAATAATATAATAGTAGATGGATTGGGCCCACCAAAATGTTCATAACTCTTTTTAAAAATTTAAAATGCTTTATTGATCTTATTGTCAAGAAGTTATAGAGTTGTACGGCATGAAAATGAGCCCTTTGGTCCAACTCATCCCAGTTGACCAAGGTACCCTCCTGAGCTTGTCCCATTTGCTTGCATTTAGCCCACATCCTACTGAACATGTCCAAATTGTTTTTTAAATCATTGTAGTTATACCTGCTTCCACTACTTCCTCTCGTAGCTTGTTCCATACACCCACCCCCCTCTGTATGAAAAGCTTGCCTCTCAAGTCCCCTTTAAATATTTCTTCTCTCATCTTAAACCTATGTTCTTTAGGTTGAGATTCTCCTAACCTCAGAAAATGACTGTGACAATCCATCTTAGCCATGCTACTCATGATTTTATAAATCTCAGTCACAGTGCAGGACAGGCCATACCTCCCAGTCATGCCCCAATTTAATCCTAGCCTAATTGTGGGACGATTCACAATAGTCAATTAACCTACCAATTAGTACGTCTTTGGACTTTGAGAGGAAACTGAAGCACCCAGAGGAAACCCACACAGTCACAGAGAGAACATACAAACTCCTTACAGGCAGTGCTGGGAATTGAACCCAGCTCGCCCATACTATAAAGCGTTGTGCTAACCACAATGCTTTATGCAGCCATTACATGTGATCTTCCGGTTACAATTTCACCAACATCATTTGCAGCAGTAGCATAATGTCCCAACTCTTGTATTCAATGCCGCACTCAATGAAGCCAAGCTAGCCTTTAGCCTTCTCCACCACACTATCTACCAATGTCACCACCTTCAGGAAACCATGTCTACCTTCAGATTCTCTCTGTGCTTTATAAAATTTCATTGGACCCCAACATTCATTGTCCTAACCTGGTTTGAATCCCCAAACTGTCTCAATTGTGCTTCCAAGAGGCATTTTGGAAAACAAATGCTTAAAAATTAATTGTACACAAAAAAGTGTAGTTTCCAATCAATGAAGTGGTATAGATTAGCAAATTAATACTCTCAGACTATGGATCATAGTATTCCTTGAGTACAAACTTGTCCAAACAGGATGGCTTGTAGACAAATTTAGCTCAATAATTAATATATATTTCTTTGTATTGCTTATTAAATATCTAATGAAAAAATAGCAGAAAGGAAAGAAGATGAAAAAAAATTTTAAGTAATCATTTTAACGTTCTCAGAATGTCCCAAAGTGTCTTTTGAATTATAGTCACTGTTGTAATGCTGGAAGCTATAAATGCACATATTTCTGAAAATACAGTAATAATTATTTATTTTTAACATGTATCTGGTTATTTTTACCAAATACTTTAGACATTGTGCTTTTTTCTTGCATCAAAGTCACAACATGGTGGGAAACAGATGACCTCCTGTTGTACACCCTGCCTTAATTTCCTTGCCATGGAAAGGGAAATAGGCTACATGTATAACTGATGACTGACCTGAAATTCCAATTTTACATCTACTCCCAAAGTGAAAATAGTCCTTTCCTGCCGCTTTACCCACATGTGTGCTTTATTAACTCCCCGACATTTTCCCTGAAAGACTGTTACTCAATTAATTGTACAGTGTTTACAGCATAAATGGAGCTTCTGTTTTGATGAAGGTTTTACATTTATCCAGTAGGTTAAATATTAATTAAAATCTTTTGGAGTACTTTTTAAAATTTTATTTGGTTATCTCATGTTCATGGCTGAGCTCTAACTCTCACAGCTTGAAAATACCTTGCTTCACAAGCTAGGTGTCTGAAAACATTTTCAGGATAACTACATCTTTCTTCATTACTCTTTGCAGTTAAAATGTTATTCTACCACATCAGGATCTCCTCCAAAGCATGATGGAGTATCACAGCATCAAATCCTGATTTTAGTTTAAATTATTAAGCAAGGTGG
Organism: Hypanus sabinus; assembly: GCF_030144855.1. Classification (NCBI taxonomy): domain Eukaryota; kingdom Metazoa; phylum Chordata; class Chondrichthyes; order Myliobatiformes; family Dasyatidae; genus Hypanus; species Hypanus sabinus. The sequence goes on from NC_082718.1 coordinate 100,135,337, forward strand.
TTTTACAGGTTTGACAAAAAGTAAGCACATTTAGTGGCCACATTATTAGGTACAGGAGGTACATAATGAAGTGGCCACTGAGTGTGTTTCTGTATGTTTGTGGTCATCTGCTGTTGTAGCCCATCCACTTCAAGGTTCATTCTGTTGTGAGTTCAGAGATGCTCTTCTCCATACCACAGTTGTAATGTGTAGTTACATAATTGACTGTTGCCTTTCTGTCAGCTTGAACCAGTCTGGCCATTCTCTTCTGACCTCTCTCACTTTTGCCCACAGAACTGCTGCTCACTGGATGTTCCTTTTGTTTTTCACTTTAAACTTTAGAGACTGTTGTGCATAAAAGTCCCAGGAGAGCAGCATTTTCTGAGATACTCAAATCACCCTATCTGGCACCAACAATCATTCCACAATCTAAGTCGCATTTCTTCTCCATCCTGATGTTTGGTCTGAAAAACAACTGAACCTCTTGACCATGTCTGCTTGCTTTTATGCATTGAGTCAGTGCCACGTGATTGACTGATTAGATATTTCCATTAATAAAATGGCCACTGAGTATATATTCAAGTATTGTGTTCATGTATGTAAATAACAGAAACCTTTTCCTTAATTTCCTTTTCAATGTGGCGGAGAATATTGAAGCATTGAGGTGAGTGCAAGGTGATCAGTGATCACTCCCTACGGAGGCCACAGAGGTGAATGTGGAGGGGGTTATCAATTGCCCCCAAAGGAGGCCAGATGTTGCTCCCAATTGTAAGTTCCGAGTCACGGAAGGAATGTTCAAAGTTCTGAGATTTATGTGACTGGACTATACTCTTTACATTGTTCTCCCTCGGCTTTCCTGCATTTTCTTTCTTGTGGCCAGCTGATGTGTAGGTGATCTGTTAGTTCTTTATCTGTGCATGGGGAGGGGGAGGATCAGGGCTTCTGTTGCTGATGTCACTGTTCTGTTTTGCGAGTGTGGCAGTCGGGAATTGTTATTATCATCGTTTTTTTTCTGCAAGTGAGGAGATCAGGGTTGTTGTCTTTGTTTTTTCTGCAGGAAAAGGGTTAGGAATTTGATTCTAGCGTCACTGTTTACTTTTCTGCAGGGGAGAGTTGGGGGATTTTGGGGTTTGCAAGTTTGATTCATTTTCTTTTTTTGTGCTGGGGTGGAGGTTGGAGTTGATGTATGGCCATTCTGTGTTTCATGGCTATCGGGAGAAGACAAATATCAGAGTTATAGAGTACATGCATAGTTTGACAATAAAATGGAACTTTGAATCTTTGGACCTTTATGAAATGCAAGTATCAACAGTTTAAGTACTATGTAATCTTTGGGGCTATATTATGTGTTTATGTATTTGTTTTAATTTTACTTCCTATCATTTTGGTTCAGGCTTAGATTAATCCCATAAATGAAAAACTGATACTTCTGCCTTCACGAAGCTGAACTCGAAAGGCACCTCTTACTTTCTCTTTAAATACTCCAAGAAAAATCAGACCTTCTCTATATTATATCAATGAAGTGTTAAACTCTAAAGTAACCATCAGTCATTTAGAAATAGTACCAATCATATAGCAGTGTTTATCCTCCAGACAATTAAAGAAGTAATTATAAGACTTTAATACATCATTAAGCATTCACAATGATTAATATTGGTAAGTAAGATGTGAAATAATTAGAAACATAGGAATGGATTTACTACATTTTTCCCTCAAGACTCCTTTACAATTCAATTCTTGGGTGATCTGCATCTTAATTCTATCCATCAACTTTATTCTTATAATGGTTGAAAGCCTCATTTGACAAATTTTGACCAACCTCACTTTGGAAGTTTTCAAATGACCTTGCCCCAGTTGCTTTGAGGGGAGGCAGTACCAGATTTCCTGTGGTCTTTATGTGAAGAAGTGTTTCCTGGCTTCATCCCTGAACGACGTTGCTATAACTCTCCCAGCTGAGGAAAATTAGTTCTATCTCCCCTCTTCACCACTTTAATCATCTTAAATACCTCAATAGGTCACATTCTTCATAGCCAAGGGAATACAAAATTGGCGTACTGCAGTGGTGGTCTGAGAATTTTCTCTATCCATATCTAAGGGACTGGAAATAGCTGGTAACTTAATATCAACACAGTTTCTTTATTAATGAAAACAGTTTAATGAGCCAGCAGGCAAGCTTGTAGTTGCTTTATTTCTGAATCCATCAGTCCATAAACAATGTTGAAACTCAGCCTACAAATAAAGGTACGAGAAAATTCACAAAGAAACCACACTAAGGATATTTCTTGTCCACAAATTTACTCTTCCAACAGCATTTTGTGTGTTGCTTTATATTACATGCAACTGGTATTCCGTTTCTCCTTTAATGATGGAAGGCAAAAGAATGAAAATTAAACATTCAAATAATTGTTTTGTTTCTATTTCTATCCTTAGTAGGACTTCAATACTACTGCAGTCCTTCCAGGGCCAGATACTGTGCAGTAGTATTGATGCTGTCAAGAAATAGATACAACTCATACAGTATCTTCATAGTGTCTCCACATCTTCGGTCAATCAAGCTTCTGGCAGACTTTCTGGGAATTGCACTTGCTCCTCTGAGATGGGATATCCTCCCCCATCAGGATATTATATAATCTGGAGTATGCTGTGAGTTGAATCATATCACCTTCTGAAGCGTACTTCATTCCCACTCTGTCTCAAGTCTGAACAATGACACTCCCCTTGCGATGATATGACTGGCCTTTTGTTGTCTTCAAAACACTGTTCAACCTCTGGTCCTAGCTACCCTTGTGTTGTCAGAAGCAGAGTCCCAATATTTCTACTCATAACATTCCTGCACAAGTCTGTCCATCCCTTGAGCTGGGAAGCAGGGATAACTAATGATTGAGCCTTCAAATCAACATGTTAGCCACCTTTACAGCATTTTCTCCCATTCCATTTTTCCTTTGGAAAGAGAAATTAAATTGCCAAGTGATGACATTGTCAGTTCTTTCAGTCCCTCACAAAGTTGGCTGTTGTTCACTGCCTGTGATCAGCACCTCTGGAAAGCCACATCTGCAGATTTTGAGAATGACCATCGGCGAGTAGGTGTTTTCTAAGAAGTCTTCTTCTTGGGAAATTGATAAATAATTAACTATCAATGGACAACATGGCCTGATGTTAAGACAGCCTGTCTAATAAAACATAGAACAGTGAAGAATGGGAGCAGACCTTTTGGCCTATACTGACTCAGTCTGAAAAGACAACCTTTCACTCCCAAAATGTGTGTTGACAATGTACTTCACCATTTTTTCCTTCACAGCCTAAAGACGAAGTCATTTTGACTGCCCATTTCATTTCTCGTGTAAAAGTAGATTGTCAAAACAGTTTCAGCCTTACCTGTCTCTCTTTCCCACCCAAATCATTTAGTTCACTTCAGTGGCTGCATTGCTTCAGCTGGTCTGGCACCCTTCTCAGAACCCTTCATTGGTGGCTGAGAAATTCAAATGTCTCACTATATTGGCTGTCTCAAGCTTAGTATCTTCACCATCAGTTGTGATAGACTCCACTAAGCAAGTGAGCTAGCTGTTTTTACCTCAGAATAAGGTAAATCTGGTACTCCAATATCTTATTCTGAGGGACTTGCCTATGGCACAGCTATTTTATACCTTGAGAAGTGTCACACCAACCGCTCACTTCTGAACATCTCCTTCATTAGTTTTACTGCTTGCCTGTGACCATTCAACCAGCACCATTCATATCCTTTTTGTTGAGTTTCCTAATTGGACCACACATTTCACTCAGGTTGGCAGGAACTTGCTCAGGAAGTTCACAAGCCTTAGAAAACGCTGTAATCCTGTAACATCCATCAAGTTTGGCATCTCATTCATTCCCTTAGTGTTTGCTGGATCTGGCTTCAATCCATCTTTGGTAATCAACTAAAAGATGAAGGAGACTCTCTTCACTTTGAACTTTCATATTTTCAGGTACACCCTCAGTTAATTCAACCTGCTTCTGTTCATCAGGGACCTGGGCTTTCAGTCACAGCGCAATTCTACCTCTTCCATTATTTTTCCTTGTGGGCTATCCTACTGACAGCTTCTTATATGCATCCTTCAATCTTTACTGAAATTCCTCCTGTTCTGTGTTTACTCCATCAAATATCCTCTTCCAGCCGGTCAGATGAAACATGTTAAATACAAATTCTTAAATCTCTACACCCCAGAACTCATTCTTGGTATCCAGCACATTATTTAGGTCTGGCAAGGCTCTTTCGCATGAAATGTTAACTCTCATTCTTGTGCCATGCACATTGCCTAATAAACGATGGATTCCTACATGTTCTGTTTCCACTTCTGGCAAAAAAGCTTTTGTTTCATACAGTAGTGTCTCCTCCTCAGAGCTTCATTAAGATCTCACTGATCTTTCAAATTTTCTGCTTGCTACTTAATTTCTTGACACACACCTAGCTGGTGATCGGGCTAGTTCATTCCTCCTGAGGCTTTTAATTCTACTCAAGTCTTCCAAATTCATCTTTCACTTTCTCCTTGAGAGCATCTGCAACAACCTCGTTGCGTTCCTGACTGGCTATTTCCTTTCATTTGAAAATAAGTGGCATTTTCCTTCTTGTTCCCCTATTCCACGAAAATTATCTGCATAATCTTCTGTGAATTCAGAAACGGATTTGATTGCTTCACTGAAAGGAATTTTCTTTTTCTATCGTGGCATATCTTTATCAGTCCTGCCTGCTGTATTGTACAGCTGCCTTGTATGGATCTAGTGTTCTCCCAGTTAACTGCAATGAAATCCATTTTATAGCTCTCTTGACCTTCTGGGCTCACTAGCTTCAGACAACATCTCCAGGAAAGCCTTGATGTTGAGTTTTTGCATGTTAATTGAACATGGTTCATTTACCTTTTTACTGCATTGTCTCAAACTGAATAGCTTACTTCAGTTGGATATTTCAAGTTGACACTGGAATAACTCGCAACATTATTTGGCTTTTGTTACAATAATGTCTTGGCATTGATGGAATTAATAGGCCTGTCTTCCCTAGGGTGACCTCTTTTGGCATTAGGAACATACTACTCAATGAGTATTCTGTTGATCCCTGTATGGTTCATTCATCTTGTCATAAATTCTTCCTCCTGCACAGTTATTCTCATTTGAAGTGTTGATGTGAGTTTAGGTTGTTAATGGGACAGTTGGAGGGTGACAAATGTGCTAATAGTGATGGGAAACTGAGCCAATGCCATGGATTTACATCAAAAATATCCATTGTTTGTCGCTTGTTTCTGCCTTCATTGGGAACTGCCTCCAGAGTTATGGGAAGTACTCCATATTTTCTGGGTTTTTGGCTTGGACCATGATTATTGGAAGATAAGTGGTGGGTTGATGAAAGATCTCTATTATGTGGCTGGTAAACCTAATTTTCATTTTCTTGCAGGCTTTTGTGGAAAAAGTTGATGATGACTTGGAGATGGGCTTATGAATGTGCCAATGCATAAGTGTCATATACATACAGTGACTGATCCCGGATGATCTTGCTTCTGGATTGGAGGAGAAAAAAGCTGAAATATTTCTTATTAGTCTGTATTTTAGCTCCATTCCAATAGAAAGCTTGCTAGAAGCAACATACAGCAGTGCCCTGAACAAAAGAGGGAGAAAGATACAAGGGCAGAGATGGAGCTTGGCCTATCTGCACTGAGGTTGGGTTTTGTGGGCCTACTGGTTCATGTCATGGCTCACATGCACTCGTGAAGCAGATGGAAGAGGGAAAGAAATTTCTGCAGGCAGTTGACATGCAGCAAAGATCATGACCCTTGTTCCTCGAGATAAAGATAATGTGCACTACTATTGAAGAGGTAGCTCGTCAGCCACTGGGAGGTAACAACTGAGAAGAGCTCTGGCAATAACATTCCCTGTGCAGACTGTAGGGAGACTGCTCTCTGGGTTACTCCATTCAAATTTGTCTCCTTAAGACAGCCACAGTTATGGCAACTCTGCTGACCTCTGGCATGCCCCAGACATAGAAATGAGTTTGTAAATTTATAATTGAAGTTATTCCTTGCAGAGTTTTAGAACTTCATTGGAGATGCTATCTTCTCCCAAGATCTTCTTGTTTGCCAGTTGACAAATAGCTTTTTCCTCCTTGTCACTCAGACAATTATGGACATTTTGAAGTGAACTATATATAGCAAATACCTCAAAGACAAAGGAGTAATGTCAATGCTACATAATCGTTCAAATCCACTTGCAGGGCAAGTGGACTAATGTCTGTGTGTTCTCAGAGACCCCAGTTGCATATGGACAGTTCTATAGAGCAAGCTACGGTGTTTGAGGCAGAGTATCACAATCCCAAAACAGTTCCAAACCCTATCACAGCAACTGTTATTCCAATGGACTGAAGAAAAGGTTCTAGGCACCACTCATCTCTTCGAAAAAGTGTAAAATCCTCACCAACTGGTGGGATCCTCTGGTCCATAGCCAAGCAAAATGGAGGAGATCTCAAAATGACTTTAAAATGGCCTTAAGAATCCTAGCCCACTGATTCCAAGCACAAAAAACATCCAACATACATGGCACACCACACAACTCCACTCGCCTGCCCCTTCAGGCAGCCACATCTGTAACAGAGTCTGCATGTCCCACAACAACCCCATGAGTCTTGTGAAAACCGAGTGGAAAGAAATTCCACTTGAGAAGCTAGAAAGTGAACGGTATGGAATGTGGTTTAGTGTGTATTAGAGCACATGCTGGACTGTGCCACGTTGTGTAGTGCACAATATGGCAGCTGTTGTATTGTCCAGTATGTGGTATAGGGTACAGTCGTAGTGCAGTGTAAGGCTGGTGTGATGTGGTGGGCATGGTATGTAGTGTGGAGAATGGTGTGTGTGTGTGTGTGTGTGTGTGTGTGTGTGTGTGTGTGTGTGTGTGTGTGTGTGTGTGTGTGTGTGTGTGTGTGTGTGTGTGTGTGTGTGTGTGTGTGTGTGTGTGTGTGTGTGTCTACAAATACATGCACTTGAAGATCTTGAGATTTGATCTATTCAATGTAATCCGATCCGTTCAATGACATATGCTGCCACAGTTAGTTCTGACTCAGTCTTTCTTGTTATTTTAATATCCAGCATGCCTCAGTGAGTCATCTTTCAACCTGCTCCGTGCTTACTGTTCAGCCAAATACGCCCTGACATAAACATACCGTACAACCCTCCTACAGAAACCCACCTCACTGCACAAATCATATTTTGAAACCCATATGACATTTACATTTTTAAAGTGCTCCATGTAGACAATAACTGAAGCACAATTCAGAAGGGTGTCACTTGCACTGGCATGAATAAATGGGCGAATAATCGTTTGGCAACACACAGTCAGTATTTTCAGTTTACAGTTCTCCATGTGATGGGCTATGGGTCTGTGAAATATAATAAAGAACATAATGGGGAGAAATTTCAGAGTTCTAAGGTGTACAGGGCTAGGGTATCTCAATTTAGAAAGGTCTTATATGCAAGTACAGCAAGAAATTAAGAAAGCTAACAGCAGAGTGTTGCTTATTGCTAGGGGAAATGAAGGAAGATTATCCCCAGTTATACAGAAGATTTGGAGAGACCATATCTAGAATACTGACTGCAGAATTAGTCCCCTTGTAAATGGAAGGATTTTAATGTATTGCCAGCAGACTCGCTAGATTCATACCAGAAATAGCCAGCTTGTTTTATGAAGAAAGGTTAAACTGACTAGTAATGTATCCACTAGAGTTTAGAACAGTGAGAGGGAACTTGATTGAAACAAATGAGAGCCTGTGACTTAATAGGGTGGACTCTACGAAAATGTTTCCTCAGGTGGCAAAACCTAGAACTGGGGACACTGCTGAAAAATAAGGGGTCACCCATTTAAGACAGAGATGGAGAGCGAGACATTGAAGTTCTATTTTTCTGTGGATGAGAGTTTTAGGACATTTTTAAAGGAGTGATGTGTTCTTGATAAACTAGGGGTGTAGAGATACTTTTACTATCAGATCCACCATGATCTTATTAAATAGCAAAGCAGGCTCATGAATCGGTGGCTGACTCCTGTCCCAAGGCAGTGTGTTAGTAGGAAATGAATATCAAGAACAGGTGCCAATAGTTATAAGGAGAAGAATCTCCTAAGTCATAATAGAGAATCCATGGTATTGCAATCAAGATCTTCGATAAACTGAGGGCTGGCACATAATTGGTATATGGCATTCCTTCAATCGTCCCTCATGTGGGAATACTTGTGTCATTCTGATCCATGCTGTCACAGTCTGTGACAGGCTGAACACATATATTTAGGAGAGAGGCTATAACCAATTCGTAGTGAATTAATGTGAAAATCTACCTGCCCTACTGTATTACATCAGCAGTATAAACCAATCAGCAACTCTGGAAATGCACCATTCTTTTAGGAATATTAAATTCTCAGATAGATTTGCTCTCACTCATTTAGTATTTACTGATGGATCTCATTCATTCCATTCTGACCTTACAATATTTCAAACTCTGGTGAACAGATGTACAGTGTTAAAACCCTAATAAACTGCTGAGCATCTTTAATAATGGAAAGTTATGCTTCCCTTCAATGATACAGAAATATTCTTTCTTTGTTCAAAGGTCACAACTAAATTATTCATGAAGTCAACTAATCCAAAAGGTCAAAAGGGTCGAAGGTTTATTAATCAAATTATGCATGCAGTATACAACTCTGAGATTTGTCTTCTTCAGATGGCCAAGAAACAAAGAAAACCATGGAGGTTGTTCAAAGAAAATCATCAATCCTCACGCATAATAAAAACAATCGCGCAAATGGCAACGCAGTCATCAACACCTCACCTCAAATATTTCAAAGGAGGAACATCAAACCTTACAATAGGATAAATACTTCTGTATTGTTGAAAGGAAGTATAACTTCCCATTATTAAAACACCTCAAAGAAAAACATCAATCTTCCCACATAAAAAAACAAATCTCGCAAATGGCAAGAACATCAAATCCCAAACCCCAACACCATCCCTCGCAAAAAAAAATCTAACAAAACACATCAAGTGGCAACAAGAAAGAACAGGCAAAAACATGGAATATATAAAACATCAACTGAAAGTGTCCAATCCAATTCATAAATTGCAGAACTTCGGTAACATCCATCATGGGAGAGGAAGACCACTCAGATGCAGAGGCCTCCCTTGGGAGTAGCGAGTGATAGACCGTCCCTCAGGAGCAGAGAACGAGAGATCTGTCACAGCGACAAGCAAGAGGCAGGTAGTCGGCGCTGAACAGTTGCTTGACTTATGTATTCACCTCAATGTTTCAATCTTTGTCTATGCTTTAATTGGCAAGAAATGGAGTTGATCATGGGCTCACGCCCTGTCTCTATGGTCCTTCGCCTCAAGGCCACTCACCTCCTCGAATTTTCACAGAGAGAGCAAAACTCTAGATCACTCAGTTGATCCCCAAACTGTAAATCACAGAAACTAACAGTTCCATAAATATGTTTAAGATAAAATAAGGCACAGAAGAAGTGAAATAAACAGTTTTGTGGACTATCTGGAAGATGTTGCCCAAGGACACATTTTTCACTGGTGCCATCTTGATCGGAAGACAAGCCATTTCTATTAAACTTTCCAGTGATTTAACGTTTGAATGGTCTTTTTCAGTTGTACAACTTAGTGCTGTCCAATTAAATTTTAACCTGCAGAGTAAGTTATTTCCCCTTAGATAGTAAGTACAGTGAATAATTTTAATTAATTTATTTATTTATAGATACAGCATGGTAACTCACTCTTCCACCCCATGAGTCTGCATGACCCATTTACACCCATGAGACCAATTAACCTTCGAACCTCTATGTCCTTGAAACATGGGAAGAAACTAGAGCACTGGGGGAAACCTATGTAGTCACATGGAGAATGGACAAACTTCTTACAGACAACAGAAGGAATTGAACCCAGGTCACTGGGCTGTAATAGTGCTATGCTACCCAGCCACCCCTTGTTATAACAAGAGTTAGATCAGAGTTGGGATATCTGAGCAGTTATATCCTGTAATTTTGATCAATGGTCCAGGATGGGTTAACAGAAGGAACAATCTATTTGAAATTCATTCCTTTCGTGTTTCTGCTGGGAAGGTGAAGATGAATAGAATTCATGTTCACTGTCTTTGTTATTACAGTGTATTTCTACATCATGTCTGTCCAGGTAACAGACATTTCCCCTGAGGGAATTCACAAATCACTACTGAAGTATTTGAGATACAGAATAAAACTCCTACAAACTTGTGAGAAAAACTAACTAAGTGAACATAAAATGTGAAAGAAACAACAAATATTGTCAACTTTTGTCAAGGGTTTGGATTGCAGAAGTCATGGTATGGACAGTTGTCTAGGAACATAACCCCTCTGTAACGCAGGGGGTATTGAGACCTACTGTTGGAGGAAAACCCAAAATCTCAAAAGTGATAGAACTAAACTGAACCAAGAGAAAAGGAAAGTGTTTAAAACTAGAAGAGTCAAACACTGTTTGAAAAGTAATTTGCAATTCACAATACATCTCTTTTATTCCTAAATATACATTTGTTTTCTATTTTGTATTACTGTGAGGATGTAAAATATAATCTTACACTGGGAAGGGAAGCGATAGACGTCTTTACCAGGCCCAATCTGAGAAGAAGAAGAAGAAGAAGAATAGATATGACTTGACATATTAGGGTGTACAATTATTATTTTTCTTACAGATTAGCTGTCCTATGCTTGCTTGTATTTTATATAATCACATGTATACATGCATTTATACAGTGAATTTTCTAATGATTACAGTACAGATGCTTCTGTATTTTTCTAGAAACTTCAGTTCTCAGCAGCACGTGTCACATTACTTATATCTGGCTATTTTATAGATTAATTGTTATCACTGGAACTTTTGTTATCCCTAGTTTGGGTATGAGATGACCACGTCTGCTTTTTACATGAACAGATGTAGGTAAATGGTAAACTAATACGAGTTGTTTTAAAGGAAAAGCTGGACAAACGGAACATTATGAGAATAGCAACCACACCAGTCTCAAGGAGAAACACAACTACTCAAAAACATGAAATTTTACTTCATATTTAAGTTCAATCAAAAAGATTTGATCACAGCAAGTTTCTTTTTAGCATCTTATGAAGCAGTGCCATAAGTACAGGATGACAAAGTTCTTCAGGTCTTTTTTTTCACAATTCGTCGAAAGCAATAGGATAGAAAGGACTGATCCCGATGACACACGTGCACAGAGAGCAATGGGATAACATCATCAATTTCTCAATAAACCTACAGCTAAGAAATGCTGCATGTGGTAAAGGCAAAACTAAAGTTGTAAGTCGCATTTGAAATCACCATTACTGTGTTGAATCTAGATATGTTTGTAATCCAAAGGTTCTTCAGAAGTCAAGAATGAGGCATAAAACGTATTGCTTTCCATCATTTTATTAAATGTTTCAAAAGTGGAAAATGACCAGGAAAGAGAAGCTGAAGGAACAGAGGAGAGAAATTAAAGGTAAAAAGCAGACGTGGTCATCTCATACCTAAACTAGGGATAACAAAAGTTCCAGTGATAACAATTAACCTATAAAGTAGCCAGATACAAGTAATGTGACATGTGCTGCTGAGAACTGAAGTTTCTAGAAAAATACAGAAGCATCTGTACTGTAATCATTAGAAAATTCACTGTATAATTGCATGTATACAGGTAATTATATAAAATACAAGCAAGCATAGGACAGCTAAACTACAAGAAAAATAACAATTGTACACCCTGATCCAGCCTTTCTCAACTTTTTTGCCCTGGAGGGACCCTTGAAATAATTTTCAGGTCTCAGGGAACCCCTGCATAAAAATTATTATATCTGCAGTTCACAGTACTTTAACAGTAAGTTGTAGGTATAATGATCCAAAAATAATTGTCAATGCTCCTTTGAGAAAATAATTAATTTTTAGCTAAACTCTCTTGAAAAAAGACAGGCAGTTATTAAGAAAATAATCTCTTTCTTTTCCTTTCATAAATTTTAAAAACGCACAAGGCAAACTTAAATTTCTGAAACTTGAGATAAGCCCACATGGGTTTCACCTTCAACTGAAATGAGAGGATTTCTATCCTTGCTCTTGATGCCTGTTAAACAAGAAAAAGCTTGCTCACACATGCAAGAAGTTGAAAACTGCAGCAAAATGTTCATTGCTTGCCTGTAAATAGCAGGATACTCTTCTTTCAGAGAAATTCAGAACTTGTGATGTATTTTGGAAGGACAAACCAGAAGATTGAGTACAGGATTAATGGTCAGTTACTTAAGAGTGTCGATGAACAGTGGGACCTTGGGGTTCCTATCCATACATCCCTCAAGGTCGCTGCACAGGTTGATAGGGTATTTAAGGAAGCCTATGGGATGCTAGGCTCATTAACAGGGGGACTGAGTTCAAGAGTAGAGAGGTCATGTTGCAACTCTACAAATCTCTGGTGAGACCGCAGTTAGAGTATTGTGTTCAATTCTGGTCACCTCATTACAGGAAGGATGTGGAAGCTGTGGAGAGGGTGCAGAGGAGATTTACTAGGATGCTGCCTGGTTTGGAGAACAAGTCATACGAAGCAAGGTTAGCAGAGCTGGGACTTTTCTCTTTGGAGTGTAAAAGAATGAGAGGGGACTTGATAGAGGTCTACAAGATTATAAGAGGCATAGATAGGGTGGATAGTCAGTACCTGCTTCCCAGGACATCAATAGCAAACACCAGAGGGCATATGTACAAAATTAAGGGAAGGAAGTTTAGGGGAGACATCGGGGTAAGTTTTTTTTAAACACACAGAGGGTTGTGATTGCCTGGAATGACTTGCCGGGGATGGTGGTGGAGACTACAACATTAGGGGTATTTAAGAGCCTCCTGGGCAGGCACATAGCTGAAACAAAAATGGAGGGTTATGGGGTAGTGTGAGCTTAGTACTTTTTTTTAAGGATTATAAGGGTTGGCACAACATGGAGGGCTGAAGGGCCTGTACTGTGCTGTAGTGTTCTATGGTTCTATGGTTGTTCAGAGGCAGGTCAGTAAATCTCATTTTGAGTAAATAATCGGAGTGCAACTCACAAAGTTCTTCCTCTTCTCTCAAAGTCAAATTCTCAGGCTGAGCAGAAGGATCAGGGAAAGGGTCCCTCACCCAGGCATACGCTTGTGCTGAAAGGACAGAAAATACTGTTCAATTGTGTTTTGCAGTTCTTCCAGGTCACTTTCAATAAGATTCGAGACTTCCTAATATCCTTCTTCACTCTCCAGCCCAAGCAGCAGTGGAAACATTTCAAGATTTCTTTCTGCAACATTGTTTTTTCCAAAGATTCAGTTTCCTTTTAAATCCAAGAATCTTGTCATGTGAAGTCAGAACATTTTCTCCAGGGCCTTGCAGAGACTTGTTCAAGTGGTCCCTATGATGAAAAATGTCTGATAAATAGGCTCGTTAATGCAGCCATTCTTCATCTTCAAAGCACTCAGCAAAGTCTGGCCTACTATTGACTTGAAAGTAATTCTGCAATTCACCTTTCAGCTGAAAAACCCTATTGAGACCTCTTCCTCTACTAACCCACCAGATTTCTATATGTAAGAGCAGATTGGTGTGCTCTTTGACTAGGTTTTCACATAATTTCTTAAACATTCTCAAGTGAACTGGTCTTAAAGCTACTAAATAACTTGCTTCCTGGACTCCTTTACTGACTAAGACTTTATTGTCAAAAGATTCAATCTGTTTGTTTTGAGATTTCAATTGTTGCTTAAAATACTCAGCACTTTTACATGCCGTATGGCTATGATTTGTAGATAATGTCTTTTCAATTTTGCTGGACAAATAGTGGGATCCTACCACCAAGCACATCTTTCTCTCCCCCAATTTTCTGCTTTCTGCAGGGATCACTCCCTATGTGAATTCCTTGTCCATTCATCCCTCCCCACTGATCTCCCTCCTGGCACTTATTCTTGCAAGCAGAACAAGTGCCACGCCTTCCCTTACACCTCCTCCCTCACTGCCATTCATGGCCCCAAACTGTCCTTCCAGGTTAGTCCACATTCAGATTTGAGGAGCACCATCTGCTATTCCATCTGGGTAGCCTCCAGCCTGATCTCATGAACTTTGATTTCTCAAACTTCTGGTAATGCCCCCACCCCCACTTTCTCCTTCATCACTTCCTATTCCCATTTCCCTCTCTCACCTTATCTCCTTACCATCCCAACACCTCCCCCTGGTGCTCCTCTCCCATCCTTTTCCATAGCCTTCTGCCCTCTCCTATCAGATTCTTCCTTCTCCAGCCCTTTATCTCTTTCACCAATTGACTACCCAGCTCTTTAGTTCATTCCTCCCCCTCTCCTGGTTTCATCTATTCATCTAGTACCTTGTACTTTTCACTCCCATCTTCTTATTCTGACTCCAATCTCTTTTTCTTTGTCCTGATGAAGGGTCTCAGCCTGAAACATTGCGTGTTACTCTTTTCCATAGATGCTGCCTGGCCTGCTGAGCTCCTCCAGCATTTGGTGTGTAACACCTGGGAAGGAGTGGTCTTGTGCCACATTTACACAAGATGAGGTACTTAAAGGCACACAATTCTTAGGAAGCAGCTCTGCATAGAAGAGGGGCAATTGTGAGATGAAGCAAATTTGAGGAAACTTTCAGAAAATAATCCGAATGGAAAAAAAAACACTTTTCAGGAAACTTTCTGAAAAGTAATTGGAAACCACATGGGCACAGAATGCAGCTGAGGGGAAACTGGCTATAATCATCAACAAAGTAAGCTCTGTGAGAGATGAGAATGCAGAAATTTGCCACAAGTATAAAGCAGATAAGAGAACAGTATTGAGTATCAGAATAAAATTACGTAAAATGATCAACCATGCCAACATATTCACTGGGATAAAAAAAATCTCCATCAATATTGGTTTATCCCTTCCATCCTTACAAAACAAACTAGTCCTGAAATGTTATTGAAAGATAAAACTGCTGCAACTTATTGTCAATAAATTCTGAATCTTATTAAATCATACGTACTATTGTTTCCCCATTATTATACGTAGGCAAATGTAAAAGTGCACAAACAGACAGATTTTCAGTCTTGGAAGCTGCTATTACACGTTCAGCTATGCTAGTCTTGAACTACAGAACAGCCCAAATGGGGTTTGATAGCAAGATGCAACGTACAAAGTTTATTAATAGGTGTTTTTAAATTAGCGGCAAGCAATCAATGACAGCTGACTTGTTCTAGGGCATTGAATGCACGATATAAATAACCTAAAGTTGCTGAGAATATATAGCATCTACATATCAGTTAGAAGTTTGGATGTCTTCTTTGCTTATAAAGTAATTACATAAAGATGATTCTGTAAGCTTGCATTCTCATAGTCATTGTATCATACAGGGTGGAAACAGGACTTTCAGCCCAACTGGTACCGTACTGTTCAAGTTTCCCTTTACCCCATGTTTGGCCCCTTTCTTTCAAAACCTTTCCTATCCATGTTACCTTTTAGTTGTTGTTAATGTACCAGCGTCAAACACTTCCTCTAACAACTCATTCAATCTGCTGACCACCCTCGGTGTGGAAGAAGTTGCCCCTCAGATTCCTTTTGAATGTCTTCTTTCTTCACCTTAAACCTGTGTTTTCAAGTTCTTGATTCCCCAAGCCTGGGAAAATGATGGTGTGCATTGACTCAATCTATGCTTCTCCCTCATGATTTGATACACCTCAGTAAGGTCTCCCCTCATTCACTTATGCTCCAATGAAAAAAGCCCTAACCGTTTCAACCTCATTCCATCAAGTCCTGGCAACAGCGTTATAATTCTTCTCCATCCTCTTTCCAGTGTAATGTCATCCTTCATAAAGCAGGGCAACTAAAACTGAACACAATACCCTAAGTGCAGCCTCACCAACACCTTGTATGGCTGGTGGATGTATATGTGGGGCAGGGAGAGTTAAGGTTGCGAATGCCAGGATAAACATGCTATTTCAAAATTTGCTTAAGAGCTCACCCATAATGCTGGACATACTTATTGATGCCAAGCCCAACCCTGCTATTCAATGAAGCTACAAAATCTATGAACCTCATCTGGATAATGTCCAACTGGTTGTGCCTAGTGAGACATGGGGATCCATGTGGAAGTAAGCACCCTTTCCAAGGTCTATCAATGGGGCTTACATACAGACTGGCAATTTTATTTCCATACATTTTTTCAGGATCTGGATGTTGCTGGTGTATTCTTTGAAATGGTTCCTTAAGGCTGTCATAGCTGAGTGGGGGAGGTGGGGGGGATAAGTTCCCACTACTTATTAAGTGCTCCCGGTGGTGTGTGTCTTAAATAGATTCTGATAGCCAAGTCCAGCTCCTGGACTTCACATGTGTTTTAGCTACAGAGCCCAGCAAGACCCTTTCCGCTGACAGGAGAAGAGCACGGGCAGGTTACCAGTGCCTTCAAACCAGACTGATCAGCTGTGATTGGCAGCTCATCTAGGAGAAGGAAAACTCTGATCTCAAACCTCTCTGTACCCACTGTACACCAAAGCTGTACCCACTCATGTGGAAGGCATCAGGAGTAAACACCAAGGGAAAATCCAGAGCTGGACGGTCCTGCTTTGAGTTCAACACTGACTGGCAACTCCTGTGATGTCACTGGTGTCAAACCATAATCGGTTTTTGCCCTTCCTTTGAATTCAACAGCTGCATGGAGAGGGGGAGTCTGCTGCATGGGCAACAGCTTGCTCTTCATGTTGCCCTGCCCTGGCTTGCGTATCGACTTCAACATGGACAGCTAGACTGCAACACTCATGGTCAACCGTGCCCAACAGAAGGCCGCCAGTCGTGGGAGTACTGCTGACTTCCTGGGGAAAGTATTTCCATGATGCTGGAGGTAGGGATTTCCAGGATTTGGACAAAGAAGGAAACGAAGACATGTTTTGAAATTCTGATGGTTATCATTTTGGAGGGGAACCTGTAGGAGTTGGTATTACAATGCACATGCTATCCTTAACATTCTTGTGGACAGTAACTGCGGTTCTGAGGGTGCAGAGCTGACAGTGTGAGCATTAGGGCATCTAATTGCAAGATCATAACAGAAGATTTTAAAAAAATTGTAAGATAAAAGTATATAAATTATTGATAAATGCCCTTGACAAACAGTTTGAAATAAAATAGCAGTATCTAAGAGTTATACTGCAATTCAATGATCAATATTGTAAAGACCATAAAATGGAGCAGAGGGCCAGATATTTCTAATAAATTGCTTCTAACAACAGACTATTATTTAATATAACATTGTACTAAAGAAAGATGCATGATGAATTAGAAGTGGCCATAAGTTTCACGTCTCTTTTGGTTTTATGAAAATGACATCCTTATGCTTAATCTCCTTGTGATTTTCAAGAACTTGCTGCACTTGTACATTAATTGCCTGTTAAGGTCACTACAGAAAGCTGCATGCACTAATTAGCATAGCATGTACCTTTTTAATGATGTGATCATTGTCCATAGCTGCCAATCAATCTCTTCTGCCCAGAAAGTAAGCAATTAAAATTGTAAAGTCTCATCTCTTCAGGTTCTGAATTGCTTATATAAGATTTGAAGAAGTATCAATTAATATTTTCTCTAGATCTTTCTCTTCTTTTAAAATCCTGTATCTTTTAGTAACTCCTTCCATGTGCAATCTTCCAATCTCATTTGATGGGAAGATCCAATGTTTTTGTTCTGTTGTTCCCAAAGGCCTCAAATGTTTAGTTACCCTCATTGCATTACCAGCTCACGTACCCAACAACTTTTTTAAAACATCAGAACATGCACAGATACGTTTCAAGAAAGTGGCACGGGCTCCATTCAGTGCTTTGTTCTGGCAGACTCTGGCCTAGTATCTGAAGTAACCAGAATTCAGAATCGCAAAACCTAAAACCATCTGGGCCACATATAACGCAATTCAAAGAGCACAAATTATTTCAGTCATGTCACTTCACCACACTCTAATTATCCATATTAGAGACTTTTGACTCGTTTGTAAGGAAGTCCAAATTACTAATTTTTTGATGCACACTTTAAATGAGGAAGTCCTGCATTCATTATAGATAGGAAGACTGGAATTTCAAAGTGAAAAATAAAAAAAGGATAAACATTCTAGATAAAAATTGTGCCAGAAACCCAGGATCTAATTGTTTGTGCCTTTAATCACACTTTGTAGATTGATTTAGATTCACACAATGAACAGTCCAAGAATAGAATTTTTTGAGACTATAATTGTGTTACATATTATGATCTTGTATATATACAGGATAAAAGTAGACTATTGTGTCCTTGCAGAAATTTTTTTAAAAACTGTGGATGTTGAAATATAAACAGAAAATGCAGGGAGAA
Source organism: Hypanus sabinus (assembly GCF_030144855.1). NCBI lineage: Eukaryota > Metazoa > Chordata > Chondrichthyes > Myliobatiformes > Dasyatidae > Hypanus > Hypanus sabinus. The sequence continues at coordinate 100,153,692 of NC_082718.1, forward strand.
CACAGCAGGTCTGTCAGCATTAGTGTGAGGAGCAACAGATAATGCTTCAAGTCGAAGACTTTATCGGAGCCGGGAAGGAGACAAAGGAAGCTTGCTATGTTGCAGACAAGATAGGGAAGGGACTGCTGCAGACTCTGTGGGGCTCAGACACCATAAAGTTTGAAGTCTGGGTGACAATCACCTGCTACTCAGTTGAGGAGTCACAATCTAAAGGAAGATATGAGGAGGGGTCTAAGAACTGATGTATGGCACCTGTTCATCAGCTGGAAACAGCACCATCCTTGTCAGCAGGCTTGACAATGATCTAGGGATTGGTTCTTACTGAATGGAGCACTGTAAGATCAGAAGTGGGTAAGTTAGAGCACACGTGGGGAGTGGAGAAGTCCAAACAGTCAACGTCACATCAACAGTTCACGATGAATATAGCTGGAGAGGATAATTGGCCCGAGGGAGGTGTCCAGTTGGATCAGGAGTAGCAAACACAGGAAAAGAGGTCCAGGGTTTGTGATGAAGGACCCTGCTAAAGAAATTATAATAAAGACATTAATAGTGGAAGAAGAGCTTAACACCATGTCAAACGGAGATTTAATTAACATCAGGATGTAAGGGGATAAAACTGGGGCCTCTGCCAAGGACTGATCATTTACGATCAGAGGGGAAGATCAGAAAGGAGATTGAAAACGTAGCACAGAGTGAGTCTGGTGGGGGGTTTCTGCGGAAAGTGAAGAAGAAAGGAAGATCATGAGGGATATATAAAGTAGGAGCTGTTGGAGTTTATGATCTTCAGCGTCTGAAAGGAATGAGAAAATTCACCTATTGTAGCACCAAATGCAACAAAGAGAAAAGTGGAACTGCTGGACATATCAGAATTGTTGTGGTGGGGAGAGGCCAAGACCATGGCATTGAGTGTGAAGTTGGGAGTCAAAGAGAACACTTCCTCAGGAAGCATTGGATAATATGAACAAACTTGTGATCCTGGTTGGGTCCAAATTGGGGAGGACAGAATTTCAGTTGGGATCGTCAGGGTTGAGTTGGGGACAGGGACATTTGCTAAGGCAAGAGATGGGACCTTCGGCAACATCCCTGGTTAACACTTTATCAAGGACAAGAAGCGAAAGAGATGCACGGAGGCTAAACAAGGAAAGAGAGACAGAAAAAAATCTTGTTAGAGAGCAGAGTTAAATTTCTTCTAGGTCAGGCATTCCTGCAAAAGAAGTGGCAGTGACTTCAACAAGTGAAAATCAGGAAAACTGTAGATGTTGGAAATCCAAAATAAAAACAAAATATGGAAAATGCTGGAAATCTTAGCAGATCAGGTTGCATATTTGGAAAGAGAAAGGGAAATAATGGCAGAAGAATATTGTAAAGCTGCACAGTGGGGGAGGGGTTGTCTCTGATAGGGTGAAACCAGGGTGGCCATGGGGATAAGCTGTAACCATGGTTATCTATTCAATAAGTGAATGGAAGCAGTTTGAGAATGAGGACATAGAAACAAATTAGTTTTGTCCTCCTTCCCAGCTCTGATTAAGACTCGTCTGCACACCAAGCAAAATTAAAATACTAATAAGCAAGAACATGATTGTTTCGGGATCCCATAAAGACATTGGGAAAAGTTCAGTTGAAGGAAATAGGACATAGGAGAAAAAACAGGCCATTTGGCCCATGAAAATTGCTCCACATGGCCAATATGTCTCTCTGAACCCTGTTCTCCTTCCTTCTTGCCATAATTTTTGACACCCTTAGTAATCAAGATCCTGTGCTTTAAATAAACCCAATGACTTAGCCTCCACTATTCTTTATTGGCAATCAGTTCCACAGATTCACCACCCTCTGATGATAAGAGTGAATTTCAAGTAAAAAATTATCACCACAGTAGAGAAAATCAGTAGGACATTAGGATCCACACATTGGACCTTCTTCTCCAGTGATTACTGGAGTTTGTTCAGTGATGATAATTCCTCTCATCTTTCACTCACAAATTAGATCTTAAGACACAAGGAGCAGAATTAGGCCATTCTGCCCATCCAGTCTGCTCCGCCATTCTATCATGGCTGATTTATTACCCCCTCAGTCCCATACTCCTGCCTTCTCCCCATAACCTTTGACACCCTTACTTATCAAGAAGCTATCAACCTCCACTTTGTTTTTTTGTGAAGCCAGGTGAACCAGAAAAAAAACGATTTGCGATTCCCACTCTCAACTAATGCAACAAGTTCAATCCACAACACTGGTAACTGGATGTTTAGGAGTCAGTCCACATGCTCCTTCAGGTAGCCTCTTTGGCATACCAAAGCTCAAGGCTCAAGGAAAGGCTGAAGGGCAACAAGAATGATTTCCATCCTAGGTGTGGAGACACAATATGTACCAGAGAAATAATGTCTGGAGACACATAGTAGCTTGCATCTGGAACACCCCCCCACTCCAAACAACCCCACAGCCCTTACCTGAAGCAGGTCCATAGGCATCACCTGCCACAGTCCCCAGCTGATTGGCAAGGCCCAGTGCAGCACAGTATTCATCTGATCCTCAGGGAAAACCTGACCCACTAAACCTGGTTCAATACCAGCCCTAATCTGAGCACCTGGTTCAACACCAGCCCTAATCTGAGCACCTGGTTCAATACCAGCCCTAAAAATCAGAACCAGGCTTAATACCACCAGCATATATCGGGAAATTCATTAACTTTAAGGCAGCTGTACAATGAAATACATGATAAAAAAATTTTGAGAAAAAATTGAGATACATTAAGTATATATGTCCATTAAATAGTTAAGTTAAAATAAGTAGTACAAAAAACAAATAAAAAAGATTAGAAGTTGTCAAAGAAACTGGCTGGCCATGTGTTCAAAGACACTCAAAATGTGTTAAAAGTCATGTACAATTTAAAAAAAATAAAACTATTGAAACTTAATAGAAAATGCTTAAAATTAAACAAAGATTTGCTGAATTAACTAAAAGACTATAAATGTAATTTGTATCCTCTATCAATCGAAACACTATTCCCCCTAACTCTCCACCTCCTCCCACCCTTCCTCGCTCCCCCATTGTCCTTTACACCCTCCATTCACCCACCAACCTCCCCCAGCCCACACCCCCAACCTGCACACAGTCATCATTCTATATTCACACGCCTGGTCGCGGTCAACTCCACCCACATCCAGTGGACTTTTTTTCTGTCACCCAGTACTAGAAAACTGGTGGCATTTCATCTCTCCACTATCCCCCACACTTAAGTCTATGAGAAGTCTAGAGATGGATTCAACTGGGAGATCAGCTGTGCCCAAGGTCCAAATCTGCCTCTCGATCTGATGATGTCAAACCTTCCCTGTCACCATTCCTGCAGAAAATTCAGGCTATGGGCTGGTATTCATAATGTTGCCATTGTTAGAAGTGATCTCGGACAGAATTCAAGGCGGTCAGCCTAACTTGAGGATCAGAGTTGGGGAGACTTGCATTAGCTTTATTACTTTCGTATGGAGATCAGTTGGTTGAATAGGCAAGAACATGGACTCACCTTTTGAAATCCCACAGCAGGGACACTTTCAGCAACCTACAATATTAGCATGTTGAGTTAAAACATGGGTTGGAGAAACACTGGACTTGGGTGATGGCCTTTGAGAGATTATTGGGGAAACTTCAACTTGCTGCAGCTCTCTTATTTTATTATCTCTCCTGAGGGAGAGTTGGTGGTGGGTAAGGTGGAGAAGAGAGAAAGTGCAGTGCTGTGAGTACGAGATAGGGCATGGTCATGTGGAACCAGTGATCGATGTTTCCCTGGAAAGAAAAGCAAAACTTATAAGATAACCAAGGCCTGAAGAAAATATAGATGGGGCTTGGGAATCCAAATGTAGAAGAAGACTAGATGGGTTGACTATCCCACCCAGCTGATCCTCTGTGCGTGTCTCACTCACACACACAGGCACAAATTTATATGTGGATGCATACTTACATATTCAAACAAAAGCACAAACACATGGATGTATGTACACAAATATAAATTCTGTATAATCAATGGCACAGATGTGTTATGCATACAGTATACCATCACTCTCAACAAAGAAATTTGCTTGATTTTAACACATGCTACCGCAGTACTATTTATCATATTCGGAAAGAAGCTCTCAGAATGCAGAGGAAGATATTTGGCTCTTATAAGTGGGAGGGTTATTCCTAGGATGTTACAGAGGTTGGGAAGGACATGGCTGTATACATGCTTGTGGATTGGGGAATAACGCATGAAGAGTTGTAGGTGTGAGGGATATGTACGGGAATGCTGTGGTGAGAAAGCTGAGAGGAGGGTGTGTGTGCACAAATAGAAATTAAAATTAACATAATTCTACAAAATTGAAACATTCTGCTTTTTAAACAGTTACTTGCACATTCCTATTATGCAGCATTCAGGCATACAACTTTAAAATATTAATTGATAAAGTGGTTTACATGATCAATTGCCATGCAGAGTCAAAAATTATATGAAGAAACCGGTAATGGTAGAATGCTGGAAGAGCTCTTAATGTAAAGTACTTACTTCCTATGTGACCTTTGTGCAGTTTCTTTAAAAACAGACTTCAGCATATGAATAATTTTTTGTGAGGTCTTCTCCTTGGAGTGTGTAGAATGACATTTCCTATGTGGATGCACTCTGTTAACTTCCCAACAGAGGATCCTCATCAATCACATCCACCAGATGCCATTACTTACAGCGTATTTTATATGATTAGAGACCAACCCAGGAACCAGATCTTCTTAAAGTGGTCCCTTCTGAGTTTTGCTTATGTGCAAGTGAGAAGACAAAACGATTATTCTTAACAAGGAATAACCCCTTTTAAAGTTATAGGCAATAAGAAAGTCTTTGAGGTATTAAATACTCCTCTAACATCTGATATTCTGAGCTCTCTACAGGATCACTGTAAATCCTTCCATTATTCAATATGACCTTACTTACACCATCGAACTGGGTCCTGGTTTGTTCCTAACTAAACAGTGGTATTCAAGGTTTGTTGGCCAGGAATTTCCTGTCCTTACAAAAAGAAATATGGAACAGTGATGCAATGATAAAAATATACAAACTTGAGGTTGTGAGATTTTGTTCTGTCAGCTGCGTCCAGGGGAGGTGGGGTCGGGATGTGTGAGAGGAGTCTTATGCCATTCGCTAAAGCAACAGTAATCTAAAGGTTTTTGTATTGCCTCTAAAGCAGACATTTAAAAACTATTCAAATAGATTCAGATAAATAAAAAAAACAAGCAATTAATTAAACTAGCAATGAATAAAATATTAATCCAAAGTGAAACATGTAACTTTTATCTCAGGACTGCCAACCCCATTTAGATCTGGGGTCACCTATCCTCCTGATGTGGTGATCCTCAACACAACACCACTGGACTCGGGAGCAAGTACATGCGTGGGCTGATCTGGAGGGCTGACTCTCTAGAATCTGACCTCCAGCTCGTCTCAGGTGTTCAGTCAAACACCCGGCTCCCTTTGGCAGTGACAGCTGAAAATCACCGTCGGTCAGCCAATGCTGTAGCATAACTCTTTACAGCACCAGTAACCTGTGTTTAATTCCTGCAAGCTTGTAATTCTCTCTGTGACCATTTGCTTCTAATCTGGGGGCTCCAGTTCCCTCCCACATTCCAAAGACATAAGGGTTAGTAAATTGTGGGCATACTAAATTGGTGCCAGAATTGCAGCAGAACTTGCGGGCGGCCCCCGGCACACTCTTGGATTGTGTTGGTCGTTGACGCAAACAGCACATTTCACTGTATGTTTCAGTGTAAGTGGGGGATAAAGCTAAAACTAATCTGCCTTGGAAGGTTCCCAGTCATCCAGGTCATTGTATATCAAGCATTGTAATCAAGGCAACTGATTTACTGCTGATTTACATCTTTATCCTGGCACCTCCACAACAGTTCACACCTCCATTCATGTTAAGATAAGACTAATGACCCTCTCATTACCTCTAAGGACCTCTAATGACTCCTAATGACCCTCATGTGATTGCTATACCTTTAAACAATTCACAGAGTTTATAAACCGGAAAACTACCCACCATAGGTCAGAACTGAAGAAGCCTCTTTGAAGAGTGGTGAAATATGTTCTAGACAACACAGCATGGCTCGTTGCCTTGATTTACTACTGCTTGATATCCAGACTTAATCTGTTTCCCATCCCATCTTAAAATCTTTGATCAACTAAAACAGCCTGCATCTGCTGGTGATAGTGACTCATAATGTTATGCACCTCTATCATATTGGCTTTTAATCATGTTCACTCTGCAAAAATACGTTATCAAGTTTCACATAAACTAAGTGCATCATAGTGAATTGCTGCTCGAACCAATTTACTGCGACATTCCTCTAATCATGTTCATGTTAGGATACTTGTTATTCAGAATCAGAATCAGGTTTAATATCACCGGCGTGTGTCGTGAAATTTGTTAACTTGGTGGCAGCAGTACAATGCAATACATGATAATAGAGAGAGAAAACTATGAATTACAGTAAGTGTATATATATGTATATCAAATAGTTAAATTAAATATGTAGTGCAAAAACAGAAATAAAGAAGTAGTGAGGTAGTGTTCATGTTTTCAATGTCCATTCAGAAGTCAGATGGCAGAGGGGAAGAAGCTGTTCCTAAATCACCAAGTGTGTGCTTCTATACACCCCTCCCTGATGGTAACAATGAAAAGAGGGCGTATCCTGGGGGGTGAAAGTCCTTAATGAAGGATGCTGCTTTTTTGGGCTGCCATTGGAAATGGTCAAGGCAGGTACAGTAATATCATTGTATGGGTCCACGAAGGGATGAGGATAATAGAGATATGGGCCAATTGCAGGAAGTTGAGTCCAGCTGGCTGGGCACTATGGTTGGTATGGGCTGGTTGGACTGAAAGGACCATATTCATGTCGTATTGCTCAATGAATCTATGATGATCTGATGATGGCACCTTCCGCCTCCAAGGAATATTGCTTTTTCAAAGCACTTTAGAAAACTAAGTCTCTGTCTTAACCTCCCCCCCACAATGCATTCCTGCATGAGTCAGGCAACTTCAAAAACTGTTCAGGCAGACAATACACGATATGGTGTTGAGCAATGAGGTAGGCTCAAATAATGATCTGATGTTGAAGAGGCTCACCTTGATCTCAATCTTTTTCAGTTTGAGAAAGAGAGAAGAATAGAACCAAGACTACAGCAAGGTAGACAATGAGGGCATGAAAACAGAGCTGCCAAAAAAATCAGCAGGGCAGTTCAGTGACGGGATCAGTCTATGAAGATGCAAAGGCCAACATTTAAGAGGATCATTCAGAATATAATAGAGCCCTCCCACGGAAAAGAAAAAAAAAATTAAGAAGAGGACCTATCACCTGAGGTTAACGGAATGCATTAAAGAACGTATCAAAATGAAAGAAAAGCATATACTTGCAGCAATATCATATCAGGTCAAAAGATTGGACAGAATATGACAAACTTCAAGCAAAGGATGACTAAAAGTTGAGAGAAAGGAAAAATTAAGAATATGTAACACAGTGAGACAGAAATGCGAAACAGATAGTGAGAATTTTTGTAGATATTTTTTAAAAAGTTAATAAAGTGAATATTATTCTTATTGGGGAATTAATAATGGAAAATTAGGGGTTGAAAGATGAGTTAAATAGATATGTTACTTCAGTCACAATATGAAACATCACAGAAACAGCTATAAAGTCAGGAACTGGAATTGGAAAGAAGGAAGTCAATAATATTATAATCACCTGGAAAGAACAGTTCCCTTAAGAGGAAAGGTTAGATGGTTAAACATATATAAATATATATATATAGTGGAGTTTTCAAGTGTGAGAGGTAATGTGACTGAAATCCTGAAAGGTCTTATATGGTGGATATGGAGAAGAAGCTCAAATCTAGAACAATCAGTTATTGTTGAAAAGAAAGGGCTACCCATTTAAAATAGATGCAGAATCTCTTTCTCTCACGAGGCTGTGCTTTTTCTTCAAAGATGAATGGAAACAGAGTTAAATATTTTCAAGGGAGAGTTTGATAGATTCTTGATAAGCAAGAAGATGAAAGGTAAACACAAATTGACAGGATTGCTGAGATGAGGTTAGAATCAGATCATGATTGATCTAATTGGTAAAGAAGGTTCTGATGGCTGACTTTCGTTCCAAATTTACAGTATATACTCATGAAGCTACACACACTTATTTCATAGACAATACTGTTTCCGGTCTCAGCATTCCTTCACTCTCCAACTGCAGTTCACTCGGCATCAGGATGGTGTTGGTCATCTATTTGCCAGTGCAATCTGAGATAATTAAAGCACCACCACCCTGGAGAGTGCCAGCTGACCACAGTCCCAAAATAAACCTCTCCCATGAGCACTTGGACCTAACTCTTCTCCAGGCGAAAAGGAAAAAGGCAGCTCTGAACATTGCTTAATTATTGAAAAATCTGCTGGATTTCTAATAAACCACAAACAAGAGAAAATCTTCAGATGCTGAGAAGCCAACCAACACACACAAAATGCTGGAAAAGCTCAGCAGGATAGGCAGCATCTATGGAAAAGAGTACAGGACGTTTTGGGCTGAAACCCTTTGGCCGGACTGGGCCTGAAACATCAACTGGACTATTTTCCATTGATGCTGCCTGGCCTGATGAGTTCCTCCAACACTTTATGTGTGTTGTTCAGATTTCTAATAAACATTGGTTGGACACAATGATGTGGTTATAAGCCACTGATTTAATGATAAATTTGCAGTGAAATTAAAATACAGCTACCATTTCATTTGAAGAGATGGTTGGAGTCCAGAACTATAGATACAAAAGTCAGTCTTAATACAAACATACATACAGGCAAAAGAATCTCCCCAGATATCAAATACATTGAACTTTACACTTACTTTAAATATAATCATGCGTTTTAGATGATTGACAGTCCATAAAATGTGAACATGGCTATTTTTGATGAGGTGAGGTGAGGTGAAGTGGACAGGTCACTATCTGGGTCTTCCCGTCACCCTGTGCAGAAGTTCCATACAAAGGCATTTTATTTCAGTGGTCTCAAATACCACTGTTCTATAATATCACATGATTGTAATACCAGGTCCACTCATTTATCATATCCCTCTTCCAATGACTGTTGTGGTACATTTCATACCTCTCTATAGTACATTGATCTATCCTCCTTTCTTCCGCTGATCATATGGAGTTTTTTTGTATCTTTTAAGGAGTGACTGGAATCCAACGATAACATAGCACTTTGTCCTGCAGGTTTTGATGTGGCCGATTATGCTCCCTATACTTTTGTCCGACTATTCTAGAATGCCTCATAGATAGGTCATTTCGTTCCGTTGCAAAACTGAATAAATCTTTATACATGTACAGTAAATGCTGAAAGTCAGTCATTGCCTGCATGAACACTGTGGTCAGTTTCTGATCGTTTGTTCTGGGAATGTCTGTCTGATGAGTAACATTGCATTAGCTCTTCACATTGAGAGGGGTCTTTGTTCATAGAATTGTACATTACAGTTTCAAGAACTGATTGGCATATATCAATACATCCAATAGAATTTGTTCAATAGTTGGTTCTATTAATGGTTCCTCTTATAATTACATATCCTCTGACTACGTCTTGCTACTCCTTAACAATTACAATGGAGGAATTTGTGTACAAAATTTAGGAAAGTGCTCCAAGAAGGGTTGTGAATGATTGGATGGGTGTGACAGAGTTAAACAGCAAACCACATGTTGGAGCTAGTATCAAAACACCTTTATTTTCAATAGCTTTATCCTTCTCAAATAGACTTTTTGACATTAAAATTTCTCCAAAGAATTACTGCAGCTTCCTTTTACCCTCTGAACAGTTCACCTTGGTTGTTATTTTCCAATTATTTGAAAATGCCAACAGCAGTCCATCTAGTCTTGCAATGCTAACATGCACAGTGAATAGAAGTGTCCTTAATTCCCTTTGTACCTACAAGAAATTTGGAGGAACGTGGATTTTCTTGGTGCAGGTTAAGCTTCTGTAAGCTTGGGACACAGGGTTAAAGCTGAGTGCATATGGCTCTTCATCAATTAAAGTAAATCTCCAGAGAAATTAAACTCCTAAGTGGTTCTTGGACCATTTCATACTCTGCGCTGAGCAATGTCAAAGCACTGAAATACCTAATTTGGTTTAGGTCACCCTACCAGAGCCAATTTCAACAGGTATCAATAGGCAGAATAAGTGTTCTTATTAGAAACAAGTTTGATTTACAGCTCTCTAGATATATGTTTATACAAAGAATGAATTCGCAGGAGAGCATGAACATTGAACAGAGAGATTAGGTCTTTGGTTTTACTGTAGAACATTTCCAACACAAATTGTAGCAATGCATTATCTCTTCCACATTATACACCCAGATTCTGTCCAAGCATTGCTAGTCTATAGTCTCAACACCAACGCCCAGATCAGGGTGATTGATATCACAACATCACAAAGAACAATTACATTACTTGTTATGCTGTTATGTTTCTTGTATGCTTATGGAAATTAGTTCTTGTTCTTTACCTTTCTGTATCGAACTGTGAACTGTCGATTAGAATTATAGCTTAGATTAAGCCAATCTTTTTTGTACTAAGAAAGGTAAGGAAAGCTAAGAAGTAAGAGTGAAGCAGAGATCTGCAAGGTTGATATGAAGATACATTGTTAATCAACCTTGACTCAGATAGATTAACTTTGAGAGCTGCAAGTTGGGTGCCACAGTAGCATAGTGGTTATCGTGGTGCTAATACACCTCAGGGTGCCGGAGTTTGGAGTTCAATTCCTGTGTCCTCTGTATGGGTCCTCTCCATGGATGGGTTTCCGCCGGGTGCTCTAGTTTCCTCCTACTGTTCAAAGACGTTCTGGTTAGTAGGTTAATTGGTCTTGTAAATTTTCCCATGATTAGGCTAGAGTTAAATCAGGAGTTGCCGGGCATTGTGAGTCAAAGGGCCAGTAGGGCGTATTCCGCGCTGTATCTCAATAAATAAAAAGATAGGTAGAGCCACTCTGCCTAATACAGTCACTAGAAGAGTATTGGAAGTATGGCATAAAGTTAACAGCCAATACAATACACGGGCGACAAAAAATGTCAGTTGGCACTGGCACTAGGAATATTGCCAGAAGCTAATGCATCTTATCTTGGAGATTTCAGTTGTGATTAAGAACATGCATCCAAAATATTCACCCATTCTTTCACCCATTATATTAGAATATTCATACAATATATATCTAGCATCCCTTTTTAAAGACTTACACTCCTGATAGCGTCTTTGCCTATGTTAAGCAGACATGGAAGCTGAAATCTGAAATCCCAATGGCAGTAACATTACCATGATATCTGTTCTCCACAAGGTAACAAATACACGCTTTCAATCAAAATCCAGACCTTCTCTTCAGATTGTTCCAAGGCTACAATCAAAGGCCTGAGATGAAATTCCTTCAAATGTTATTATTGCCTCTTCAAAGACTGTGCCTGCTACCTCACTTGAGCTGTTTGTGTTCCAGTTCAAACATTATTATTTCAAGAATGTGAACTCCTTGCCAGGTTCAAGAATTAGAGAAGCAACAGACACTCCACAGAATGAGTCATGATATAACCCTATGTTGAACCTGGAGAACTATGTTCATATTGCAATTAGCAGTTGCATGCAGATTTGGCTTCTGACAAGAGCCTCATTAAAATCAACAGCTGCATAATCCTATGGTATTGGCTTCGAGTAACCATGATCATAGCTCACCTCGGCTTGTGCGACTCCCATTGGCATTCTTCCATTGTAAGTAATTGCACGCAAGGCAGGAAGGCTTTAAAACCTCTGCTGTCTTCACTTTATTATTTTTCAAAGCTGGAAGGAAAAGGTTGCCTAGATTTAGCTTATCAATCACAAGTTACAAATGAGAAAACGGAAAGTAGTATATTCCATGTGAACTGAAGATGAAACAACACAGACTAAGGGGTTAATTTGTAAACAATAATACCTATGATAATTCAGAGAAAGGACATGGATGAAATCATAACAACTTAAAGTAAAAGATGCAATTGTTCAAAAGGAAGGACTCAGAATCCCTGGAGAGGATGCAAGATGCCTTTTGCTCTCAGAGAGCCAATTAGGTGCATCATGGGAACTTTCTTCTTCATCCGAGTGGGCAGACTGGCCTCAGTGTAATATGTTGAGCAACCGTTTCTCAGAGTCATATCTTGTTCAAAGAGGACCAAAAATTTGCTAACTCAGAAGTTTCACAGATCTGAAAAAATCTTGAAGTGCTTTGGACAATATTATTTACATAAAAACACTTTTTTGTTGTTTGAGTTAATCGCCTTCATAAAATCGTCACTGTTTTTTTATATATCCTTTGTTCTTGATGGATAGGTGAAAATAACTCGGATAACTTACCGCATTAAAATGCTCTTTGGAAAGGTTCCTTTCTGAGAGTCTGATTCTTCGTCTCAGTTCTCCTCAGTATTTTTGCCTTTCACATGCTCCACTGAGCAGCAAGTGTGTGGATTAGATTTTAGTCATTAGGAACAAAATATATCATGCTGGTAGATGTCCAAATGACCACATTTTGAGGTGCTACTTTCTCAGAGGTACCATCTTGAGGGTGGGATGTTAAACTTCAGCTGCCTGGTCAGGTGGAGGTAACAGAACCCATGCAACACACACAAAATGCTGCAGGAACTCAGCAGGCCAGGCAGCACCAAAGAGTAAGCAGTCAACGTTTCGAGCCAGTACCCTTCATCAAGACCGAAACATGAGAACCAAGCTAGTATTTAAAGACAGGTCAATCACCTAACATCAATAAACAGTATAGCTGGTTAAAGTGCTTCAATAGCATGCAAAAGTCATGAAGGATGGATTTTTTTCTTTGGTTTAATCCTTTATTGCTCTGGTTAAATGCCCAAAACAAGCATCTACTCCATCCATTTACTCCAGCATCATTTATACAGACTTACTAATAATAACATTGACAATATTAAAATGACACCCAGCTTTGGTAATTCAGCACCTCTCCTTAAAATCCAAGCCAGGAGACAGTAAAGTTAGAAGACCCTTAGGGTTCGCTGTTTTGTTTTATAATGAGTTGGTTTAAAATGTGAAGGCAAAGTTCTCCCAAAATGAAATCCAAAATGAAAAGAGAATTTGTTGGACATAATCTATGTGTCAAGTAGCATCAATGCAGAGCCAAACATGAATGTTTCATATAGTCTTTCTTCAAAAGAGTATTTTAAGATGTAGATTAATCTATACAAGCATCAGCACTGCTTTGAGCCCTGTGGGCCTCTGTGGCATGCCGTAGAGCGTTGGGCATTTATGATCATTTAATTCAGATTCCGGATTAGCACTGATCATGGAGGCCTTGTGTGTTGAGAATGATTTGTCTCATGATATTGCTTGTTCATACCTCCAATGGTCTGTTGGTATTTTTATATATAACCTCTCATTTCTGCCTCTACAGGGGAGTCTGCCATCCCTCTATACCTGACCTGGAGACTGTCATTGCCAGCACTCAACATGACATAGTCTGCCCTTTCTGTGCACCTGCGTTCAGTTGTTGCCAGCACTCACCGTGACTCTTCAAAACTTCAGTGTTAACAAAAATGGCAATTAATTCCTTGGGAAGAGTCTGGGACAGACAGTGGACAGCAGTTTCCTTTTGTCAATCTACTTCACACCAGCTAACCCTTACTCCCCTTACCCAGGTTTTTACCAAAATGTTCCTGGTCATTACTTGGTACACGTGTTCAATTCATAAAGTTGGCTTCTTACAGCCAGAACTTCCTTCCAGATGTTTGTTACCACATCACTCTGCATGTGCAGCCACAATGTTCCTTCCCCAAAGGTCTGCTTCTTGGAGGTAACACTGCAACAGTTCAGCATCATTTCTTCTGGCTGCCATACACACATACATTAATTTCAGTGTTTATTAGTGTCAGTCATCAAGAAAAGATTTGGTGTGCAGAAAGACAGAATGAGAGATTAAAGGCAGGAAGTGTACCCAAATGAGAAGGGAAAGAAAATCACAGAGAAAAAGTGTAAAGATAATGAAAGTGGAAGCTGGCATGCATTTGTCATTGAATTGACATGAAAAGTAGGGACAAAATGTAATATAATAGCTTCAGGTCATTGAACCAGTTAGTCCCTTGCAGCTTTAAAACTTTTTATTTACTTTCTCTTTGCTTAACAGGGTAGAAATGAGGGAACCATGTAGAGCGGGAGCTTCAAATACTGAGTTTTCACTGGGTAGGATCACTGTTAGGGAGTATTCTGGAGTTACGTGAATATAACAGATATCAATTCAAACAAGAACCAGACTTCAGTTCTTATTGTAAGCAAGTTAAGGAAGCTTGCAATTAGCCTTCATCTTTTTGTAAATTGCAAGCAGTAAATAGAACAGCACAGGCTGTTCCACAGACTAAGAGATTTCATATGTTAAAACAATGGGATTGTGTTAACTGGCTTGCAACAACCAGGCACCATTGTGACGAGTGCAAACTAGCAAACCAGCCGGATGTTGTCACTTAGCATGTCAAGCATGGTCATGGGTATAGGTTTTTGTGTACTTACCATATTTATGTACTCAGGGACAGTCTTGACATCATCATGTTTCAGGTGTGTGGCTCTCTGTTGTCAATAGGTTTTAGCATATTTGTGTTGACTAGTTTTTCACAGACACATTTGGACCTTATCGATTACAATGTGCTTCCACTATGTATTTCAAAAGAAAAAACTATCAACCCAAATTACTGAAGTAAACAATGTCATTGTAACTATTGAAATTTTATTGAATCACCTGCTGTTGCCACTAATCAGAATGGTATAAAATGTGATGAATTTCTGCGTTTGTGAGCCTCTACCGAGAGTGTCTCCAAAATGAGGCCTGCTTGGTGTGTTGAATATCACCAGCTTTAGTGTCATTCCAATGACATCAATCACAGTCACAACAATCACCAGAATAACATCTCACAATATCATATGGGATAATGGTCCAGAAGTCAGCAGTGTTCTGAAGCTTTACAGAGAGCAGCATACAGACTGAAGGAACTCAACAGGTCAGTTAATGTCTGTGGAGGGAAATAGACTGTCAATATTTACTAAGGTAATTAAATGATGGTTATTGGCTCCTTTGTAATTTCTTTCCCATGCCTTTAAGCTTTACATGTGTTTACATATCACTCTATCCTGACTTATAAATATACCATTGGATATTTACCATATACCATTGGATATACCATGGATACCCCCACCAATAGCACTATGGGAACACATTCACAATGCAGCCATTCAAAAACATGGTTCACTACCAACTTCCCAAGGGATATTATTGATCGGTAATAAATGCCAACCTCACCAGCAACACTCAGATCTCAAAAGTGAGTTAAACAGTAACAAAGTAACAGGATCTTGACAGTGCTGACTATTCAAGTGAGTCCCACTTTGCAGCGCTAGATCCAAAGTCTGGACAGTTCAGGGCTCTTCAAGTACACACTCAGGAAGAGTTTAAATGTATAATGAGAAATTTGGCTCTACCATCTTTACAGACAATGAATTCCACATCCTGCACCACTTCTCCTCATCATCCTTCTATCCTTTCCACCAATTACTTTAAATCAAGGCTTAGAGTTTTGACCTCTCTGCTAAGAGGGAGAATCCTTCCTAGTTAATCTGAGCAAATCTCATTTAAGTTCCTCTGCAACCTCCTTTATTCCAGGGAATACAACCCCAGCCTATGTAGCTTAGTCTGGACCTTTTTCCAGACATGCTGCTTGGCCTGCTGTTTCCTCTCCCCCAGAATGTTCTGTTTTTATCCAAGCCTATCCAATGTTCCTTTATGGTTCAAACGTTCCAGTCCTGCTACCACCCCCAAAAAAATTACTCTCTGTACTCTCTCCAGTGCAACCACATACTTTGTGAAATGCAATAACCAGAAGTGTATATAGTACTCAAGTTGGGATCTAACTAACTTCTGTTGTTCCATTGTAGCTGCTATTATACTCCAAACCTTGAAAACATCCCAAGACTTTTTAACCACCTAGTTGCTATAAAAGTTCATTAAAGTTATATAACATGATGTGTGTGGAATTAAAATTAAGAAAATATAATTTTGTAGCAATACAATTTAGAGAAATGTTACAAGTTATAGTAACCGATTGGAAGGCTTGGCCGGCCAAGAAGAAACAGTAAAGTCAATACACAGATATAACATTCAAGGAAGTTGTTATAAATACACAACAATTACGTAAGTGGGATCATTAGCTTTGATGGCCATTATTAAACAAAGCCAGAAGAGGTAAACTGAGAGGAGCCAGGGAGGTAGGCACTAAGCTTGAGAAATCCCAGGTGACTAAACAGTACAAGAGCAATGGTGCGCGTGGTAAGGACAGCCAGGAGAAACTTCCAGGCATCAGAGCGATAAAAGACGAAAACTGGAAGCTGCTCAATAATACAAATGTGCTCAGTTTAAAATAAGTCACTTGCATCCAAGGGGACTTTGCTCTAAACGCAGCAAGGTGCCAACCTCACGCATGCCATGATCATATATCTCACACAGACAGTGAGAGAAAGCGCAAAGGAAACTGCATCAGCAACGGTCCAGCATTCCAGGATATGGATTTAGTGGCCACATAAGCCAGCCTGAAACGTAACACCGGATAAAGCAAGGAGGGAAGCATTCTTAACTCAACTCATCTTAAATACATCTTTGAACTGAATAAACTGTGGAGCATTTTATTCTGGATGTTAAAACTTATCTAAATTTGCACTCCTATTTATGACAAAATATACTTCATGATAATAATGTAAACTATATTACATAAACAAGAATAAAAACAACTGGCATTTATCAAGCAACTTTGCCAAGCACTCCACAAGCAGTGAAGCATCCCACATGTCTTTTAAAATTATATTACAAGATGAGTGGAAAATTATGATGAAGACAAATTGCAATGATCCAATTTAGAGAGGTTTAGGAAGTAGTAAACAGGTGATTGGAAGGTTACCTTGTCAATAAAGAACAGTGAAGTCGATACAGCGGTGTGTAGCCCTAATTTTGCCTGAAAGATCCTACTTGAAAAACAGACCTGGACTGAAATCGATCACGAAGCAAGTTTTCTTTATAAAGTCAGTCTTGGAATCAAATAGTGAGTTAGCTGCACAGGAAGCCAAGGATCTTCAGTGGTTATCAGAAAGAGCTTAAGGCATTAGCTTACCAAGAGAGAGGTGTGATTGCTTTCTAAAGAGAGGTGCAGTAACTATAAGTTTTAAGGATGGTGGTAATACCAGTAGAGAATGAAATATTAACAGTAGCTAATATGAGAGCCAGGAAGGAAAGTTGGGTGCAAGAATTTTGCAAAATTAGAATCGAAGACACAATGGTAATTGAAGTGATCAACAAGTTTGGAAGACCATGATGGGAGAAAGGAAAAGAACGAGACATTGATGTGAGTTTAGGGCCAGGAAAAAGAAAGGAAGTTTAGCTGGGTGGGGTAGGAAATGGTAAGGGTAGGTGATCAAAATTACAGATAAAGACATTTAAGGGGTTCTTGCCTGCTGCTGGAAGGATGGGAGAAACAAGAGGGTGAACTTCAAGATATCATGAAGTAGAAAAAAACCGGACGATTGCCTTAATATTATAAATGTTCCTGAAACTGAGGAAGTTTGGCAGACAAGATGAGCATGTATAAGGGGGGCTGAGGTTGAATGGATCAGTCAATGCCTGAATGACAAAGCAATGGAAGTCCTATTGCCAGGCAACTGAGCTATTAAGAGCAGAGTATGAATTCCAGGGTCGGACACAATTGGTTTTGAACTTTGGTCAATTAATCCTATACTTAAATGATCAGATGTTGATCTAGATAGGGGGGTAGCATTGAACTGTTTATTTAAGTGAGACAAAACCATTTGTAGTGTCTTTTGTAAGTAATTTGGTGCTTCAAAAGATAAACTGCAAAGCAACCTGGGTAAATCAACAATGTTCAAGATACCCCTCAACCTCTCAGCCGGCATCTATTCCAGAGCACTAAACAGTGAAGCTGAGTAACAAGAAGTACACTGTCACAGGAACCACTTTTTTACTGCACCAGCCCTTATTTAGATCAATTTCCTCTACAATCAAACACACCAGTGACACTTAACCAAAGTGTTCAATGTTTCTCAGATGGTTCCTCCAAAACGTTGTACCCTGCTCGTGCTGTGTAAGCCTCAAGCCCATGACAAGGGTAGTTTTAATCAGATGCCTGCCATCCTGGACCTTGCATATGATTTAGTCAACATTTTCCACAATCAGCTTAAAGTTTTGCGTCTTATTCCAGTGAAGTTGGACCTCCATGCCTGAAGGGGCTGAGAACCAGGTGTCAAGATAAATTTCAATTCCACACAAAAACCTTGCAAAAGCTTGTTTTTGCTTCAAGGAAGGATGATTGGTTTCATACTGTTTAAAACTGTTGGCTATTAATATAAAAAAGACTTTGTGAAAATGACTGATACTTTCAGGCTGACTGACGTCCTAAAGAATTGATAAATGCCAATTAAGAGACTTCAACATACCAAGTCCTACAGATATAGAACAGAACCAGACTAGGTAGAAGCAGGACTTGGAGCTGGGACATGTCCAGCTAACAACGTGAGCCAGGTGTTCAATATTCAGACAGTCTGAGCAAAAATGTAATATTGAACATCTTACCTCAATGAGTGTCATCTCAGATTATAAGTAGTTCCAACATTATGGATGGAAATGTGCTAAAAGCCAATTTAGTTTCCAAAGCTTACATGAAATATACAGTACTTTGAAGATGACATGGGTTGCAAAATTTGAAAGATTTAGCATAGACTGATGGCAGCGTTGAATGGTTTATTTAAGTGAGACAAAATAATTTGTCATGTCTTGTGTAGATAACCAGGTTCTCAAGATATAATATGCATAACATCCTGGATAAATCAGTAATCTCCAAAATATCCCTTATCTTCCAGGCCACATCTATTCCTGAGCACCAAACAGTGGTGCGCTTTGGAAGAATAATGGAATTTCTTAGACTTGCTCAGAAGTATTTTTACCATGGATGAACAATGATAAGCCAAGGTCTGGGGATAACAGTGATATCGGTAGGGTTATTCATACAAAGAGGGACATTAAATGAGGACAAGAGGACTGGGACCTTTGAGGATAAAGTCCACTGAGATAAACTGGATTTTGAAGTCACCAAAGAAGAGGTACCATCCAATGCAGAGGCTGAAAGTGGAAAGTGGGAACATTTTTACACTTCTTGGGGGAGCAAGGAAATCATGGAAGGTATATTTAGCTAAGCAGGCTTCTTTAAAGGGAATATATCATCCTCCCTCATAAAGTGTCTGGCAAGGCCATAATGGTGATATATTGCACCTGGAGAGCGAGGACCATGTTCACAAGTGAGCCAACATACCAGAGGGAGATGAGGAAAGGGAGGAGATAACTGACCTGGTGATGGAGGCTACATGGTTAGCCTATTGCTAGGTTGTTCTGGAAATTTGATTTATTCAACCTTTCCCTATAACTCAGGCCCTCAAGTCCCAGTGGGTAGATCAGCAGGCATTAGGCTAAGCAATTAGTGTGGCTAAAGGGACAATGGGTTTGATGGGTTTTTCATATGTAGAAACCAGGAACAGGGATGAGCTGTGGACTTCCTTAAGAAGGAGGAGTCCAGAAAGGTTTGGTGTGGTGACTGGAGAATATTGAGGTCAACGAAGGTTGACAAGTTGTCAGGAATGTAGAAGGGGTGAGACAAAAAGAAGCTTCACAGCATCAGGAGAAGTAAAGGGAAAGATAAAAAGCAAAGAGAGAATAGAACCAATGGGTTTGGATCACAATAGTCAAACCAAAAACACTTAGGGAAATCCAAAGCCTCAATTAGTAGAAGTTAGAATTCATGCATCTTGGTGGTACTCAGTGAGAACAGAGAAGCAACAAGTGGGAGACCAGAGTTTAAACCAGAAGTGAGGTAAAGTTAATGAAGGACTGGGCTACAAGAGCAGGCAGCATTACCAAATCTTTGCTCAGTTCCAGAGATCTGCTTGATATCGATGTGCATTTTTGATTCTGCTATCCTCTGATATCTTGATAAAGGCTTCAAATTAGTGTTACTACAAGGACTCGTAATAAAAGACAAACCCTTGGTTCTCAAAACACTGAAGCTGAAGTCTTCAAATGTCTGTGTTCCTATAAAGATTAGTTTTATTTATCACTTGCAAATTGAAACATACAGCAAAATACATAGTTTGCATTGGGGCTGTGCTGGGGGCAGCCCACAAGTTTTGCCACACTTCTGGCTCCAACATAGCATGCCCACAACTTACTAACCCTAACCTGTACATCTTTAAAATGTTGGAGGAAACAGAGCATCCAGAGGAGACCCTACTTATACCCATCATAATTTTGTATACTTCTATCAAATCTTCCCTCAATCTTCTGAGTGCTAGGGAAGAAAGTCCTAACCTATTCAACCTTTCCCTATAACTCAGGTCCTCAAATCCCAGCAACATCCTTGCACTCCTTTGTGCAAAGAGTTCCTTTGCACTCTTTCAATCTTACTTACATCTTTCCTGTAGGCAGGTGATCAAAACTCCGCACAATACTCCAAATTACACATCATCGATGTGTTATACAATTTCAACGTAACCTTGCAACTCCTGTATTTAATGCATTGATTTATGAAGGTCAATGTGCCAAAACCTTTCTTTACACCCATCTACCTGAGATGCCACTTTCAAGGAATTATGGGTCTGTATTCCTAGATCTTTGTGTTCTATCACACTCCTTAGTGCCGTAACAGTCACCGTGTTAGACCTTCCCTGGGTGATCATCCCAAAGTCCAGTCCTCTCATTTCCCTGCAGTAAATTCCGTCTGCAATTTTTCCAGTTGGTTCAGATCTCACTGCAAGCTTTGATAGATTTCCTTGCGGTCACACACAAATGTTATGACCCAGTTTAACACATCATCATCCAGATCATTGATATAGATGAGAAAGGAACAACGGACCCAGCACCAATCCCGGTAACACACCATTAGTCACAGGCCACAAGTCAGAGAGGCAAACACTTACTAGCACTGTCTGGCTTCTCCTGCGAAGCCAATGTAATCCAATTTACCACCTCATCCTGAATGCCGAGCGACTGTACATTCTGGATCAACCACCGATGCGAGAACTTGTCAAAGGCCTTGTTAAAGTCCACATAGATAACACTTACTCCTTGCCTTCATCAACTTTCCAGGTAACTTCCTCAGAACACTCTAGAAGTTTGGTTAACATGATTTAACACTGTGGTGAACTATGTGCCTGTCGGGACACGCCCCTGCTGACTGCTCCTGTGGCTCCTCCCACAGGCCCCTGTATAAAGGAGACCTGCGGCCTGAAGCTCGGCCTCAGTCTCCAAGACCTTGTATGATAGACACTCACTCCTGGTTCCTTCTTCCAGTCAATAAAAGCCGATATCTCGCCTACGTCTCAGTGTGAGTTATTGATGGTGCATCAAACACATGCAAAACCACAATGGCCATCCCTAATCAGTCCCTGTCTATCTGGTCCCTTGAATATTTTCCAATAACTTTCGCACTACTGCTGTCAGACTCATCAGCCTATTAATTCCTGGTTTATTCTTAGAGCTTTTCCTAAACAACGGAATGACATTAGCTACCCCCCCACCCCCACTTCCCAGTTATCTCATCCGCGGCTGGAGATGTTTTAAATATCTCTGTTATGGCCCCTGCAATTTCGTCACTAGCCTCCCACAGGGTCCAAGGGAACATCTTGTCAGACCCTGGAGATTTATCTTGCCTCAAGACAGCAAACACCTCCTGCTCTGTAATCAGTGTAAGGTCCACGATCTCGCTGCTGCATTGCCTCACATCTACGGACTCCATGCCTGACCTCCTAGTAAATACAGATACAAAAAATCCATTTAAGATCTCCCTCATGTCTTTCAGCTCCAAACATAGATGACCACTCTGATCATTCAGAGAATCAATTTGTTCCTTGCAATCTTTTATCTCTTAATATTCTGTAGAAGCCCTTAGGATGCTCTTTCACATTGTCTGCTAGGGCAACTTTGTGCCTTCTTTTAGACCTCCCGATTTCCTTCTTAAGTGTTTTCTTACACTCATTTCTTACACCCTTCAAATACCTCATTTGTTCCTACCTGCCTATACCTGCTATGCACCTCCTTCTTTTTCCTAACCAGGGCCTCAATATCTCACAAGAACTAAAGTTCCTTAAACCTGTTATCCTTGCCTTTTATTCTGACAGGAACATACAAACTCTCAAAATATCAATTTTCAAGGCCTCCCACTTACCAAGTACACCTTTGCCAGAAAACAGTTTGTCCCATTCCACACTTGCCAGATCTTTTCTGATACCATCAGAATTGGCCTTTCTCCGATTCACAAACTCAAAGTGAGGACCAGACCGTTCCTTCTCCGTAATTGCTTTGAAACTAATGGCATTATGATCACTAGGTACAAACACAAACTTACAACAAACTTTTGTCACCTTCCCTGTCCCATTCACTAAAAGGAGATCTGGGATGGCAGCCTGATGTTTCTTGCAACACTCTGCGATCTCTCTGCAAACTTGCTCCTTGGAATCCGTCAGACTATTGGGTAGTCCATAATATTATTCCATTAATGTTGTCATACCTTTCTAATTTCTTAATTTGACCTATAAAGCTTTACTGGACAAGCTCTGCATCCTGTCCTGTCTGAGCACTGCCGTGACATTTTCCTTAACATTATCCACTTCTCCTCCTTCAATCCCTCCCACTCTATCATGTCAACAGCAACAGAACCCCAGAACATTGAGATACCAGCCCTGCCCCTCCTGCAATCAAGTCTCACTAATGATTACAACATCATAATTCCAAGTGCTGATCTATGCCAAAAGCTCATCCACCTTTCCTACAGTACTCTTTGCATTGAGTTATATATGCTGCTGAGAATTTAGTCTCACCATGTTCAACCTTTTGATTCCTGACTTTGTACTTAGAGTTAACAACATTTCTCCACAACCACTCCACCGTCCGTTCTGGCCTCTGGTTCCCATACCCCTGCAACTCTTGTTTAAAACCCCCATGCAGCACTAGCAAACCTTCCTGCTAGGATATTATTCCACCTCCAGTACAAACTGTCCCTTCTGTACAGGTCCTGCCTTCCCTGGAAGAGAGCTCAATCATCCAAAAGTCTAAAGCCCTCCCTTCTGCACCACCTCCTTAACCACGTCTTAATCTGTATCATCTTCATATTTCTGACCTCACTAGTACGTGGCACAAATAGCAATCCTGAGATCCTGAGGTCATGTTGCAAGGACGAGGCTGAGGATGAACCCATGTGCAGGACACAGGCGCGGAGGCAGAGTCATGAGGCATTAGCACCGTTGCGAACGGGGAACTGGTATCCAGGAGTTTCTTTACACAGAGACAAGGTTTACATAGAAATGATGTAAAAAAATGATGTGGAGCTTAGAACTGACAGTCCTAAGGAATCAGGAAACAAGGTTTACTCATGCTAGAGTCGACCAACGAACTGGCAAAGCAAGGCTGTGACACCGGAGTTTTATCCTATGTTCGCTAATGGGAACCAGGTGTGTTGTAATTAGTGGAACTGGGAACGATTGAGGGGATTAAGGCCCAACGAAGGAGGTAATAGCAAGATGGAGAATTGCCAGACAGGATCATGACAGTACCACCCCCTCAACAGGAGCATCCAGGCTTGTCCGCATGGTCCAGATGGAAGCCTTGGATGAGGGAGGGGTCCAGGATGAAGGAGCGGGGAACCCAGGAACGCTCCTCTGGGTTGTACCCTTCCCAGTCGACCAGGTATTGGAGGCCACTGCCCCAACGGCGCATCATCCAGTAGCCGCCAGACGGTGTATGCCAGATGGTGGCCGAAGATCCGGGCGGGTGGAGGGGTTTCAGTCGCAGGACACAAGGGGCTGACAGAAAGTAGTTTTAATTGGGAAACATGACAAGTAGGGTGGATGTAAATAGATCTTGGTAGCTTAAGTCAGACTGCTGTAGGGTTGATGATACTTTTGACCTCGAAAGGTCCCAGGAAGTGAGCAGTGAGTTTCTTAGGCTTGTTTTTGAGAGGGATGTTTTTGGATGAAAGGCACACCATTTGCCCAGGCTGATACTCCAACGCAGGAGTCCTGTGTCGATCGGCAATCTTCCTATTGCGACCGGCTGATCTGAGCAGGGCCATGCACGTGTCCTCCCAAACCTTGCGGCACCGATTGATATGGGTCTGAACAGACAGCACTGCAATCTCCTCTTCTTGCGCGGGGAACAGCGGGAGTTGGTACCCAAGGGAGCACTCGAAGGGAGACCTTCCGAGGGCAGCACTAACCAGAGAGTTGTGGACGTACTCAACCCATGCGAGGTGGTGACTCCAGGTAGACGGGTTGTTGGTTGTTATACAACGTGGCATCACCTCCAAGTCACGGTTGACCCATTCAATTTGCTCGTTCATCTGTGGGTGGAAGCCAGATGACAGGCTGACCGAGGCACCTAAGACTTGACAGAAGGCGTTCCATACCTGCGAGATGAATTGGGGACCTTGATTGGAGACGATGTCCACGGGGATTCAGTGGATGTGGAAGACGTGGCAGACAAGAAGGTCTGCAATTTCCTGAGCAGACGAGAGTTTAGGGAGGGCTACAAAGTGCACTGTCTTGGAGAACCAGTCTACCACGGTGAGTACGTTGGTGTTTCCATGTGACCGGTGATGAAATCTAGGGCGATGTGCGACCAAGGACGACCAGGGACAGGTAGAGGACGCGGTAATCCAGCAGGTGGCAGATGGGCAGCTTTTCCACGAGCACAGACGGAACATGCAGAGACAAAGGAACGGGTAAATGCCTCCATGGAAGGCCACCAAAAGTGTCTTTTCAGGAAAGCCAGTGTCTGATTACTCCCGGGGTGGCAGGCGAACCGAGATGTGCACCCCCACTGGAGAACCTGAGACCTGACGGAATCGGGCACAAAAAGACGATCAGCT
The DNA here is from genome assembly GCF_030144855.1 of Hypanus sabinus. NCBI lineage: Eukaryota > Metazoa > Chordata > Chondrichthyes > Myliobatiformes > Dasyatidae > Hypanus > Hypanus sabinus. Next base: position 100,178,724 of record NC_082718.1, read on the forward strand.
GGTCCATTGCCGGGGTCAGCGTCATCCCATTGGGCTTCCTTTACTATGGACTCAATCTCCCAAGTGAGGGTTGCCACCACACAGGATGGTGGGAGGATAGTCTCTGGGCTGGAAGTGTCCTCCTTTGAGTTGTATTGGTGGGAGAGCACGTCCAGCTTGCTGTTCGTGGACCCTGGACGGTATGTGAGGGAAAACTTGAACCGTCCAAAAACTAATGCCCAACGGGCCTGGCAGGGGTTCAAACGTTTGGCGGTCTGAATATATGCCAGGTTCTTATGATCGGTCCAAACAATAAATGGGTGTTCGGCCCCCTCCAGCCAGTGCCTCCACTCCTCCAATGCCAGCTTGACCGTCAGTAGTTCCAGATTCCCCATGTGGTAATTCCGCGTGGCAGGGGACAGTTGGCGAGAAAAGAAGGCACAGGGATGAAGCTTTTCGTCTGGACTTGATTGTTGGGACAAGACTGCTCCTACCCCAGAGTCGGAGGCATCAACCTCAACAATGAATTGACGGGAGGGGTCCAGTTGGACCAGGATGGGAGACGTTGTGAACCGCCCCTTCAGGTCAGTGAATGCCGTATCAGCCTCGGAGTCCCAACAAAAACGTGTTGTAGGCGAGTTATGTCGGGTAAGTGGCACCGCCACCCGACTGTAATCCCTGATAAATGGGCGATAAAAGTTTGCAAACCCCAAAATCCGCTGAAGTTGCTTGCGGGTCGTAGGTCTGGGCCATTCTTCCACCGCCCGGATCTTCTCGAGATCTGCCCTCACCTGCCTGCTCTCATTGATGTAGCCCAGGAAGCTGACTGAAGGGACGTGGAACTCACATTTCTCCGCCTTCACAAATAACTTGTTCTCTCACAGTCTCTGGAGGACTAGATGGACATGGTGAATGTGTTTCTGGGGGCTGCTAGACAATATTAAGACATCATCTAGGTAGACAAACACGAAACAATTAATAAAGTCCCTCAGCATATCATTGATTAGGGTTTGAAAAACGGCGGGGGCATTGGTGAGGCCAAATGGCATGACCAAGTATTCGAAGTGGCTCAAATGTGTATTAAAGGCAGTTTTCCACTCGTCTCCCTCCCTCATCCTGACTACGAAGGTCCAACTTCGAGAAGGTGGTGGCTCCATGAAGTGGTTCAAATGCCGAGTTAATGAGAGGTAGTGGGTACTTATTTTTATTATTATTTTATTATTTTATACTTATTATTGTTTAGGCCACGGTAATCATTACAGGGATGAAGCGACCCATCTTTCTTCTTTACAAAGAAGAAACCAGCGCCCACCGGGGAGGATGAAGGTCGAATAATGCCCGCCATGAGGGACCCACCGATGTATTTCTCCATAGCCTCTCTCTCCGGTCGGGATAGGTTATAAAGACAACTGGTGGGTAACAAGGCCCTGGGGAGAAGGTCAATAATGCTATTATACAGGCGATGTGGAGGCAGGGAAAGAGCCCGTTGTTTACTGAATACCTGTCCCAGGTCATGGTATTCTGCGGGGACTCCAGACAAGTCGAGGTCGCGGTAGCCTCCCTAGGGGATGGAGCCAACCACAGACAGGTAGCATGGCAAAACAGGCTCCATCTGGCTATCCTCCCGGTAGACCAGTGGATGGAGGGGTTGTGGTGGTTCAGCCAGGGATATCCTAGAACTACAGGGGCTTGAGGAGAATGGATGAGATTAAGTCAAACCTCCTCTCGATGGTTTCCGGACAGAATCAAGGTCAGGGGTGGCGTACAGTGGGTAACCCAAGCCAGCAGTTTTCCGTCCAACGCCCGAGCCTCCAGAGGGGTACTTAACAGTTCCCGAGGTATTCCGGCCCGGGAGGCTGTGTTCTCGTCCAGCAGATTTCCCTCGGTACCAGAATCCACCAAGGCGGATAGGGACAAGGACTGTTGTTAATAGTTCATGGTAGCCGGGATCTGCATCCAGGTCTGGGGGACTGAAGGGAGAGTTGTCTGACTCACCAGACCAGTAGGAGCGGGAGTTCGAGCTCTACTAGGAATGGAAGGGAGAGGAAGGTTAGGGCTGGTTGAAGATGGTAAAATGGGCCATGGGGTGACCTGAGGAGTGGGGTGACTGGTTTTCTCTCTCAGACGCTCTCAAAGCCGATTATCTAGCCTGGTGGCTAGAGAGATCAGAGAGTCCAGGCTGTCCACGTCATCCCTCGCTGCCAATTCATCTTTTATCTGAGAGGCCCTGTTGAAACACTTCCTGTAGAGCCTCGTCATTCCACCCAGCGTCGGCTGCTAATGTTCGGAACTCGATGAGTTTTTTGTTACACTTCGCAAACCTTGGCAGAAAGTTAGCAAGCTCTTAGCGGCACCCTTACTGTGAATGGGCTCTTCAAAGACCTTCCTCATTTCAGAGATGAAGGAGGAAGAGACCTCTGGTCGGTTGTCCCAAATCGCAGTGGCCCATGCCAAGGCATCCCCTCGTAACAGCCCCATGATGTACGCAATCTTTGATCTGTTCGAGGTGTACATAGGTGGCTGTTGCTCAAAGACCAAAGAGCATTGTAATAAGAAGGCTGGCACTTCCCTAGATCCTCAGCGTGGGGTTCCGGTTTGGGTACGTACGGCTCTCGAGGGCATTGTGTTGCTGATCCAAGGGGTGTAGCTATCCCAGGCTGTGCGGTTTGGTCGGTTAGGGTTCTTGGAAGGGACGGAGTAAGGGAAGCAGATACCCGGTCAACCTGCTCACTGACCTTCCTCACACTCGTGAACAGTGCACGAAGGTTTTCCGTGACCTCTCTGAGCAGTTGGTCGTGGGCACCCAGTAGGTAACCCGGGCTGACGAGGGCCTGTTGCACGGCGTCCGTGTCCACTGGGTTCATTCTGGGCCAGTTTCTTCTGTTGCAAGGACGAGGCTGAAGACAAACCCAAGTGCTGGACACGGGTGTGGAGGCAGAGTCATGAGGCGTTAGCACCATCACTAACGGGGAAGCAGTATCCAGGAGAGTCTTTACACAGAGACAAGGTTTACGTAGAGTATCCAGGAAATGATGCGGAGCTTAGAACTGACAGTCCTAAGGAATCAGGAAATGAGGTTTACTCACACTAGAGTCACCAACGGACTGGCAAAGCTTGGCTGTGACGCCCAAGTTTTATCCTCTGTTCGCTAATGGGAACCGGATGTACTGTACTTAGTGGAACTGGGAATGATTGGAAATCAGACGAGGGGATTAAGGCCCAGTTAAGGAGGTAATAGCAAGATGGGGAATTGCCAGATGGGACCATGACAGGTCCTGTCCTTTAATTTAGCACCTAACTCCCTGAACTCACTTTGCAGAACCTCATCTCCCTTTCTACCTATGTCACTGGTACTGAGGTGGAGCAAGACATCTGGCTGCTCAACCTCTCACTTCAGAATGCTATGGAATCAATCCAAGATGTCTTTCTCCCTGGCACTTACAGGAATCTTGCTCTCGTCCACAGAATCTCCTTCCTGTTCCCCTTAACCAGTGAATCCCCTATCACTACAGTTCACCCCTTCTCCCCCTTCCCTTCTGAGCCACAGACTCATACTCAGAGAACTGATTGCTGTGACTTTCCTCTGCTAGGCCATTCCTCCCAACAGTATCCAAAGTACTATGCTTGTTGTTGAGGGGAATGGCCACAGGGGTACTCTACACCGGCTGCCTATCCCCTTTCCCCCTCCTAACATTCAGCTAGTTACCTATGTAATTACAGGTTGATCACTAATTTTTCCAACACCCTCGATTCCTGAGCCTTGCCGGATTAAAAGAGGTCATGCAATAACAACAGCAAAAATAGACAGTAGAAATTTTAAAAGGATTATTAATTAAACAAAAATTAAATGTAAGTTTATTAATTACTTTTACTTACAAAGAATGTTGCTTCTCAGATATCTTTTCAAACATCTCATCCAAGCAAAGTCATTTCATGTGTTTTGATCTCTCCCTGTGTAATTTTTCTTGCATCGAATAAAAATTCATTAGCTTATGTTCCGTCATAAAGGTACATTTCCCTGACTCTTTGATTAAATCACCCAACAGCTCAATTAACTTGTCAGTAGTAAATCTTTCAGTTTCATCTGTTCCATCATCTTCGCTGCCATCTTCATCACTTGCAGTGTTTTTATCAGCATTCAGAACACTGCCTATAATTTCCCAGACCATAAGGTGATGCACAACAGGTGCTTTGTTGTTGACAATCATCCACTCACGCCAATTTTCTTCATTAAGGCTACTTGGATCTTCTTCATCTTCTGTTGCTAATGTTCTCCCAGGTGTGCGTCACTAGGATAATACAGTTTCATCTGCATTATGCACCTGCTCAGGACCGAGGTTTATGTCAACTATGAGCTTCACAAATTTGAAAATTACGTCAGTTATGAGCATCAAGTACTTGATAGCTCCTTCATGGTTTGTCAACCATTTTTCTCCACGCACGTTATGGATGGAAATTCTATGGTGCTTTTTAAACCTTCAAAGCCATCCTTCACTCTAGTCGCATGCATTTTCTAACTTATGGAACTATTTAACTTGGTTCATTATCATACAGTCTGACTCCATCACACCGATGCTGGCGAAAACTAGTCATCGCTCGATCATGCTCTGTGTTCTTCCCAACTTTCGCAGTTTTTCTAATGCTCATTTGCTTTAGCAAATCACAGTTTGCTCAGAATTGCAAGAAGTTTTCTCTTTGGTGCCTTATATCGTACACAGTTGACAAACCAATGCCATATGAGTCACAAAGCTGATGCACAGAAACAGCTTGATCCAGTTATTTTAATATTTCAACCTTCTCTTGGATTGATGTGGACTGCTGTTTATGTTTGACACCCCCACTAGTACTTATATATCTTAGAAGCCATAGCTAAGGTTAAATTTACATAAAATAAGCAAAAACAAGCACAAAACATTGGCTCTACCACTAAGTGCAATGTAAATAATAAATATAGTGTGCATTTGTCAAATTGCCGCAGATGGTGCTGTGTATGTTACACGGAGTGTCATCTGGTGGCTGCCCGGTAAACTGTACTGTATCTCGTAATTTCATCTGAATTAAAAGTGGTTTCCGGGAAATCGGTGGTCAGCCTAAACCTCCCTGTATGTCGTGTCCACCAGTCTCTCAGCCTCAGGAATGATGTGGAGTTCATCCGGTTCCAGCTCCCCTCCTTAACATGGTCTGTTCAGGGGCTGGAGCTGGGTGCACTTCTTGAGGGTATAGTCATTTAGGATACTGGAGGTCTCTCTGCTTTCCCACGTCACACATGAGGAGCCTTCCACTATTCTGCCTGTCATTCCCACTGCTCTAAATGTGCAATAAAAAAGAAAGAAAGAAGAAATAATGGAAAAAAAAATTACCTATAACCTAAACTACTGCTCACTGAAGCTTCGACGAGCCAAAGCCTCAACTCCCCACTCTAACACTGGCCTACTCCCACAATGGCCACTCCGCTTAAACCTAACTTATTTTTATTGCCCCTTGCCAAGTGCCTAATAATGCACAATCCAATGCTCCCTCAGGAACCGTGGCATGCAAAAAGCGCCGGCTACCCCCACTCCCTTCTCTTAAACTCTCTCTCCCCCTATGCAATCCGATGTCTCCTTGGGAACTGTGGTGCAAAAAGAGCTGACTGCCCCCACTCACTGCTTTTAAACTCTAATTTAGAATTAATGGTAAATTTCTTCCCATCTATAATTCTCTGATGTCTTAATAAAGGCTTGAAATTAGTGTTAATGCAAGGATTCATAATGGAAAACAGACCCTGGGCTCTCTTCTTATAACTCTGCAACTAAAGACTTCAAGTGTCTGTGTTCCTGCCAAATGTACCAAACTGCTAGATTGGAATGTTGCACATGTAGTTAATTGTATATGAGCATGTTGATGAAATAAGCTGGCTGCTTGCCCATCAGTTGGGCAACACCACTGGTTAAAACATCAGGTTAAGTTAGGGAAGGCCTGAATAATAGTTTACTAAATAGAACAGCACAAACTTCGCTGCAAGGCATACAGCATTCTGAACTGGATGCGTACTGTTGTTCCTTCATCATTACCGCAAAAAGTTGCCAGAATCACCCCTCCACTCATGCCATAATGGAAGACTCTTCGGCGTATGAACTGAAGCAGCTGAAGAAAGAAGTATCACAATCCAACACCAAACATGAAGTATGTTGGAAAATGAAGAAATCCGTCAGAGGTATTCAACTAGCCAAAGACAAATCCGAACAAGATCTAGAGCTACTGGAATTATATAACCAAAGCCATTCAATGTGCAACAAATGCCCAGTAGACCATAAGACAAGGGTGCAGAAGTCTGCCATTCGGCCCAACGAGTCTGCTCCGCCATCTCATCATGAGCTGATCCAATCTCCCCTTTAGTCGCATTCTCCCACCTTCTCACCATAACCTTTGACGCCCTGACTACTCAGATACGTATCAATCTCTGCCTTAAATATACCCAATGATCCGGCATCCACTGCCACCCGTGGCAACAGATTCCGCAGATTCACCACCCTCTAGCTAAAAAAATTTTTTTCACATCTCCGTCCTGAATGGGTGCTCTGCAATCCTCAAGTCATGTCCTCTCATACTAGACTCCCCCACCATGGGAAACAACTTTGCCACATCCACTCTGTCCATGCCTTTCAACAATCAAAATGTTTCTATGAGGCCCCCCCCACTCATTCTTCTAAACTCCAAGGAGTACAGTCCAAGAGCAGTCAAACATTCCTCATATGTTAACCCTCTCATTCCCAGAATCATTCTAGTGAATCTTCTCTGAACCCTCTCCAATGTCAGCACATCCTTTCTTAAATAAGGAGTTCAAAACTGCACACAGTACTCCAAGTGAAGTCTTACCAGTGCCTTATAAAGCCTCAGCATCACATCCCTGCTCCTATACTCTATTCCTCTAGAAATGAATGCCAACATTTCATTCGCCTTCTTCACCACCAACTCAGCCTGGAACTCTGATCAGAATACATTTTGTATAATGTGTGCAACTTGAAGACAATAAGATCTTAAACCACATAGAGAAGTGCCTTGGCATCGATTTTAAATGTCATTGCCCGGAGAAAAATATGAATATTTGAGCAAAAATGAATAGGACACTAAATCCACCCTACTAGATCAAAAACAAAAAGAGATGTTGCAGACGCTGGAACTCCAGAAAAACACACACAAAATACTGGAGGAACTCAGCAGGTCAACAATCAGCTATGGAGAGGAATAAACAGTCGATGTTTCGGGTTGAGACCTCAGTGGTGATGAAGGTGTCCTGATGAAAAGCCTCCACACAAAATATCGACTGTTTATTCTCTCCATAGATGCTGCCTGATTTCCTCTAGCATTTTGTGTGTGGGTTGCCATTAGAAAAAAATACAATTTTAAGTTAGCTGGCATCTATCTAAAGCCATCCCAAATGTTAAAAGCACGTCCCAGTAATACCACAGAATTCTGAATTAGTACTTTGCTTGTCTACCAAAGAATGTTTGATGGGAGCAGGGATCATGGCCAGAACAGCCCCAAAAGGAAGATCTTAAAAAATTACTTTGTTTCCTGTTAGGTTAAGAAGAGCAAGAGTGGAAATCCAGACCCAAAAAAGCCACACTGGGCCGTATTGCTCACTTCCTCAAAAAGAATATTTTCCTAATGTAAAGAGACTGATTCTCCGGCATATCACTGTGCCCTGACAATTTGGTTCAGAAAGCCATTAAACACCAGAACACTGGGGCAGAATCTACCCAGTGGGGTATCTGGGTGGGCATCTTAATGGCTTTACCACTCACCTCCCTATCAGTTAAAATGAAGAGACGTATTCAGAAAGAATAATTAATGACAGAAGCCAGAAGGCCACGGACACATGATCTTCAAAATTGCTGGGAGCCTCAGTGGCCAGGAAGGAAAAAAATAAACCAACTGTGTTTCATACTCAAGTAACAGCTTCAGTATTTTTAAGGTATTAGTTGAGAGATTTTTTTAAATTGAATGAAATCCTCTTTACATTTGACTTCTCTTGTAATTTATTATCTTAATTGCTTAAAACGATACTCCCAATGATGCCTGTAAAGATAAAACTCTCACTTCACTTTCACTGGTGAAAACATAGAAGAGGTTATAACAATATTCTCATAGTCTCCCCATAGGCAAACTGAAAATAAGTTTCCCTACATACACATTAATTCAGATAGTAATATTTTCTCCATCGATGCCAAGAAATTATTTTCACAGCAGTACTTTTTCATTTACATTGGTAAACCGTGGGACTAAACTCAAAACGATGACCCTTAAATGACGTGTGTAACAATAGAATCATCCTATTGCCTGACTTCTCCATTCATGGTTGGTGATTTGCAGCTACGACTTTACTGTATATTAACAAGATTTTATTTAAAATCTGCAACAGCATCATTGAAGCATCCCAGAAGTATTCCTGTCACAAATAATTTTTTAAATCCCATTGTGTTAGAGTGGAATGAGAGTAGACTTTTATATATACAGTGGAAAATGAGGAAAGAAAGAGAAAAGTGCATTCTTCAATGTTAACACTGAATTCAATCTTTCATATTGTTATTCATTAATATACTTTTTAAAGGCTTAATGTTCTCAGGGTTATTTGTTAGATAAGTAATAAAATCAATTGGTATTTCATTTTAATTCTATTGTTAGGCATTAAATGCAATGAATTTTATTTATGACACATTCAGTCAATAGGCATAATGCACAATGAAGTGAGTTTGGATTAAAAACAAGCTGGGAATATTATAAAAATAAATATGAAAATCAAGTCATTCACTAATAAAAGTAATTGGTATATCTTAGACATATATAGCTTTCAGACTTTATTGCATATCTGCAAAAAATTAACTTGCTCCTAGCCATTCCACGTAAACATTAATACACTGAGGGACCACAATCAAATATTCATAAGCTGAGAGGGAGAACTTCTGAATATTAACGCATTCCTGGTGACTGCTGTTCATTACAACTATCTTCCAAGAGGCTCTGCTATCCAAGGTCAATTAGTTCATAAGAATCCTCTTTAAATAATCGGCAAGTAACAAATGCACCATGCCAAAAATAGCTAAACATAAAAATTAATCGGCATTCAGTGTTTTTCTACTTCTACCTTCCCTTGAATGGAAACCTGAACCCTTGCAGTCAGTCACCAAGTACGACCCCAAGCTTTTAGTTGGCTGCAACATTAATTTGTCGCTCTGCTCCCTTTCTGACCTCCTGATGTTTTCCAATGAGCCTCAATGGAGAGCTTGAGGAGCATTGTGTCATTCATTAAACATTCACCATTCTGAGCTCAACATTAATTTCAATAAAGGAAGATTATAACCACAGCTACCATTTTCAAAGAGGTAATGCAATAGTTCTGCTGATGGCATCTTTTGTTTTATTCCTTGTCCACCTTTGCCTTGAGTGAACCTCATTGCTTGTCCCTTGGCTTCCCCAATCTTTTCTTTAGTTCCTTCCTCCTATCCTTCTTCCCCTTGGTAATAAATCTCCAGCAACTTTTTCTCCATTTTCTAGCCCCACCCATCTACCCAGCCTCAGTCTTAACTCAGTACCTTGTAAAATTGTTCACACCTCACACATTTCACAAGACAGCATTACTATAATCTGCCCTCATCCTTTTTGGATGCTGCCTGAGTTATTAAATATTTCCAACATCTTTCATTTTGTTTAGTAGAATAGCTAAGTCACTTAGCAGGAAACCAGAGGTGTCAGGCCATGGGGACACACCAAAGAAACGCACTAAAGACCTCAGACATTCTGAGCCAATTATTTTTATTGCTGTGTTAACTTTGGTGTAAAGTGCAACTAATGGCAAGGTTAAAGAGCTTCTAAAGAGGGATTAAAGTTACTCTTTCTCAACAAAAATCAACTAACCTCCAGCCTAAGACCTAAACAAGGCGGCCCAGACCTCTACAACAAGCAGATAAGGTTAATTCTAATAATATTCAAAAAATAATTGAATAATTATTTCTCCAAGGGGGTAAAGTTTAACAGAGCAAAAGAAAAAACAATGGTGTTAATGTGATAATTCTAATAAAGAATTGAGACAGGCACAATGGGCCGAATGGTCTTTTGTGCTTCGTTATTCCATGATTATTTCAAGGGAGGGGCAAGCAAGAATGGAGAGAAATAGAGGAATTAGGGAGAAGTATGTTCTAATTTCCCTTCACATGTCAATCAAGGGGTGGTGGGGTGGAGATACATCTCTACCAAAGGGGGGACTCCTTCCCTCCAGTAGCCTGCAGGTAACCCTTGGGTAAGGTGTAATACCTGCTTGTCCCCCCAATAAGGGTTACCTGAAGCCATAGGAGCAGCTGGTACATATCACAAGTTTGGGTTATGTGACCACTGATGCCAGACAGACAATCACTGAAGAGTATTGATAATGGCTGGGGTCACTTGTAAAGATACTACCCAGAAGAAGGCAATGGAAAACCACTTCTGTAGAAAAAGTTGCCAACAGCAGTCATGGAAAGACCATAAATGTCCACGCTGTACGACATGGCACGTAACGACCAAACGAACAATCAGGCTGCTGTGAAATGACAATGATGCAGTGTTGTCTCATACCTCTTGCCCATGTTAGGTGTTTTGTAATAGGTGGACTGCAAACTGTAATGTGAACCATTGTGCAGGCAACTGACATGAGTGGGGGAGGCAGAGATTCTGCAGTGCCTCATGCTTACTGTGCTGAAGAGCATTAAGTACCAATTCTTTATCCAACCTACGTGAAAGCTGAGGCCAGCAGGGCTTTCATGTCCGATGAAAAAGGACGTGTGTGTTAGAAAGGGTGCTTGGTAGTCAACATGGATTCAAAGGACCAAAGGGCCTAATTTGTGATGTATTACTGTCAGGCTTGAATGTGTAATGTATTGCAAATGGACAAACTCCACAATTCGTTGAATCCATTCAAACCACACTTTACTATACGGAACAAAATGACGTAAGATTAGGGCATGTTTTTCTAATGAGAGGAAGGAAGCCTGTTTCTTTAATTACCCTCGAATACTCTGTAATCAAATATCCTTCAAAGTTTGGATCTCCACTCCGAGGTAATTGCTATCATGTTCGTTTTGTTGCCCACTTTCAGAAATGCTATAAAAAGCATTTTACAGCTGAGTGGACATACTGCTGCAGAAAGCACAAAGGATCAAGCCTTACCTCCCAGAGGTGTCTGCTTCTGCTTTTTAATAACACTCTGAACTAACTCTAGCTTTCAAATGGATTTCCGCACACAAAAGCTTATTATCCCCCTGACACTTGCTGCAAGTGTTAGTGTTAGTAAGCACAGAAAAAGCCCAGTCAAGAATTTTTACGTTTCCCTTGTATGGAGTCACTCCACTGGGTATACTCTACAGTCGTCCTGGAAACCTGTCTCAGTTTATTGGTGATTGCGTAGAGCTAGGAAATGTAACATCTGTATAGTCACAATATTGAATCATCAGGTCACTAATTTCTTTCTAGGTATGGAAATAGCAAACCTAAAGCACAGTGGTGTTAATTAAAGTGGATTTAATCTGTTAATTGAAGCTTTGTGTGCTTCTGCATCACATAATTGGTCTCAAAGTAAACTAGTGTTACAGTGGCATGCAAAAGTGTGGGCACCCCTGGTCAAAATTTCTGTTCCTGTGAATAGTTAAGTGAGTAGAAGATGAACTGATCTCCAAAAGGCATGAAGTTAAATATGAAATATTCTTTTCAACATTTTAAGCAAGATTAGTGTATTAGTTTTCTTTTGTACAATTTTAGAGTGTAAAAAAAAACAAAGGAGCACCATGCAAAAGTTTGGGCACCCCAAGAGATTTGAGCTCTCAGATAACTTTTACCTAGGTCTCAGACTTTAATTAGCTTGTTAGGGCTGTGGCTTGTTCACAGTCATCATTAGAAAAGGCCAGGTGACGCAAATTTCAAAGCTTTATAAATACCCTGGTTCCTCAAACCTTGTCCCAATAATCAGCAGCCATGGGCTCCTCTAAGCAGCTGCCTAGCACTCTGAAAATTAAAATAAATGATGCCCACAAAGCAGGAGAAGGCTATAAGAAGATAGCAAAGCGTTTTCAGGTAGCCGTTTCATCAGCTCGTAATGTAATTAAGAAATGGCAGTTAACAGAAACGGTGGAGGTCAAGTTGAGGTCTGGAAGACCAAGAAAACTTACCAAGAGAACTGCTCATAGGATTGCTAGAAAGGCAAATCAAAATCCCTGTTTGACTGCAAAAGACCTTCAGGAAGATTTAGCAGACTCTGGAGTGGTGGTGCACTGTTCTACTGTGCAGTGACACCTGCACAAATATGACCTTCATGGAAGAGTCATCAGAGGAAAACCTTTCCTGCAAACTCATCACAAAATTTAGCATTGGAAGTTTGCAAAGGAACATCTAAACAAGCCTGATGCATTTTGGAAATAAGTCCTATGGACTGATGAAGTTAAAATAGATCTTTTCGTCTTCAATGAGCAAAGGTATATTTGGAGAAAAAAGGGTGCAGAATTTCATGAAAAGAACACCTCTCCAATTGTTAAGCACGGGGGTGGATCGATCATGCTTTGGGCTTGTGTTGCAGCCAGTGGCACGGGGAACATTTCACTGGTAGAGGGAAGAATGAATTCAATTATATACCAGCAAATTCTGGAAGCAAACATCACACTGTCTGTAAAAAAGCTGAAGATGAAAAGAGGATGGCTTCTACAACAGGATAATGATCCTAAACACACCTCAAAATCCACAATGGACTACCTCAAGAGGCGCATGCTGAAGGTTTTGCTGTGGCCCTCACAGTCCCCTGACTGAAACATCATCGAAAATCTGTGGATAGATCTCAAAGAGTAGTGCATGCAAGACGGCCCAAGAATCTCACAAAACCAGAAGCCTTTTGCGAGGAAGAATGGGTGAAAATCCCCCAAACAAGAATTGAAAGACTGGCTACAGAAAGCATTTACAAGCTGTGATACTTGTCAAAGGGGGTGTTACTAAGTACTGAGCATGCAGGGTTCCCAAACTTTCACTTCGGACCCTTTTACTTTTTTGTTATTTTGAAACAGTAAAAGATGGAAATAAGAAAGTATTCTTGGTTAAAATATTAAAGAAATCTGTCATCTTTAACCTTATGCCTTTTCAAAATCAGGTAATCTTTTACTCACTTAGCTATTCACAGCAGCAAAAATTTTGACCAGGGGTGCCCAAACTTTTGCATGCCACTCTATATAAAGCAGTGTTTTCTATTTCTTTGGAGGGGAAGCCAAACCTTCTTTTAAAATAATCAATGGTCATTAAAATCCTGATATGGTGCAGCATAGCTCACCTAGTTTCAATCCTGACCTTTGGTGCTGTCTGTATGGAGTCTGCAAGTGCGCCCCATGAAGATATGAGTTTTCCCTGGATGCTCTGGTTTCCTCTTCATCTGAAGATGTGCAGGTCAGTAAATTAATTGATCACTGTAACTTAAGCAGATGGAGGGTATTGATGGGAATAGGTAGGTGGGAAGAGATTTTAAACAATAAATGGAGCATGCACTTGGTGGGCACAAGGACTTGTTTCTGCACTGCATTAGCCAGTAATGCTAAATGGTTTAATTATCTTCATCAAATCCAGAGTGTGTCATTGGTAAACTCATCCAACTGTTGACCCAGTCAGGCCAAAACACTGCAGATGCTGGAAATCTGAAATTATAGTAGAAAATGCTGAGACACTTGGCAAGTTAAGCAGGAGAAAAATACTAGAATATTGATTCACTGATCCTTCATCATATCAGAAGGGTTATCAGCCCCCAAAGCATTCAGTTTATTTCTTCCAGCTGAGATGCTGCCTGACCTGCTGGGTATTTCTGTTTTTATTCCATAGAGATTCATCCAGTGTAAACTTTTCTTCTTTTCTCCATTATAATTCAGATATATAGCTTAAGGAATCATATACAGTAATTATTGTTATTTCCATTTATTGAGTTTTTTTTATTACTGTGCTCTTTATCTTATTGTGTTTTTATTTATACTGCATCAGATCCAGAGTAACGATTATTTTGTTCTCCTTTTCACTTTTATACTGGAAATTACATTAAACAATCTTGAGCCTTGAACTTTCCTAAACAGTGCTGTTATCATATTATACACAGAAAATTAACCATTTTTACTTATAACATTAATATTAAAAATCATCAACAAAAATGGAAGCACAAGACCCTACAGATGCTGGAATGCAAAGCAATAAGCAATCTGCTGGAAGAGATTGAAGAGTGTCTGTGGAAGGATGGAATTGTTGATATTTCAGATCAAGAACCTGCTTCACTATAAATGGTTGTACATGCTGGATTATTTACCAAAGAAATTTAAATAAAAAGTCCCAAAACTGTGGATACAGGCATGTCCTTAGTGCCTCTAAAACTCTCAGAACCACTCTTATTTGCTCCATTCTTCTTCAGATAGTATCTCAGTTAGATTTATTTCACCATGATGCACAGCTGACTGTAACTTGGCAAAACAGTTGATAATGACATCAGCTGCAAGGCAAGTTAGAAAATGTATCACCTTTGTGGTCTCAACACTAATTATTACTATTAAAACTCAATACATTTCTTTACAGTGACAGAGACAGTGAAAAACTTAAGAAAGTTAAATTATTGTGGGGAGGCACTGTAGCATAGTAGTTCGCTCAACACTTTACAATTCAGGCGACTGGGATTTAATTCCCACTGTTGCCTGCAAGGAGTTTGTAAGTTCTCCCGTGACTATGTGGGTTTCCTCCAGGTGCTCTGGTTTCCTCCCACAGCCCAAAGATGTACTGGTTGGTAGGTTAATTGGTCATTGTAAATTGTCCTGTGATTAGGTTCAGATTAAATCGCGGTCTGGCTCGAAGTGCTGTATCATGATAAATAAATAAGTAAATAAACCAGGGACAATCTATCTAGCACAGATTTTTCATTTGCAATAACCACAACCAGAGCTCTAATCTTCTACAACAATACCAGTCCTTCCTACTCTCTGCATACAATACAAATACACAGTTTACCTACAGGTGACTTAACATTGACATTTTCCTTTTGACTTGAGGCCAATTATTGGAAGGCTGCTTCACCACAAAGAATGCCACTAGTCCAATTTCACCCTTACCAAAAGCATATAATTACACTTACACATTTATAGAATTAACAGAACTATACAGCTCAGTACAGTCTTTCATGGTCCTTTGGACCATGACGCTATGCCAATCATTTAATTTGTTCAAAGGTCAATCCTACCCTTCCCTCATGCAAAGCCCTGCATCTTTCTATCATCTATTTGCCTATCTAAAAGCCACTTAAATGTCCTTAATGGATCTACCTCTACCTCCACCACCAGCAACATGGTCCACACACTCACCACTTTCTTTGTAAAAAAAAAACATCCCTTTGATAACCCCCTATACTTTCCTGCAATCACCTTTGTTCCATACTCATGTCTGATGGGGTGATGTAATGGTCTTGTGAGTGTGATGCTGTAATTGTCTCATGACTGTGGGGTGATGTTATGTCACGTGATGGCACGTTCCAAATGGCATTTAAACCAAGTCCGCGGTCTGTGACGCAGTTCTCATTTTTATTTTTGTACATCATTGTTGTTGCCAGTCGGAGGTGTGGAGGCTCCATCGATTTTGTTTGTTACATGTTTAGTTTTCCCTTCAGTATCGGAGAGTGAAGGCATTACCGGAGTTATCCGAGTTCAAAGGATTGGATAAAGTTAATGTCGTTCAGCGTCTTGGGAATGATCAACATTTTTTTTTGAATTTGTTTGGGAATTGTGACGTGCACATTTGAATTAAACCCCTGCAAGGTCGGGAAGGTTTGTGCAGTAACCACCCTTTCATCAAAAGGTCAGTTCCTTTTATTTCTTTGTGATTTCTTCAAACAAGGCATCTCCCGGCTGTAGGACTGGCAGATTCGTCATTACTTCGAAGGAATCGTTGTTTCGGGGAAGTCTCTCCTTAATGACTGTATAAATCACATGGACTTTGGAATTCATCATTTTAAGTCTGTGCTTGGATGAGAACTCATTAAGAACAGTTTTTAAGTTTTGACTGTTTGTTAGATATTACCACCAAACTGTTAACCTCCGGTTAAGTTAGTCATTTGTTTACTTTTCTCAGTTTTGAGCAGAGGTTAATAAATCTAGGGATTTGTTTTCAACCTTGTCTTATTGATTGCTGCTGCATTCATAACACCTTAAACCTCATATTAGGCATTTCCACCCTGGGGAAAAAGGTCTCTGACTCAATCTATGCCTCATCATTTAGTACAGCTCCATCAAGTCACCTCTCATCCTCATTTGCTCCAAACAGAAAAGCTCTCATTTACTCATCCTATCCTCACAAGACATGCTCTCTAATCCAGGGAGCATCTTGATAAATCTTGTCTGCACCCTCTCTGAAGCTTCCACATTCCTTCTTCAATGAGGTAACCTGAACTGAACCCAACATTCCAAATGTGATCTACCCAGAGTTTTATAGAACTGTAACTTTACCTCACAGCTCTTGAACTCAACCCCATGACAAATGAAGGTCAACAAATCATACACTTTCTTAACCTGCCTATCAACTTTTGCAGCAAATTTGAGGGATCTATTGACGTGGATCTCAAGATCCCTCAGTTTATCCACACTGCTAAGAATCTTGCCATCAACCCTTTACTCTGCCTTTAAGATTGACCTTCCAAAGTGTATTATCTGACAATTTTCTGGATTGAACTTCTTAGCCTAGCTCTCCATTCCATTGTAACCTTATAGCAACTAACTGCAATATCCACATACCACCAATCTTCATGTCAGCTGCAAAGTCACTAACACACCTTTCCACTTCTTCATCCAAGTCATTTAAAAAAATCGCAAAGAATGGGGATCCCAGAACCATTGCCTAGTATTAAATCCAGAATGGACTCTCCTCCAATCAGCCTGTCTACATATTGTGTCAGGAATCCTTCCTGCACACAGCTTACAAATTCCAACCCATCTCAACCTTTTGTAAAAAGGAAGTGCCAAACAATATTAAGGAAATTGAAGTTACCCATGACAACAACCATGTTATTTTTATAGATTTCCAAAACATGCCTCCTCAGTGTCATGGTTGCTCTATAGAGTACTCCCAATAGAGTGATTGCTTCCTTCCTGTTTCTTGCTCCCACTCACTCTGACTCAATGGATGATCCCTCCGTGACACCTTACTTTTCTGCAGCTGTGACACCACTTACCCACTTCTGATTAGCCACACCACTTACCCTTATCTTTTACCTCTCTCCCCATCACTTTTGAAACACTTAAATCCCAGAACATCCAGCAGCTGTTCCTGCCCTTGTGACAGTCAAGTCTCTGTAATGGCCACAACATACTGATCCATGCTCTAAGTTCATCAGCCTTCTTCCTGATACTTCATACACTGAAATAGACCCATTTCAAATCATCCAACTGACTGCAATTCTGCCTTGTCAATTGCCTATTTTTCCTGATACTTTCTCAATACTCAGCGTCTACCTTTACACAAACTGCCCCAACCTCTGACCTATCATTTTGCTTTCTATACCCCCTGCCAAACTGGTTTAAACACTCTAGCAAACCTGCCAACAAGGATATTGGTCCCCCTTGAGATCAGATGTAACCCAACCCTTGTGGACCTTCCCCAGAAGAGATCCAAGCAACTCAGAAATTGGAAACCCTGCCCCCTGCAGCAGTTCTTCAGCCATTCATTCAATTGTGAGATCATCCTATTCTTACCCTCACTGGTGTATGACACAAGCAGCAATCCAGAGATTACTATCCTTGAGGTCCTGCTAGTCAACTTACTATGCAACTCTTCAGGACCTCATCCCTTTTCCTACCTATGTCGTTGGTACCATGACGTTCAGCTATTCACCTGCCCCCTTTAGAATGTTGTGGACCCAACCTGTGACATCCCTGACGAGGCAACATATCATCTGTGTGTCTCTCACGTTCACAGAATCTCCTGTGCGCTGCTCTAACAATGGAATTCCCTGTGATTGGGGTCTTTGAGGTGTCGAGAGAGGGATACGATCTCGGGTGAAGAGGCTTGCCATGTCCATTCAAGGACCGCTCGCTCACCTTTGGTCACCATTAGAGCTTCAGCTCTCATCTGTGGCTCCAAGTAGCTGTTTAAGTGCAACAGCGGCCACATCCCAGTACACCATTTTGGCAAGCGGGCCAAACCAGGTGAGGGTAACCAGAGGCCTCACACTCTGTTGAGATAGGGACAAGCCTGTCCTAGCATGCAATATCAGCTCCAACGAGCTGATTGGATGAGATCTATACCAAGATCCAACGGCCAGGAAGGTGGTTCTGCAATGCTCCATGGAGAGCGAAGGGCATGACAAGGCACAGAAGACGTCATGGTCATCCTCTGTAACCAAGGAAGAGCCTGGTTTGTGACGCCTGTTCATACCACTTGAGAGGTTGAGAGAGTGGAACTGCCCCAGTGTCATGGCTTTTCCATTTTAAAAGCTCGCCTGCGCAGGTTTCTTGTCATCGTTGGACATGATGGACAACCACCATTGTAATCCTCTTCTCCACCCTTCCTTTCTGAGCCACGGAGCCATTCTCAGTGCCAAAGAGCCTGTTGCTGCAATTTCCACCAGTAGGTTTTTCACCTCCTCCCAACAGTATCTAAAATGATAGACTTATAATTGAAGTGAACAGCCACAGGGGTACTCTGGACTGACTGCTTATGTCCTTTCCCTTTCCTGATGGTCATCCAGCACCCTGCCTCCCGCAACATGTTGTGATTACTCCCTGTAGCCCATAAATGTCACCTCATTCTACTACTCCAGTTCCCTAACATGGTCATCCCATGAACTTCTCACAAATGTGGCAATCAAGGGGACTGGAGGTCTCCCAGATCTCCCGCAGCTTGCATGATGAGCACATCACTGATCTGCGATCCATTTTTACTGCTCAGCTAGGCACTACTAGACAAAGAAAGAGAAACCTGACAGAAATCTTCACCTGCCTCTACATTTCCTCACTGAAACCTCTTTAGCCAAAGCCTCAGTTCCCCACTCTACTCCCACAATGCCCACTCCATTTAAAACTAACTTTGTTTTATTGGCCCTTGCCAAGTGCCTAATAACCCAAACAATCTCAAGCTCTGCAGAACATCCCAACAGGCTCTTCACAGTTTTTAAATTTGGCACTAATTTTCACAAGTATCTGCTCCCATGATCTCAAGCTCTGCAGAAATTCTTAACAAGCCCAGTTCACTTTTTAAATACTTCACAACCTTCAGTGCTTGAAAGTTACCTTAGACTCTGTTCTCTATTTCTCATTTAATCATACTTATGTTTCCCCTGTCTAACCATCAGGATGACTTTCCTGATCTTCTCCCATCCAGTTATCATTTTGAGCACCCCTGTCATATAACCCATGACTGTTCTACTGTTCTATATAAATTAAGTATATCCAATATTCGAGTCTATCTATGTTTGAATTTTGAGATACCAGGCTGCATCCTGGAGAAACTGGGCTGTCCACTGACCATTGCCTCCAGTTATACAGAATGCAAAAATGCACTTTAATGATGGTGTTGCTAAGGGTCTATACTGTATCATAGTATATAAGTCCTCTAAGGTCCCTGATTTCAATGCTTTGTTTTAAACATGGCTGAATATACTTCTTTAAAAACATATGTAAACTATGACATTCTCAGTAATCAAAACAAAATCAAAAATCTCCTTGGTAACAAACTTGGTAACAACCATATTCATTAAGAGCGGAACCCTTGTGGATTAAGGGATTTGCTCACAGAGTACACATCTCCCTCAATACATAAAGTACAAATATTTCTTCATCATTCCTTCTGTGAATGGTGGGCAGGAGAACATCACTGGTTTTTCTTTAGCAACAAGGTAATATTGAACCAACTTCTGATTTCATTGCTAATATAAGAACTTTTTTGGAATATTAAAGTACAATGTATTTATAGAACAATTTGAATAAATGTAATATTTAGTTTAACTCTAAAGGAAATAAAGGTCTTCTTATACACAAAAGACATACTTGAAGAGCAATGTTTTATGTATCCAAGTTTTTATATACATAATATATGGTACAAATAATGATGATATTGAGGAAACAATAGCCAGGTGTACTGATGATTGTGTAACATGCGTATCAATAAAGCATGGTGACTTCAGTACCTTTATGAGAATGTGAGCTTATGCACATAATTTATACATAATTATCCATTCCCTTTGTAATTTTGTGCAATCTCCCGAGTAACCAGACTTTGTTTGGTGCACAATGGACTCCTTGCTGTGACTAACCTCCAGGTGCTGCCCTATCATCAGTAAATTCTTTGTAAAATTAAAACAAATTTGAAGAGGTTGGAATCATGAGTAACACACACAAAATGCCAGAGGAACCCAGCAGGTCAGGCAGCATCCGTGGAAACGAATCAACAGTCGACAGTTTGGGTCAAGGCATGAGGTTGGAATTGTACGGCTTGAGGGAATGCTTTTGCACCCATCTTGCCTGTGCCTACATGGAATAGCCAAGAGCCAAAAACAAAAATGCTGTTTGTTGCTGAGCCAGGAGGAAATGGAGGAGACTATTTGTCAGCTTTTGGTCAGGTCAGCTAACAACATTCAGCTTTTACCACAGAAATGAAACTTAACATTCAGCGTTGAATATTTTATCTGTGAGCCAAAGTGTATCCAGTTTCTCTTTCTGGCCCTGACTTTCCATGTTGTCTCATGATTTATAAACTCATCTAAAATATATTGATGGATCTAAATTCACATAGTTCATTACTTTGAGAATGCACACTCTGCATTATGAGATTAACTCTTCCTATCTATGAACCGTAATAGCTCCACAAGCAGTCTCTGTAACTCCATCTTTGATACAGAGTGCATGCACGGCATATGAAACAAATCAGTAATAGGATGAGGACATTTGCACTCAATGGACACTTTATTAGGTACACCTACTTGTTAGTGCAAATATCTAATCAGCCAATCTATGCATAAAAGCATGTAGACATGGTCAAAAGGTTCGTATGTTATTCAGTCTCTCGAGCTTACAGAGAATGATGTGAGAAACAAAAAAACATCCAGTGAGTGGACAATACTGTGGGAGACAACACCTTGTTAAGGAGAAAGGGCAGAGCAGAATGCTAGACTGGTTAGAGCTGTCAAGAAGGTGACAGTAACTCAAATAACCACACATTACAACAGTAGTGAGCAGAAGAACATTGTTGAATGTGCAGCACGTCAAAGCTTGAAATGGATGGGCTACAACAGCAGAAGACCACTCTGGGTCCACTCCTGTACCTAGTAATGTGGGCACTGAGTGTTAATTAAGTAACAATTACTGCATAACAATTGGCAAACAGGAAGAATCGCTGATTGACGGTTGCCAATCAAATAACATGTTACAAAGTTTGAAGTCATGAGAACGGTGATCGATTTTCTCAGAAGACTACATCCTGATATAAATGTTCAATTCTGTAGCTTGTTTCTCCTGATAAGCAATCAAAATTTTAGATCAGACTTGCAGCAGTAAAATGATAACCACATACAGAAAATTTACATGGACAGAATAAAATATTTGTATCCATTAAAACAAATCTAATAATGTTTCCGCACCTTTGTCCTTATACCATAAAAGTTTTTGAGCACTTTGCCCTACTTCTCTTGATATATCAAGCTATCTGTATCGAAGCTCTACACTAAGCCTCCTCACTGGCTTAACAACATGGGATCACATGCTAGAACTTCAGATGCAGCTGTTGTGGCAATGACTTCATCTCTACTTGATGAAATTGTGTGGTTTCCTGTAAATGAACTGCAGATGATTATTCAATACACTGGCAACAATAACAAAGATTATTAATCCCTCCGCACAGTTTGTCGAGTGTATGAACTGCAGGGAGCTTCTAGACAGGCAGTCATGAACATAGCACTGAGAATAAAATCTGGTGCAAAGTATCTAATGCCTTCTCCACTTTCTCTTTGTGATGCACAGAAGGGCGAGCGATAACTATAAACATTCTTTGAGTCAAAATCAGAAAGTGAATTAACTGTCTTGAATTCACGGATCAATGTTTGACAGAGCTCTCTAAGTGAGAAGAACAGTAACTTTCCAAAAGACAATTGGTGCCAACATGACAAGCTACTTCAGAGAAGCAATTAATCAAATAAGTAAACAGCCCTTTAACTTAGACCTATTAATGTGCTCCAGTACTGCAGCCACTTGCGTGACATTTAGCCTGCGGTTATGCTAAACTTTATTTGGAGGTAGAGAAACAGTGCTTGATGCTGAGCGTCATTCTTTCCAATAATGGCGTTCTTTCAGTAATTCTCTCATAACCCGTTGGAGATTGTCTCTCAGAAACCTTGCCATGATTACTAATCTATTGTTAATCCTTCAGCATGGTCCCATGAATGAATGTCCTGTGCATTAATCCTGGATGCAATTTGATTTCCTGGTCTAAATAAATTGTAATGAAAGGAGATCAAAATTACCTTAATCAATTCAGTAAGACATCTTGTCACTTACGCATTGGGGATCATTGCCTGTTGTACAATCCGCCCTTGTTATGCCTTCATGTATGGCTCTTGACATTAAGTTGAACATTTAACAACTGTACCTACAGAATGATATAATAAATAACCTCAAATATGATAACGTATTATGATTCCAAGGAATCATGACTTCTTTTAAGTCACAATAAAATATGCCAAACTCTGTAATCGCTCTAATCAAGGGTAGGGTTATCCTGTTTTTAAAATGCTACAAAGGTACTTCAATGTAGCTAAACATGCATTGAAATAAAGATAGCACGTTTGCTCCTAGAGTTGAGACACAGATTGCTTATCTTAAATGTAAAAAGCTTCAGAATAAGGCCTGAATAAAGAGGTAGTCTTTGAAAAAGACATTTTCAATGACACAGGAAAGAAAATGACAGAAATACTCTAAAGGTGAGGCCACGTCTATGGGAAGAGAAACAGAATTAATATTTCAGATCAGAAATCCTTTGTTGATTGATTTTCACTATTTTGTGATCTGATCTAGTTAAAGCAGGCTCAGTGCAAAGTTCACAGTCAGCTGAGAGCAGTTCCCCCATGTGGTACATGAGAGGCACAATTGGTAAACTGCTGGATAGGTAGTCACAGTTCTGGACCAATGATCTAGTTTCAATTGCACCCAATCGGCTGGGGATTTCTGAATTTTTTTTAAAGTTAATTTCAGTTACTGTAACTGAGAAAACACTAATATATCATAAATCCCCATTTTCTCATTTACGCACATCACAGAAGGAAATCTACCATCCTTGTATTGTCTTGACTTTGTAACTCCAGGCTCATAATTGTCTCCTCTTTTCAGGGACAATTAGCGATGGATATAAATTGCAGGAACAGCCAGTGATAAATTAGAGAAGTGATATTTTATGTGAACTGCTTGTAACCTATTAGTTTTAACATTTCAAAATCTTCTGTAAAAATAGGTTCACAAGAATACGCATTCAAGACATGTCAGTTGTATGTGATACCTATTTCAAAGGAATAGAAGAAAGTTAACAAATTTCACCACACGTGCCGGTGATAATAAACCTAATTCTGATTTTAATTCTCATTCAAAGATCAAAGTAAAATTATTATCAAAGAACATATGTGAGTTTGGCAAGGCCATCGACAGGTGGCAACCTGCATGACTACCCTACTGCACCTGCTTCATGAAGTCCTCTGTCAGTGCTGGCAGGAAGAAGCTGTACCACAGGAAAAGATGACGCCAAGATCATTACTCTCCACAAAAACAAAGGTGAGAGAAGTGACTGTAACAACTATAAGGGCATCTCACTCTTGAATATGTTGACAAAGTTCTTCTTAGTCCACCTACAGAAGATGGCTGAATGTGCCTACTCAGAATCTAGTCAGAGTAGCTACCATGCTGGTAAGTCAATTGTGGACATAATTTTTCTCTACCAACCCCAGAAGAAGTGCAGAGAACAAAGAAAGCCCTTCTACATTGTGTTTATGAGCTCTCCAAGGCATTTGACTTGGCTGGCAGAGATGGATTCTTTCAGATTCTCTCCCATGTAAACTAGAGCAGGATCAAATCCTTTCACAGCAACATAAAGGTGACCGAGCAGTGCAACAGCAGCTCTTCAGAGCTCTTTGGCGTAAGCAGTGGCATTAAGCAATGCTGTGCTCTCACCCCAATGCTTATCAGGATCTTCTTTGCCCCTCTCCTGAGGCATGCATTTTGCACTGCAACAGAGGGCATCTACCTCCACACTAGATCAGATGGCAGGTTTTTAACCTTACCTCTCCCCCCCGCCCGGAGAACCTAAACCGAAGTGCACGAGACTATGAGCAGAGACCTATGCAGCAGTCTCAACCCACACTCCTTAGTAGCCCCAGAGCTTCATGCATCACTTCTCCCAGCCTTGCAAGAAATTTGGTCTGACTATCAGCCCGAAGAAAACAAATGTCTTGGCACCACCAGTAAATTCCCATTGGTAACTACAGACTGGATGTTGTTCCTCAGTTCACATACCCGGGGTCCATCTTCTGGGGACCTTTCCTTCGATCCAGAAATCAAACAAGCGCATCAGAAAGGCTGCAACAAATCTTGCCCACCTCACCACGAGTCTAAGAGAACTCCAAACTCTCAGTCATAACAAAGATGGCAGTGTACAATGCTTGTGTCATCAGCTCACTGCTGTATAGCAGTGAGAGCTAGACAACATATGCTAAGCAGGACAGGTGCTTTTGTCACACCTTGGGCATCTCCTGGAGAGACAGAGTACTCAATGCTGAGGGTCTCTCTCATGCCAGCATCCCCCTCCCCGTGTGTACTCACTGCTCTGGCTGGGCCATGTCTGCCCCTTGCAGGATGGTCACGTCCCAAAAGCCATCCGCCTCGGTGAGCTGGCTTCAGACAAGAAAACCGCTGGCCCCCCACAACTGTGCTACAGGGATGTCTACAAGCAAGACGCAAAGGCGCTGGACATCAACATCGAATCCTGGGAGGAACTTGTATCTGATCGCACCAAATAGAGAAGCACCCTTTAACAACACCTCAAGTCAGACGAGGAAATAATCCCTGTGAGCGGCAGAAGACAAATGGGCCCATAGAAAGGAACGCTCAACTCCAGTAGAGCTAAGACCACTTAAAGAGACGACCTTTGCAACAGAGACTGCCAGACAGATAGGATGCACCATCCATGGTTGATCTCAATCCCCCCCAATTCCACTGCCACATATTCTCCATGTTGTCACCTCCTGTAGCCTCTCTGGTAATCTCATCTCCGCTATTCACTTGAATCTCCATCATAAGCCACATTAATGGCCACAACCCAACTGCCGGATTCCTTGCCATTTAAAAAGCTTTGTAAACATAACAACACATTTGCAGTACAGAACATACTACTTCCGCAACAGTTGAACGCACAGATGTTGGCTGACGTTTCATTTTAATTGGATGCACTTTTGATTTTAGCAACAAAAATAATAAACCAACACTGGAAGAGAAGGATTATTTTCCATTCTAAAATTACTGTAGATTCATGGTGGGCAAATGGGTGTATAAAGTATAAATAATTGTTATGGATTTTTACATACTGGAACAGTGTACTGAACTTATAAAAGTTTTTTTTTAGCTCTTAAATCCCTCTGCTGTTCATCCTCCACTCTTTTAAGTGATTGAACTAACTTTTACTGTTTTCCTACTGAACCTTCTTTAGAAATTATGAATTAATTTTTTTGAAACGATTACTAAATATACTGTATAACACTTCAAACTGAGAAATAGACCTGCTGAGTTTTATGTAGAAATTGCTTTAACGGATTGATTTAAATCTTTGCTCTCCACCATGTGTCAACCATTAGATAATGGGACTGTTATGTGTGAATTATATATCTATTATTTTCTGAAGAACAATTCTTGCACAAAACATAACAACACTGATACTCCATACTCAACATCAGCTCCTCAAAATACACTTCCCAGTCAGTGCACAGCCTTTTATTCATTCACTTTCCTTCATGCCTCGATTAAGCCCTCTCGTGATTTTCTCCCTTCATTGTAAATTGATGTGCTCACTAGCCCAGTAAGTGCCCCTTGTCTTAATCTTATATTTCTTTAAACCAGTAAATGCCACCTTAATGTCTTCCAGCTGCCAGGAGCTGATATCCAGACGAACCGAACTTTGACCTCAAGAGCAAATCATATAGAGACCCTCTGAAAGGGGCCTTGGGGTTCATCAGAAAAAAAACTCCAGTTCACTAAACAGCGAATAAATTCTGTTGATAATGTCAAAGAGTAAGCTTTCAGATCCCTTTAGTCAGCTGCTGATGAAATAAAACTGAAAGAAAGGACTGATCATGTAAATTTTGTATCAGTCAAGCAGACGATTGCTAGTTAATGTGATGTATCAACAGCGCCACCCAGTAGGGTTAGACAGAAAGGGCACATTCTGTATCCTTCAGATCTCACTGAAGCCTCCCCTTATTTGATTATTCATTTATCTCATCACCACGCCTGGAAACAAACCTGTTGTGCAATGATAACTAGATTTCATTTTGAAAACATGCACCAGCATAATCATAATTTGCTTCCCAAAGATGAAAGAAGCACTACAGGCCATTAGAAGACTCCCCTTATTTTCTAATGCAATGAAGTAAATTTTCATAGCTTTTGTAAAAGTCCTGACCTTCGTTTTGAGGGAAAAAATATACTTCTGTTCGCAAGTTTAGTGGCTTGTACTGTGTTTCCATTTCATAAATATTTTAAGCTCAGTTGTGTATATGATTTGTTGAATTCAGCTTTGAAGTTAATTTTAAAAGATTTTTAAGATACTGAGCAGATACTGG
This sequence comes from Hypanus sabinus, assembly GCF_030144855.1. NCBI lineage: Eukaryota > Metazoa > Chordata > Chondrichthyes > Myliobatiformes > Dasyatidae > Hypanus > Hypanus sabinus. Next base: position 100,205,566 of record NC_082718.1, read on the forward strand.
CCCTTCGAGTTGCTCTGCCCAACAGCTCCCTATTTAATCACAAGACAATCCAGAATGACAAATAAACTTGCCAACCGGTACATTTTCAGACTGTGGGAGGAAACCAGAGCACTTGGAGGAAACCCACACTGTCATGGGAAGAGTGTAAAAACTCCTTACAGACAAGCTGCAGGAATTGAACCCGGGTCATTTGTACTGTAAAGCATTGTGCTAACCACCACCCTACAGTGCCATCCTCCAAGTCACCCTGCAGCCCTAATACGTTAAATGTTATTTACATAATTCATTTAGCCACCATTCTTTGGTAGTCTAGCAGACTCAAAATTAAGTGCTCTTGCATAATTACACTAAAACATTGTAGCATACACTTAACTTATCACATTTTTTTTTGTTAGAAAGGCCTTCCACATCACAAACCCCCTTTAACCAAGACATCACCATCTGCTTCCAGTCTTCGAGCAAGGCAACCCAGTGGTTAAGTGATCTTGGACATGAGCTAGGTAAACTAGTCCCTCCATCTTCCCACCTTTTGAATTAGTGTTCAAGGTTGCTTCAACCTGCAGCTAGAAAACCTAGGGCCTGCACTGGAAAGCTGATCTAACTGCACATCCAGTTGCTTCACGGAGGCATTAATATTTTGAAAGTTCTGGGGTCAGCAACATCCTATCATTTAAATGACATTTCAATAAATATATCACTGACATAGCAGAGATCACAAATGAAGTAAATAAAATAATATGAAGGAAATTCCATTTCAAAATGAGGTTGACAGATTTTTAAGGGTGGTAAGTGTCAATGTGACAAAAATAGCTCAACTTATTTCCATATCAAAACTTCCATTTTAAAAAAATTATTACTAACAAGACAAAACTGAAGAAAGAACAATCTATCAGACTATCACATAAATATGTAATTGTGCCATTGCTCTATGGGGGTTATTAGATATGTGCAATGGGTTGTGGTCATTAGAAATTTCACTTAATGGATATAGCCAAAACTTGAAAGGCACCAATCTATAGTGCTCTTGTTAATCCTTGGAAGAATAGAAAAATATCATTTGAGAGATCTTGCAGTGTGTGAGTGAGATGGATTACTAATGCATTTTCTGATGAATATGTGCACTGAGTCTGGAAACACCTTGGTGGAAAAAGGGACGGTGACTACCTTCTGAGGGTAACCTTGGAGAAAAGACAAAGATTTCTGGCAAAGGACACATTCGGAGTGGACAACAAGATGTTATTTCTAGCACTGCAAAATGAACAAAGGACTTAAAATACATTAATTACCTTTTAAAACTATATAACTACATATTATAATTCAATTATAAATGGCTCCCTATGTTTACTGCTGACAATGGTGAACTTGTGGGCAGCTCAACAATTTTCACGGGATAGGTAGAACAATCATAATCATTGAAAAACTGTAAAGTCTCAGATTTTATCAGTGAAATATGAATAAACCAATACAAACCTACGTTAAAAAGGATGATCTTTTCCATTATTTCTGAGCTACAGTGAAAATGTAAGACCGAAATAGAGTTCCAAAAGTTATTTTCATCATTTTGCTTTTGTGAGAGAGCATTCTATAGTTTATATTGCAAAATGTTAATTTCAGCAAGCAATCTTTGGACCTGAGCATGGACTGTAGATTAAATTTAAAATGCAGCTCTGGACAATAGGTTCCTAGAGCTGTTAATTGAAAAACAAAACAATGGGATTAACATTAATTTTAGTTGTCCGGAGTGTGGATAGGAAGAAGGAGGTGTAAAAGTTACATGTAATTCAAAGGAGACATTGTAGATACATTGTAAATATGGAATTGTCCTTTGATCCCTAGCATATAAAAGTTCATGTAATGTTGTGTTGAACAGGTCTCTTCCTCTAAAAGGGTTTCTGCTGTATCTCATTTTGTTGAATAAAAGACTACTCCATATCTACCAGCTACATCTCTCCGTTGACTTTGTTCATGTTTCAACACTTTCACAAACTGAACATTCTCTTTTTATCTGAGTTGAGGTTTTCTTTGAAGGATTGTTTCAGTCAGAGTTAGGAAGCTGCTTTTCTCTTTCCTACTAATAATGAGCGCATTGGGACCACAATGCCTGAAGTGGTTCTGAAGCAGACAGTTCCATCTAATGACCTGGAGCATCATGAGCACTTTGTGACCATTCCCATCGGTATTTTCTGGAAGTATTGATTTTTGTCTGGTGAATGGTGGAGAGACAGGGAGAAGTTGGGGATGAGTCCATCAGAATAAACAGCTTCTACTTGTTCCCAGTCAGCTTGGACGGGCAACAACATCTCCACAATCACTATCGACACAGGAGCACCACAAGGGTGTGCATTTAACCCCCTGATCTACTCACTTGTGACTGTGAGGTAAATTGCATTTCTAATGCCATATTTAAGTTTGCTGACAACACCTCATCATTGGCCAAATCAAAGTGGTGACAGATTGGCATATCAGAGGGAGATTGAAAATCTGGTTGAAGGGTGCCAGAACAGCTTCTCATTCAGCAAAATGAAAGTGCTGATCATTGACTACAGGAAGAAAAATTCAGAGGTCTATGAGCCATTCCTCATCGGGAGATTGGAGGTGGAGAGGGTCAGTAATTTTAAATTCCCTGACATTATTATATCAGAAGATCTGTCCTGAAATCAGCATGTAAGTGCCATTACAAATGGGGTATGGTAGTACCTCTACTTTCTTTGAAGCTTGCACAGATTCTGCATGTCATTTAAAACTTTAACAAACTTCCATAATTGCAGTGTGGAGAATATCGTGACTGGTTGCATCTTGGCCTGATACGGGAACACCAAAGCCCAAGAACAATAAGTAGTGAAAAAGCTCAATACATCACAGGAAAAGTCCTCAACACCATTGAGTATATCAGTGAGTGTAGCCACAAGAAAGCAGCATCCATCAAGGATGCCCACCATTAGGCCATGCTTTCTTCTCATTGCTGTCATCAGGAAGGAGGTACACGAGCCTAAGGTCCCACACTGCCAGGTTCAGGAACAGTTATTACCCTTCAACCATCAGGCTCCTGAACCAGCATGGATAACTCCACTCACCTCAACACTGGTCTGATTCCACAACCTATAGACTCACATTCAAAGACTCCAAAACACATGTTCTCAGTATATTTTATTTTTGCATTTATTATTAATATTTTTGTATCTACGCTGTTGTCTTCTTTTGCACATTGATTGTTGTCAGTTTTTGTGTGTAGATTTTCACTGATTCAATTGTAATTATTTCTTTTGCTGTAAATGCCTGCAAGAAAATGAGTCTCAGAATTTTATTTGGTGACATATACTTATTTTGATAATAAATTTACCTTGAACTTTGTTCAGCTAGATATAGTATTAAGCTGTTGTGTTCTCCAGCATTCTGAGTGTGTTGCATGGCATAGATAAAGCTATTTGAACTCACCATGCATTTAAAAAAAACCTGTTATGTTGGTGATTGGAGACCTGTGCCAGAATTAACCCTAAGGTAATTAACCCTAAGTGTGAGGTGCCATTGATTCATAGAACATAGAAACCAGTCCATCAACCTAGTTTATCCACATTGATTTGGCTGTCAAATGAGTTAGTCCCATCTGCCCACATTTGGTTATAGCCCTCTAAACCTGGACCACCAATGATTTTTAAATGTTGCTTACGTGCCCAGCTCAACAACTATTTCCAGCAGCTCATTCCAAATAAGCATCATATTCTTGAAGAAGCTGCCCCTGATGTCCCTTCTAAATTACTTGCCGCTGATCCTAAACTTCCTCCCTCTCGTTTTTAGCATCGTCACCTCAGGAGGCATAAATAGAGTGAAGGCACATTACCCTGGGAAAAGCAGTGTGCCTTCACCATAATGAGGCGCGCTCACGATCAGTCTATCAGGTCCACCCTTCTTAGAATGCTCTTCACAGTACGTCTGTAGAAAATCGCTCGAGGCTTTGTAGATTTGGTCTTTATACCCTGGATATAAAGGGTATAAAGCTCGAATCTGCAAAGACAGGAGCAATTTTCTACAGACGTACTGTGAAGAGATCTCTAACTGGCATGGAGGGGTCACCGTACAGGATTGGAAAAAGCTGCAGAGTGCTGTAAGCTCAGCCAGCTCCATCACGGGGACTAGCCTCCCACTATTGAGGATATCTTCAAAAAGCATTGCCTCAGAAAGGCATCATCCATCATTAAGGAATCCCACCACCCAGGGCATGCCCTCTTCCCACTGCTGCCATCAGAATGGAGGTTTTGGAGCCTGAAGACACACGCTCAACAATTTAGGAATAAGTTTTTTTTCTTATCCATTAAATTTCTGAACAGACAATTAACCCATGAATGCAACCTCACTATTTTTGCACTGCTTATTTAATTTTTTATATATTTCTTATTATAATTTATAATATAGTTTATGTACTGCTGCTACAAAACTACAAACTTCATGACATACGTCAGTGATAATAAACCTGATTCTGATTCTCCTTGTAACTCAGACGCACAAGTGCAGTCAACGTCCTGTGAATGTATTTTCTGCACTCTATCAAGTTTATAAAAATATTTTCTATAATAAAGTGACCAAATGTACGCCATACTCCAAGGACTTGACCATTGAAGGCGAGCATGCCAAATGCCCTCTACCTGTGGTGCTGCTTTCTGTGAACCATGCACTTGCACAACTAGATCCCCTGTTGCATAACACTCTCCCAGGGCCCTACGATTCACTGTATGTCATACATCACAGCTTGGTACACAGGCTCCAAAGCTTAGGATGGCAGGAGGCTACGGAGGATTACAGGCTCAACCAGCCACTTCACATTTACCACTCTCACTCTGCTGTTAAGTACACCTTCAAAGGAGATGCCTCAATAAGGAGGTATCCATCATCAAAGTCCTTCACCATGGGGGGCATGTCCTCTTTGAACCTCATTATGCCTTTCATTGTCCTATTTATTTACTTAATGTATTTTATAGATTCGCACTACTCTGCTACCATAACACAACAATTTTCATATCATACGTCAGTGAAAATAAATCTGCTGTTGATTTGGACGCTGATGAAGGGTCTTGGCCTGAAACATCGACTGTTTATTCCCCTCCATAAACGCTGCCTGACTTGCTGAGTTCCTCCACTATTTTGTGTGTGTTGCTCAGGATGAAGAGCGGGTCTTTTTTTGGCCAATGACTGGTGGGTACTGCGGGGAGTGTTTTGGGCACCCCACCTTTTCACAATCAGAATCAACAGTACAGTGGAACCAACCAATGTTATGTTTCTAAGTTTGCTAAAAGGGAATGCAAAGAGCATTCAAGGCAGAGATAGATATTGTACATTTCTCAGTGTTAGAGGAATCAAGAGGTACAGGTATAAGGCAGGACATAGTGTTGAGACAGAACATCAACCACAATCTTATTGAATGGTGGAGGAAGATCCTAATTCAAATATTTAATACTCTTAATTGCCCATGAAACTCAACTTTGACAGTTAAGAGTTATCATCAAAAGTTATCTCCTGATGATGTAATGAATCATAATGTCAGCTAAATTATCTCCTGGGGCAGCAAAAATTAATGATTATGTCTTTGCAATCTCATTCACTCACATTTTAACTTATAGCGGCAGAAAATTAAAAGGACAGATTTTGATTCTCTGTTTTCTTAGTCAATGTATTTCTTTTATTTCTCATTCAGCTATTTTGACAAAATATCCATTCATTACAATTTACTCTCCCAATTGCAGCTTCCTGTAGTCATCTCCCAACCTTAAAATTCCATTGAAGTGATAGGGCGCTGTTTGCCCCGTTCGTCTCACTGAACTGTCATCACTTCACACGTTCCCCCATGCTCTCAGCTGGGTTGCAGGAAGGTTAAATGGGGAGAAATTGAGTGCTAAATCTTTGTTCTTTAGGGTTCGGGAAGATGAGACCTGACCTCAGTCAAACCAATGAAATTCTTAGAGGACTCAACAGAGTAGGATGTTGCTTCTAAGCAGTGTAGAATGAAGGTCACACTCAAAATAAGGGTCATGGAGAGCTGTACAAACCTGAACATGCTCATTTAATTGCAATATTATGCATAGCAAGTCTTGAAAGTAGGAACTGATACAACACAGCTAGGGAATGGAGACACCTAGGATCTTTGAAGGATAAGTAAATAAACATTGATCTTCTTAAGGCAATTAGAGTGAAGTATTTAGCAAATCAAGTGATGGCGATGGAAGTATAGAGCGTGCTGCAATCAGTGTGGGGAGGTCATTTTGCTGATGACACAGCCCAAGGTTTAAAAAGAGCTCCGATGCTTTCAGCTCTTCTTGGCAGACTGCAATCAGCATGCGCCAATAAAAAGAAGGGAGGTGTAAGTGGAGCAGCCGTTGTTAGAGTGGCCAGTGTCAGAGTGGTCAGGCTTTGACTCAGCAGGTGGATGTTCTAAGTAAGTAAGATTCTAGAAAGCATTTTTTTTCTGCTAATACATAGCTAGAGCACTCAGAATGGAACTGGAGGTTCTTTTTGTGAGATGTGGGAGCTCTAGGAAACATCCAGCGTCCCTGATAACTACATCTGCATTAAACGCACTGAGCTGCAGCTCCTCAGAGACCGTGCTAAGGAACTGGAGCTCCAGATCGATGACCTTCAGTTCATGTGGAAGAATGAGGAGATGACAGGGAGGTAGTCATCCCTAGGTTGCAGAAGGCAGATAACTCGGTGACTGTCAGGAGAGGGAACGGGAATAGACAACCAGTGCAGAGCACCCCTGTGACTATCCCCCTCAATAATAAGGATACTGCTTTATAAACTGTTGGTGGAGACAACCTACTGGGAGAAGCTTCAGCAAGCAGCTTTCTGGCTCTGAGTCTGGCTTTGTGGATGAGAAGGGAGGAGGGGAGAAGAGAAGTGCAGTAATGATAGGGGAGGAACAGAAATCAGATTCTGCGGGCATAAAAGAGACACCCAGATGGTATGTTGCCTCCTAAATCCCAGAGTCAGGGATGTCTCAGATCAGGTCTATGACATTCCAAAGGAGGAAGGTGAACAGCTGGAAGTCATAGTACATATTGGTACCAAAAATATAGTTAGAAACAGGGAGGAGGTGCTGAAGGGAGAATGCAGGGAGTTAGGCAGAAAGATGAAAAACAGGACATCCAGGGTAATAATCCTTGGATTACTGCCTGTGCTGCATGCCAGAGATGGTAAGGATAGATGATTTGGCAGATGAATGCCTGGCTATATAACGTGCAGGGGCAGGGTTTCAGTTATAAAGTGTGAAAGAGAGGTGAGAATGGACGGCTGGAAAATGATGCTGGAGAGGTAGTAATGGAGGACAAAGAAATGGTGGACAGACTTAATAAGTATTTTGATTCAGTCTTCACTGTGGATGACACTAGCAAAATGTCAGACATGGAAGAGAGTTGGTGGCAGAAGTGAATGTAGTTGCTATTACCATGGAGAAGATGCTTAAAGATCTGAAGGTAGATAAGTCACTTGGACCAGATGGACTACACCCTAGGGTTCTGAAAGAGGTAGCTGAAAAGATTGTGGAGACATTAGTAATGATCTGTCAAGAATCACTAAATTCTGGAATGAATCCAGAGGAAAGGAAAATTGCAAATGTCAATCCGCTCCCTAAGAAGGAAGTGAGGCAGAAGAAAGGAAATTGTAGAACAGTTAGCCTGACTTCAGTCGTTGGATAGATGTTAGAGTCTATTACTAAGGAGGAGGTTTTGGGATACTTGAAAGCACATGATATAAAAGCCCAAAGTCGGCATGGTTTTCTCAAGGGGAAATCTTGTCCGGCAAACCTGCTGAATTTTTTGAGGAAATAAAAGGCAGGATAGACAAAGGAGAGTCAGGGGATGTTGTTAATTTAGATTTTCAGAAGGCCTTTGACCAGGTGCCTCACAAGAGGCTGCTTAGCAAGATAGAAGCCCATTTATTACAGTAAAGGCACCAACATTGATAGAAGATTGGCTGACTAACAGGAGTGAGCAAAAAGGGTATTTTTCTGGTTGGCTGCCAGTGACTTGTGGTGCACTTCAGAGAACGGTTTTGAGACTGCCTCTTTACACAGCAATGAACTAGATGATGGAATTGATGGCTTTGGAGCCACGTTTGTGGGTAATACAAAGATAGGTAGAGGGGCAGGTAGAGTTGAGGAAGCAGACTGTTTGCAGAAGGCTGGAAAAGACCACATCACCTCCCCAAGTCATGCCATGTATCAAACCCCCTACTTAAATACATCAGTCTTTAGGAACTCAGTCTCCTAAAAAAAAAGAGAGACACAGATACAATTGCTGGAAACTAGGGCAAAAAAAAAATAAACTGCTGAAGGAACTCAATGGATCAAGCAGCAACTATGGAGGCAAAGGGATAGATGAGATTTTAAACACTACATTAGGCTGCGAGTGTTGAGGGGAGATAGCCAGTATAAAGAGTTGAGGGAGGGTTGAAGCAGGGGCTAGTAGGTGATAGGTGGAACCAAGTGAGTTAGTGGATGATGGACAGATGGGGTGGGGGAGGGGAAGGAAAGACTTGAGACAGAGGCCGGTGGGAGGTGGGTGGAAAAAGGATGTGAGAGAGAAACGGGCAGATGGTATCAGTTGGGGGGAGTTTGAGACAGAGGTTGGAAGGAGGTAAGCGGAAATAGAAAGGGGAGGGATGATAGGCAGATGCAGTTCAGTGGGGGAGGGGATAGTGGAGGTAAATCAAGGGAGAAGTAACCCAGGTGGATAGGTATGTGGGTAATAGGTAGATGGAAAACATAGGGGAAGATAATGAGGACTGGGAGGGGGTTGTGGATGGTAAATGTAAACAACTGGAGAGAGATTCTGGATAGAAATGTGACATGGATTGAGGGTGGGTTACCTGAAGCTGGAAGATTTTCTACAAAATGTTTACCTAGTCCAGACTTGGTGTTGCCCACATAGAGGAGATCACAATATGAATGCACCAGGGGAAGAATAGAGGAAGTGCAGGCAAATCTCTGCCTCACCCGGAAGGGCTGCTGAAGTCCCTTCTAAAGGTCTCCAAAATCAGTCCAGTATGATTAACAAAGTAAAAATTCAATTAATAGAATCCAAAATTAAATTTCAAAACAATTAAATACATTTAAAACAACTGGATTAAAAATATCTAAGGGATCAATTAACCCTTATCTCCCATTTAGAGCAAAGCCCTCAATTTTTAATGGAGCATCTGTACCCAGCAGAGCCAGGGCAGTATTCAGATGAGTGTAAAGTTCAATTCCATCCTTAGCTCAAGAACTACAAGCTTCCTCCCTGTTAAGAAAAGTTTCATACACAAGAACAGGGTCAATAGAAGAACTGCTTCTGAATTTTGGGAATGGAATTTTACGGAAGAGAATTTAAAAATCACCAAAATTAATAAAAAAATTAATAACGCAGCTGCCCAAAACACTGATACAGCTGTTTAACCTGTTTACTTCACACCAATCAACCTCTTCAAAAGATTAATCTCAGATCAAGTGATGTTAATCTGGGTTAGAAAATGTCGCTTGGTAAGAGCAAAGTGAAAGCAAAGGAGCAAGGAGAAGAGCTGAAGAATTTGAGACAAATCTATTAGTACTGGCGACTCACTGCTGCTTTCTCGACAGTTCCATGTTGGTCCTGTTTGCAGAATTGCGAGACGAGAAAACCTGGTAAACGCTGAGGTTACTAAGTGCAACATGCACCTTGCAGCTCTAGATCATCATATCAAAAGAGAGGCTGAGTTTGCTGTGCTATTATAGAAATCAAAGGAGAAAAAGGTGGGCGTCCTTGATGGTGGATGCTATTTTCCAGTGACAGTGCTCCATGTAGTTGTGCTAAATGGTGAAGAAAGACTCACAATCACAAAACAGAAAAGAAAATCTTTTTATGTGTCTTCTTTGATGAGCACTGATTTGTAAACAGTGACCCTTTGTTCTAAGTTCTTCCACAGTAGGAAATGTCCTCTCCATTTCCATCCTGTCTAGATGCCAAAGAAAATCCCTGTTCACTCTTCCAAATACCAGTGGAAAGGCTGGCCTCTTCAGCTTTTCCTCATCAGATAATCATTCTATTCCCAGTATGTCCAGAAAACCTTCTCTGAAATGCTTCCTTCACATTCTTCCTTACATAAGGAGACAGATACTGTACACAGTAGTCCAGATGTTTTTCTCAACTAACCCCTGTACAATTGAAGTATAATATTCCTGTTTTACTGTTCAATTCCCCCTGCAATGTGCAGAAACATTCTGTTACTGGATCTCAACGTTGGTGGCGTGCAGCTGCACAGGGCGGGGAATTGATCCAAGTTTTCCAGGGATGGCAAGCATATTACCTTCTTCCCACTGAGCAGGAGGGCCCATGACTCTGACTGGCTTGCCAAGCCGGGAGAGCTTCGTTGATTGGATGTCTGCAGCTATCTGTACCGCCCCATTCCACCAGAAGTGAGTTTCTTTTCTGTAGCTATGCAGCTGCTCAACAGCAACAATGAGATCTTCTTCCACAATACTGTAGGAAGCTACTTTGCTGCCTGCAGTGCATGGCACCATTGATTTTGACTCTGTGCACTTGGACTACCCTGTGTTCTGCTCCCAACGCCAAGATCCACCAAGCGTCCTATGTCACTTATATTGCTGTTTTAAAGAACAATGTGCATCATCACCATGATTGTTTAACCCCACCAGCCACGAAACCTCGAACCCAGTGGCTGAGTTAAAAAAAAAAGCATTTGATAGATGAAGATGGACTAATCTCTGGGGTTTCCCAGAACTCGAGAGCCAAAGAGTTGCACAACTCTGTAATTGGCCCCTCGGCCTACCACATGCAAGTTGCCATCTACACTGGCATGGTACGGCAACGGTTAGCACAATGCTTTACAGTACCTGTGACCTGGAAAAGAGTACAGTCAACATTTTGGGCCGAAATCCTTTAGCAGGCTGAGATTATGCGGGCAGTGGGAAAATCATCCCTCTTGTGCTGCTTGATCCTGTCACTCAAGATTCAGTGTCACCCAACCCTGCCACTTTGACCTGGCCCACGCCTTCATTAACGAGGTCCAATACTTGCCTTTATTGGATCTTCATGCTCCTTACATACTCAGCGGGTTTGTGAGAGCGTGGCCAGCATTAGTCGAAAAGCTGCCGCCTGGCTTGCTGAGTTCCTCCAGCATTTTGTGCGTGTTGCTCAGATTTCCAGCTTCTGTAGATCTGTAGCATCTTGTTTGGACGTAGGTATATTTCCCATTTGCTGTCTGCAAGGAGTTTGCACGTTCTTCCCATGACCTCATGGGCTTCCTCTGGGTGCTCCCGTTTCCTCCAACATTACAGTTGGCAGGGTAATTGGTCATTGTAAATTATCTCATGACTAGGCTAAGGATGCTGGGCAGCATGGCTCAAAAGGCCAGAAAGGCCTATGTTGCACTGTATCTCAATAAATAAATTTTAAACATAAATAAATAATCCTCAATTGCTTGTATTAGAACCACATTCTTCTTTGCTTTTATTTAATTTTTCATATTATAGTCTATTTTATATAAAATATTTAACCTTTTAATATTTTCTTGTGGCATAGAAGGAGGCTGTTCAGCCCAGTGAGTCCATATTTGCTCAAGAGCGATCACATTTATCCTAGAGGCCCACTTATTTCTCTATGAACAATATTACTACAGGGCCAGCCCCACATTCCATCCAAGTTACAAATTCAGCCCATCATTTTGAAGGAAGAATAGACAGAGAAAGAAAGGAGATGCAGAAATCTTTAACTTTAAATTTGACATTGTAAAACTACCAAAAGGTGAACCTGATCATGACTTCACACGTAAAACAGGTTGTTTTCAGCACAGGAAGTGATCACTTTTATTTGCAACAAGATAGGAAATTAAGCAGAATTTCTCCGAAGAATCCACCCAGAGCAACTATTTTATTTCTATACTTAATGTAGCGTCTGCTCCCACCTCAACCTGCTGTGCAATTTGCATGTGAGCAGCAATGAGTGGTCTCAACGTCACCAGTAACTTGTCCTGCAGTTTGGATTCTTGGTGGGGCTCAACATAGAAACATTTCACTAGTAGATTTACATTGATTTATCTACATTTAAATCAATGGTCGATAGCCTTACTAAATAAAGCATTCATTTAGTGGAGGGTGGGAGGTTCCTTTAACCTTTGCCGTACACTCAGATACGCTGGCCCAGAATCCCTCGGTGCCTGTAACTATGCACCAAATGTGTTTATTGAGCAGGCTAATGGCTATTTTAGTCTGGTTCTTTATCTGGTGGCAACATTATGTACATAAACTTACACCATGGTTCGAGTTAACCTACCTGTGAGATGAGAACATGCACAAAATATCTACAATCAAAAATTTTCACTTTCATGGTTCAATTTACCAAAACGTTTTGCTGTAAAAATATAATACGGTATATTGTGGCATTTGATGAAGATGACAAGTACTTAAGAGAAGTGTTCAAAATGTCTTGATGGAATAAGTAACGAGTTTATCTAAGATCACCGAGGCAATGTAACTGATAAAGTAACAGAGAAATCAGATGAGCTAGTGGAATGGTGATATCTAGTACGGAGAAAGTAACTCTGAGAATCCTCAGTACTGAATCCAGACCTTGTGAAATGGCAAAGTAATAACCACCTATTAACCATATAACAATTACAGCACGGAAACAGGCCATCTCGGCCCTTCTAGTCCATGCCGACACTTACACTCACCTAGTCCCACTGTCCCGCACTCAGCCCGTAACCTTCCATTCCTTTCCTGGCCATATACCTATCCAATTTTACTTTAAATGACAATACCGAACCTGCCTGTACCACTTCTACTGGAAGCTCATTCCACACAGCTACCACTCTCTGAGTAAAGAAATTCCCCCTCGTGTTACCCTTAAACTTTTGCCCCCTAACTCTCAACTCATGTCCTCTTGTTTGATTCTCCCCTGCTCTCAATGGAAAAAGCCTATCCATGTCAACTCCATCTATCCTCTTCATAATTTTAAATACCTCTATCAAGTCCCCCCTCAACCTTCTACATTCCAAACAAAAAAGACCTAACTTGTTCAGCCTTACTCTGTAACTTAGGTGCTGAAACCCAGAATGGTGACATTCTAGTAAATCTTCTTTGTACTCTCCCGATTTTGTTGATATCTTTCCTATAGTTCAGTGACTAGAACTGTACACAATACTCCAAATTCGGCCTCACCAATGCCTTGTACAATTTTAACATTACATCCCAACTCCTATACTCAAATGTTATCCTCCCCAATGAGTTAAGTCGGAACTTCCTCATGTGGGCCAAGAACTGGGAGCATCACTGGGAGTAAAGAAGACTCAGAACACCGATCACTAAACCCTGGTTCATAAACTCATACTTTAAAATCTTTCAATAAGTTCAATTATTAAAAAAAGTTACAGTTGTAAAATAAATAACTGAAATAAAGAAAACCATATGTAACTTAAACTCCTCTTACAATGCAAACAATAAGTAGAACATTTAAAAGTAATATAAACCACATTTAAAATATTGAGTTCAGCTCTGGTTGCCTCATTATAGGAAGGATATGGAAGCTTTAGAGAGGGTGCAGAGGAGATTTACCAGATGCTACCTGGACTAGAGGGCATGTCTTATGAAGACTGGTTAAGCAAGCTAGGGCTTTTCACTTTGGAGTGAAGGAGAATGAGAGGTGATGAAGTGGATGTACAAGATGATACTAGGCATAGGATCAAGGGAATAGCCAGAGACTTTTTCCGGGGTGGAAACAGCTAATACAAGGGAACATAATTTTAATGTGATTTGAGGAAAGTATAGGGGAGATGTCAGGGGTAAGTTCTTTACATAGAGAATGGCCGGTGCATGGAACATCCTTCCGGGGTAGGTGTAGAGGTAGATATGGGGAAAAGACAGGTAGGTGGAGTTGAGTCCATGGCCAGATCAGCCATGATCTTATTGAATGGCGGAGCAGGCTCGACGGGCAAGATGGCCGACTCCTGCTCCTATTTCTTATGTTCTTATATATTAGGGGTATTTAAGAAACTCTTAGATAGGCACATAGATGATAGAAAAATAGAAGGTTGTGTAGGGGGAACGAGTTCAATTGCTCCTAGTGTAGGTTAAGAGGTCAGCACACTTTTGTGGTCTGAAGGGCCTGGAATGTATGTGGAGCACTTATTGCTCCTTTTAGATGACTTGGAACAGGTTATTATGTTAAAGCCACAGTTGATAAGTGCAGACAGTCATCGTTTTGAAAGCTGGCCTTGATTGGTTCCACTGGGCACCATGTGGCCATAGTGGCTAACATAACACGATTACAGCTCGGACTGTCCCAGAGTTCAGTTCCAGGGACCTTTGTGAGGAGTGTCTGTACATCCTCCATGTGGAATGTGTGGGTTTTCCCAGGGTGCTCTGGTTTCCTCCCACAGTCCAAAGACCTACCAGGTGGATTAATTGGTCGTAGTAAATTGTCCTGTGATTAGGTTAGGGTTAATCAGGGTTGTTGGGAAGGTGTGGCTTAAAGGGCTGGACTGGCCCACTCCACACTGTATCTCTAAATAAAAACAATTTTTACTGACTACACATCCATTGCCATTTCCATCCAGAGAAAGCTTAATTTTATTTATTTATTTTATGAGTTCCTACAATACAACTACAAATATGGCCCTGGATATGGCCCAGGTGCAGGTCAGTGGGACTAGGCAGAAAAATGGTTCGGCACAGCCAAGAAGGGCCAAAAGGCCTGTTTCTGTGCTGTGCTGTAATGTTCTATGTAATATTCTATGTTCTTTGAAGCATGCATGCAGCTCCACTTTCCCACAGGCTTCATGACCGCATTCAATATGCTGACCAGCCATGGTGTAAACTAGAGGACAGGATGCAAAGTTCATCCAGCCCTCCTCCTCAGTAGACCTGGGCTCCGCTGGTGGACTCAGTGGCAGTGGAGTGCCTGTATATTGGAGCTCTAGCTCAGATCTGATTCTTTCATGTTGTGCGTGTGCTGTGAAGCAGCATGGGCTGTGGAAAGAAGCAGTTCTTGGATCTTGGAGAAAAGAAAATTCTAGCTTTAAAAATTCTCATAATTAAATCTGCAGATTGCAATATCTGTATGTGATATGCCACACACAGCATACACGTGGAATGATCAATGTACAGTTACCTTTTGTATAGGCTTGTACATATCAATTAATCAAGGCATTAAGATATTTCAAACACCTCCTTCTGTTATTAAAGACTTCCACTGTATGTACAGAAAATGCATTGGGCTCATGTGCCGATTTTGACACTGAGTCACTTGGTAGTCACACTGTTATTAAATCTGAGCAGGACAATTTGGAATATTTAATTTACTTGGAATAAATGTGCATATTGGTTGCCAGTTCTGGAAGCTACCAACATTTGAGAGCACTTGACCGATAAAGATTAGCTTAACACCCAGGCAATGAGTTGAAAGTGTATTCCATACTTTTTCACATCTAATAACCACAGTCTACCTTATTTCTATCAGCCTTTACTGAGGGAAAAATCTCATTGAAGTGGATATATTTAATTTATTTTTTTTTAATTGCATGGTTCTTTTTATTGCTCTTTCCCTTTTCCCAGACCAATTGGCTCTAGAGTTTAGAAGGAGGTGGCCTGTGGTTTTCCTGAAGCATACATCTTTACCGGGCTTGACCAGATATTTGTAGGGATTCCCCTGGTTTGGATTTTGAGAACTTGGAGTCATGCTCTCAATGTAAGGGGTCAGCTGTTGTTCGAGCGCGGGTGTTTCCAGCCATTTTTCTGCCATGGACCCCTCCTAATAACTGAAGGTCTGTGGACCTCAGGATGGGAATCCCTGTTCTATAGTTTTGTCAATATTTTGTCCAGAAGGATTATGGAGGCTCAGTTACTGAAAATATTTAACAGGGTCGGTCCTGATGCAGGGTCTCAACCTCAAGACATTATCTATCCCTCTGCCTCCACAGCTGCTGCTTGACCTGCTGGATTTTTCCAAGTTTGTATTTCACTCCTGTTTACAGCACACACAGTCTCTTGCATCTACATTGATGGATAACAGGATATACAAGGAACCAAGGGTTACAAGGGTAGGGCAGGGAAATGTTGAGATAAATGATTTGCTGTGATTTTATAGAACAACAGAGTCTGGCTGAATGGACTAATTCTCCTCTTTTCCTTTATGTTCAATAACCAACCCTTGATTCACACCCTCTTTTCCCTTGTGCTTTTCTGGGAACAGATTCAGTGGCCTTCAAATTGTACAGTTTTAAGAAAAGAACTTCTAAATAAACCTAAAGCAGGGGAATTTTTCAAAACCAAAATACTCCCCTGATGCTGCTTAAAAGCTAGGCTTTCTGAGTTTTCCTCATTTTGATAAAAATGTACACAAGTGTGGTACAATGATTCTTTTCTGGTCAAGATCTCAAATATAAAGTTACCACCTCAGTGAAACTGCAGTAAAAATAAGTTATTGGAGAGTTAACTAAAGAAGAGGCCATTAGTCAGTTCACTCTAGCCACTCTCTGGCTAATAAGACAACTTACAAAATTGCACTGAGCATAAAGATTATTTAAAAGACTGTAAATTGTCCTTTATTGCTCAGCCTTCCAGAACACAATCAAATCTCTGACAAAGACTGGAGGAAGGTTGTAAAATAGAACTGTGCTTGAAACTTCATTCTGCTTTCCATCAGTCCAAAATACAACTTAAATATAAGGGCTAAATATATTTTGTCTCTGAGAATTGTTATGGCTGATAAATTGAAGGTTTGTTTTTGAATAATACTTTTAAAAATATCTCGTGACTTTAATTACAATTCCCTTGTTTTCATCTCCACCATAACCGCAGGATTTGGGAAATTTTCCCTGCGCCCACCAACACTGTGGCCAATCGTAAATTTCCATGGTGACCCCTTGCCACCAAGATGACTGTGCAGAAGGAAAGCCTTGAAAACTCATGCTACCGAGAAAGACTTTCTTCCCATTCTGCACCTAATGAGAGTGAACATGACCATGAACTTCACTTTGTGGAAGCAGAGGTGAGGGAAAGGCACCACACGCACCCTTCCACATTGTACAAAAACACTTCGATTCCCTCTCATGCTAACAAATGTTAGATTCAAGTCTGAGCCTTTACATTAGCATGTCTTCAAAAAAAAACAGCTTCCACCGGCCACCAAAGCTCTTGCTTTGATCAAGGTAATTCAATACCAAGGTTCTGGGTTGCAAATTTAAGTAAGAGCCAGATTAAAGGAATTAGCAACACTATATCATGATTAATAAAGATGCTGTGCCTACCGCATTGTATGGCTCTAGTGACCTGTGCTTGTTGCCATCTGGAAGTGCAGCTCAACAAGTCCCTGCATGACATCAGCTCTAACTACTGATCCTTTTACATCCCTTTGCTGCCATATTTATTAGGCACTTTGCCTTATAGTATCAAAGCCCAAAGTAGGTCTTATTTATGCACTGTAACAGCCTTATAAAATATAATTACTTTAATAACCCCCAGTAACAAAGCAGATGCCTTCCTGTTTTTTTTCCCTGATTGAGTTCAACAGAGGTTCACCAGTGTGGTAATTTAAGGAAGGAAAGAAATGTTCACCATGTTAACAGTATTCTCCAATTCGGTTAAATCCGCATTGCGCCAAAATAACATACGCAGACATTTTGAGCACAGTGTTTTCTGTCTGTCCGACAAAACTGCTAATAGACATGCAGTCAATCCAGGGAAGTTCAAAGGGACAAGAATAAATGTTTTTCAATAATAAAACCTCAGTGCTTAATCACTCATATGCTGCTAACGACCCATAAATTGGGATTTACAGAGCAGTAAACAGGGTTTAGAGACTGTGTAAAACTAAACGCTGTGTGATCCTCTCAAATTCTGGCCACCTGAAGACCACAGGCAAAGGCAATTGCTGAGGTTCCTTCTGACCAATGGCGGCATGACTCTTTCTTTAACCCCATCCTGCTTCCCGTGACCTTGGCAGAAGAAGTATAGGAAACATAGAAATATTTGTTCAAGTTCCTCACATTTCACTTGTATAATTAAAAAGAACTTGTGTTTCATTCTGAATTTATAATGAATTATATATAAGCTAACCACTAAAACACTCACTTTAAAATTACTGTCAGAACAACCAAATTAAATACTATGACACAAATACAATACTTTATGTTTAAGATTAACAGCATCAAAGAAAACTTGGTCAAGTTTGACTCTTCCTTTCTGTTCAAATTCATTAAAAAAAATAAGCACAGATGGTCAAAGCTCTGGATATATTAGTCATTGCAAAAGCTATTGACAGTGCAAATTGGACTACTATGATGTCATTTCTGATTGAAAGTGAAGTTTTAAACTACAAATGACAAAGCTTTTTAAATGCCAAGGACAATTATATAGCTGGTCAAGAAATTCCACTTTGGATCATCAGCCCTGAAAACTGAGGATTGTTCATTTCCTGCGCTGCGCAGACTAATGTGATTCTATTTTTTTTTGAGTTACAGCACAGTAACAGGCCCTTCTGCCCCAGTGAGCTCACCCATCTAACCAATTACTAAACTGTACAGCTTTGGTTAACAGGCAACAGTGGGAAATAAACCTGGATTACTTGCGTTACACGATACACTAACTAGTACACAACTGTGCCACCCACTTTCATTAAAGGTATAATTTCCAAGGTGCCATTGAGATCAATAATCTCAAGCAAAACACGGAGGATGAGGCAGCAATAAACCCTATTTTTGATTAGCTTTATAGCTGGAAGATTTACTGCTTCAGAAGTGTGGGTGTTCAATCTCTCAATGATTCAGACCTTAATCCACCTTCCTGCTTTCTCTGTCCAACTGGATAACCTCACTTCTTCCCCTTTATATTCCATCTGGATGATGATTCACTTAACCTTTCTACATCCCCTATATCCTCGTGTACCTTCCTCAGAGCCAACACTATCACCTTGATTAATATCATCAGTAAATCAGATATATCACACATGATGCCATCATCCAAATCACTGAGCAAACACGAGGAAATCTGCAGATGCTGGAAATTCAAACAACACACACAAAATGCTGATGGAACACAGCAGGCCAGGCAGCATCTATGAGGAGAAGCACTGTCGACGTTTTGGGCCAAGACTCGTCCTGACAAAGGGTTTCGGCCCAAAACGTCGACAGTGTCTGCCTGGCCTGCTGTGTTCCACCAGCATTTTGTGTGTGTTATCCAAATCACTGATATAGATTTTGAACCTGACACCACCAATGTCTGAGTCAGAGCTACCCAACTCAAAAGAAGACCCATTTATTCCTAATCCCTTTTCTATCCAGCAACTAATGTTCCATTCACTCCAATATATTGTTTGCAAATATTGTGCACAAATACTGTTTAGTAATACTGTTATTTGCAAAATTATATCTTGACATTTGCTTGATAATAGATTTCTGCATTTTCCCTGCTACCAATATCAGGTTGACTGTTCTCCCACTTCCTTCCTACAATGTGCACAGAAGTCTCAGGCACATATATAAACCTAGGGTGCCTAAGACTTTTGCACAGTCCTGTATATTGGTTAAAATAGGAAGGTGGTCAGGAAACAGAAATAAGTGTACTTAGCTGTGTATTAGCTCAGCAGTATTAAGTGTTTTTTGGTATCTGGAAAGACATAATATACAGTACTGTGCAAAAGGCTTAAGCATCCTAACGATATATATGTGCCTACGACTTTTACAGAGTACTGTCTTTATTACAGTTAATACTTCTCCAGTCTTTAAAAAAAATTCAAGGATCTATGGAATTCTGGATAAATTGCATTCATTATAGTCACTGCTATCTCTATCAAAACCCTGGGATGCAAGTCCAAAGGTTCCAGGAACTCATTGTGTTTCTGTCCCCATCCTTTCTCCAATAGTTTTTCACTCATGTTAATATTTGTGCTCCTAACTTAGTATACCCCTCCATTATTTCCAGAAGATATTCTGTCATCTTTAATAAAGACAAACTCCAAAGGTCTGCTTACTGTTATTGCATTTCCTTATTCCCCAAAAGCATTTCAGTTTGTAAGAGACCGATAATAACTTCTGTTCAGCTTTTCCTTTGTACATAACAATGGAAATTCTAATGATCTGCTTTTTATGTTTTTCATTAACTGACTCTCACATTCAACTTTCAATTTTCTTATCAGTTTCTTAGTCTCGTTTGCTGATTTTTTCCCAATCCTCAAGCTTACTGCTTTTTATGGTAATGTTATAAACCTTTCCCTTTGATCTAATACAATCTTTAACTTCTCTTGATAGCCGTGGCTGGACTGTTTTCCTGTTTTGCCTTAAAGGAATATATATTACTTGCAAACTATGTATTAATTCTTTAAAAGTTAGCCATTAGTTGCTTATGTTCATACCATTGAAAATAGTTTACCAATCAACCATAACTAACTCACAACTCATACTTTGCAGTTTGTTGATTGAAGTAAACCACTTTCAATCTTTTTGTAGAGTTGTATCATATTTTGACCTCTAGTCCCTAGAGCCTTTGACTACTAGATCCTCAATTAAATAGGTACGTCTCCTTTCACAATAATCGATATGTAACATATTGTTCTCTCACTAGCTCCTCAAAGTTCTGATTTGAAAAGCCACTTCTTACCCACAAAGTGCTGGAGGAACTCAACAAGTCAGGCAGCATCGATGGAAAGGAATAACCAATCGACATTTTGGGCTGAGACACTTCTACTTCAGAAGTGGAAAAGAAGGGGGAAGACACCAGAAAAAAAGTGGGGGTAGGGGTAGGGGAAGGAGGCTAGTTGGAAGGCGATAGTTGAAGCAGGTGGATTAGGAAGGTAAAGGGTTGGAGAGGAAGGAATCTGATAGGAGAGGAGAGTGAACCTTAGGAGAAAGGGAAGGAGGATGAGACCCAGGGGAGGTGATAGGCAGGTGAGAAGAGGTAAGAGGCCAGACTGGGGAATAGAACATTCTCCGTGTTTGTGTAGGTTTCTTCTGGGAGCTCCAGTTTCCGCCCAAATCCCAATTGTTTGCAGGTCGGTGGATTGATTTGCCACTGCAAAGTGCCCTTCCTGTGAGTGTGAGTGATGGAATCGAGGGGAGTTGAAGGGAATGAGGGGATTTTAAAATGGGATTAGTGTCAATGAACACTTAATGGTTGGTGTGGATTCTTAATTCCATCCAAACTATTTCTGTTTCTTGATTGTCTGAACTGATGTCTGCCCTCTCTACTGTCTTTACCCCACCCTTTACTATCAGGACTCCATTTTACTTTTCTTCAAAAGGTATGTATACATTTCATCCTTGCTCACTTTGCAGCTATGTCACTGGAAGGGTTTTAGTACAAACTCACTTATTTCACTTGTGACAAAATAGGAATGAAGAGTATTGGATTCATTACTGGATCAAGTAATAGTGAGATATTGAACTTTTGCAATCTGAAGGCATCATACAACTTGATAGAAAGATTACTTTGTTGAATGGTCAGCAGTCAGCCGCTCAGGGAATGAACTCACTTGTGATTCATGAAAGTGGGTGAGATGTGGAGAACGTGGTGCTCTAAGCAAGGCAAGGGGGAGGGGGGCAGTGACAGATGTTTTAGACGAGCTGTTTGAGCATTGCAATGTACTGGAGCAAAGTAAATGAGAGGTACAGCAGTTTTCATTGACCTTATGTACCTGCACAGAAACAGGACCTTTGGCCTATCTTGTCCACGAATCCAAAATAATCCCATCAGATTAGATATAAATATTATCATTGTACACCAAACCCCACCCCACTCCTTTACCACTTTTTCTGGCAGCTCATTCCATCTGCTTTCCATCTGTCTGTGTGAAAAATATCACCCAGGTCCCCTTGAAATCCTCCCTCTCTCAACTTTAAACCGATGCTCTCTGGTTTTTGATTCAGCTACCTTGAGAAAAAGAACATCACAACCATCTGTTATGATTTTATAAACCTCTGTAAGGTCACCCAATCTCTCCTTATAACACGAGTGAATCTGCAGATGCTGGAAATAAATAAAAAACACAAAATGCTGGCAGAACTCAGCAGGCCAGACAGCATCTATGGGAGGATGTAGTGACGACACTTCAGGCCAAAACCCTTCATCAGGAGTGAAGTAACATGGGATGGTGGAGGGGGGATTAGAAGTGGGGGGGGAGGGATGAAGTAGAGAGCTGGGAAGTGATAGGCTGGAGGGAAATGGGCTGGGGAAAGGTGGAGAATTGTGGGAAATAAAAGAGAAAGAAAGGTAGGGCTGGGGGGAGATTATAGTGAGGGGAAGGGGAAAGAGAGAGGAAGAGAACCAGGCTAAAATTATAGATATAACTCAAGTTCTCCAGTCTTTCATGAATCTTTTCTCCATCTTCTCTACAGTACAGCAACGGGAACTGCACACAGTACTCATATGTAGCATAACCAACATTGTGTACAATATGAAGTCCCCATTTCTAAACACAAGAGCTTCTGCAGATGATGGACACACACAAAATGCTGGAGGTCAGCAGGTCAGGCAACGTCTACGTAGAGGAATAAACCATGGACATTTTGGACCAAGACCCTTCATCAGGACTGGGAAGGAAGTGGGAAGAAGCCAGAATAAATTAGGGGGAAAGGGAAGCTGACTAGTGATTGGTGAAGCCAGGTGTGGAGGAAGGTGGATGGGTGGGGGAGGGTGACTGAAGAGAGAAACTGGGAGGTGATGGTGGAAAAGGTAAAGGGCTGAAGGAGAAGGAAACTGAGAGGGGTGTGGACCATGAAAGGAAGGAAAGAAGAAGGGGCACTAAAAGGGGTTGATAGGCAGGCAAGGAGAAGAGAAGGGTGAAGAGGGGAGCCAGAATAAGGAATAGAAAAAGAGAGAAGGTTGAGGAGGCAGAAATTACCGGAAGTTAGAGAATTCAATGCTTAAGCCGTCAGTTTGGAGGCTGCCCAAATGGTTAGAGGCCATTCTGCATTTGCTTTCTTCATCACACAGTTGACCTGTGTCATCACTTTCAGGAAACTGGTACTCCCAAGCTCAACAGCACTCTCTGGGAATGCTCTGGTTTAACTTCCCAAAATGCAGGAGATGATATCACAGTGGCTCCATTTACTCTTGATTTCCTGGGTCAGAACATAGAGCCATTGAGTCACAGAACATGGACACAGGTGCTTCAGATCTTTGAAGTCCACATCTAATATCAAGCGGTCATTTACACTAATCTTATTTTGTTGTTACCACCTTTCCATCAACCTGCAGATTCTATCATGCACCTTCACATTAGGAAAAACTTACAAAGGCCAATCAACCTACGGACCTGCATGTCGGAGAGATAAGGGAGGAAACGTGAGCACCAAGGGGAAAAGCCAGCAGTCATCAGCAGAATGTACAAGCTTCACACAGCTAGCACCGAAGGTCAGAATCGAACCCAGGTCACTGGAGCTCCACACAGCAACTCTGCTCTTGTGTCACTGTGCTGCCCCAAACACAGTAGAGGGGCTTAAAATTGCCTTTCATCCAGGTGGTCTCATAAATCTGGCTTTGCTGCGAGCCCCAGTGAGTTTGTGGATATGTTCCCCTCATAATGCTGAAAGTTTGCTGTGAGAAAATCTCCCTCAGTCTTCAGCAGTGAAGGGACAGTATCTTCTCGCAGAATCTTAATGCAGCCAATAAGAATTTAGTGTCTGGTATGGGACCACAACTTCAGCCTGGAGAAATATGTATTTGATTTGAAAGAAAAATACAGCCCTTTTGGATCAGTTAGAAAAGATCCAAGTAATCAAAGTTCAGAAGTATTTTGAAACCAAAAAAAAAACAGCAAAACCTTTCCAGTGAGTGATCTGAAAGGCATAAGAGAAACACACAGATTCTAACTTTAGAACGGAGATGAGAAGGATTATCTTTAATCTGTGGAACTCATTATCAGAGACAACTGCGGAGGCCAAGCCATTTGCTATATCTAAAACTGAGATTGATAGGTTCTTGATTAGTAAGGGGATCAAAGATTATGGGGAGAAGGCAGGAGAGCGGGTTTGAGAAGGATAATATATCAGCTGTGATGGAACAGTGGAGCAGGCTAAAAGAGCTGACCGACCTAATGTCTGATGGTCTTATTAACAATAATTGTGAAGACAATCAAACAAGTGTTGGGTCCAAAAGTCAGGGCAACATTTCTTTCTGTTCTTTGTTACTGGAGATTAAGTTGGTTTTCAAAGGAAAAGACGGTTGCTTACATTGAGGCCATTTACTCCCAGAATATCCTCAAATTTAACAACAAATATACTGTGCTTGGTCCCTAATACCAACAACAAATATACTGTGCTTGGTCCCTAATACCTCTGTTCTTTACCCAGCCACCCCACAGCGAATAGTTGACGAGCTTTGCGTCTCATCTCATCATAAGGTGAACTTTCAGTGTTATATAACCAAGGTTGCTGACTTTCATCTCCGTACCTGTCTATGCCATGTACCATCTCGGATTGATTATCCCAGGGCAATCTGATGTCTAGTTTTGCACCTTCTGTAAATATGAGTTCATCTAGAACTCTGCTGTCTACAGCCCAACTGGCATTACTTCCAATTCACTAACCATTCCTCTGCCCATTCATTTCTGATCCAGAAACATCCCACATTTAACCCATTTTCAAATCTCTTTATGGCCTTGTCCACTTCTATCTCAGACCACTCTTCCAAAGCCATTCTCTGATGAAATATCAAACTGTAAAAAAATATTTTTTACACAACCCAACAAATTAGATGTCCACAAGGAAACTGTAGAACTAAAAACAAAATTGTGGTGCCAGAAGATATGAAAAAATATTCTTAATTCCCATGGTCACTGTCAAGTTGAATCTTGTGTTACCTAACTTAGCTTGTGAATTAGATGTTTTATTGCTGTGTAGCAACTCATTCTTGGGAGAATTAGTCTGCTTGTGAGAGACGAAAGCACTTCCTTTCATTTAATCATTCTAATCAAGTAAATGTCCACTTCTATTGGCAATAACATATCTTGCAAGAACCAACAGCTTTAGTTATATGAAAAATTTATGTAAAATCTATTCAGTCATGTCTAGCCAAACAAAATCTACTTATGAAAACCTTGTCACCATCCATTACAAAGGGGTCACAGCGTTTGCTTAACTGCATGTAAATGCTACTCCAAGAATGAATTAGTTGTAAATCTGACAAAAAAAATCACAACTATAAAACAAGTTAAGTTCAACCGGCTCTAATAAAACAATAATTTTATTATTAGACCCTATTAGAATTGTCATTTGCCAGAAGTAATAATCATTTCTAACAGTATTGCAGAGGAACCATTAACTTGTTTGCGTATGCATGGATTTAAGGGCATTGCCTTCTAAAATAATACTCCAAAATGGACTGAAAGCTATTGGCAGACTACATTGTCAATTCTGCTCTAACAAGTCACAGAGCTGCAGTCTTAAAAATGCATTAGATGCATGTGGTGGATTTTGGTGTGTGTACTTTTGTTTAGCAGCTTTTTACAAACTGAAAAATTAACACTCAAACTTTCTGCTCAGAAACACAAAAAGCCTCCTTTCAGTTATCTTGACTGAGCTTAACTACCACACTACTGAAACAAAAAAGGCTACTTTATATGTATTTAATTTAATAACCTATAAAACCTGCAGCTGTTATGTTTTCCTATCACTAAACCTTTCTATCTGAAATCAATGTTGCTTACTCAAGTACCCATGGCAGTGGCCATGGAGAGTATTTTAACTGGTTGCACCACCGTTTGGCCACTGCACAGGATCGGAAAAAAGCTGTGGAAGGTACTATCGTCCCCTGCATCAAGGACATCTTCCAAAGGCAATGCTCCAAAAAGGCGGCATTCATCATTAAGGACCCTTATTACCAAGGATCTGCTCTCTTCTCTTTCCTACTATCAGGCAGGAGGTGCAGGAGCATAAAGGCACATACTCAATGTCTTAGGAACAGCTTCTCTACCCCTTCACCTTCAAATTTCTGAACGGACAATGAACTAACCCATGAACACTACCCCAGAGAGTGCTGAAAATATGGAATTCATTACCACAGCCAGCTGTGGAGGCCAAATCATTGAGTCTGTTTAAAACAGAGCTTGATAGGTATTTGATTAGTAAGGGCACCAAGGGTTACAGGGAGAACGCAGGAAAACAGGGTTGAGAGGGAAGATATATCATCTGTGCTCAAATGGCAGAGCCAACTCAATAGATGAAGTGCCTAATTCTGTTCATATGTCTTATGGTCTTATTTGGCCTATTTACAAAGTATATTAAATTTGGACAGATTGTCCAAATGTCCAGAGGAAGATAGATGATTGTTCAAGATCTATTTTGTATATTTATTTGTCTTTGTTAGAGCATATTCTGGACTTAGGATGTATAGCAAAATATTAACTTCAGCAACTAACTTCAGCTACCAATCTCTAGACCTGAACATGGACTGTTGATTAAATTAAAAATGCAGCTCTGGACAATAGATTGCTAGAGCTGTTAACTGAAAAATTTTACAAAGCGGATAGACGTTCATTTTGGTTGTCAGAGTGTGTCTGTGAAAAAGGAAGTGTGAAAGTCATGTAATTCAAAGAAACGTTGTAGATGCATTGTAAGTATAGAATTATATTATCTTTAACATAGAAAATGTCATGTAATGATGGGTCGAGCAGGCCTCTTCCTCCGAAAGTGTCTCAATATGATGCCTGTTGTGCCTCATTTTGTTGAATAAAAGACTACTTCATATCTACCAGCTGCACCTCCTTTGTTCATATTCCAACTATTCTTATAAATTGAAAGCCGATTTTAACCAGACAAGTTGATTAAAACATTTTCAGCAAAAACTTTGCCTTGAAAAATGTCTTCCTGTAAAATATACATGTAGCTAAATATTTCCAAGTAAAAATCTGAATGATAACAAAGCTTCCATAGCACATCCTGTCTTACAGGCCATTTCTTTCCTCACTCAAAGATGACAAATGTGATTGTGTCTAAAATATTTTCCTTATTGCTCTTCAAAGACAATATACATTTTCTTAGAACAGGAAGGTAAGCAGATCATTTCAGCTCTTCAGAATTTCGATTTACAACCCAGTCAGAACAACATGAACCTCAGTCCTGGGAAAATGACTACCCATGTGAACATTTGTAAGAAGCGACATAACACTTCAGTGATCATTGTACCAGTAGAAGGTGATGTCACTAACTTAACTGCTTATGTGCAACACAGGCCTTATCATGGATTTTACCATAGACTACTTAAAGAGCATTAAAAGGTCCTGCAGTTAATGGTCAATTTTAAAATAAATGTGCTTAGAATTGGCAATTACACCTCAAAAATAGAGTGTTAGAACAGCCAACCATGTCAATGACACCAATATGACCCTAGCCCAAAATACTAAGCAATAAAGCACTCTATTTAACTATCCTTGTACATTGCCATCAAATTAATTGACAGCTGATCACACTAGAAATTATTGCCAATTGATTTCTCCCTTCTGGGACCACAATGGTAGGGAAACCTTCTCTCCACAATGCAGTCCCACCTAAGCCTCATTGATCAGTTTCCTATGGGATTCAAAAGAGTTGAGATGATGATTGACTTCGTCATGAATGGAATGTAAACCTGTGGGGGAAATTTCTAGCCCAATATTACAGAACCACGGCATAATGAAAAAAAGACATAATAAAGATCATAATCTGTAGAATGCAGGCCTCCCCTCCACGCTCAAAGACAGTAACATGGATGAGTAATGAAGGATATCCATGGATGTCGGGCTGTCCCAGGACAGTTCATGCTGAGATTGGATATCTGTGCGAGCAGGAGGCACGAGAGCAGTCTGTCAGCCCCCTCAGAGGTTGAACCTGGAGTTTGGGGTCCATTGAGAAACCAAGTACTGAGCCCGAAAGTTGATCGGAAGTCCGGAGGTCAAATCTCATTGGCTGAAGCCTGGAGGACTGTTCTGGAGTTGGAGGACTGTCCATGGGTGGGAGGGAATTAGGGAAGTGACTTGTTTTGCTGTTGTTGATTTGTTGGTCGTTGCGATGTGTGGTGTTACGTTGTTCTGCCGAGCTTTGTGGGCATTGGCGCCACAAGGCATGGCAACACTTGTGGGTTACCTCCAGCACAGCCTTAGCTGATAAAGCAAATGACACATTTAACCTGATGTTTTCCATGCGTATGTGAAACATAAATCTGAATCTATTTGTAACTATGACTGCAGAAAACGATTGACAGTCATACAACACAGAAAAAGATCCTTCCATTCTCTATGTCCATGCTGTCCATTCTACCCACCCATACTAATCCCACTTGCCCAACTTAGGTCATAGCCTTCTCTGCCTTGATATACCATGAAATTAAATTAGCATTGAATGTTATTACACAGCTCAATTTTTTTTAACTGAATGTGTAAATAGTTACGTACTGTCCACTGGACCCTGAGACTCCAATATCAGATGAGGCAGTAGAAATCACCACTTATTCTTTCTCTGAAACTTCACCAAAGTGCAAGGGCCTCAGCAGAAGCATTGCTGAGGGAAAATTTAACATCACTGTATAGTAGTGCATGCAAGTTTGTCCCAAGATCCATGATTCAACGTGAGCATTAAAGCTGCCAGTGAAGCACCACAGCAGATTTTCTGGTGAGTAGTTACTCCACCCAGTTTAATAAGCGCAGAAACACTGAATCTTCACAATGTTTTTACACAGTCACTAGAGTGTGTGACAGAGGGCTGCAAACCAAAATGTGACACAAATTTAATTCCACTAACACTTTGCCAAAGCAAAGCACACATTTGTTTAGATGACAATTTTCAGTTGCTGGGATCCAATTGACCTAACAGTCTTACCTTTCACTGTAGTTTTACATATTGATCTCAGAGAGACAGTACCTTCACAACAGAACTATACATCCTATGTTAAGTGATTAAAATATAGTGAGTTTATAAAACAATATTCTCTCCAACTTACCCAGAATCAGATCTGTTAATATATTTAAATAATTCTTTAGTATCCAAGAATGGTGTCCGAGACTCCCCTCTGAGTCAATTACCTCAGTCTCTGCACTGTAAACACCTTAAAGCACTCTTTTACAATGCTATATACATTGCAAAAACATTATTCGCAAATTCCCAATTCCTGTAAATGTGTATCACAAATAAAGTTGATTATTGATCCCTGTTCTTTGGATGTACCAGATTGAAAACTGACTCTATTAGCAGAGTTTACAGTCACCATTTGGCACTTTTATTCGCTGTTAAGTTGTATATATTTTTTGTATGCAAAGATCAGCCTTGATGGCATACAGAGCAACTGTATCTCTGTATGTGATCATTATAAAGCAATTACTGGTTAAATGAAGCTTTATCTCTCAGTGTTGGACTTCTGTAAGCATTGTATCTGAGAATGAAAAGATCAAATATCAAATATATTTGCCATTAACATCTATTAGGAATATGCTGTGGTGTGCAGGGACAACATGCCCCAAAAATAGCAACATTCAACAATTACCAAGAATTATATAACAATAAAGCTAGAGATTAAAATATGGATATGGAATAAATTAAAATTAAATTAAATTAAAATCAATATTGCAACCAATGAGTCATAGAACACAACAGCACAGAAATAAGCCCCTCGGCCCATCTAGTCCATGCCAAACCATTAATCACCCTATTCCCATCAACCTGCACCCAGACCGTAGCTCTGTGTACCCCTCTCATCCATGTAATCTATCCAAATTCCTCTTAAATATTGAAATCAAACCCACATCCACCACTTGCATTTGCAGCTCATTCAACACTCTGACCATTTTCTGAGTGAAGAAGATCCCCCTTATGCTCCCCTTAAACATTTCACCTTTCACCTCTAACCCATGACCTCTAGTTGTAGTCTTAACCAATGTCAGTGGAAAAAAAAAGCCTGTTTGCATTTACCCTACCTATACCCATCATAATTTTATATAACTCTATCAAATCTCCTCTCAGCCTTCTACATTCTAAGGAGTAAAGTTCTAACCTATTCAACCATTCTCACTAACTTAGGTTCTCAAGTCCCATCAATATCCTCGAAAATTTTCTCTGCTTTCTTTCAATCTTATTTACATCTTTTCTATAGATAAGTGACCAAAACTGCGCACAATACCTCAATTAGGCCTCACCAATGTCTTATACAATTTCAAAATAACATCCCAACTCCTGGCCTCAATCATTGATTTATGAAGGCTAATGTGCCAAAAGCATTTTTACGACCCTTTCTGCATGTGATGCCAAACAGAAGGAATTATGAATCTGTATTCCTGGATCCCTCTGTTCTACTGCATTTCTCAGTGCCCTACGGCTCACCATGTAAGTCACCCTGGTTGATCCTTCTAAAGTGCAACAACTCACATTTGTTTGCATTAAATTCCTTTTTCAATTTTTCCTGCTGGTCCAGATCCCACTGCAAGCTTTGATAGTCTTCTTCAATGTGCACCATCTCATTGGCTTTTCACTCAAACCTAGAGCATTTGCACAGCAAAGGTGCACATGTCAGGATGCTCTTTATTGACTACAGCTCAACATTCAGTACCATCATCTCCTCAAAACTAAGCAATAAGCTCCAAGACCTTTGCCTCAATATCTCCTTGTGCAATTGGATTCTTGATTTCCTCGCTTGCAGTCTCCAGTCAGTTTGGTTTGGGAACAACATCTCCTCCCAGCACATAAATTCAATTCTGAAGAAAGCACAGGAGCTTCCTTAGGAGTTTGTGGAGATTTGGCAGACATCTAAAGCCTTGACAAACTTCCATAAGTGTTCAGCGAAGAGGAATTTGAGCACCTGCATCAGAGCCTGGTATGGAAATACCAAATGCCCCTTTTGTAGAAAAAGCCTACAATCTACATGAAGCACTTTCAATGGAAAGCAGCATTCATCACCAGGGACACCCACAACCCAGGACATGCTCTCTTCTCACTGCTCCATCAGGAAGGTGATACAGGAACCTCAGGACTCGCACCACCAGGCTCAGGAACATTTACTACCCCTTACCTTTAGGCTCTTGAACCAAAGGGGATGACTTCATTCAACTTTACTTGCCCCAACGTTAAAATGTTCAGACAACCAATGGACCCACACTCAAGGACTCTCCATCTCATGTTCCTGATTCTTATTAATTTTTCTATCATTATTTCTTCCTTTTATTTCCACAGTACGCTGTCTTCTGCACTCTGGTGGAACCCCCAAAACTGGGCAGTCTTTCATTGATTTGTTATGGTTATTACTTTATAGATTTATTGAGTATGCCCTCAAGAAAATAAATCTCAGAGTTGTATAAGGTGGTGACAGATTTGTACTTTGCTTTGAACTATTCCTCTAGTCTTGATGTCATACATACATTTGCTGATCCAGTTTACCGCATTATCATCCAGATCGTTGCTATGGATGACAAACAGCAACGAGCCCAGTACAGATTCCTGTGGCACACCACTAGTCATTGAGAGGTAACCATCCACTACTACTCTTTGGCTTTTCCTCTGAAGCCAATGTCTAATTTAATTTTCTTCTTTTTCTTTCTTTTTCAATCTTTTTATTGAGTTTCATATAAATATAAAAAAAACATAACATAATAATGAATAGGTTATGAATACAATAGACTTAAGATTACATTAATAATAGGATAATGATATCCTATTAAACATCAACAACAAAAAAGTACATTAATCAATCAAGTCTATATAATTATATATGAAAAAAAAACAAAACTAATCATCAAAAGAAAAAGAAAAAAAAAATTAGAAATGTGTGAAAGAAAATATATATATGAAACAAACACTAAACTAAAACTAACATGGGCAATAATAACAGTTTATAAGTATATGATAGTGTCAAAGAACTCCGGAACTCCATACCTGAACAAGAATAAGATATAAAGTATAAAGAATAAGGTATAAGATGTTTTCGTGACCTTTTTTTTGAAGGTACTTTGATGTCTTTTGACCAACTTTCCAATAAATTTAAATTACCTAAATCTAATTTCTTCAGATATTTACAAATCAGAATTTTTTTACATAAAGTTTTACCATCTTTTCCCAACTCAACTTCAACAGATTTCTCAGATTTGATTTTTACCTTAAATCCTTGTCAGAAGGGATTAGTTGCTTTTATTTACAACATGATTATGAAGATACAACCAGAGATGTCTGATAGAATTAAACAACAATGGGAAAAAGAACTTCGATACAATATACCAACAGATAAATGGGAAAAAATTTTACAAATGGTTAATTCTTCTTCTATATGTGCTAAACATGCTTTAATACAATTTAAAATTGTACATAGAGCTTATATGTCTAAAGATAAACTTGCTCGATTTTATTCTCATATTAACCCTCAATGTGATAGATGTCATTCAGAAGTGGCTTCACTGACCCATATGTTTTGGTCATGTCCTAATTTAATTTTCTACCTCATCTTCAATGCCAGGCAACTGAACCTTCTTGACCAACCATTCATGCAGAACCTTGTCAAAGGTCTTGCAAGTGTCTATGTAGACAACATATATCACATTATCTTCATCAACCTTCCAGGTAACTTCTTTGAAAAAATCTGTAAGTTTGATTAGATTTGACATACAATACACAAAGCCATGTTGACTATTCCTAATCAGTCCCTATCTGAATATTTATATACCCAGTTCCTTAGAATACCTTTCAATGTCTTTGCTAGTACTGATGTCAGGATCACCATTTAAAAATTTCCTAGCTTATTCCTACAGCCTTTCCGAAAAAACAAAACAACATTAGCTATGCTTCAATCCTCCAGCACCTCATCAGTGGGTAAGGATGTTTTAAATATCTTTGCTCGGGCCCTTCCAATTTCTGCACAAGCTGCCCACAGGGTCGGGGGAACACCTTGACAGGCCCTAGGGATTTATCCACCCTGATTTGCCTCAAGACAGCAAACACCTCCTTTGCTGTATCCTGTATAGGGTCCAGGGACTTTTCTGCTGCATTGGCTCGCATCTGTGGATTCCAAGTCTATCTTGCAAGTAAATACAGATGCAAAAATATATATTTAAGATCTTCCTCAACTCTTCCAGCTCTACACACAGATGACCACTCTGATCTTCCAGAAGACCAATTTTGTCCCTCGCTATCCTTTTGCTCTAATATATCTGTAGATGTCCTTAGGATTCTCCTTCATCTTGTCTGCTAAAGCAACCTTATGCATTTTTTTAGCCCTCCATCCCTCCCAATTTCCTTCTTGAATTTCTTACACTCCTCAAGTACCTCAGTCGTTCCTATCTGCCTATACCTGCAATACACCACATTCCTCTTCTTAACCTGGGCCTCAATATCTCTTAAAAACCATGTTTTTGTAAAACTGTTATCCTTGCTTTTTATTCTGATAGGAATAACATGCAAACTCTGTACTCTCAAAATTTCACTTTTGAAGATCACCAATTTACCAAGGGCATCTTTGCCAGAAAGCAACCTGTCTCAATCCACACTTGCCAGATCCTTTCTGATACCATAAAGATTGTTCTCTCTCCAATTTAGAATCTCAACCAAATTGTCCTTTTCCACAATTACCTTGAAACTAATGGCTTTATGATCAGCAGATGCAAAGTGTTCCCCTACACATATGTCTGTCACTTGCCCTGAATCATTCCCTAATAGGAGATTTAGTATCAGCCTCACTAGACGAGATCACCAGTCTGTCCTGTCTCAGCAATGCAATGATATTTTCTTAGATTTTTAATGCCACCCCTCCCCCTTTAATCCCTCCCACTCTATCACGTCTAAGGCAACAGAAACCTGGAACATTGAGCTGCCTGCCCCTTCTGCAACCAAGTCTCATTAATGGCTACAATGTCATAATTCCATGTGCCGATCCGATGCTTAAGCTCATCCACCTTTCCTACAATACTCCCCACGTTGAAATACACACAGCTCAGGACATTAATCCCACCAAGCTCAATGTTTTGATTCCTGACTTTGTATGTGGGCTTTACAACATCTTTCTCCACAACCACTCCATTATCTGTTCTGCTGCTCTGGCTCCCATCCTCCAGCAGCTCCAGTTAAATCCAACACCCCCTCCCCCCTCCGGGCAGCACTAACAAACCTTCTAACTGGTTTATTAATATTAGCCCCCTCCAGCTCAGGTGTAAACTGTCCCTCCTGTACAGGTCCCACCTTCCCTGGAAGAGAGCCCAATGATCCAAAAACCTGAAGCTCTCCCTCCTGCACCATCTCCTTCGCTACATTTTAATCTGCATGATCTCCCTTTTTCTGGCTTCACTTGCATGTGGCACAGGTAGCAATCCTGAGATCACACCTGTGGATGTTCTGCCCTTTAACTCAGCATCTAACTCCTTGAACTCACTCTGCAGAGCCTTGTCTCCTTTCCCAACCATGTCACTGGTACTAACCCACTGGCTGCTCACCCTCCCACTTAAGAATGCTGTGCAATCGATCCAAGATGTCTCTGACCCTGGCAGTCAGTTTGCAACAGATCACCTGGGAATCTTGTTCTTGCCTACGAGACCTCCTTTCTGTTCTCCTAACCAACGAATCCCTTATCCATACAGTTTCCTTCTTCTCCCCCCTTCCCTTCTGAATCACAGAGCCAAACTCAGTTCCAGAGACCTGGCCGCCATGGCTTTCCTCTGCTTGGTCAAACCCCCCCCCTCCAAATGTATCTGAAGCAGAGTACCTGTTGCTAAGGGGAACGGTCACAGAGATACTCTGCACTGATTGCCTATCCCCTTTCCCCCTTGTAACAGTCACACAGTTTCCAGTGTTCTGCACCTTGGGTGTAACTACCGGTATCCAGAGATACCAGCCACGTGACAGACGCACTGCCACCTGGCTGGTCGGAGGACACACCACACGCCAATCAACATTTGGTCCCTCCCAACTAATCAATGCACACCTAAATTATTGGTCACCTTAATTGGATTATCTCACCCAGCCCCATGCTATAAAAGATGAGTCTTGTCCCTGGCTCACCCTCTCTTACAGACCACCTCATTGAAGGTAAGTGCATTGATTTCTGTTTGGGAAAGTCTATTGTTTGTCCTGGTAAGGGAGCTGCAGCTATCCAAGGTCAAGGGTGTTAGCTGTTGTAGTGCTTTTCCCTTGTTCTTTGTTTGTGTAATCGTACCCTGTCCCCACGACGCTTCCTGTGTATTGTAGTTGCTTGTGTTGACCCGACTTCCCCTTGTAAATAAATTCCTTATTATTAAAACTGTGTGTGTTCAGGCCTCTACTGTTGAGACTCAAAGAACCAGTTATTTTCCATCACAACACTACCTCCTGGTATATATATATATATATATATATCTCCTCACTTTCAACCCCTCAGCCTCCTGAATGGTCTGGAGTTCATTCAACCTCTTAACATGATCTGTTTGATGCTGCAGCAGGGTGCAGGTGTAGTTGTCAGGGACACTGGAGGTCTCCCTGCCTTTTCACATCCCACAAGAGGAGCGTTCCACTATCCTGTATGGCATCTCCACTGCTCTAAATGTGGAACTCATCTCTGATTCTGATTGTCCTCAGTAATTTATACTGTAGCTCTCTGATGTATCTGCAGGGACTTGACACTCCTATCATCAGACAGGAGGTACCCTAACATCAGGACAAGAACAGTTAGTATTTGAGGTTGAAGACCTTTTATCATGAGTTCAGAAAAGAAATTATCGGCCTGAAACATTATGTCTCCAACAGACGCTATCAATCTCCTGAGCATTTTAATTTTTATTTCAGATTTAAACCATTAGTTGTATTTTGGTTTAGAATTACAATTAGTGGGTACTGTTTTAAGGCCCTGCTTATAGAATGTAGCCTGGCACTGCAGTGTAACACAGTATTGCCATTGCTAGAAATGCTACTAGCAACCCCTTTTTACCCGTCTGTAAGAGATCCAAGTGGAGAAGGCTGGTCTCTCAGTGCCCAGGTCAAATTCACCGTTCATACAAAACTACTAGAAGCAACTTACTGATCGCGCTTCATTGTCCTTGGTGGAGCTTTCCCAAATATGCAAATCATCTGGTAGATTTATACACAAAGCAATAAAAACTCATCTGTACATGTGGGTAAAAAGCACTTCAAGAGTCTCTGAGAGTTGAAGGATATGAAAACATTGCAATTTTTCCTTCTACGGAAAGAACTTTAATAAAAGCAAATTGGTGGTAACATTAAATGGAAATCAAAATAAATCAGCCAGGGTAGGAAATCTGAAATGAAAACACAGAATGCTGCAAACTTGTAGTGGGTCAGGCAAAATCTCTGAGAAAAGTAACAATATTTCAACCTTTGCATAAATGCTGCTAAGTGTTTCCTGCATTAAACTAGTCTGCTGCGAGGAGATATTTTTATTGATGTGCTTCTGCATGAAACAATAACCATATAACCATATAACAATCACAGCACGGAAACAGGTCATCTTGGCCCTCCTAGTCCGTGCCGAACCCTTAATCTCACCTAGTCCCACCTACCTGCACTCAGCCCATAACCCTCCACTCCTTTCCTGTCCATATACCTATCCAATTTTACCTTAAATGACACAACTGAACTGGCCTCTACTACTTCTACAGGAAGCTCATTCCACACAGCTATCACTCTTTGAGTAAAGAGATACCCCCTCGTGTTTCCCTTAAACTTCTGCCCCCTAACTCTCAAATCATGTCCTCTAGTTTGAATCTCCCCTACTCTCAATGGAAGCAGCCTGTTCACGTCAACTCTATCTATCCCTCTCAAAATTTTAAATACCTCGATCAAATCCCCCCTCAACCTTCTAATTTCTTAATGAATAGAGACCTAACTTGTTCAACCTTTCTCTGTAACTTAATTGCTGAAACCCAAGTAACATCCTAGTAAATCGTCTCTGCACTCTCTCTAATTTATTGATATCTTTCCTATAATTCGGTGACCAGAACTGCACACAATATTCCAAATTTGGCCTTACCAATGCCTTGTACAACTTTAGCATTACATCCCAACTTCTGTACTCAATGCTTTGATTTATAAAGGCCAGCGTTCCAAAAGCCCTCTTCACCACCCTATCTACATGAGACTCCACTTTCAGGGAACTATGCACAGTTATTCCTAGATCTCTCTGTTCCTCTGCATTCCTCAATGCCCTACCATTTACTCTGTATGTTCTATTTGGATTATTCCTGCCAAAATGTAGAACCTCATACTTCTCAGCATTAAACTCCATCTGCCAACGTTCAGCCCATTCTTCTAACAGGCATAAATCTCCCTGCAAGCTTTGAAAATCCACCTCATTATCCACAACACCTCCTACCTTAGTATCATCGGCATACTTACTAATCCAATTTACCACCCCATCATCCAGATCATTTATGTATATTACAAACAACATTGGGCCCAAAAAACAGATCCCTGAGGCACCCCGCTAGTCACCGGCCTCCATCCCGATAAACAATTATCCACCACTACTCTCTGGCATCTCCCATCTAGCCACTGTTGAATCCATTTTATTACTCCAGCATTAATACCTAACGACTGAACCTTCTTAACTAACCTGCCATGTGGAACTTTGTCAAAGGCTTTGCTGAAGTCCATATAGACTACATCCACTGCCTTACCCTCGTCAACATTCCTCGTAACTTCTTCAAAAAATTCAATAAGGTTTGTCAAACATGACCTTCCACGCACAAATCCATGCTGGCTACTTCTAATCAGATCCCATCTATCCAGATAATTATAAATACTATCTCTAAGAATTTACCCACCACTGATGTCAAACTGACAGGTCTATAATTGCTAGGCTTCCTTCTAGAACCCTTTTTAAACAATGGAACCACATGAGCAATACGCCAATCCTCCGGCACAATCCCCGTTTCTAATGACATCTTAAAGATCTCCGTCAGAGCTCCTGCTATTTCTACACAAACTTCCCTCAAGGTCCTGGGGAATATCCTGTCAGGACCCGGAGATTTATCCACTTTTAAATTTCTTAAAAGCGCCAGTACCTCCACCTCTTTAATTGTCATAGGTTCCATAACTTCCTTACTTGTTTCCCACACCTTAGACAATTCAATATCATTCTCCTTAGTGAATACCGAAGAGAAGAAATCATTCAAAATCTCTCCCATCTCCTTCGGTTCCACACATAGCTGACCACTCTGATTCTCTAAGGGGCCAATTTTATCCCTCACTATCCTCTTGCTTTTAATATAACTGTAGAAACCTTTCGGATTTACTTTTACCTTATTTGCCAAACCAACCTCGTATCTTTTAGCTTTTCTAATCTCTTTCTTAAGATTCCTTTTACATTCTTTTATAATCAAATAGATATTGAAAATTAAGAATCTTTGCCTCTTCAGGAGACTGAACTATCCTTTAATTTTAAAAGGAAATAAACATCTAGCAGTTTTTCAGACTTTTCTGCATTGAATGAATAGAAATTCCAGTGACATCTTAGCATTAGTGTGGTTGGTTTAAGCTGTTCTACAACCTTGGCAATCCATTTGCAAATGTTCCCTTACCATAAAAGGAGACATCATTAGTGAACTGTACACTTGTGATGTGCTCCAAACGCATGGCCTTTATATATTTATCAATTAGCTGATTGGTCATCATTACAGAAATTCAATTGTGATGTAGGTAGGGAAACTCGTCACTGATTGGCTGTGTGGTGAACTCTATGCGTTATCTGGAATTTTGTCTGCATTGGCCTATAAATAGGATTGAGGGCTACATGTCTGCTTATAGAATTATTTGTGGAAAACCATGCTTCAAGGAATTCTCTTACCTGCTGCTTGTTTGCTTGTGCCATGACTTTAATTGATGCCTAGTCAAATTTGTGCCCCTCTTGATTGTCTTCTCAAAGCGACTGAATGTGTTGTCCTTCCATACGTTCGAAATATCCCTGAAATGACAGCCTGACTGTTTCTAGAACATAGAATTTCAGTCACGCATTAACCAACAGCAAAGTTGAGGAGAGTACTCTGCAGACCTAAAATTCCTTGGCATCAACCTCTCCAAAGATCTATTCTGCACCAAACATATTCATGCAATTACGAAGAAGGAGCACCAGTGGCTATATTTCATTAGGAGTTTGAGGAGATTTGCTATGTCATCAAAAGACTTTAGCAAACGTCCACAGATGTACTGTGGAGTACATCTAACTGGTTGCACCAGGGCTTGGTATGGAGGTGCTAATGTACAAGACAGCTCCATCATGAGCACTTACATTCCCACCACTGAGGATGTACATCTACAAAAGGCAATTCGTCAAAATGGCAGCATCCATCAAAGGATCCTCACTATCAAGGACATGTCCTCTTCTGAATATTACCATCAAGGAGGAGGTACAGGACCCTAAATATGCACACTCAATTATTTGGGAACAGCTTCTTCCTCTCCACCAACAGATTTTTCAACGGCCCATGAACCCATGAACACTACCCTGCTATTTTGCTCTCTTATTGTACTATTTCTTTTATATATTCTTATTGTAATTTATAGTGATTTTTAGGTATTGTACTTTTACTGTAAAATGACACATTTCACGATACATGTCAGTGACAATAAATCTGATTCAGTTTCTGGTAATTAGGTTGGATGGCATGCAAATTCTACATTGCAATTTGCAAAGCCAAAACAGGCAGGGATTATTCTAGATCAAAGACATATTTTCATGTGCATGAGAGTGAGAAATGCATGACAGGGATAAAAACACTGGAAAAAATCAACTCCTTGATCATTATCAAATGAAGCATCAAGTTTAAAATGTCCTATTTTATTTAACCTTTCTGGCCATCAATTCCCCACACACTCTCACCATGTTTTGCATTTAATGTGCTATCCAGCACTTTAATATTTTCCATTTAATCCAGGACCTTTGTGAGCCATTCGCATCATGACAATCTTAATGTGGGAAAAAATGAAGCATTCCTCACTGTATGTGCTACACACAGCCTTGTTAACAGGGGAATCCATGTAAAATATATATTACATGTAAATTGATATGTGTTTAAACCAGATCTGTAATACAGGAGTGCATCAGATGATCTAGTCCATGTATATAAGGATAAAGAAATGAAATGAGTAAAAAGTAATATGAGATGGTCTCAATCATGCCCAGTAATACAATAAGTTGAATATTCCCAGGTTGCCAATAGTAGTCTAGGCAAGATATAATTAATATAAAATATTGTTCATCTGTGATATGATAAATGACCTATTCATGATAACTTAGGCATTTGTTTGTCATATGGATGCTACACAGTAAAATACAACGAAAATTTCATCACTTTTCACTTCCATCTCTCCCTTTTTCTTCTTCAACCATTTATTCCTTTGATAACTAGTGACTGGTGTATATTTGAATATTTTGCAAGGGAATCACTTTTAATCTCAATGAACTGGCTGGTAGTTCCACTGTACTTACAACATCAAAGGGAAGTGTATTTTGATTCTGCTGATTAGTGGAGTCTAATAAGTCATCACAGAAAGGATTTGAGTGCCATCAAAGCTTAATTTTGTTAGTCCCGATCAAAAAAACTAAAATAGTGGATTTAAGTTTCATATTATCAGGTAAACTGATTTGAAAAAGGTACCCAGGGTACAAGGACTGAAGAACTGCAGTGACAAGGTACCTATGATCCAATTCATTGAGTAATGTTCAACATATGAAATCTCTCCATTGCAGATAACCAGTGCGTACAACTCTGAAGAGCAAGTGATTGGCAGCCCCTCCCACCATTGTTGATAACAAGCCCGCCAGTGCCTTCAACTGCACCAGAAGCTGGTTGGGCAATCTGGCAGGGCTGTCAACCAACTGGACATCACCTCCAGCATCCTAATGCAAGTGATTAAAGGTGACAAGCTTTCTCCCTGGTGACTCAGTCAGTCCAGGATAAAGTTCCACAGAGTCCCAAACACACGCAGTCAGATGCAGTAATGTCACGCCAGCATCCTTCTCTGACTGCCATCTCCTTTTGGCTGTCAGGGAGACCAGAAGACTGGCAGAGAGGGCCAATGAAGCTTGACATGCTGCTGCTGATCCAGCAAGCAATGAGTAACCTAAAATTATAACGTAGGGTACAGAACTGTGAAACTACCGTTTAACTCTTCAATGGAATTGTGGGAACTAAAGTGAAGATTAAGAGATTCTTTGCAAATCAGAGGTGCTCAGAAAGTGAGAGAGAGTTAATAAGGAGTATGTCACATTCAGGAAAGCCTGCAGAATCAACTCTTACTGCAGGGAATGAAGATGTGTGTAGAGTTCGATCTCCAAGAGTCAAAGTCTCACTCCTCACTGAGTCTCCCCACTATCATCAGAGAATCAGTAGTCCTCTTCATGGAAAAGGAAAAGGTGGGCTTGCACTTCTTTTTAAAGTGTTCACAGCCGGCGTTTTACATTCAGCAGCCTTAAGAAAGATGAATGGCTCAGTAACATGCTCAGTAACAGCCAGACATATTGAAGTTCTGTAAATATTTCATTCTGGCCTGCAAGACAGGAAGGCCGCAGAGCGCAAAAACTCCTGAAAACTTCCTGTCCGCTCTCTTGGAGATTTTAGACAACAGCAAGTCACAGGCCCTGGTGGAGATGAAATGCTCTTTCCATCTCTTTCAGTAGAATGAAATTTCCAGAAGTGACAGCTTGCCATTTGAGAGGGAGGTGATCAAAGGTAGCTACCCAGTGTGGACTGCAAGATTCTGTCCAAGCCCATCTGTAATTGAATCAGATCAGAGACAGGCAATCCAGCAAAATGATATCTGACAGCCATGTTCTGCTCAGAGCAGTGAGGTAAACACATGCCTCTTAGCCAATACCAGGAGGAAGCCTTTGAACAAGCCTGTATGTACATACTCTCCTAAACTGGGCTTTGAGGAGGGTATCTATAAATAGATTCACAGGTACTACTCCCCCACCCAGATATTAGCACTGCAGTTCAAACCAATCGGTAAGAAACGGAAAGCTTCCAATTAAATCTGGAGTCAAGAAGGTGGTCTTTGAAGTTGTGAACCTCAGTGCTGATGATCTTAAGAGCCACAATCTCAATTGTTCACATTTAGAAGGAGGAAGATATTCCAGGGGACCTCAGTGTGACCGTTTTTAAGGAAGGTGACACAAGCAATTGCAATAACTCCGTGGGGTCCCCCTGTTGCCTGCACAGAGAACATCACAGCTAGGGTCCTCCTCACTCACTTTCTCCCTAAATTTCAATGTGGATTTCAGCCAGCAATGTGTTGACAAGACTTAGCTGTTGAGATCCACCTAAAGAGTGTGCAACTGGTGTCATACTTTGGATGCAAGCCATGAGATTATCACAGTTTAATGGTTTGATGCTTCAATACATTTTGTAAAGCAACCCAGTGAAATCAATGGTCCATTGCAAACTGAAGACAACTTAAAAATGATAACTCTGAAGTTAACATTGGAGCATTAGGAA
The DNA here is from genome assembly GCF_030144855.1 of Hypanus sabinus. Classification (NCBI taxonomy): domain Eukaryota; kingdom Metazoa; phylum Chordata; class Chondrichthyes; order Myliobatiformes; family Dasyatidae; genus Hypanus; species Hypanus sabinus. Next base: position 100,247,934 of record NC_082718.1, read on the forward strand.
CGACAAACATTCTCTTGCATTTTCTAGATATTATTCACCTGTAATAATTTTATATGCAAGAACACCTGTAAATTTAATTCATATAGTCTCATTTCTTCATAAATGAAACCAAAGTCGATGCAGATTAGTCCTGATGAAGGGGCTCAGCCCGAAGTGTTGACTGTTAATTCCTCTCCGTAGATGCTGCTCGACCTGCTGAGCTCCTTCAGCAATTTTTGTGTGTTACACTGAATTTCCAGCATCTGCAGAATCTCGTGTTGATGCAGATTAACTTGTGCCTCATTAACATCCATAGAGCGAACAATTTCAAATGATACAGTTCTGCAATTTACCTCTATGACATGCCTTCATAGAATATTGGCTCATGACAGCTATATTAATATTCTTCAGAAGCTCTCCCTCATTAAACTGACTGGGAATTTTTTCACCAGTTTCTGGAATTTAATTGTCAACAGCAACTGTGTATATGAAATACAACTGACACAAACACTTTCAGTTCCATTAAGCAATCAATCTTCACCTCTTGAACATTTCTTTATAGTTTTAAAAATTTTCAAGCTTCCCTTACATTTTTGGTATCCGGAGATGTTCCCTGAAGGAAACTGTGGTTTAGGAAAAGCTCTGTATAAATATTCGAGGAGATAAGATCTTTGATATGATCAATTATTAGTGCTGCTCTCCTCACTGAAGGCAAATGATAGATGTGCTGCTCAGTACAATGTTATTAATACACAGTCAAGTTGTAATCAAATTGGCCTGTGTATCAAACAAGTTTATGCTTTAAAATATATTACATTGAAACAGAAAAACAGATGGCATGGCATTTATCTCATATCAAGTTTGCTATTTCTTAAATGGGGCACTAAATTGTTTATTAAAGCTGCACACTCTAATGGAAGCAATTACAAATTATATTCCACTTTATAATAAATCTTTAATTACACAATTGGATTTATCTGACCTTATATATGAAATCTCATTTGTTGATGCAGTATCTGTACTTGAGTTAGATTGATGGAATGAGACACAAAGGATTTGTAAATTTATAATAAATTAAGAGCCTCTGTTGGGAAATACCATTGCATTATAAAAGCTCTTGTAAAAACCACTAATAATGTGAAGTTTTGTATGAATCAGATAATTCTTTTATCTTTGGCAGAAACATTTATAAAAATCTGGAAGGAAAATGCATTTTTTTAAGCCAGCAATAAGCAAAGCAGAGACAGAATCGAAAACAAAGGACCGGAACAATGCTAACCCTCCAGTGTAGTAAGTTGACAGTCTTCTATCCACACAGCTGCATCTCAGTCCTCTTTGTTGACCATGACTGTGACCAAAGACATTCATGCACTGCACCACCGGCAAGCTTAATGTCACACTCACCTTTTGGTACCAAGGTGGGTGTTGCAGCTAAGGTCAAGTGAGAGCAGGTAGCAGAGCAAATTTTCCTTTGTACCCTTCAGGTACTACAGCTAACACTTTCACTGTTAAAAGCAATTAAATCAATAAAGAGGTTGCTCACTCATTGCCATAAAACTCCAACTACCTGCTATCCATCAATTTGAACATCCCTGGGGATTGCAATTGGTCTCACCAGGTGATAATCCCTTCACTTCTGGGTCCCCCTTTAACATAGTAGGGCACCGTGCTGAATCTCACCTGGTTTGATTGTTCATGCTCCCATGAAACTTGCCAAAGACTGACTTCTCTTACTGTCTTTAGACTGAGTGGGTTTGTTGGAAAATTTGTTATTCAGCTCTGTGATTTATCAGAACACTTCCATCAAAATACAGACATCACCACCACATCCTATGCAAAAGCCCTTATTAGAACAGCAAACAGGTTTACATCTATATACTGCAGAAAAGGTTGCCATGTTTTATGAAAACCATTTTTTTGAGTGTACCATACATGTCAAAAAGTCCAAAGGAATGTATTCCATGATTATGCTAACCAAGAAGTCCAGGGGCCTTATCAGATATCCACAAAGTAAAATGTTCTTCCTCACACAAAAAGTCAGGATGTTAAAATGTTTTTTTCTGATGTGCATTAATAATATGACTGCTGGGTAAGCCTAAGAGAAAATACATTGGGTCCAGTTTAAGCTCCATCTTCAGAATCTTTTCCATTTCACCCAAAATATCACTCCAGTAAGCCTGAAGTTTGGGATAAGTCCAAAACCACTGGGTGAAAGTTCCAGTATTTACTTCACATTTCAGACACATTGGCGAAACCCTCGACTTAAATTTCAGGAGACGATCTGGAGTCAGATGGGCTCTATGCAGAATTGAGTTCCAGTGCTTTTGTTCTATTACAAACTGATATTATCTTTGCATTATCACAGATGTCTTCCCATGTTTCAGCTGTAAATTCTACTCCCAGCTCTTCCTTCAAGACCCTTCCCAGCTGCTCAGCCTCTCCACAAGAACATTCCCTCAGGATGCTGTAAAAAGTACCAATGGAGACTTCACGCTTAGAACAAAACATCCTCTTTTCTATGCCAGAACTGTAGAGATAGTATAGAAATTTAATATACCCAACAAGGATTTTTATCATTTCTCTCAGATAATTACATAAAAATTGAAATAAAACTGTGCTGCAATACTAAAAGAATAACATCCAATTGTCCAGCTCCACCAGAATCCTGAGTATGCTATGATTTCTAGTGTAATTTTCATGATATACTTATTTACAGTGTGATTGAAAGGATCTTTTTGGGAGAAGAATGGAGATTGGTGTAAAATGTTGTAATAATTTCTTTGCTACCTGCTTATGAATGATATTCCAAAACTATATGTAGCATACAAAGAGGGTGCAACAGTCTGAGTGAACAGTGTTTTCCATCATTCCTTTCCTGCGTTCCAGAGCAATCCTGCTCTGTTGTGAACAGCACACCACAGTTCAAGTTCAGTTTGGACTGGGCCCTTGCAAATTGAGCCACATTCAATCCTCATTTCTCTGCATCATTTTTGTTCCCTGAAAATGACTCAACATGACTAAGTCCCAAGCTGGCAGAAATTAATTTCATTTATTCACGTGATTATTAATCCTCTCCCATTTTTAGACTTTACCAGTCCTTCTTCCAGACTGTTGGAGTCACTAGGAGCAAAGGAGCTTGTGTAAAGCTGCAACAGGAGGTAAGTCAACTGGAAAGTTAGATGTAGTAGTGGCCAAGATGTGGACACACTCAGGGTGGAGAGGCAGCACCTTATCTTCCACCTGGATAGCTTCCAGTATGATGGCATATATACTGATTTCTCCTTCCTGTTAAATAAAATTGCCTCCCCCTCCCCTCTTCTATTCTCCACTCTGGCCTCTTACCTCTCTATCACATCCCTCCTGGGTACCCTTCTTCCCTTTCTCCTGCGGTCCACCCTCCTCTCCACTCCTTAGCTAAGCCGGCCAGTAGTGCCGTGGCATTCGCACTGATTTCTAGGTGAGTGGTCCTAGGTTCGAATCCAGCTGGCTCCTTGCACGGTTTCCATCCGCGCTGGGTTGAGCGTTGAGCTAGTGATTCGGACTCACAAAAAACAGACAAAATGCTGAGGAAATGGCAAGGTTGCTGCTCAATGCACAACATTGGAATGGAACGGAACAACGCACACAGCCCTTTACAATTCCTACCCACCTGGTTTCACTTATCACCTTCCAGCTACCCTCCTTCCCCTCCACCCCTCTTTTTTATTTTGTTGCCTTCCTCCTTCCTTTCCAGTCTTGAAGGGTCTCAGCCCAAAACGTTATCCATTCTCATAGACGCTGCCTGACCTGCTGAGTTCCTCTAGCATTTTGTGTGCTTTGCTTTGGAATTCCTGGATCTGCAGACTTTCTCGTGTTTATGAGATGCAGTTTAAGATTAATTTGTATGTGCATCAAGGTGCTTCTGTTCCTACATATAGCAAAGATCTAGCCATGAAATTTGTTGCACAAGACGTACTTGAACTGAGAATGATGAAAATGACATTGAAAATTTGACCTGCATTATATAAAAGTTTTAAATTTTAACTTTAATTTCAATTGTAATAACAGTAAACAATTGATAAGAAGTGAAATGTAGCAAAACTAATACTAGGAACAAAAACAACAACGGTCACCTACATTCAGGAAAATTGTAAATGTGGTTGAAAGAGTACAGAAAAAAATACAATGATGCTGCTGGGAATGGAGGATCTATGTTATAAGGAAAGGTTGAATAGACTTAATTCCTTGGAACGTAGAAGTCTGAGGGAGTTTTAACAGGAATCCAAAATTGAGGAAAGGGTAAATGCAAGCAGGCTTTTTCTAGTGAGGTTGGGTGGGATGACAATGAGAGGTCATGTGTTAAGGGTGAAATGTGAAATATTTAAGGGGAACATGTGAGGAAATTTCTTTACTCAGAGGGTTGTAAGAGTGTGGAACGAGCAGCCAGTGCAAGTGGAGCATGTGAGCTGGATTTGAACGTTTAAGAGAATTTTGGATAGGTACATGGATGGCTATGGAGGGCTATGGTCTGGGTGCTGGTCAATAGAAGTACACAGGTTAAATGTTTTGGCAAGACTAGATAGGACAAAAGGCCTGTTTCTGTGCTGTACTTTTCTATGACTAATCACACTAACAAATTAAATATGTGTTTATTATTGGTATATTGAAGACAAAGATCCTTATTCTTTTAAAGATTGCAAAGCAAATTTTGCCTAGTTATCCAGGTTTCATCACCTGTTTGAGTGTTTGACATCAGCATAGCAATATCACTCTGAGTTAGTTTCAGAAAACTGTCGGTTCAGAGATCTAAAATTCACATTTCTTCTGAAAAGCCCCTACTCCACCACAATGACTGACTTTCAGATGTGCTGGTATTGAGGCATTTAGTACCATCTCAGGCAGATTTGACAGTCACAGACAGACATACTTTATTGATCCTGAGGGAAATTGGGTTTCATTGCAGCCCCACCAACCAAGAATAGTGAAGAAATATAGCAATATAAAACCATTAATAATTAAATAATAATGTTAATCATGCCAAATGGAAATAAGTCCAGGACCAGCCTATTGGCTCAGGATGTCTGACACTCAGAGGGAGGAGTTGTAAAGTTTGATGGCCACAGGTAGGAATGATTTCCTATGACGCTCAGTGTTGCATCTCGGTGGAATGAGACTCTGGCTGAATGTACTCCTGTGCCTAACCAGTACATTATGGAGTGGATGGGAGTCATTGTCCAAGATGGCATTCAACTTGGACAGCATCCTCTTTTCAGACACCACCGGCAGAGAGTCCAGTTCCACCCCCACAACATCACTGGCCTTACGAATGAGTTTGTTGATTCTGTTGGTGTCTGCTACCCTCAGCCTGCTGCCCCAGCACACAACAGCAAACATGATAGCACTGGCCACCACAGACTCGTAGAACATCCTCAGCATCATCCAGCAGATGTTAAAGTCTCCTCAGGAAATAGAGACGGCTCTGACCCTTGTAGACAGCCTCAGTGTTCTTTGACCAGTCCAGTTTATTGTCAATTCGTATCCACAGGTACTTATAATCCTCCACCATGTCCACACTGACCCCTTGGATGGAAACAGGGGTCACCGGTGCCTTAGCCCTCCTCAGGTCCACCACCAGCTCCTTAGTCTTTTTCACGTTAAGCTGCAGATGATTCTGCTCACACAATGTGACGAAGTTTCCCACCGTAGCCCTGTACTCAGCTTCATCTCCCTTGCTGATGCATCCAACTATGGCAGAGTCATCAGAAAACTTCTGAAGATGGCAAGACTCGGCGTTCTAGTTGAAGTCCGAGGTGTAGATGGTGAAGAGAAAGGGAGACAGGACAGTCCCCAGTGGAGCCCCAAAGCTGCTGACCACTCTGTCTGACAGTGTTGCAAGCGCATGTACTGTGGTCTGCCAGTCAGGTATCACTGTCAGCTTCTCACCCAGCAGAGCAGGGTGAGAAGATGTAAAAGATTCCATGGTATCATTCAAAGCAAAGAATGAACAAAGATTAGTTTGATACAACATTTATTCCTCAGCTATCATCACCAGTAAAAATGTCCCATAGGCAGTTGTTACAGCTCACTAATTGCCCATTAATGGGTTGTAACATCCGCCTACAGCTCCACATTGAACACACTGTGGAAGACTGAGGCAATGTGAGACACCAACATGCATCTACAGGTTATCTGATGATGCAGTTAACAGAGGCAGAGCTATCAAGAGAACATCATTTATAGAAGGCAATAGAATTTCATTTCTGAGCAGTGTATAGAACAACAGTGTATCATTTACCATAACACAGGATATAATTAGTCCTCACAGTTACACTTGCTCCTATATGCATTGCACTGTCGTTGCAAAAGCTGCTATATCAACAGAACTTGCTTACAGGTTGGAGGAGCAACACCTTAGATTCCGTCTGGGTGGCCTCCAGCCTGATGGCGTGAACATCAATTCCTCAAACTTCTGGTAATTTCCCTCCCCCACCCCTTCTCCTTCACCATTCCCCATTCCCATTTCCCTCTCTCACATTATCTCCTCATCTCCCCATGACCTCCCCCTGGTGCTCCCTTCCCTTTCTTCCATGGCCTTCAGTCCTCTCCTATCAGACTCCCCCATCTTCAGACCTTGTCTCTTTCACCAAATTCCCAGTTATTTACTTCACCTCTCCCCCAGCCTGGTTTCACCAATCACCTACCACCTTATACTTCTTCCTCTCCTCTCCCCACCTTCTTACTCTGACTTATAATCTCTATTTTCCAGTCCTGATGAAGGGTCCCAGCCCAAAAAGTCAACTGTTTTCTCTTTTGCCTAGATGCTGCCTGACCCATTGATTTCCTCCAGCATTTTGGAAATATTACTTTGATTTCTGGCATCTGCAGATTTTCTCTTGTTTGTGTGTATTACTTATTGTCCACTATGCTACTGGTGTTTAAAACAGCAATGAAGATCCTCCATGTCTGTTGGCATTCATCATGCCAGTAACTTCCCCTCGGTTTTCACTACTGTGTCAGGAATACCGTCACACAGATATAGAAGGATTCTTCTTTGCTGTTTCCGTAACAATTTTTTTTAACCAGTCAGGTTTGTTTAGCCCTAAGCTGAACCCCCAAACCTGGAGGACCAGTGGACTACTCTTAGGGTGGCTTCTGCCCTTTGACCTGTTTGGCATGGGTGACCCTACTAAGAATGAAAGCACAAGGCCCAGACTATAGCCAACATAGGTCTCTGGGTCATTGAGGCACGCAAGCCTCCAAACCCTACGACCAGGTTGTGGTCCTCTTGGATGCCATCAACTGAAGTTCTTTCATAACATCATCATTGACCATCTTAAAAACAGAAGTACAAAGTTCAAAGTGAATTTATTACCGAAGAACACATATGTCACCATATACTACCTTAAGATTCATTTTCTTGTAGGCATTCACAGTAGAAGAAAGAAATACAATAGAATCAATGAAAAACTACACAAAAATAGACTGACAAACATCCAATTTGCAAACGATGACAAGCTGTGTAAATAGTAAGTAATAAGTAATACTGAGAACATGAGGTGTAGAGCCCTTGAAAGTATGTCCATAGGTTGTGGAATCCGTTCAGTGTTGAGGTGAGTGATGTCAAGCACGCTGATTTGGGAGCCCGATAGTTGAAGGGTAATAACATTCATGAAAATGGTGATGTGCTCTTGTACTTCCTTCCCAGTGGGAAGAGAGCCTGGATGGTGAGAGTCCTTGGTGATGAATGTTGCTTCCTCATGGCAGCGGTCCTTGTAAATATGCATAATGGCGGGGAGGACTTTTCCTGTAATGGACTGGTCTGTATCCATGATTTCTTGTAAGCTTTTATGTTGTTGGACTTTGGTGTTTCCAGGCCATGACGCAACCAGTTAGGATACTCTCCACTCTGCATCCATAGAAGTTTATCAAAGTCTTAGACTCCACGCTGAATGTGCACAGACTTCTAAGAAAGCAGAGTGCACTTCATACCCTCAATTTCCAGCTGTGGGAAATAATGTCCACCGCTTAGAGATTGATATCCTCATCAGCTAACTGTGCAACTTGTATTTTCTGTCGACATACAAGCTGGAATGCTGTTATTGGCATCATCAGGCAGAAAGCAGCCACAGCTTGCAACCAGTCTGCCTGCTTTCAGGACATTATTTTATAGGGTCCATGAAAAATATAAGTAGCTTTCCTTCAGTCTATTTATTCATTCATATACAGTGCAGAACAGGCTCTCCTGGTCACTCTGCCCAGCAATGCTCGATTTTAATTCACAGGACAATCTACAATGGCCAATTAACCTACCAAAGGTACTTCTTCAGACTGCAGGAGGAAATCGGAGTACACGGATGAAATCCACGCAGTCATGGGGAGAACATACAAATCCCTTAAAGGCAGCAGCAGGAATTACCCTGGATCGCTGGTACTGTAAAGCCTTGTGCCACTACGCTTCTGTGAAGTCGAAAAAGTTCTGATTATTCCCATTGGCTTTCACATATTACGTGGAAAATATAAAGTAACTTGGCCATAAAATTGCAGCATCTTGGCCTGTCAAATCTTATTTCTGAAGAGCAGTCAATACTCATAGTGGCCTCCTTCTCAGTCCTTACACATTGACATTGGTTTATTACTATCACATGCACCAAGATAAAATCTGTGATCAATATGCAAGTAAGTATTTTCATTAGGATATAAAGGGTGGAAATAAACGTTCACACCACTGTTCCAAAGTGAAGGCAACAGCTGGTAAAGTAAATTCTTGCTACCAGACATTGAACGTGTTACTGTCTTATGAAATCATGCTAACTATTCAATGATCGAGGGCTCCTGAGAGCAAGAAATATAAAATGACATTTAAACCCAATTTATATAAACAAACTGACAATGCTCAGAGCTGAATCACACATCATGATAAAGGAGTATGTCAGTCCTGTTAGTGTCTCTCAAGGGAAAATTACACCAAGGGTTTAAACTTAGCACATTTCCAAACTGATATTCAAGGAGAAGGAAACAGGCACACTGATACACAGCAGATCGGAGTAGAAATTACACATCAAGATTAATTGCTGAAAACTGTGCCTCATTGAACCCATGAACACTACCTCACTTTTTAAATATTTGTTTCTGCACTATTTTTAATTCAACTATTTAATCTTCATATATATACTTACTGTAATTCATTTACTTATTTTTTCTATATTATCAGATTTTGCATTGTACTGCTGCCAATAAGTTAACAAATTCCACGGCATATGCCGATGATATTAAACCTGATTCTTATTGAGGGGCGCAAAGATTCATGTAGTCTAATACAATCTGCTATCCAGGATTGTGTGAAATAACGCGATGTATTGTTTATAACAAGGAGGATAAGTCAGAGGGTCAGTCAGTATCAGGTCAGTGGCCTTACAGTTTGCAAACTTGTAGAACCACAACAGCATAGCTGTTAGTTACTGTCCATTTGTTACAGCTGCTTTGCGGAAGATATCCATCCAAATGAATCTTATGCCTCGCATTTAATTCTTGTTTCTACACCGGAGCTTCCTTCAATCCACTTTCTCCCTCCTCCATGTTCTTCAGTTAGTCACCATTTCTTATGGAGGTCATTTTTGCCACATATTTCATCTGCATCAAAGGTCTTTTATCTTCTGTTCTCATCGAACAACTAGCAGCCACTGTTTTGGATGCCATCCCACCACAAAGCGAAATAAATGCTTAAGAACTAATTAAATTCTCCTTCTTAAGAACTAACATCAGTGATATACACGAGTGAAAGTGTGGATGTTATCTTGCTCGTAAGCATCTCATAGGAGCAGCTTTTCAAGTCAAGCATTTATAATTTAGCAGATTCTTATCACAAATGCAACAGTGGATGTAGTCACCCTGTCAGTGAGTTAGACACTGATACTGAGCATTAGTTTACCAGAGACACTTACAGGAATTGCAAAAAACAACAAACTTGAATTGTTAGCTTTCACATCCAAGCAACCAGAAGAAGAGAAGCATCTGGGGAAAAGGTAGGCTCTGCTACAGAAATACAGCAAGCATTAAAATTAACTGTCCATATTGCAGCACATACAATGATAAATGTTGAACTGGAAAGAATCTGATTTTAAATACATAAATGTACTGGGCATCAGTATTTCACAGAAAATGTCATTACATCATTTGCTTTCTGAGAATGCCAATATAAAAGTGATTAAGCATGGGCTGACTGCACATTAAGTGACTTTAACAAAACTACTCCACTATCAGTATAACTCTTGAAACCTAAGAACTAAGATTTGTAGATACAACTTGGTGGCACATATTAGATTCAGCAACAGGTTGAATGCTCTTCTTCCTACACTGGTGAAACAACATTACTTCAATTGGATTATGGACATCTACTCATGGCATGTCAATGCATCACCGTCCAATTTCAGTCAATGCTGAAGTGAAGTTACACTACATTAAAACTTCAAGTGGAGAAATGTTGTTTCAAATGCTCGTAAGGCTCCAAGCCCAAGGAGTTTATGTCAAAAATACACTGAAGAATTTAAACTCATTACCATCAGTCCTACTAATTTTATTTTTGCAAAAAAAAAATAGTAGTAGTGCGTAATAATTTAAGGAAAATCAAAGCTGGGAAAGAAAAGAACCTTGTGCTTTTACAACTTATATGATTCTGGAATGATTTTACCCCATTCTTATTTTAATATTTGTTGCATTTGTAACAGAGACTTACAAAATTAAATCCTAATCTTAAAAACCATGTGAAGTACCAAACAATCAAATCCAATCAAACTGAAAATTAGGCCAGTCAATGCTAAACATATATCAAACCTTGGCGGGCCCATACTTAGAGTACAGAACACAGTTCTGTTTGCAGTATTATATTAGGTACATGATTGATAAGTTGTCTGTCATTTCTGATGATGACAGATTTGTGCAGTTTTTCTGTTGTGCAAAACCACACAAAGAAACCTGTGTGGGAGAGTTTTTAAAGTGGAAAAGCTGTTCATTCTCTCGACCTCAGGTCTAGTGTTACAGGTAGTCATCACAACTGGAGTTTGCCTTGGCTGCAGTGGATGACCATGACTTCTTTTGCTCCTTGTCATGCTCTTTGCTCTCCAAAAGGTGTGGCAGAACCACATACCCCGCTGTTAGATCTCATTTGCCCGATCTACCAGAAATGACTTTGAGATTAAAAGGCATATAGAGGCACTGAAAGAGAGCAGAGGAGGTTTGGAGAAAGTGATACCACAAATGTGAGGGTACATAAGAAAAATGTAAAGAGGCCAGGTCTTGGGCAAAGTCTCAATCCCTTTGTACACCATCCTTAAGGTAACTGCAGTGCTGAGCGGATTACCGTCCAACTCTTCACACACTGGAAGAGTCTGGAAAGAGATACAAAGACACTTACATGGAAATCTACAGCACATTACAGGCCCTTCAGCCCACAATGTTGTGCTGACCATGTGATCTACTCTAGCAACTGCATAGAATTTCCCTACCGCATAGCCCTCTATTTTTCTGAGCTCCATGTACCTATCTAAGAGTCTCTTAAAGGACCCTATTGTATCTGCTTCTACCATCTTCTCTGTCAGTGCATTTCACGCACTCACCAATCTCTGAGTGAAAAACTTACCTCTGACATCCCCCTGTTCCTACTTCCAAGCACCTTAAAACTATGCCTCCTCCTGTTAGTCATTTCAGCCCCAGGAAAAAGTCTTTGGCTATCCACACAATCAATGCCTCTCATCATCTTATACATCTCTATCAGGTCACCTCTCATCCTCCTTCACACCAAGGAGAAAAGGCCAAATTCTCTCAACATATTCTCATAGGGTACACCCTCCAATCCAGGCAACATCCTTGTAAACCTCCACTGCACTCTCTCTACAGTATCCACATCCTTCCTGTAATGAGGTGACCAGAACTGAACACACTACTCTAAGTGGGGTCTTATATAGCTGTAACATTACCTCACAACTCTTAAATTTAATCCCACAGCTGATGAAGGACAACACACCATCCACCTTCTTAACAACATTGTCAACCCGCACAGCAGCTCTGAGTGTCCTATCGCATGGACCCCAGGATCTCGCTGATCCTCCACGCTCACTGACATTTGTTGAGCTTCTGCTCGTGTATCTCCAGGATCAAATTCTGTACTCTATAGGCTGGTGCCAGGAACACATGCATAGACATGCAACAAGGACTGCTGGAAGATCATCAGCTCAGCGAAAGGTACAATTTGGTGTGCCTGAAACTTGCCAGTTTCCAGTGTAAGGTGGTGTTTGGAAGTCAACGCTGTTGACTGGCACATCCCCAGTTTCAGACGTACATTCTGAGAGACACAGAGAAACTCAGTATAGCCACCATAAAGGCATTGTTGGGTAGGACCACTGTCTTGCTGCCACTGGACACTGAACAGCTAAGTCCATCTTTCAGCTTCTCAAACACCTAATAGTTACTTTAAAGAGGAAACATGAGTGGTGCCAATCCATTATAAACAAAAGCTACTAAATTGATGGCAGGATGGATTGTGCTGGTTGTATTTAGTATTTTTTTTAGTTCATTTTAATTTTTGATTTATAAAACAGACGGTCTCCTTTCTCTTGAAAAGGCTACAGAGGACTTGCAGAGTTTTTAAAAAAATTATATAGAGCATTAATAAGAATGGACTGGGCAATAAGCTTTGAGGTGTGAGGAGGTGCATAACCAGGGACCATCAACGTGAGGTAGATAGGTAGATGCAAGAAAGACTATAGGGAATTCAGAAAAAAAATTCTTCACCCACAGAGTGCAAATAATGCAGAACTCGCTATAACAGGGAGTAAGTGAAGTGAATATTATAGATGTGCTGAACTGGAGTTTCAGGTGGATGACACCAAGATTGGTTGTGGAGGTGTGTAGTGGATGGCCAGGAAGGCTACCAAAGCTTCCAGTGTGATCTGAAAAGTGGCAAATGGAATTTAATGCGGACAAGTGTGAGGTGTGTCACTCTGGCCAGACAAACAAGGGTAGGGCTTACACAGTCAACAGTAGGTTACTGAGGAGTGTGGTAAAGAAGAGGGGTCTGGGAGTTTATATCCATAATTTCTTGAAAGTGGTGTCAGAGCTAGACAGGAGCATAAAGGTAGCTTTCGACACATTGGTTTTCATAAATCAAAGTATTAGGTACAAGAGTTAGGATGTTATGTTGAAGTTTGGATAAGTACGTAGACATGAGGGTCTTGGAGGGCTATGATGGTGCACCTTGATGGTACTAAGCACAAGGGAGAAAGGAATGGGATAATAGATGGATTGAGGTCAGGGGTTAATGGTAGGGGCCCATGGCACAAAAAAGTTTGTAATCCCTGATGTAGATGAAGAAATTAAGGGAGGACTCAATGGAACATAAACAGCAGCATGGACTGATAACCCAAGCAACTTGTTTCATGTCATATATTTTATTCCATGTGATCCAGCACAATAATTCAAATGTTTACAATAATCTCCATATAAAAAGGATGAGATTTTGTTATTTGTCTTTCTGATATGCTCATTGAGATTCAAAGTACATTTTTTAAGATCAAAGTATGCATGCAGTATACAACCCTGAGATTCGTTTTCCCACAGACAGCCAGGAAACAAAGAAAACCATTTAACCTGTTCAAAGAAAAACATGAAACCTCCCAAAGGACAAAAAAAAAATCATGCAAACAGTAACAAAAAAAATTGAGTGAGCAACACAAAATAAAAGTCAGACTCAAAGGAGTCCAGGCATATTCAGTTCAGCTCAGTGTTTGTTATCTGCAGGCCATGAAAGCAACAGAAAAAGAAATGAATGACCAGAGACCAGAAACACATCATAACATGAACTGCAGAATCCAATCCACAAAATGCGTCGATTAAACCTATATTGAGATATAATATAGATCATACTTCGGCCTCAGATACCTGAGAAGTAATTAGTTATATCTGAAGTCCTGGTACTATTCTGACATGGACAAATAGAACAAAAAGGGAAAAAAGGGGAATGTAGATGATTAGCTGCAAAGAAGCAACAAGAGATGACTGGCATTCATTGGTGAGAGGTGAGTGAGATGTGGGTGTACTCAGTGATCACTGATGAGGGAGGAGACCTGATCCACTCTTAATGAGGGTCAGGGTCAGATTAGCAAGTGGAGTTCAATGCATTAACCCTGATGTTTATGATATTTATTAATGACTTGCTTGTAAGTGTAAGAGGTATGATCTGTAAGTCAGTGGGCAGCACCAAACTTGGTGGCATTGTAGATGGTGACGAGAGCTACAGCAGGATATCAATCAAATAACGAGTTGGGCAGAGCATTGGCAGATGCAGTTTAATCCCATCGTGTGAGGTGAAGTTAGGTCTGAAAATGGTAGGGGACTGAGTAGTGCTAATGAACAGAGGTATGTAGGGATTCAAGCCCATAGTTCCAAGAAAGTGGTAACACAGGTCAATAAGTTGGTGATAAAGGCATATGGCATGCTTGCCTTCAAAGGTACATCATCATCATTATCAGCCATATAAAAGTTTGGACATTACGCTGCAACTATATAAAACACTGGTTAGACTGCACTTGGAATAATGTGTGCAGTCCTGGTTTCCACACAGTAGGAAGGATATGGTAGAGCTGGAGAGCAGATAGAGGAGAGTTATCTATAGAGAAAGCGTAGAGGAGAGGTTGTTGGCAGAACTATAGTGTTTTACTTATGGAGTAGAGATTGGATAGGCTAGGCTTGTTTTCCCTGGAGCAAATGAAACTTAGGAATGACCTTAGAGAAGTATGTATTTAAAATTATAAGCACCATAAAGAGGGATGGTAGTCAGAATCTTTTCCATGGTAGGTGTATCAAAAACAAGAAGTTTAAGGTGAGAATAAGAAGTTTTAACTAGGACCTATTTGATATCTGGAACACTGGTGGTGGAATCAGCTACAAGCACTCTTTTTTGCAGACAGTCACTTGAAGAGGCAAGGAAAAAAGAAACTGCCACCTTGCAGGCAAATGGGATCGGTGCAGAAGGACTTGCACATATTGACCAAAGGGGTAGTTTCTGTGCTGAATGACTCTCGAAACCATGGGTTCACAACTTTTTTAATGCCATGAACCAATACCATTAAGCAATAGGTTTGGAACCCCTGTTCTAAGTGAAGGGAGGTGATTCAATGAACCTGCTTACCTTTTTTTGTGTAGTATGGGGAGACAATTCCATATACTTAGTTACTAAATTTAAGAAATCTTATGGACCATGAATATTTCCATAAAGCAGGAAAGATTATTTGGATCAATACAAATTATTGCACCTATTTTCTCAGTGGCCAAGTGAGAAAAGAAAATGAGCTTGTGTGTTTATCAATAGGTACATTTGATGTCAGAGAGATGTATACAATATACATCCTGAAATTCTTTTTCTTCGCAGACATCCACGAAAACAGGAGTGTCCCAAAGAATGAATGGCAGTTAAATGTTAGAACCCCAAAGCCCCTCCCAGCTCCCCCACTCCCATCCACAAGCAGCAGCAAGGTAACAACCCCCACCCCCTTTCTATGAGTCCTGCAAGAAAGCAAAGGAATAGTGGACGTGCCTTTAAAGCTGAACTTAGGGATAAAAAGTTTGCAATGCTTAAATCAATGCTCCAGATTGGTTCAATAATCATAGGATCTGACAACTGTCTGAATTTGAACAGATGAGTGTAATCTTAGTGTCAAATTTGATCTTGATGTGAGCTTTGAATTACATAAAGTACTACTACTTCCTACGTACACTATCTCTAAAACGACCTGCACATTTTTCCTTAAAACATATGTTGAATGGCATTTGGTCAGATATTACTGCTTCTCTATCCATCATGCCAGATATCAAATGTATCTGATGTTTCAGTTGTTGGAGGAGGTCAAGTAAATTTTGCTACCTTAATTGGTTTTTTAAAAACTAATTTTAGCTAAACTAATTTTCTTTTTATTCCATACTTTTCATCTCTGACAGGATCTCACCAGCAATAAGTTCAATCTAACCATTTTCCTTCATTTTCATATTCCAGCCAGGGGATAAGTAATGAAACGATGACCAAATGGTCATATAATTTTACAATTCGATACTTCAAGAACAAACTATCTAATCAACAGAGAGTGCTGCCAAAGGTCATGTACTGTATATATAGTTACCAGCTATCTATCAACTAAAGCGTTTGCCATGGCAACAGCAAAATACAGAAGAAAGTCGGCGCAGAAATCGCTGCAAAATAGGTTTGTTGGTCTAATCTTTGTTGTAAATCTTTAAATTCCATTTTCTTTTTACTCTACAGATTTAGATGTATTAAATCTGATATCAATTACATCAGTTAACTTGTTCCCTTCATAATTCTTTGATCACCTCATGATACATGCTGGTCATCAACAGACCTTAAACCCACTAACACTGGCCAATTTAAGACTTTATTCAATTCTTTCAACTATTGTTCTTCAATATCAGATGATAGTTTGTTAAATTCTGCATAAATGTTTATGACAATTCATGTTATATTTTGATGACACTTAGTATGAGAAGACCAGTGAGGCATATCAGCAGACATTATATAAGATCTTTTTTTTAAAGGTTATAAGAACATAGGAGCAGAATTGGGCCATTCAGCCCATCAAGTCTGTCCACCATTCAATCACGGGTGATATAATATCTCTCTTAACTCCATTCTCCTGCCTTCTCCCCATAACCTTTGATGCCCTTCCTAATCAAGAATCTATCAATCGCCTCTTTAAATATACCATATGACTTGAGCAAAAGAATCGGCTTGAGACTTTTTTTTAAAGTGTTTCATTTTTTGTAAACATTTTGCCAAATGGCTCAAAATAAATATTTTCATCCAATTTAGTCAAATCCAATATGGGACTATAAAGAGAGGTGTAAAGGATGAGATTTATTAAAATTTATCCAGAATTGAAGGAATTAAGTTTGCAGATAGACTGAAGTGGTCAGTCTGGTGAAAGTTGTTGAAGCTCGGATACTGAGGGAAGAGAACTGTGATGTTCTGAAACATCTCAATGTAAAGAAGCAGATGTATTGGTGGTCTTCAATCACATAAAGGTGGATGAATCCCTGTGGCCTAACCAAATGTATCCTAGAACATTGTAGGAAGCAAGAACAAAATTGCTGGTGCCTAGAAGAGATTTTCATAGACACATAAGTTTCTGCAATTGCTGGAATTCTCGAACAATACACACAAAATAGAGGAGGAACACATTAGGTCTGGCAGCATCTACGAAAGGAAATAAACAGTTGACATTTCAAGCTGAGACTCTTCATCAGAATTGGAAAGAATAAGAAGTTGGAGAGAGAGGGGTGGAGTACAAGCTGCCAGGTGATAGGTGGAAGAGGCTGAAGAAGGAGGGATCTGATAGGAGAGGAAGTGGACCATGGAATAAAGGGAAGGAGTTGAGAATCAGAGGGAGGAGATGGGCAGATCATGAGGGTTGGGGAGGTAAAGAAAAAGACACGAGAGGGCCAACGTAATGGAGAAAAACAAAAGGTTTGGGGGGTATGGGGAGAAACAAATTGGGAGTGGCTACGTCAAGTTAGAGAAATTGGTGCTCATGCTATCAAATTGTAGTCTACTCAGAGAGAATATGAGACGTTGTTCCTCCACCCCTCTCAGAGTGAGAATGGGAAGTCAAATGCAAGTGGATGGCAGCAAAGGATGTGGTGCTTAGCAAGATCAAGGATGTTTACATTCAAGGGCACACTGACTTCAAAGTGATGGTGGTGTTGGGGTTCTTGAAGAATATTAAGTTGGATAAAGTCCCCATGGCTGGATGGGATTATATTCTAGGTTGAGAGAAGAAAGAAGAGTGCTGGGGCCTTGGCAGAGATCCTCATATCCACTTTCATGACAGACAATGGAGGACTGCAAATCTTGTTAAGGTAGATGGCATTACTTTGGATTGGCATCATGGTTAGCCCAGAGTGTGCTGCACTAATCTGTGTAACCACCAAGCTACCATAATCTGATAGAATATTATAAATAAACCTTATCAATCACCAACTGCCCCTAGATTTGTAACTGATCAATGTTTCTGGCATTCTCAGTGACTGAAATCAACTGAGTTTCAAAGACTTGATAGTCTACCTAAGCCAGATTTGTCAAACAGCAGAAACTGAAACTCAGCAGAAATCCCAGTGGCTTTTCTGTTGTAAGATTTCTACTGCACATCCTGCTTGTATATCATTTAGAATGGAAATGCAGAGGAATTTCTTTAGCCAGATCATGGTGAATCTGTGGAATTCATTGCCACGGACGGCTGTGGAGGCCAAGTCATTGGGTATATTTAAAGCGGAGGTTGATAGGTTCTTGATTAGTCAGGCCGTTGAAAGTTACAGGGAAGAAACAGGAGAATGGATTTGAGAGGGATAATAAATCAGTCATGATGGAATGACAGAGTAGACTCGAAGGGCTGAACGGTCTCATTCTGCTCCTATATCTTATTGTTTTATTATCATCATCAATAAATGCACCAGGCTCCTCAGTGCTGATCAAAGATATTTTGACCCCCATTAAAAAAATTAAATATGCATTTAAGTTCAAGTTTATTGTCACCATAGAAATACACATGCAGGGTATAAATGCCATAAAAGTGAACTTTTTACAGCAGCAGTACAGTACACTACAAACCTGACAAACATAACTCTGAAAGAAAAACATTTTCAGCGAAAAGACAAACTGAAGAACTGGATTCTAAGCCACTGTAATAGCCAAGGATTTTCTATACCACTTTTGAGGTGAAGTCAAGGGCTCGCCACTTCAAAATACATCACTGCGCAACAAAACCAAATTGCAGCTCTTTCACAGACAAGCTGAGGGGCTCTTTCGATAATGGCGAACAGCCCACATTGTTCAGAACTCCAGATTATCAAAACAACAGCTCCATTAAGGCTTGGCAGAGCTTTCCTTCAATTATAGCCATTTAATAATTTGGAGATGGCTGAAAGGGAGTTGAGCTTTGCAGTTAATGACCCTCCATCTCTCTGTGCAAGCTCCTTTCTCAAGTCTAGAATGCTATATCAATTTAGACACTGCTGTGAGTGTCAGTTTTTTTTTATATATGGACTCATTTTGCCTGTCTGTAGGCTTCTGCTGTTTACAAAGTCTGCATCACAAGGCAAGATCATGGAGAAAAAACTTACAGATAATACACAGGGCCACAGATGTTCCCACACATTTAAAAGGCAGCAGCTCTATTCAAAACACCTGGCCCCCACTCGTATCTGAGTATTTTAGCCGTACACTCACTGCCTTTGAGATACAATTATTGCCAAGGAAATTCAAGATGAAATGGTGGCAAATGAAAAGAAAACTCATTTTTAAATGATATTTGACCTTGCAGAGCAGTTTTCACACACAAAATTTCAACTGACTTTTTTCAATAAAAAATGTCAGTTCTAATGGATTATTAAGTATTGAAAGAAATTGAATAATTTCCTTTAAAATGTTACTCTGTTATGCTTGAGGTGATACTAAGTAGTGATGAAGTTCGGCCTCCTTTTTGCAACTTCTAAAGGTCTGCTATTCTGACCCTCAGAGCTCTGGTCCATGATGAGGTCTTGCAAGTGCTACCACGTTCTCTGAGCATTCCCCCACTAGTATAATCATGCTGTGAAGGGTGCAGCAAGCAGTTGCAGAGGGACAGTGATAGTTTGCATTATGGTGAAGAACACTTCAGACAGATCCAGCCATCAAGACCATGGTTTAGCAGGGCAATGGTGATCTCCCTATAGGCCTCACCTTTTAAAGAGGGTTTTACACTTGGAGTAAGGAGGATAGCCCCTGACTGCAACAGACAGCCTTTGGTTTGCCACGATATCATAAAACCATAAGACATAGGAGCAGAATTAAGCCATTTGGTCCATTGATTCTGTTCCAACATTTCATCACAGTTGATCTGTTTTACCCCTCAGCTCCAATCTCCTGCCTTCTCCCCAAATCCCATTTTGCCCTGACCAATCAAGAATCTATCAAACTTTGCCTTAAATATATGTGAAGACTTGGCCTCCATAGCTGCCTGTGGCAATAAATTCCACAGATTCACCACTCTCTGGCTAAAGAAATTCCTCCTCATCTGTGTTCTGAAGGAACACCCCTCTATTCTGAGGCTTTGGTCCTAGACTCTCCCATTATAGGAAACATCCTCTCCACCTCCACTCTATCAAGGCCTTTCAGCGTTCAATAACCAGAATACAGAAAGTATAGCCAGTCCTTCCAATATAAATGGGCCACAGTTAGCAGGCCGACATGAACTGTGTTGGAGCCTTCACTGAAAAAATTCTATCTCATAAATAGCCCTGAAAGCTTTGGATTGGATAAAAATTGTAAGCGATTATTAATAGCTGCTAAATAGCATCAGTATTTTGAGCCAATTTAATATTACAAATTAGGCAATAAACTGCTATTAAAATACCTACATTAACTAATTATTTAATATAAACATTTAAATAATACAGAATAATTTTAAGAAGGAACTTACTTTTCTCTTCACTTAAATCTTTGCCTTACAAATCCCATTGAAATCAATAAGATTTCCATTTCCGTTCCAGGTCCAGGTTGTAAGTGATTAAGTCGCTGAGCTGTGCGAGGCTGTCAGAGAGCTTCCTGCTGGGTACAATGTTTGTCTGGTCCAGCTGAATCATTCAGCTCAAGAGAGACTTGACTCAGCTGACGACCTCAGACAGAACCTCGAAACCACACTGTCTCCATGCTCCACGTTCAGTCTTGCTGAAGTTTACGCACAATCCTTCACCGACCTTTGCACGTGGTAAAAACTTGCTGCGATGTCTCAGACTGTCTTTGATGCTCATGATGTGACTTCTGCACTGGTGAAGCCAGTTGCAGGCTAGGTGACTGTGTTGTGGAGAAGCTGTCATTTTAGCCCTTCTTCACACTCCCACATCTCTCCATTGCTACAGAGAGGCCAAATGCAAGCTGGATCTCCTACTCCTCACAGAGGGCTTACAACCTAATGCTACAAAAACCAAACATCCTAACTTCTGGCGACTCACACTCTTGGATTTTTTATCCCACGCACACCCACCCATCTAGTTTTCTTCTCCCTTTGTTCACTTTTTCCATTGCTTCCCCACTTCACCACCCACCCCATTTGGTTCTCCTGCAAATCATGCTTCCCCTCCCCTCCAGCACCCACATCTGACACTACCTTTCATGCAGTAGCCTCTGTCCCATTCCCTAGGTACTGCGACAGAATCTTTCCTGTACGCTCTTAGTTTTGATGCAGGTTTTTGACACATAATATCAACGTACATGTTTTTTCCTCCACTGATGCTGCTTGACCCACTGAGTTCTTGAAGTGCTCTGTATTTTTTTTTGAGCCTCAGCATTGGCTCCCCTCAAGCCAAGAGCTGAAAGGTTATCAGTGAGTAAAAGAATGGATGTAAAAGATTGAATACAGTTGGGAAATGCCAAATGTGCAGAGCTGCACACCCACAATTATAACAGAGAAAATTACATCAATTCCTCAATGGGAAATCTTTCAAACGGCACAGCTGTGTATCACTTAGCGTAACACTTCCCAATAACACACACGAATTGCAGGAGGAACTCAGCAGGTCAGACACATCCATGGGAAAGAGTAAACAGTTGATATTTTGGGCTGAGACCCTTCATCAGGACTGGATAGGAAGGGGAGAATTCAGAATAAGAAGGTGGGTGAGACGTGGAAGGTGGCAGGTGATAGGTGAAACCAGGAGTGGGGAAGGAGCGAAGTAAAGAACTGGGAAGTTGATTGTGAAAAGAGATAAGTTTATTGGTGAAAGAGATAAAGGGCTGGAGAAGGGGAAATCTGATAGGAGAGGACAGAAGACCATTGAAGAAAGGGAAAGGGGGGAGCAATAGAATGAGGTGATGGGCAGGTAAGAGAAGGTGTGAGAGGGAACCAGGAACAGGGAAAGGTAAAAGGGAGGGAATTACCAGAAATCTGAGAAATCGGTGTTTGTGCTATCGGGCTACCGAGATGTAATATGAGGTGTTGCTCATCCGGGCAGTAGAGATGGCCATGGACTGACATGTCAGAATGCTTTACAATGCCTATGGTACGGGTTCAGTTCCTGCCTGTCTGTAAGGAGTTTGTATATTCTCCCCGGGACTACGTGAGTTTCCTCTGAGTGCTCCGCTTTCGCCCCAAATCCCAAAGCCAAAGAAGCAGGTTAGGGTGGTAAGTTGTGGGTCTGTGCCAGAAGCATGGTCGGCTGTCCCCAGAGCATCCTCGCACTGTGCTGGGCATTGACACAAATGACACATACACCGTACGTTTCAATGTACGTGTGACAAATATAGCTAATCTTTAAGATGCAGATCTTATTCGTCTTTATTCTGACAGATCGGCCATACATTTCTAAACTTTGTTGCTTTTATTGCCAGGGACTCTTTGAAATCCATACCCATGTAATAGGCTCTATTTCATATTAATATATGACAAGCATCCTTCATCTGACAGTGAGACAGAGTTATGGATCCTTCAGTGAGGAACATCATGACTTTACAGTCAGCAGTGATACATCTCCTGCTCAATCTAATTGCATACAATGGTGATGCTTTGCAATACCGATCACTCACTATAACAGCCAAACACTGAAGGGCTGACTTAAGCAGCCAGACAGGAACTGCCTTTATTTTTTATGACAGTGTTTATGGAAAAGCTGTAAACTTCTACTTATTCAGCATTTTGTTCATCAAATCACAATTACCTAATTGCAGAGAAAAGGTATCCTCCTTCATTTGATTATTGGCCATAAATAATGCACAACATATGAAAAGATGAACATTTTCCCCAGAAGTCAAAGCAACCAGCAGCAGGACTCCAGCTGTTAATCCCAGGGTGCAGAGGAACCAACAAAGAATATTTCACTTCAGTTTTCAACATGCTTTGGGCCTAATACTTAATTTTTTTTATTCATAAACAGTGTTTAGAGTTATTTCACAAATCACATGTGGAGATACAGTATAAATAGGACTAGGACTGTCAAGTTAGCTATATTTTAACGGCTGTCTCGTGGTATTTGGTGCATCAGCACAAAAAAACTGGAAGTTCAGAAGCTGCAAGCTGGGCTCCACATCCAGTGCGACTGTGGGAAAAGGAGCTTACTGATGTTGCACAGCTCTCACAGTCTGTCGCAGCTCAGGATGAGCAAGGAGTCCACATGGTTGTTCCTAATATGATATTGTTAGGGCGCATTCTCGAGTTATGGTATATAGCAAATGTCAATTCCAACAGCAACCAGTCTTCAGATCTGAGTGTGGGTCATAGATTGCAGCCCAGAACAACAGCTTTCCCGGAGCTGCAGATTGGGGTTAATTGCAAACCAGGAAACATCCACTTATTGAAGTGTCTGTATTTGCATGAATGAAACTCACAGACAGCGGTAATTAACACAAATTTTGGGTGTGTTGATTGGAAGATCCAGTTCTTTGAAAAACTACATGCAACTCAAAAGAAGCATTATGAAGATATTGTAACTATACCCGTTGTTATTTTTGTTCTTTAACATATAACGTGTTATGTAAAATTGGGTCAGGAGGCCTCTTTTACCAAGTGTGTCTCCTATACGTTGGTTGCTTACTTGCTGAATAAAGACTTCTATATCACTGGCTTCAATGACTTTGTCCACAGTCACAACATCATTCAATGGATACAATGGACTAGAGGGGATTTTGTAACTTCCACACTGACCTTGAACCTTGAACGGAAGAGGTGCCCATCATTAAAAAGGAAGTTCAGCCTTGGTTTTATTGTCTCATTATTTCAATGCTTACTAATGTTCTAATTATTTTCCGGTTATGTAACAAAGTTAAATAATTTTAGAGGACAGTTAATTTCTGTCCTCATGCACTTAGAGAGAAAAGCGCAGAAGTCTGCACTGACCATCAAGCACCAGTTTTTTCACTAATCCTACTCTGGCCTGTTTTATTCTACTGACATCCTCGAAGCTACTTGTGGGGCCCAAGAAAATGTTTTTAAAAAAGAAATATGTAATTTTTTCCTAATTACTATTGTTTTAATGCTTTTAATTACTTAAATTATGTTGAGTGTTTTTAAAAATACTGCCAAGATTGTTCATAACATGCTTCTTTTAAATTTAATTTTTTTTTATATGTTTCTGTATCAGGGATGCTTAATAGCATTGAAAATCCCCTTGTAAGCTTTGACAGGGAGCAAAGTTTGAGTCAATGCTTTGCTAGTTAGTCATTTCCAAAGAGGTTTTGCAGGCAGGGTGAAAGATCTTTCTCTCCAAAGGGTTGAGAGTTTATGGATGTCTCTTCTGCAAAAATGGTGGAAGCTAAATCTTGTCAGGGCAGAATTTCTCCAGGCAAGGGGCAAAAGACTGCAGCCAGTAGTCAAGAATACAGGGGTTGTTATAATCAGATCTGCACTGATCTCTCTAAATAATAGACTGGATGGACTCAGAGGCTGACTCCTGCTCCTAACATTTATGTTTGAATTCAAATCCATGACATTTTAAATGTCCTCAAACCTCAGCATGCACCCAGAGGTGAGGTGGGTCCTTGCCAAAAAATTCCACTTCATCAGTCCCCAAGTCAGAGTGTAATATACTCATTTTAAGGAGATCAATTGGTGTACCTGGGAAGTGTTGAGACATGGTGATTATGGAATCAGGTGCATAATAGCAGAGAAAAATAGGACATGCTGAGATCACTCCTCACCACTAATTGGCCCTACTATTAAATCTGATCATGGCTGATCTGCCCCAAGGCCAACAGTGTTCCCCACAGCCTTCAATTATTTGATCTTTCAAAAAATTATTTCTTCTTTAAAAACTCTCCAAAATGGAGCTTCTATAGTCCTCCAATATAGAAAACTCCAGATATTTGCAACACACTTGTGATCAAATAATCTGACTGTCCACACTCAGATGGAAAAGAATGGCTCCATAAATAAGGTTCCTGGAAATGAGCTCAGGTTTAAACTGGGAGGAGAACAAAAGACACTCAAGGGTTTGCACTAGTAAGATACCAATTATGTCTTCTTAAAGTTCTCTTGAAGGGTAAGTGAACCCACCTTGTTGCCCTTTCCCAGTATAAAGTACCCAATATTTAGGCCTAAACTACTTGAGTAATTTCGGTTGGAACAGGATATGTCATTTACATCCCTGACACCAGATTCCCAAAGCAGATACTCCATTCCAACTTCTACCCATAAGGAGAGGTTACCAGGTCAGCAGAGGAAAAGTTGGTGCTCAACGTCTGAAAAGTCAACATCCCCACTGACATCTGTTCCAAGTGGAGAGGAAGCATCCAAGATGGTATTGACACTTGCAAGTCTATGCACACAGAATCCAGAGGATATGGAGAAGGCCTCACAAAATACTCATTCTCTCTGTCCTCAGTCTTCTGCCCTGTCTGTGGAAGAGTCTGCAGTATCAGCATAAATTACTTTCGAATCCACAGAACCAGATTATCCTTAATTCCAAGGAAACGCCTAAAAAAATTATGATAGCTAACTTGCTCTACTGCTCAAATGCAAAGTTCATTTATTATAGATACAGATCTTTGGACACTAAGGGAATTAAGGCACATGGACCTTGGGAAAGTAATGGAGGATATTGAAAAGCAGAGCAGAGATATGAGGACCACTGGGATAATTCTGCCTTTCTTATATTTGTATGCTCAATGGGAGCGATATCAGAGAAAAAAAGGCAGAGCAGCAATATCATGACAAATTATTGCCCGCATCCTTAACAGAGATAGCAATTTGCTTAGAAGGCTATTTAAAAAGATGCCAGCATCTTCTTTGATCAATAAGCCACATGGCATTCAGTCATTAAGCATGTCTTCACTATGTAGATATACAACAGTTATGCCCTAAACTTCCCACATTGTCCATGAGTGTCACTTTTAAGCAATTACATTTCAAACATTATGCTTTAGTGGAGAACCAACAATTGTCTTGAAAATTCAGCCAGATCCTTCAAATATATTCCAAACATGAGAAAATCTGCAGATGCTAGAAATCCAAATCATAATTGCTCCTTTCTCATTCCCTTATGACCATTTTCCACAAACGTGTACAACCTGTGTTAAATCTGGGTCCAAGTTTCATGTCCTGGAACCTAATGGCAGAATTAGTCCTTGATCAGTGATTCTTACAATCAGGCTGCTCTTCGTGATGGAACGAAGATTAGTCAGTGGGTTTTTAAAGCTCACTTCCCCATACCTTTACTAGTTCAATCTATGTCGAAAAGAAATTTGTGACTGATGTCTCACCTCAAAATTCCACTGATTATTTGCACAATTACCTTGAAGGGGCATTGACTCACTTGAAAATAGTTCCTGAAGTCTCAGTTAATTCAATTGTTTCCAAAACAAATGCTAAATTTACCTTCTATCTCAAAAGGAGGTGATGTATTATGACCTTATTATTTTTAACAGAACATCATCCACATTCAGAGCATCATCTGGCAGAACATTAACCAATGAAAATCAGCGTGACATCAGTTAAAAGCAAGTGATTAAATCTGCACAATAGGTAACACTGTCATGTTACCTTGTTGGAATGCTCTACATCAGCTTATATGGTGTTACAACTGTAATCAAAGTCATGAGAGAGACACTGAAGCTGGTGATATACAAGTCTTCATTCAGCACAGCAAGCATTCTTCTGGAGACACTCATGCCAGCACCTCACAAACCCAAAAATGCATCACATTTTATACTCTTAAGATCAAAGGTAACAGCAGGTGATCTAATATAATTTCAATAGTTATAACAACATTGTTTACTTCAATGCCCAAGAAGAGCACTGTGAGCTGCCTTAACGACTATGGTTCAGTAGCTCTCATCTACGGTGATGAAGTGCTTTGTGAGGTTGGTCATGGCTAGAATCAACTCCTGCCTCAGCAAAGATGGACCCAAACTCACTGCAATTTCCCTCTCGCCAGAATACATGGGTGTAATCTCAATGGTTCTCCATGCAGCCTTGGATCACCTGGACAATACAAATGCCTGCGTCAGGATGCCGTTTATTGACCATAGCTCAGTATTTAACACCATAATTCCTACTGTCCTGATTGAAAAGCCACAGAATCTGGGCCTCTGTACCTCCCCATGACTTCCTAACTGGAAGACCACAATCTGCGATATGGTAATAACTTCTCCACCTCACTGGCAATCAGCACTGGCACACCTCAGGAATCTGTGCTTCGCCCACTGTTCTACTGTCTCTGCACCCATAACTGTGTGGCTAAACATAGTTCAAATGCCATCTATAAACTTGCTGAAGATACAGCTATTGTTGGCAGAATCTCAGATGGTGATGAGAAGGTGTACAGGAGCGAGATATTGTATACCAGTTGGTAAGACCAAAGAGCTGATTGTGAACTTCAGGAAGGTTAAGATGAGGGAACACAAACCAATCCTCACAGGGGGATCAGAAGTGGAGAGATTGAGAAATTTCAAGTTCCTGGGTGTCAATATCTCTGAGAACCTAACCTGGTCCCAACATATTGATGCAGCTATATTCCATTAGGAACTTGAGGAGATTTTGTTTGTCACCTAAAACACTCAAAAACTTCTACAGGGAGCATTCTGACTAGCTGCATCACCATCTGGCATGGGGCGGGGTGTGTGTGGGGGGGTGGTGACTACTGCACAGGATCAGATTGCAAATAGTTGCAAAATTAGTGAGCTACATCATGGACCCCAGACTTCATAGTATCCAAGACATCTTTAATGAATGTTGCTTCAGAAAGTCAGCTTCCATCTTTCAGAAACCCCACCATACAGGACATGCCCTCTTCTCACTGTTACTATAAGGAAGGAGGTACACAAGCCTGAAGGCACACACTCAATGATTCAGGAACACCTTCTTCCCCTCTGCCAACTGGTCTCTAGATAGACATGGAACCCATGAACCTTACCTCACTACATTTTTTTTATTTTTTGCTTTTGCACTTCTTACTTTAACTATTCAATATACATAAATCCTGAAATTCAGTTTTTTTCTATATTTATCATGTATTGCATTGTTCTGCTACCACAAAGTTAACAAACTTCACAACATATGACAGTGATATTAAACATGTTTCTGATTCGGAAATTATTTTGGGTTGAAAATACTTTCTTTGATTACATATCTACAGTGGGAGGCTTCTCTGAATGTTCAAACACCTTTGTCACAAAGTAATTCACACAAATAGTCTAAAAGCTTCTGGGGACAGAAATCCCTGACACCCAAAATCAATGTGTCACGGCTGTCTCTGAGTATACAAGCAACTACTGATTGCCTATATCTGTAACCATCTTTGATGTGCTAAGTGACAACACCCATCTGGCCTTACCGCTTGAATTCAAGTCACAGTGGTGCAAGTAACTTAGCCAGCGTTGTCTGGCTCAATGCAGGCCAGTTAACACAACCCCATTGTCTACACATTTGGCTGATGAAGTGAACATCTCATAGTCACCATTTTGCAAACCATATCCCTTGGTCCTGAGCCAGCCTATGCTCCACAGAGAATGAAAAGTCATTCTTTTAACTTCAATTTACTGCTTGCAATTTAACATCCACATTAAAAACTGAAGACTGGTTCTTGTTGGAATTAATATCAATTATATTCACATAACTCCAGAATACTCGCTAACATGTAGTATGTTTTGTATTGGCAGAAATTAGTAAATGCATGTCTAATATCACCATTTTCTTACGGTACTCCACTCCAGGTTGGTAGGATCCAAACTCATTGATGGGGTTGAATCAATATCAGATTTATTGTCATAGGCGTATGTTGTGAAATTAGTTCTGCAGCAGCAATACAGTGCAGTATATAATATGTACCACACATTGTGTGTGCATATACACACACACACACACACATCCGATACTGTGCAAAAGTGTTAGGCACATACATAAAGCTAGGGTGCCTAAGACTTTTGCACAGTATTGTAATAACTTCATGTATTACATTGTAAGAACAAAACTCAAATTTCAGGACGTATGTGAGTGATGATAAACCTGATTCTGATATGGGTCTCTATTGTGGACTGAGAGTGGGAAGGGGTATCATGGTTAAGAAAAGGGGAAAGGAGAAGGAGGGAATGGGATGAACCAGAGAGACATTCTGTAAAGATCACTAAACTAATTGTTTGAAATCAAATGATCTTGCCTGGTGTCTCAGGGCTGGGTGAGTCTGCACCTGTGCCACCATCGGCTGGCACTCTTTCTCTGCCACCTGTCCCACTCACAGTGTTCCACCCTTGCCATTCCCAACTTCCTTTGTTTTCTGTGGCATAGCCTTGACTTCATTACCATCCCAAAAGTTCCTTCTCCTCTTTGAGGGATTATGGGCCAGCGAATCCCAAATGTCAGTGGGGATGGTTATCTACATAACGTATATTCCAGGACCACGTGTTGCTTTGTCTCTGCAGGCATCTGATCATTCATGATAAATGTTGTGGAGATACACACTATGCTCCCATATGCTGCTTTTGTGCCATGTGCACTACTAATCTGACTGCTCAAACAATTTAATGACTTGAGTTTTGTTTGGCTGCACTGGAAGACCATTGTTTGCTTTTGAGCTCACTTTAGAAAACAATTATCATCAGGAAAATATTTGCCTTCCAATTATATCCTATAATATTCACTATTTAAAAGGAGCAATAATAAGCTCTTATGATATTTGCATGCTTATGTCAAATGGATGACTTTTCAAATCTTAGGAGACTGAAATCAATTGCCAATGTACACAGACACTGTAAGTGGGTTGTTCCTGCAGACATATTACCCAAAACATTATGGGCTGGATTTTGGTAAGGTTAAGTTTTTTCCAGACCTTTCCCTAAACATGAAAATAATGATCATTAAGATCATTAAGATGATTACTGGCAAACAACCACCCTGAAACTCATCTGTGGGAGTCCTATTACTTCAGATCTATACCGGTACAGACTTCTTAAAAAAACATTGTTTAACATGTTAAGCATTTTTCTCTACATTTCACTCTCTGCATATAATTGAACAATGAATTAATTGATCTTTTGGTTTACACTCTGCTTACATTAGTAAGGATTCTTCAATCCGACCGATAATTAAATAGGATGCTACTTATTCTTTTTACCACATGCTCAGATGTCCTGAGGATGGTATCACACTGACATGGTCTTCTGACCTTATCTAGGTTCAATGAAAAAGCCCAGGGATTCGGGGGGGAAAGTGCAGCTGGAATGAACCAATGGTACCATTCAGCAAGACATTTTCCAAGGGAACTTCAGACCTCGACAAATTCACAGGTTTATAAATCTGGTCCAATTGAAGCAATTGATTTAAGATCAAGAAACTTGGATTAGTGAACAATTAATCCCATTTCTATTCATTACCATAATCACAAAATTAATTTGAAATAAGTAGCCAAGAGCAGCCTTTGGCAATGGTATTGTTGATAAGTTTCTATCTGTAAGTCCTAAGCTAATTCATTCCCTGCTTTGCTTGAAAACAATTTCCATTTGCATTAGTTTGCACCTATTTTCTAAGCAGTTAAATACTCTGAGTATAAAACTAAATCTGAACTAACTTTTCCAGTTTCACGTGGATGTGGACTGACTGTCATACAGCTGAACAACAAAACAGGAAAGTAAATTTGGCCAAGTTTGCAAATGTAATAGAAAGAGTAAACCTGAATTTAAGGATAACACAAAGCCTAACAGAAGTGGGAATTCAACCAAAAGAATAGTAGTAAATGCATATATTTCCATCAGTAATTAAGTGAATTGGAGGAAAACAGGAAATCTTATTATGACTAAGCCAACTGCTGTCAACTATCACTTTCTTGTCATCTTTATCCCTGTACAATTACTCCAATGAGGTAGGCATGTTATCCTGATACTATCACACAGTTCCCATCAAATAAAATATTGATAGTTCTGCAGCTCTATTTTAAAATATCTTTATGCAACATGGTACAAAAATGCCAAAAGATCCAAGCACTAAAATTTATCGCAGATTACGAGGGTAGGTCCATATTCTTTTCGTGAAAAGGATAAACAATATCATAACTTATAAAAGACTTAGTTATCACCCTATTATAAATCTCTACCTGTCTGTCTAACCACCTTACTATCCAGAACTATTCTATGCTAATACAAGCTGTTTCAACAGTTAATCGAATTACAAAGTAGATTCCTACTTCCTTAAGATAATAAAAATTATTGTAGAAGTTTGATGAACCATGGCATAAAGAATGCTACGATCTAGGGAGATATGTGGTATAAAAGAATATTTTAAAATCCTTTCCACGGAGATTCTCATTGCAACACTCCACGGCACTGGTTGTTGGGTCTCATTGGATGATGAATGGGTGGGGGGGGGGGGGGTTCATACTCCTGTTTCCTTAGATTGAATGGGACTAAGTAACAGCAGAAGTGAAACACTGGCTCATGATTACTTGTTGTTGCTCTTAATTACTTGCTGATATTTTACTGTGTATTTTACAGTGAAAAAACATTCAAAAGCTTACAGCAAGCTCGTGCAATCCAGCCGCCAACACAGTACCTTCAGGACACTGGGAATAGAGTAACTACAGTCAATTTCAATAATTATTTAGATAGTTGTTGACCCATGAACAGCTCGTAACATCTTCATGGATCAGAAATAATACCCACATTACAGCTACAGAAAACAGCCCGCTATTATTCCCATTCCCATGACAGACGCAGTGATCACAGACCCTGCTTCACAGATCCCTCTGCAGCCTTCGACATGTGTGGCCTTGGCACTTAAATTGAATTGAATTGACTTTATTTCTTACATTTGTCACATACACGTGGAGTAAAAATTTTTACTTTAGATCTCCGTCTGAATGTGCAATGTGCAAATTATAGTAATCTGTAATAAATAGTATGTACAGTAAGATAGAAAACAGAAGTCAATATAGCTGAGAAATACAATGGTGTTAGTGTAAATTAATCAGTGATGGCCTGGTGGAAGAAGCTGTCCCAGAACCTGTTGGTCCGGGCTTTACTTACAGATATTCACTTCTTATGATCACTTATTATCATACCTGAGTTCCTGATGAGGTCATGCATTGCTCTTTTCTAGGGCTTATCTACAATATTATGCATCCAGCTATTTTATAAACCACCTTGTTAGATTCCTCATTTTACCTTTACCATCAGCCATTCAGTTAATGCCATCAGCAAAACTCAAGTTGGTAATAATTCTACCTTCTCGAGATATACACACAGTGGCCATTTTGTAAGGTACCTCAGCCCCTGTAGCCAATAAACTGGCCACTGAGAGTCTGTTCATGGTCTTCTGCTGCTGCAGCCCATCCACTTCAAGGTTCAATGTGTTGTGTTCAGAGATGCTCTTCTGCACACCCCTGTTGTAATGTGTGGTTATTTGAGCTTCTGTCACCCTCCTGTCAGCTCAAACCAGTCTGGCCATTTTCCTTTGACCTCTGTCATTAATAAGACATTTTCACCCACAGAGCTGCTGCTTGCTGGATGTTCTGTTTTGTTTTCCACGGCACTCTCTGTTAATTCCAGAGACATGAAAATCCAAGAGATCAGCAGTTTCTGAGATACCCAAGTTCAAAACACAGTTATTATCCAAGTATGTAAACATTATACAACCTTGAAATTCGTCTCCTCACAGGCAGCCACAAAACAAAGAAACCTCAAAAGAAACCCATTTTAAAAAGACCATCAAACACCCAATGTGCAGAAAGTGGGGGGGGGGGAATCGTGCAAACATAAAAGTAAGCAAATAGTTTCAGAACTGAGGTTTCATGAAAGACATGAAGCCAGGCATCACTGCAGCCAGAGCAGGCCACAGCCTCAGTTCAGCAGAGCTGTGTAAATGTCGCAGTGCAGCGAGCAGAGCTCGTCCCAACAATCCCGCCCGGCACTTAAGTCGTCCAAACGTCAGAACTTCCCTCACTCATGGGGATGCCACGACTCTTCCTTGACTCTGCTTCGACCCAGCCTCTGTTTGCCTCAACCATGCCTCGCCTGCACCTATCCTCTGCCGCTGCTCCGCTCTACATTGTGTTATTAATAAGATACTTAGTAGTTTTTTTACTAAAACCACCCTATCTGGCAACAACAATCATGGTCAAAGTCACTTAGATCAAACTTCTGATATTTGGTCTGAACAACTGAACCTCTTGACCACGTCTACGTACTTTTATGCATTGAATTGCTGCCACACGACTGGTTGATTGGATATGTGCATTAACGAGGTGTTTCGATGTACCTGATAAAGAAGCCACTGAATGTAGTTCATGTGAAATTCTCACAACTTTCTATGTTGTGCCAAGGAAAATGTTGAACGAAACAAGGAAAACATTCTGAAGATGATTATTGTCATTGGAAAGAAGCTGATTATTCCATTCACAAACACTACGCCAGTTACAGAATTAATTATTTTCACAATTTCTCTATTGTGTTATAGGCCTTCCTGACTTACCACAGCCCATCCTGCCATAATATATAATGCCTTACTGAAGTCCTGTGGAGTTGTATCTGTTTCTCATAATGACTCAGATGCTAATCGTATTTCTTTTCATTCCAAATCCTCCTTATCTTCCAGAATGTCAACTTCCATAAATCAGCTCTGCTTAATTTATGACAACGTTTTTGCTCTGAGAATAGATGGGATTGACAGAAATGACCTCTTTCTGGGATTGTCATAAATACACGAGTCCAGTCATTTGAACAAATCTTGGTGGTCCATTTTTTCTCTGGCAAACAGCTATCTATCCATTATTCTGCCTCCACTTATTTTAAAAAATATTTTCTATAGGCCTGTTACTTGCTTCTAGTGATTCTCCAATTTGTTCTAATGGCTTCCCTTACTTTGACATGAGCAGCAAGGGTCTATGTCAACACCTGATTGGTTTGTTCTGCTCTTCAACACTGTGTTTTGGCAGGAGCACATTTCCCCAAAGTGTACTGCCCATTAGCCTGATGCAGCTGTGGAGCCTGTCCAAACCTTCCCTTTTATTACTGATTCTCTGTGATTTTCTGTCTTTTTTTTAAAAGAGCTTGCAATAGTATAGAGACTGCCATCTGTTCTACTGTCCTGCATTTATCATTGTTGTACTTTGCTTTGTGTCATTTCAGTAAACCGCACTACATCTGTAACAAAAGGAAGACATTTCCTTCGGAAGCTGCAATGCTCAGAGCTCAATGCAGTAATCCAACTGAAGCTTCTTCCCCTTTGTATTCCAGCTCTCTGGAGACAGGTGAATTTTTTATTGGTACTTCACATTACTTCTTATATCCGGGTGCAATATTTTAATGGTCTGTGCCCTCTTCAGTTACGAGTCTGAAAGAATGTAACAATATTTACATTTTACCATTTTCCATCTAAAGAAAAGGCCTCATTGCTTTCCATTGAGTGTTGTCTCCATTCTCATTTATTTGCAGAAGTACAATACATAATATTATATCTCCATCCACACAGCTCCTGACATTGGGCTTGTTACTTATTGACATACAGTACAGAATAGATCCTTCAAGCTACGCTGCCCACTAATACCCTGATTTAATCTAGCCTAATCATGGGACAATCTACAATGACCAGTTAACCTGCCAACCAGTACCTCCTTCAGACTGCGGGAGGAAACTGGAGCAAATGGAGGAATCACACGGGATTACAGGGAGAATGTACAAACTCCTCACAGGCAGCAGCAGGAACTGAACCTGGGATCACCTGTACAGTAACGTATTGTGCTAACCACTATACAACACTGTCATATTGTGTCTGCTCTATTCCTTTATCCAAGTAATTGAGAATTGATATAAAGTTGAGGCTTCAGTGGTGTTTCACCAGACTCACCACATGCCAGTCCTCGCTCAGTAAGAGTGTAGATTTGGATGTTTCAAAATCCCAGTCAGAGACTCAGACTCAGGAAACCAAACCATCCGAACTTGCTATTGTCAAGGTGGTTCAAACTTTAATTAAGATATTAAGTAGCAGCCCAATGTACCCTTGTATGTTTGTACATAGAAATAAATGATTGTAGAATACTATTTTATGTAGAAATGTAAACATCTTGAAGAAACTGCCGGTAGAAACTACAGAGAGAAATGACCTGTCATTGTTTTGGATTGAGGCCCTTCACTTGGACTCTAGATTCCAACATCTGCCGTCTCTTGTGTCACTGCTTCAGAGAACCAATTACCTTTATTCTTCTGACTGACCATTATCCCTCAAACAATACTTCAATGTAAATTAGATGTCACGGTGACATCACTGATTGTGGGACATTGTGAAGCATCAGGAAGTTTCTACGTTTCCTAATTATTGCCACATTTAGTTCTAACTTTTATTTCTCCTCCTGTATTTTTTTCCTTCTACTTTTGTCTTTATCACAACCAGATCTCTCCCACCCTCCTAACGAGCAGAAGAATGATCCAATCAATGTAGATGTCACTAGGGTGAAAAGTGTCAAAGAAATTTCTCTGCCACAGTCACATACCTTGTTCTACCCCACTAGTCTCCATAGTGAACCAATCATCCTCCATAATTTTCAACTCCAATGAAATTCCACCCCTTCCCTCCCAGCTCAATTAAAGACTCTTAATCCACAATGTCAACTCTGCTCCTTTTGCAAATTATGCTGCCCGACCTACTGAGCATCTCAACATTTTGCTTCTCTCCATGCAGCAGCCCCCAACAACCCATCCAAGGTATGGAAGTGATGGAAAGAATTTCTCTGCGGCAAGCGGTTAATTACCATGGGACCCAGGTCACAGACAGTGTGAAGAAATTAGGAGTTACTCTGTGTCTGTTTTGATTTGGACAGCATTTCAGAACACAATGAGTGATGACTATTCATTGGATAATTGGATGTGTATCCCAGATGGCTGGACTATTGGTCCAGAGACGGGACCAGGAGTCATCATGGCAGCTGACAAATTTAAAACCAAAATCTCATAAATCTGGAATAAAATTAATTAAGATCATAAGAATACCGAGGAGATTTACAAGGATGTTGTAAAGACCAGTGATTGACTAAGTTTGGAACTTCATTCATTGAGATGTAGGAGAATGGCAGGTGATCTTATGAAGCTACATATAATCATGAGGGGCATAGACTGGGTCAGTGAAGACCTTTCTGAAGATTAGGAAGTCATGAACTTGTTTAAGGTGAAGAGGGAAGACATTTACTGGAACTTGAGGGGCAACCTTTTCACACAGCAAAGAGAATGAGCAGCCAGAGAAAGTGATTCAGGCAGGTACATTAACAACATTTATAAGTCACTTGTCTAGGTGCTTCAGCAGGGCAGGATATGGGACAAACATTGGCTTGGATGGGAATCTTGGTCAACATGGACCATTTGAGTCTCAGAGTTTGTTTCTATGCTATATGAAATTATGACTGTATGTTTAATAGAACTTGATAAACTTCATCTGTCCTTAAACAAAGGAAATATATACCATCCTTATTCTGGATGATCTTAACATGACTCCAGACCCAGCACCAGATTCTCCTTCTCTCCTTGGTGCAGGAAGAATAAAGAATGGGGGGAAAACAGTGCTGTCCCCACCTCTCAAACAAGTGAATGGAAACAAGACAGTGAAAGCAGTTTCACTGCCAACTTTCAAAAAGAGCTAGGCAGTGGCAAGCTTTGGAAGGAGGCAATGGTCCCCCCTAAAGCCTGCATAGGTCTGGGCAGAATTGCCTCTGTGACTTAATTTGTTAACTCATTCAACAATCCTCTCATGTGGTTAAGAAAGTTTCCCCTGTACCCCCACCTCTAGAAAAGTGACCTGCCATTGGTTTTGAAATCCTATTTTCATTTGATGCAACTTGTTCAACCACAGATAAATTAGGAAAACAT
Organism: Hypanus sabinus; assembly: GCF_030144855.1. NCBI lineage: Eukaryota > Metazoa > Chordata > Chondrichthyes > Myliobatiformes > Dasyatidae > Hypanus > Hypanus sabinus. The sequence continues at coordinate 100,284,751 of NC_082718.1, forward strand.
TAAAAATGTATGAAACATCAAAGTTAATACCAGTTCTCAAGTGCGGCATAAACAACTTCTACAGAGCATCCAATGTTACAGCATATTTGCATGACATGAACATGTGGTTGAAAGTAACAGGAGGAAAGCATTGGGAACAGAAGGTAGTAACGAAGGCAAGAATTGCAAGTTCTTCGTGTTGTTCCATGGGATGGAGCTGCAGCAGAACAATCCAGGCTAAAGCATGAATGAAACAACTTTGAAGACTACCCTTGTGGTGATTAGGATATCACCCATGGGGCTGTCTCTGTCATCCTCGCTAGTCTGTGCAGCAGCGTTAATGAATCAATATGTCAGCCGTCTGGACTAACTGTGCCACCCACATAAATAAATCATTCTTATTGAAAAGAAAGAACATCTCTCTGCGGGTGGTGGGGTGGAGATATATCTCTACCAAATGAGATGTGAGGCACTCCTTCCCTCTACTAACTTGCAGGTCACCCTTCGGCAAGGTCTAGCACCTGCTTAGACCACCCCCAGCCCGATCAGGATCACATAAAGCCATGGGATCAGATGGTGGATGGTTGAATGAGCAGCTGGTGCATGTCACAAGTCCTGGTTATGCGACCACTGATGCCAGGCAGACAGTCGCTGAAGAGTATTGATAATGGCTTTAGAGCAATTTTTGAACTTAAAACATGTAGCAACCACCAATCTTCAAATCTGAATATAGATTGTAGATTTAATTTAAAATGCAGCTCTGAACAATGGGTTTCTAAAAGCCTTGAGTCACTGATCAGACAATGCTTATCAAAATTCATTTAGATGCCTGTGGTGTAGGTGCAAATGGGGAGGTGTGAATTTTGCATGTAGTATCAAAGAAAGCATTGTGGATGTATCATAAATATGGAATTGTCTTTACAAAAAATATTCGGTATCGTGGGCCGGCCAAACATTTCCACCGAAAGCATCTCAATATGATGCTTGCTGTATCTTGTTTTGTTGAATAAAGAGTCTGCTTCATATCTACCAGTACCCTTCTCCTGTGACCTCATTCACAGAATAATATTTGGTGTCAGAAGTGGGATAACTTTGTGCGAACCATAGTGTGGCCAGCAATCCTAGCAGTCTCGGTGGGTGAGTATTTTTTAAATTAGCACTCACATTTGGATCTGTTTGGGAATAGCACAAAGGAATGTGAGGTATCACAAACACAGAAAGCCAAACTGGTAGATATAAAGTTAGTCCATGTGTGTGCATGTGTGTTTATATAAGAGACGAAACTTTGTGTGTTAATTTGGTTAGGTGGAGAAACCAGTTGCAAAAGGTGGTTATTGAAGGTTGGGGATGCCAGTGAGGGCATGTATATTTGTTCCCGGGGCTGCATTTTAGAATATGAATTTTGTAAGTGTTTATGTGACTTGGTGTAACAGATAGATGCAAGGGAATACAGCAGCCATCATGAGCACAGTGCACAAAAGTTAAAAGTTGCAGATTGTGGGGTACATAGTCTGCGGTTTTAAGTATGTGCTGTTTAACTCATTTATATTTTGCATAGTGTGGATATTAGCGTGGAAATATTTCAGGGAGATATTTTACCCAGGTATATCTGTCAGGATAGCACCTACTGAGGCCAGGCAACGTCAGGCCAAGAACCCTGATGATCTGAGCCAGCCAGGAACTTTGATTATGACTATTCATGAACCCTCCACCCCCAGGGAGAAACTGCATTTGTCAGAGTTGCCCTCTCTTACAGTCGCATGTGGGAATACAGAATTCTGGTGCAAGCTCAAGGAAATGGTTGGAAGTCAAAGATATACATGTGTTGGCAAAAGTGAAATGCCCCAAGGAATGTGTGGGACAGCCTGGCCCAAGGGGTGCGGGATGATACATGCACAACTATTGGGAATGCCAGCAATGAAAAAAGATATCACTCTTTTAAAGGGGAAGTGAGACAGCGACTGGGGGTAGGGGTGGGGGGGGGGAGGTGAGAGTACCTGGGGAACAATATGTAAATATTGAGCATATGAGGAGTATTCTTTGTTGGATAATCCAGGAAGAGTTGACCCAGCCTTCCTGAAAATGATTCCTGAGCTCAGCCCACCAGGAAGTTTTAGATTTAGGGATGGCTTTAGGGTCAACCTACTCTGTGAGTTTTATGGGCCAGCAAGACAGACCAATGAAAGTACAAGAAAAATTGTAAAGTGACTATAGTGGATGCAGCTACTGTGACTTCACAGAGGGCTTGCTTTGTGTGCCAGCAGCCAGGGCACGAAACAAGGAACTGCTGAATTAGATGCGAGAGGGTAAAGGAGTTGATATGCTACAGCTGTGGTCTATCGGGACATGGTCGGAAGCAGTGTCCATAAAGGAGAGGGAGAAAAACAGGTGAAAGTCACAGCAGGTATGCCATTATTCACCTCATCAGTGCCCAGTCTGACTGCTGATCAGATCACAGCACTGGTGAAGGCAGCTTCACGGTCAAAAATAAGATGTGGCGGTGGCCCCCACTGCCAGCGTTTATGACCGGGGGGTACAAAACATTGTTAGGGGGCCAGTAACTCAATATGCTAGTTGACACAGGGGCATCAGTATTGATAACTGACTTAGCCTTGCCAATGACTGGAGAGGCTATTTGTATTGAGGGTGTAAGAGGGAAAATGGTGGAAGCAGAAAGAAGCAAATACTTGAACATGGCAGAGTACTGCTTCCACTGTATTTCTGGATTTGTCCAAAGAACGAGGCTACTATCCTTGGAATAGACATCCTCAGGGGCCACTATCGATTCAGGAAAGGGTGAAATAATATTGACAAGTCAGGGGGCAGTGAACACATACAACCAATAGAGTACACAACCTAGAGAGCATAACTGCAGGTGCCCCAATCACCAGGGACTGGAGCCAGGGTGGTGTCTATGTGCGACTTTGTCAGCAGGGTGGGCTGGGGATGAGCAAGACTGTGGACAAGTGATGATGATGATGATGGCATTCGTTAGTCTTACGAGACCATGGATCTGCACCTGGAAAGTTCAGTGTGCTCTCGAGGGCGCAGGCCTGGGCAAGGTTGTATGGAAGACCGGCATTTGGCAATGCAGCAAGTCTCCCCTCTCCACGACACTGATATTGTCCAAGGGAAGGGTAAGGTCCGATACAGCTTGGCACCAGTGATGTTGCAGGAGTTGCCAGAGCGAGGTTGAAGGCAACGTAGGACTGCCTTAGGGACTCCAGCTCCGGATTTGTCCTCAGGGTTTACTCCCTAAGCCTTTCCCATGAGTGGGTATGGCTGCAAGGCAGTGGAGGTTTGAAATCAGGGAGTTTCCCTCTCTTAGATGGACTGCCTTCCCAGGCTGACGAGCTCCATCTACCCGAAGCACTGGTTTTAAGGCACCAGGACCTGCCTTTGCCCCTTCTCCAGTCAGTAGAAACAGTTCTGTCAGCTTAGAGGCTAAGCCGCATGAGAAGGTCAGGAGTTGGACTTGGTTGTCAGAAGCTATTTGAGGCACATGCCATGAAGAGTACTTTTAGGTAGTGGGATCTTGTTCCCACTTGATAACCTTGGAACTCGAGTAAAGATAAACCAAGTTAAAATAGAGGGGTGTCTGCATAAACCCCAGAAGCAATGCACTGACCGCTGTTTAGAAGTCGGTAACATTAGTCAGGAACACTGAAATAAATCCCGCAAGCACCATCCTATCAGAGGGGAGGCATACAAGTATCAAATGGAAATAGAGCAGGAAGAAGATATCTGTGTGAAGGAAGCATATCTGGAGTGGAAGCACAAGAAGTTTTTATAGATGGGTCTCAGAGTTACACAGACAGGAAGCCAAGGACTGGGTGAGCTGTGGTGAAGGAAATGGGTGAAGAACTAGCTGCTTCAGGAGCACTGGCTGGGGCTCAGCTCAGGTGGTGGAACTGGTGGTCCTGAAAGAAGGACTACGCTACAGTAAATATATATACAGACAGCCAATATGCCTTTGGGGTGGTGCAATGATTATCTGATGGCAACGTCAGGACTAAATTACAACTTCAACAGGGACAGGTATTCAGCAGCTGCTCCTACTACAATAACGAGAGTCTGCCAACAGAGGCAGCAGTAATTAAAGTAAACACTCACCTGTAAGGGGAGAGTAAGGAGCAGGGAGCAAATGAGTGGTCAGACATCAGTGCCCAGAAGGCAGCTGAGGAACAAGAAGCAATTGAAATTGCGAGTGTGCAGGAAAAAAAAACGACTAAAGTCTGTTTAGTAAAATTATATGAAGAGGTGGAGATAGAAGAGAAATGGTGGAGAAAGGGAACAAAGGAGGGTCCAGACAGAAGCTGGACCCATGGGGAGGAAGGAGTCATGGTGGTCCCACCATGTATTAGACAGATATGACTGAAGTTATATCATGAGTAATGCATCAGGGCAGGAAGAGCATGGTCCCGACCCTCTGGCAGGACTAGTGGTGGCCAGGGATGGGTGGGGATATTGAGAAATTATGTTGCCATTGTATCATTTGTGCCCCGCATAACCCTGGTAAGGGCAGAAAGCTACAGCTGGCAAATCAGCCACAGCCAAGGGAAACATCCAGACGGACTTCACAGGGCCCCTGCAAAAGCCAGCTATATAGTAATTATGGATCACTTCAACCGGTGGGACTCCAGCAGCAGCAACACTGCATGGATCCTAGTTCAGGAACTTCTCTCAAGGTGGGGAACCCCAGTTCAGGTGTACTCAGACAAGGAAGCACATTTCACAAGGAAAGGGATTAAGGAAATGTGCCGACTGTTAGGGATTCAACAACGGTCCCACATACCCTACCACTCCCCAGAGTTCAGGAACATTAGAAACAATCAAGAACACCTCAGTCATAACTACAGGTGAGATGGGAAAGACATGGGTTGATGTATTACCAGGAATCCTGATGAGATTCTGAGCAACCCCAAACCACATGCTGAGTGTCGGCCCCTACTAATTATTGATGGTGCGAGCCTGTGGGAAGCCAGGCACTTACAGGGATAGAATGACACACAATATGCGAAAGACCTTTGTAACCAACTTAGTGTTGAAGGACCGAGCAAAACAACATCAGCACATTGCTGATCAGAAACAGCTGGATGGGAAAGGAGCGAGTCCTCCTACAGTCATGGTGCCTGAAAGGGCAGAGTTTGCTTCCAGATGGATAGGAAGTGGTACTTTTAACAAGTGGTACTTTTAACAAGTGACATGTCTCTGTGTGCAGACTCGGCGAGACAGCCAGGGGAAACACTGGACTCAGGTTAAACCGAACGACTCACCTTCTTGTTGCCCCCACAGCTAGAGAGGGAGATCAATTGTACTCATTTACTGTGTAATTTCAGAGAAACTAAGAGATGAACACCAGCTGGTCACACCAGACCTGACCACAGCAAACAGACCCACAGCAAATGTGCAGGCAGAAGTCACAGAGCGTGACAGAAACCCGTGAATAGCAAGCTGAAGTGTGATGGTGCCGGAACTCTGTAATGAATGTTGGTTGCTGAAGGTGGATGTTTAGTTGAATAGCATAGGATAGAAAAGATATTGGGGGAAACAGATGAGGAGGGATTTAAGTTAAAGCAGAGACATCAGGTTCTACAACTTCAATGGCTTGGCAGACTGGGAAAGATGGCACATGGCGTCTGAGGGCAGTCACTCCCAGCCCAAATGGGGAGTAAGTACAAGTGAGCCGGCCCCTTTCAGCAGTTGGGCCAGCGGTCGATTGGATAGTTTTGAAGGGGGGTACTGCCAGGGAGAGGTCCTTGCAGTCATTCAAATGGAGACCAATCCAACCCCACCCCTTCCAATAGATCAATGAGAGGACCAGTGGGCCTGATGTACCTACCTTGCAGTTGCCCATGGAAAGAGAGAAAGGGGTGATAAGGTAGGTGTAGATGCACATGAAATAATTGGGGGAGGGGGCAATTCCAAGGCAGGTCAATTTTGCTGCCCTATTTGAGTAGATCCTCTTTAAGGTTGGCCTTTCCTGGTACAAATTTATTTTTGTCCAGCAGCGTCTCGTGGAGGGACTGTCGGACTGAGTTTTGGGCTAAGCACATCTAGCAAATAACTTCAGCCACCAATCTTAAATCTTCTCACATTCTAAAGATGTATGCTTAGGATTAGAGAGTTGTGGGGAAGGATACATTGGCACCAGAAGCATTTGGACAATTGCGGACCGCACAGCACAACCCTTGCTGATTGGATTTGATGCAAACGACCCACACTGTATGTTCCAATGTACATGTGACAAATAAAGATGATCTTTAAAAATCGTTAACTTTTAAGGGTTCATTTGCCTTCTTTGCATGGCTGCACATCAGCAGATGTATGAGGATCTCATGATTGATTGTATGAAGGTACTTAAGTAACCATAACATATTCTTCAATCAGTGGTGGCTGAAGGATCAGGGAAGGGAAAGAAGCAGACAGGAATGTCCTGGTCCATGACTTCAACTGCAAAACTCATGAGGCTGGGTACTCCATCAGAGACATCAACAGCCTCCTTGTCACCTCCAGATTTCTGATAGAAGCTGGAAGTGATGCCAAGCTTAGCGACATCTGCCAAAAGCCTGCATGCAAAGCATCTCGAGCCATTTGAGAGAAGTTGGGCCCTGGTTAGACTCTGTTTACAGTGCAAACACCTCAACTGGATCCACCAGCATCACCATACAAGGGTCCTCACCTGCCCATGGCCTCTTGCTGATTATCAGCTTCCAAAGGACCAGAAGGACGCCAGGCTGTTGGCACCCAAGGAATGCAAAGCATTATTCGGGTGGGGGAACTGTGAATTCCTACCTCAGTTTCCTAATCTTTGGTTGCAAAACAGTCAAAGTGAGCATCATCAGGATTTCACCTTCAAGAGCATTCAGAAAGCAAAAGGGAGTCAGAAAGGGACACAGCTACTCCAGGTATATTGCAGAATCTGCCCATGCTGTAGCAAGTGGGGTTGACATGGAGGAGGAACTCCAAGTGATGAAGAGACAGCAAGTCTGACTCTTTGCCCATGATCATCTTCTGACCCAGAGTGCTCTCCATGGAGAAAGATGAGACATGCATAAACTTTCAGTACCCATGTTAACAATAAACCAATTCCAATTGACTAAGATGTAAGATTCAAGAATATAGCATCCTTGCTAAGATCTACCACGAGTTAATGAACATGTTATGTCAGCACATATGCAAACGTTTATATTTTTGTTACGGTATGGAGTGTGTTTTGCATAGCTAAAGCTTTGTGAACTTACATTGTTTCCAAAAAAAAAGAACGATTTTTTTTATGGTCATGAAGTCTTACGTAATGCAAATGATTCCAGTAAGATGGCACCATGTTTGGACGCAGTGGCCTCTCTGGGTCCAACCAAAGGTGCAACTGTTCATCCTTTACACCTTCTTCATGATCGTGAGACGCTGCTGGAAACTGAGAAAACCAAGTACTGTAGGTCCACCCCACTAGTGAGCTGCTGGATAGAGGTAGAGCTGGACTTGTGGCGCACTGTTTTGCCGCCTCCTTCAGCCACCCGGGGAAGAAGGAATCAGTGGCGGTGGGCAGAGGAGGTGCGCGATCTCATGGATGGTGCAGGACGCTTTTGTCGGGCTCACAAGACCTTGTTGGGTATTGGTAATTTAGAATCCTGCGAGTCCAATTCACTGGCTGATTAATCTTACAGCAGGTTAAAAGATTGGCACAAAATTGTGGGCTGAAGGGCCTGTACTACGCTGTGATGTTCTATTTCTAACAGGCACCAACCAAAACCTCTGCTGAAGCCCCATTGCATCCTGCCTTTTGTCTCCTGGGTGCCAAGTATTAAATTAACCCAAATGGCTCTCTCTGTCTATCTCAGGTAAGAGAGGAAAGAAGCAAGCTGAATACAACTCAGTTTGGTATCTGGTGCCAAGGTCACATTTTACCCTACATTATATAGTAACTGTAGTCACTGTCCAATAATTACACCTTTATTTCTACCTCAGCATGCATATATTTACATGAAATCCAGTCCCAACATTTAAAAGGTCTTTGAAATCCCAAAAAGTTAACAGCAAAAACCCAAGGAATAAATTCTGTTCTGGTAATCCAAAGTAAATATAAAGTACTCTGAATATAAGTTACAAAGATTCATAACACTAATGATGGTAAGACATGAATTTGTCAAATAAATTGTGTGGAACGAACAGAGTAATTGGCACTCCATATTACCATTCAGTTGTCAATGGTGATCTGGGACTATAGTGTTACCTCTTCCTCCTCTAATTTCCACCAGTTCTGTTGAAGGGCAACTTAATAGGGTTTTTAACATTCCGAAACATTTGTGAATATGTAAAACCCAAATTCAACAGGTTTTTGTTGCCAGATTTCCACAAAGAAACACAAATCACAGATGCCAAGCTGAACGGGAATGTTTCACCCTAATTTGGCCTCTTTGAACTCTACATTTTCATTGGACTTGCCCCAATAAACCTACTTTGCTCCAGTGAGTCAGTAGCACTCTGGCAAGTGCATGCTGAATGGGTAGATTTATAGTCGATGCAAGTGCGTTACTCCCCAGTGCCAGAGGACAGAGTGTTAACATACAGGAAATGGATCTCCCGGCTCGTGATTGATCAATACCACCACAAACATCCACGCTGACAAACAGCAGAGGACACTAATGCAGAGCACGGCCAAGGCTAAATTTTTGTACAGCGACTCTGCAGTCATTAATCTCTTTGCTTAACTCTTGGGACAGGGAGGCTGGATTCATTAGAATGTCCAGTTGAGCAAGAGTCAGAGCACTCTGTTTTGTACCTGTCCACTGGAGTGTTACACTGCTCTGGAGTGCCTGACAGCAACTGGGTAGCGAGTCTGGATTACCAGGTAGTTCCAAAAGCTCTCAACTCAACAATATTAAATGTTGAAAATCTTCATGAGAGAACAACTCCTGAACAGAACTAAGCTAATCAGCCATTAGTCACATACAAAAACAGGGATATGCAGTCATCCCAGTGCTGGTCGTTGTAGGGCCATCATTAGACAATGTGACTTATTTATTTCTTAGAGGCTGTTATTCAGCCTGATGCAAGGACAACCAGGCAACAGGAATTGCTGATCTGTAATCAATCATTTTATTAACTGTCCTCACCAAACATTTTTTCTACATAGTCTGCACACAAATTTGGTATTAGTTTGTTAGCAGTATTTCAGAATGTTATGAAGGTGAAATATCACAAATACTTCTTTTTTTTATTTTAGAATCTAGCATTTTACAATATTTGTGAGAGAACTACAAAAGTGCTTTTGTTAATCAGTTATTAGGACTTGGTCATTGGTCTAATCTGATGGAACTTCCAAGTTCAAATGTTACTTTTGACTAAATATAGAGATGATATTGAAATGAATACAGAAAGCAAGTTTCAGCTAACAAAAAGCATGAATGAACTGAGGAAGTTTTAGAAGATCACAATACTAATCCCATCCTTTCTGCCTCCTGCGGAGTACAAAGAATTACCAAAGTTTCAGAAGATTTACTGTTATTTGCTCTTCCTCCAGGATTTTCTTCAGTTTTTCTTTTTTTAAAAAAAAAATGGCATACTATGCCATATCAACACACAAAATGCTTGAGGAACTCATCAGGTTAAGTAGTATCTATGGAAATGAATAAACAGTCGACATTTCAGGCCAAGACCCTTCATTAGGCAGTCCGAACCCAGTAATTTCACCCCCTGACCCTTTTCTCTTTTTCCATTCCCTATTCTGACTCCCCTCTTCTCCTCTCCTGCCTATCAACTCCCTCTGGTGCCTGTCCATCTTTCCCTTCTCCAATTTTCCACTCTCCACTCCTATCGGATTTCAGAGATGGTGTTACCTGGCTGATGCGCAGAATTAGATTTATGCCACAGGTACCACCTCGTGTTGAGGTGAAAATGTTCCCGGTCTCATCCGACCACAAGACCTTCTTCCACATCCTTACAGTATCTTCTATTTGACACTTTCGAAGTCCTTATGGGTAAGGATGT